>NC_046314.1:68827766-69552766 GCF_009819535.1 Lacerta agilis | reverse complement strand
CCTCGGAAAGGTCGCGGCGGCGGGGTCCCCGCGGAGCGCCCCGGCGGCACCTTCTCGAGCTCTTGGCCCAGCGCTTCTCTCCCGAGGCAGCTGCCGCGCAACAGAGGCGCCCCGCCGCCGCCGCCGCCCGCCAGGAACCCGCCCGCCACAGCCGCTCCGGCCGTGGGGCCGCCTCCGTCTCCGGCGTCGCGAGGCCGCTCGGTCGTGGGGCTGCCGGGCCCGGGCGCGCGCTCCTGCGAGAGCCTTTGCGCCGCGGCGCAAGCGGGGCGCGGGGAGGCCGCGCTGCGCTTCTCGCTCAGCCTGCCTCCCGAGGCGATCCGGGTGCTGCAGCGCCGGAGCCTGGAGAAGCAGCTGCAGCAGCAGCGGCGGCCACGCGGGAGGACGCCCCGCTCCGCCTCCCCGGACGCCGCGAAGCGCCCCCTGGCTGGGTGCTCGGCCGCCGCCGCCGGGGGAGACTTGCGCGCCCTGCTGCAGGTGTCGCTGCTCAACGAGCGCCACCGCTACGACGACGTGGAGTACGAGGAGGAGGCCGACGGCGAAGGGGCGGCCGGCGTCCCCGGAGCGTGCGCGGCCGACGAAGGGCTGGTGCGCAAGTGCACCGAGTGGCTCCGCGGCGTCGAGAGCGCCGTCGCCCGCGACCGCGCCGACAAGCTGGACACGCTGCCGCACTTGGGCACCCTGTGAGCGGCCGGCCGGGGGCGCCTTTTCCCGGGAGCCCGAAAGAAAGAGCTCTCGGCCAAGAAGCAGGCAGACCAGAGCCCGCCATTCTGCTCCTCGGGGTTGTGTCGTGGTTCGTTCTTCGTCTCCAAAGGCCGCCTTCCCACATCACCTGTTGTTGACTGTGAACGGATTTCCTTCTCTGTCGGGGGAAAGCTCTTCCACCGTCCTGGCCTGCGACTGTGTGTGTGTGTTTTCTGAAAAATAACATAACACGTTGCGTTAGGATGAGCTTCCAAGCTTAACCACGCCTCTGTCCGTTATAAGAATTGCTTTCATCTCGACCCTTTTTCAGTGGACGAACAATTCATCTCTATGCAGATAGTGCGTGGAAGGAAATGTGCTTAATCGCCCCCTACACCCTTTTGAACTTGAGAGGTGTCTCTCTCTTGGGCACCCTGCGCTAGGAATCTGTTCCACATTTGTTTGGGGTGGTTGTTGTAAGAAAAGGAAAGTTATTGCTCAAAATCTTAATCGAAAAAGACAGTTTTTCTGATGATCTTATGGAAAACCAACCCTTTGTGTTATTTTTGGCTGGAGTAATAGAGACAATAGCTTTAAGGAGATGGGGAACGAAGTACCGCCTCTCCGTGTATAGATTTTACTGTGGCCAAATGTAAATGTTGAACTTTTTCATGCTTGTGTAACTTATTATGGTAACATAGCAATGCGTTTTTATTTTTGTAGCCTGTGAAAAGAACAGAGTGCACAGAGACAGCTGAATATGTTTTGTCACACTTTATAAAAGCATAATTCACAGCCTGAGGTCCAGGAGAAGGTAAGGAATCTTAATAGTTTTTCCAATTTTTCTTCCCTGTTCCTGAGACTGCGAAGTTTAGGAAAGAGCTTTTGTGCTACATGAATAAGTGCAGGTGACTCCAAAGAAAGAGGCTGTGTACAGTACAAAAACTTGGCACAAACTGTTCAGTACAGTACTAACAAACTTTTTAAAAAGTACGTTGTAAATGAATAGCACAGTGATTTTGTAAATTTGTAATATTTCTATTTATTTGAATAAACAGTTAAAATTGGTGAGGAAGCATATTTTGCCTGTTTATTCTGCTACTCCACAGTTATGGGGTGGGACGGGAAATAAAGGATATACTGTTGAACAATCCTGTATTTTTAAGTGCTATTATTTCAGTGGGTG
Organism: Lacerta agilis; assembly: GCF_009819535.1. Lineage (NCBI taxonomy): Eukaryota > Metazoa > Chordata > Lepidosauria > Squamata > Lacertidae > Lacerta > Lacerta agilis. Next base: position 69,550,899 of record NC_046314.1, on the reverse strand, counting down.
AGATTTAAGCATAAAGCTCTCTCAGTTGAAATGGATAGGGCTGCAAATTGCTTTGCTTTGAGTGAATTTTTAAAAGAATTGCTGTTCTATAAAATAAACCCAGTAGATTGGTAATATCACACTGGAATGATAGCTATGTCTTTTAGATCACTGTGCATAAAGGAGCCAGGGAGGCAAGATAAAAAGAAAAGGCTCTGCAGCAAAATTGAGTTTTCTGTTGAACTCTAGATGAGAGCTGCATATTTAGCACTTCCATATTTGTGTTGTGTACCTGTCTCTTAAGAGAACTGATAGAAACAAACACCTTTTTTGACCCTGAAGGATAAACAAACCCTCTTTTCTTACTAATTGTTAACAAACTTTCGTATGGAGCAAAACAGTAGCACAGAGTTATAAACAACATAGTAGTCAACTAGTCCCAGGCATACATGTATTGAAGTTAATAGGCTTACCGGTAGGTTTAGTAGGGAGGAATTCAGTAACTGCTAAGGCAATTGTTCCATCAGGGCAAGCATTTTGCCCTTCTCCCACCATGTGCTTTTTTGGGTTTCACCCTATCTCCCCTTGCAAGGGGCTCATGGTGGCGAGGAGAGCCCCCTTGTGCAAGCAGAAGTCCCTACATAGGGCTTCCATGGAAGGGACTTGTTAGTTGAATCTTGCCCTTAATGTCAGTGGATCTACTGTGAGTAGGGCTTCATTGAAATTCAGGGTAAGTTTTACTTAAAACAGACCCATTGAAATTAATGAACACTGATTCTGTGATTCTACTTGAGTTAGGTCCGTTCATTTCAATAGGTCTGCTCTTTGTTGAATTCTACCCAGAGTCCCTTAGCTGGAGTTGGTGCATAAAGATTACCCAAATAAAGGCAGCAACCAGAGTTCTGAGAGTGGGGGAGGCCTGAACATGTTTTTTTTTCCTCCTGACATGATTCAGCTTCTAACTTACGGTAATACATCTTTGTGGCTTTAGTTTTGTGTGCTGGTTTTATGCTTATTTTAAAATATAAAGAACACATTCATTGGAAGGTTTTTTTTAATGCAACAGGCAATGAATTTCTCCAAAACATTGATGCCAGCAGCAAGTGAAATGCTTTAGACCAGGGGTCATTTCATACATTATCTGAACAGCATGGGAGCTGCTTGAATGTGGCAGAATCCCACGCTGCTCTCAGCACTTAGAATGGAAACAGCAACTGATGGGGATTCTCTCTGCTTCCCCTGCCAGCCTTGCCCAGCCCATAATGTTCTTCCTAACTGATGTTACCAGGGTAGTATGGGCCTAATGAAGCAGTAGCTGCCACATGACTCAGGTGGCACATGGAACCACTTTCTTAGGAATCACATCTATAGCTTGGAGAGAGAGAGAAAATGAGAATTATTTGGCAATGTCTCTCTGACTGGCAGTTTGGGATGGAATGGTGTGGAACACAATAATGCGGCTGCAATAAAGAAGCATTTTAACTATGTTGCACATTAAGATCGAACAAAATAGTGCATTGCATGTTCAAAAAGGTTTTTAGACTCCAAGCATTAAATATGAGCATAATTGTGAGCCTGTTAAACACAACATGATCACGGCCTTTGGAAAGTTAAGTAGGGTTGCCATACGTCCAGAACTTCCCAGACATAGTCAGAATACTGCAGTTAGAAGCAGTGTCTGGGCAGAAATCGCTGGAATGTCCGGGAAAATTCGGACGTATGGCAACCAATGTCAGAAGTCTAGATTTTTTGTGAATTTCCTTAAAACTAGCTCCAAAACTTCTTTTTGAGGGGAAAAAAGCTCCACAACTTTGGGCAAAGTTGTAAGATTTTCACTTTTTGAACTATGGCATCCCTAGAGTTATTCTCCAAGTCTTGTCAAAGTTAACTGCTTCAGTATGGGATCAACAGCCAGCCAGAGTAAACAGAACTGTTGACATTTCCCAGCCCCATATATAGGGAGCATTTGGCCCTCCAGATGTTGCTGAACTACAACTTCCAGCAAGCATGGTTGATGACCAAGGATGATGGGAGTTGTAGTTTACCAACATCTGGAGGGCCAAAGTTCCCCCACATCTGCCCTATAATGAGCCTTGAAGTCTTAAGGAGAGGGAAGAGACATCAGAGCTGTGATTCTGAGAAATCCTAATACTGCTTTTTTGCTTCTACCTCATTTCATTCTTGCATAGTGTGCTATGACGTATAGTAGATGACCTGTGGCCTTCTAGATGTCATCAGACTCCAACTCCCATCATCCCTGGCCATTGGCCATGCTGACTGGGACTTCTTTCGTTATTTCTTTTGTTTGGTCAGTGACTTCTGGGTCCCAGAGGGTTGTTGTTTTTTGTCCTGCCCCACTTTCCCACAGTTTACTGCTGCATTGGAATAAATGCCAAACTGCAGAAACCCCAACCGACGCTTGCTTCAATTCTGTAGTAAACTGAGGGTTTTCCAGGGAAAGTGGAAGGACAAAAGAAAGACCTCTCAGACCTGTGCCTAGAAATCATGGCCCAAATGGAATCCCAGACGAGCCCTGAATCTCCTGCCCCTTTCCTTCTTTTTAAACTTCTTTTTTTAAAATAGCTTTTCAGACAGCAGCTGCCTGTCAACTTTTTCCAGAGGCATCTTATCTACATGAATTGACATGTGCAAATTAGCATGTACAGTATTTGTGTCATGGGCCTATGTCCTGAGTCCTTTCAAGTACCCATAAACACCCCTGCTGTGTACATTTGCACATTTGGACTGGCTTTTCTCTGGATAACTAACTTCCAGTGGTGATTTGCATTTTTATATAACCTCATACCATGTCTTTAAATAGTTTACAAATTCTGTTGTATGTTAAGCAGCCCAGGGAGGAGAGTGTCAACAAGTGATGAGTGTTCGTAGTAATATTAAGTATTGTTGATCCATGTATGTACTGTTAAAATGCTTTATATATCAATTTGTGGTTTTTATATATTTGAGCCATTAAAATTTTTATTTTCAGGCTTTGTGTGTTAAAATTATATCTTATGTAAATACTTTTTTCACTTAGGCAGAAATCTTGAACATACTTATTGGAGTTTAAGTCTAAGTAAGCAATCATAGGATCAATGGTGGACTTTGGTAATGTTTGGTAATACAGCGCCCTGAGCAAGGCCAGAATTTGCCTGCTCTCACCCCATAGATCTTCTCAATTATAGATCTTCTTAATATTGTGCACCCTCAGCTCAGTGCCCTGTGTGGAGGAACCACCTGCACCACTCCACATCTGGCACGGATAGGATTGAGGAGTCTTGTAATTTTCAGAAAATGGAAACCCAGAAATCAATAGATCTAATGACCTATGAGGGCAATAATCAATAGGGCTTGATTCTCATGTTGTTCTAAAGCAGGTATGGGGAACCTGTGGTACTCCAGAAGTGGATTCCAACCACCAGCAGCCCAATCCAACCCATCCCCAATGGCCAGGGATGATGGGAATTGTAGTCCAACAATATGTGAAGTCCTCACATTCCACATCCTTGTTCTGGAGTATTCATCAGATGGTGTACCACAGCTGATTTAACATTATTTGACAAATCTTGTTCACTCTTCAAATAATCATAGAAAATGAGATTAGAATATGGTAACAGAGTAGTGTATATCTCCCTGTTATTGTGAAGTCACTTCTAGGATAATTAATATAGAATGAAGTATGAAGATAAACAAAATAATTGGGATCAATCCTCGTGGCTACCAAAATAATTTCCCTTATCTATATGACAGGAGCACAGTTGAAATATTTATGGAGTTAACTTTGTTAAGCCTGTGTGTTGTTGTTGTTGTTGTTGTTGTTGTTGTTGTTGTTGTTGTTGTTGATTAGCCTCCTGGGGGCTGACAGAAAAGGGATGGAGAAGTCATTTATGTGCTGGGCACAGAGAAGAGGGTTCCTCTGCTTTAGCAACCTGCTTGGTTGCGCAGTGAGAGACTAGAGAGCTAAATTCCATCTCTGCCAGCCCACTTGCTTGCCTGCATGAAATTATTGGGTCATCTATGCTCCCAGGCTAGTGTTTAAATTAGGAATGGAGAACCTATATTTTTTCAGATGCAGCTGGACTACAACTCCCATCATCCCTGACCATTGACCATGCTGGCTGGGACCGTTAGGATTCAGAGTCCAGCAGCATCCAGGGAATCTTAAGTAGCCTTACTTGCAAGCAAGTTCCATTAACATCAATGAGATTAATTCCAAATAAAGCCATTTGATATTATGCGGAAGTGAATTGAAATATACCCACCTAATGTGTTTAGGGGACAAGGCTTTTATTTACCAACAAAAAGTTATTCAAATCTCATGAAAATATTGTGCAGTTAACTTTCAGAACCAGGGTCAAAAAGTTCTAAAATAATATTAAGTAGGTAGATGGACCCTTTTGCTCAGATCCCTACCAATGGATATCAGCATCAAAACGGAGTTGGTCGTTTTTGGAGAAATGCTCTTACAATACAGCATTGTCCTTACTAATTCTTCTATGCAACTTTATTTTGGGGGTCTCAAAGAAGCTAGCTTTCACTTTTTATTTACTTCAGTTGGAATATTTGTTGCATTCCATCAGACACAACGGGATGTTGTGGTTTGTTCCCTTTGGAGCGCCATGGAAGCACGTCCATAACAAGGGCAACCATCTTGCAGCAAGATGCCTTTCTTGCAAACATGCTTTCCTGTACTTGTTGCCAAATTTGCTCTTTTGTACACAGTGCAGAACTAGCTGTGTTTCCACTCTGAACTTCGTAAAAAGCTCACCCATCATCACTCTACTTTTCAAAGTGCCTGGTTGCAGCTGGCCTAAACGTCGGTTAATGCCTACGATACGTACCGGTATGTTATCCCTAGCCACTTCCACTGTGCCTGGCTGGGAAAGAAGAGCCTTTGTTCACAAATGAAAATGTTTGGCCTCGTACTTCCTCATCTTTCTGTCTCGGACAGGCCAAAAGAACCTTGCGGCTCCCCATTTGTTGAACTATAACTCCCATCAGTCCCTGCCAGCACGCACGGTCCGTGGTCAGGGATGATGGGACTTGTAGTCAAGCAACCTTGGGGAGCCCACCCACCCCTCACATTAGCCGCCCCGAGTTTAACGCATCCCAGTGGCCGCATAAATGTTCATGGAGGAATAGCTCGCTAGGTCTCCTCATGCCTTTTCTTTACCAGGGCTTGTTTCACGGGCCCCGTTTCACGGTGAAGCACTACTTTGGGAGAAAGTGAGCGCGGGAAAGAAGCAGGGTCGGCGGCGTCCTCTGAGGCGCTGAGGGCGCGCTTCTCGCCGGCGAGGGCGGTGCCGAAAGCGGACGCCGCTGAGAAGACTGGCGCGCCTCTGCCTCGCGGGGCTCCGGGCGGGGAGAGCCGGGAAGCCGCCTCGCGCGGTAAGTTGGCGCGGGGGCGGCGGGAGGGTCTCCTGCCAGAGGCCTCTGTGCGCGGAGTGAGAGTCTCTGGACTCTGGTCCTGGGACTTGGGGAATTTGAGGGCTCCCCCCCTCTGAGAAAAGCAGCCCCTTTCCCCTTCCTGCCCGCCGTGTGGAGTGGTACAAGCCCTGGGAGGAGCAGTGGGATTATGGGTGGGGGGCGCTAAAAGGCAGAGGGCGCTGCCTTTGGAAAGCTGCTTCCACTGGGTCCAGTTAATCAGTTTCGTTGAATTAGTTAAAAACTCAATAGTTTAAAAACTGGATTTTGAATAAAATGTGCGGTTGTGCTTTGAATTTCACTGGGTGGTTGCCTGCCTTGGTGGGTCGTGCAAGCCGCTGTTCTGCATAGCGTGGCCCGAAAAAGTTTTGGAACCAGTAATCTGGTCGGGGTACTAACTTGAATAAAGTATTGGGGGGCAGGTAAGCCCCGCCCTGCATAATCGATCACATGACAGGGTACACCCCCACCCCCTATTTGAATCGCACTGTCCATCAATCTGGTGTGTGGGGGGGTGTAGCCCAATCAAATATTATATTGGGGGGCTGAAGGGATCTGGCCAATTGAAGGTCTGGGAACTACAGACCACAGTCCTTTATTTCAGGGGTTAAGCAGAGCTCAGGCTTGGTGGGTTTACTACAACTCCAAGATTCACCAATGAGAGCCAGGTGCCAAAAATACACACTTTACATTAAAGAAAGTTGAGCCCATGGATTTGAAGCAGAGCTGAAATGAGATCACAGTTCTTCCGCACAGAAACCTCCTCTTAGTTACCCCCAAAGGATTATTCATTGCAGCGGTATAATTTAGAGTGGGAGGGGAGTCGCTTTGTTGCTGTTCTTCTTAAACAATCGGGAGCCAGACATTCTTGCTGATCTGCTGTACATCACCCAGAGAGTTACCATTAGGTCCAGATGATCTAGCTCCTGCCCACTCCATGCCTCATTCAACACAAGGATGCCTGAACAGCCAGCCTGGATAAGGTACTCAAGTTCACTGAGCTGATGTGAAATCTTTTTTCTCACAGAGGGAATGATTGTCCTTCTCCTTGCTGTGGGAGGGGAAGGGCTGTAGCTCCAGGCTAGAGCATGTGCTTTGCCTGTAAAATATTCCAGGTTCAGTTCTCACTATACTAGTAGCCCTGGAGAGACTTGTGTCTGAAACGGTGGGGAGCTGAGGCGAAGTAGAGAAGGCAGCATCTTGTATGCCTAACCTACCCTCTTGGGATGTCGGGGGAAATAAATAGTATTTCCTGTTGGAAGAATTCTGAAGTTCCATACTACAAACCTTCCAATATTTCATAGAAGAAAATTGGGACACCCTTAGGTGATTAAAATATCCCTGTTCTCAAACCAAAGATTGATGCCTGAGTATCCGATTCCCACTCTTTCAGCCGGCAGTGTTACACGTTGGTGAATGCCTGATTTACATGGTCTTTGTTTATTCTGTGGTAGCCTTTATCCTTCACCGACTTCTGAAACAGGAAAGGGAATATTTTTTTTCTAAAATTCAAAAATGTTTTTTCCGAAAACTTAAGAATGTTTACCAAAAAGTATTTAGCAAAATTTGATACATGCAAGTCCCGATCAGTTTAATGGGGCTCACTGCCTAATGAATGGGTACTAGATTGCAGCCCTGGGTTGTAATCCTGTACATACTTACCTGGGAGTAATTCTCCAGTGGGCTTACTTTTGAGTAAAGGTAAAGGTACCCCTCACAGTTAAGTCCAGTCGCGAACGACTCTGGTGTTCCGGTGCTCATCTCACTTTACAGGCCGAGGGAGCCAGCGTGGCGTTTGTCTGCTTCCGCAGACAGTTTTTCCGGGTCATGTGGCTAGCATGACTAAGCCGCTTCTGGCGAAGCCAGAGCAGTGCACAGAAATTCCATTTACCTTCCTGCTGGAGCAGTACCTATTTATCTACTTGCACTTTTTGGCGTGCTTTTGAACTGCTAAGTTGGCAGGAGCTGGGACAAAACAACGGGAGCTCACCCCGTTGCGGGGCCTAGAACCGCCGACCTTCTGATCAGCAAGTCCAAGTGGCGCAGTGGTTTGAACCACAGCGCCACCTGAGTCCCAAACTACTTTTGAGTAGACATGTACAAAACTTCATCTCACAGTGGAATGGACTGAACTTGCATAATGGCAGCAAGTTGTTAATGTTGCTACACATTTCTGTGTGGATAGGCCGTGTGTGTGTGTTAAGGGAAGTTTCCTGCATGTGTAGGTGCACCCAGCTTTGCAGGTACCATTTAAAACAGTTGGAGTACATTTTTCAGCCCAAGGGCCACATTCCCTTTTGGACAACCTTCTGGAGGCCACATGCCAGTGGTGGGTATACTGTAAATGAATGTACACATGCTGCCTTTGTGCTGCAGGCCAGCTCATTCCCATGCCTCTCTCTGTCTTCCATCCATGTAAGCAAGAGTCACAAGCATACATTCCAGCCAGTCAAGGAGAGTGTGAAGCAAGGTCAATGAGGGGGTTTCCTGGGCTGAAAGTGGGTGTTTGGGTAGGGGGCATGAGGTTCCACACTCTGATTTAAAAGAAGAAAAGCAAGTGTTCATATATATTCTGTTGGATGGCATATTGCAAGCCTCCTCCCAGCAACTCCTGCAGCCACGCTGGCGCCAACCATATTGCTCTGCTTTCCTTTGGACCACATCTGTGATGCTGAGAGGGTGTCTTGTTGTCTGGGCAGCCTAGGACCTCCATACACACTGCCCAGGCTTGCACCATGGGGGGGAGGTCACTTTGGTGCTGCTAACACAGCAGTTTGACTTCACCCCTGGAGGCGCATTCCATTGACTCTCTAGCCAGATGGATGCCAACAAGATATCGCTAGCCAATTCTGAAACACAGCTGTGGGACATTATTGCAGTCACACCAACAATTCATGTTTTGTTAGATAGGCACATGAAGGGGCTGTGGCTCATACCGTCTCCTAGTGTTCATGCCTCCAGTAGCAACATATGGAACATCATTCACGAGCTAATTCATAGATGAGCAGCGATTTGAAGCCTACATTAAAACCCAGCACAATGATTGTGGCACAGACTGTCCATGCCATACATTTAAAGCACCTCCCCAAGGATCCTGAAAATGGTAGTTAACCCTTCATGAAGCTACAATTCCCAGTGTTCTTAACAAACTACAGTTCCCAGGGATATTTTGGGGGGGGGGTACTTTAGAAGTATAGAATGAACACAGCTACAGACTGAATGGGTTTACCACAACAAGTTGGAGGGTAATTCCTTGAATAAATGTATTTGAACTAGAACTGCCTTTTGACAAAATTCTTCTATGTGAAGTATAACTCTAAGGAGCATTCAATATTTACTTTAAGAGAACCGTAACTGTACAAAGGGGGATGACAAATCAATGAACTGGTGCGTAATTGTTAAACAGCAGAATCCAGAATTACAGTCCTCGGGCAGTTTTACCGGCGGCGATGGTGGAGGCAGCACCCTGTTTGTTTAATCTGGTGCACAAACACTTTGAGGACTGGGTTGCTCAGGTAACTCACCTGTTGCTCAGGTGAACAATATGTTGGTTTGGAACAAAAGCCATTATACAAATGCCTAATGTTGATTTAAGTGTTTGGCTAGTCCAACCTAATTAGATGTGGCAATATTGTGTTCTCTGCAATGTATAAATTTGTTTACCTTCTTTTCTTTCACAGTACTTCGCTCACAGTAATGTGATATGGCAACCTGCTTGCACCTTTACAAGAAGAGTACACTTCCTCCACTTCTGGATAGGTACCTCCCAGTTAATTCTAGGAACCAGGTAATCTTTTAAAAGGTGCCATTGGCCTTGAATGCCTTCAGTGTAGTCATTGGAATCATTTTATGTGAACTCTGGAATAAGTTTGTGTCCTTCCTCTCTTCTTTTTAAGAAAGTCCCATGATAGAACTAGTATGTGTTTGTCACATGCTCAACTCATGTTCCTCTTCTCCATTACAAATGTTAATTGTTTTTCAGCCCAAATTCACTATGTACAGAAGTTACAAGGCAAACAAGGAGAAACAAAAGCACTACTGAAATGATTCCTCTGATTGGTGGCTTGCTGTAAATAGATGCAAATTTAAAACAGATAAGACTGGCCAGGCTGAGGAGAATCCCAGTTACACAAAATGGGAATGCTCTCATATCCTCCATCAAGATCTAGGCCTAGGATAGCTTAGGGTTGCCTTTGGACTTGTTGACCATTGAGGCATATTCCTTTTGCATGACTCTGTATCAAAGGGGACTAATTTATGTATAATTTGGGGAGCTTTGGTCATAGCGAACATGGCCATCAGGCCAAAAAAAGGTTAGCTACCTTGATCAAGTCTGATGAAGAGTTCTGGAGACCACAAAAGCATGCACCCTATTTTGTGATATTTTTGGTTGGTCTGATAAAGGTGATGGATTTTGGAGCAGGGGGGGAAATTACTTTATAGCAGCGCTGATAACTCTCCCGATGACCCTGTACTAATGAATTACCTTTATTACCACGAAGGTACACAATGCTATTTCAGTGTCTGGGGTGTTGTCAAAGGCACAGATCTGTATGTAAAAACTTTTTTTAAAAAAAGTCATTTTCTACTCCAAAACATCACTTTTAGAGCCAGAAACACCTTCAAAGCAAGAGGCAAAAAGGATCTGTTACAAGTGCAAAGATGATGAAAGTGGCATACGTCATTCATAATATTGCCATAGTAACGAGGCGATAAATATAGCCATTCATTGCAAAGTGTGGAGGAAGGATGCAAACAGGTCCTATTTATTAACACTGAAGTTAAATGTAGTTGAGGCACCCCTCTTGAGTATTGCAGAAGCGGTGGTGACTTGTAAATCCAGTACACCTAGGTTTTAAAATTGCATCCTTACATGATCATTGATAGCTGGAGTGGCCCAGTAGACAGGCAGGTCTTTATCTTCCCCACCCACTAACGACAGCTTTGGCAGGTGGGCAGGACCACCTGCCTGCCAATCATCTGGCATCATAATGTCATCAGATGATTGACACCTTTCAGAAGTTCAAAGGAAATTACTATAGAGCAACTTCCTTTGAAGACTGACTCCTGGTGTGCCTGGCTCCCTTTAGCTGAGAGCTAATGGTCGGTTAGAGGCAACCCCTTTGAAATGTCTTTGGAGTTTAATTTGGCCAACAGACTGGAGGCTCACCATGTCTGAGCTTGGGGCAGGGACAGGGGGGAAATCAGACATATAAATTACAAATAAGCCCCTTGTTACAGCTTTAAGTTCAAGCGGGTGCTTTATCTGAAAAGTGGAAGAATGCTGGAATAAGGATATAATCATATAGCACACATCTCTGTTCCCAGTAGGGTGATGTTATCTTAGGACCCTGCTCAGAAATGCACCCCATTCACTGGAACAGAGATATTCAAATAGTTGTGAAATGTGCCGGTAAGGGATGATATTTTTCTCCTTTAAGGCACAGTGTCCTGGTTTTGCCTTGAAAAGAGCTGGAAGTTAAAGAGTTGCACGTACAATCCCTAGAATGAATCTTTCTTTCTTCTATCTGTCTATGGTGTCACTTGGGGCCCAACCACATAACTAGATCCATAACTAGATCTCCTATGTTAAAAGCAGTTAAAAGCAGCTAGACACTGCGGAGTAGAGCCCTTTTCACTGCACTGTTTTCCTAAATCAAATCCCTCACTTTTATTTGCCCTGCTGTGAAAGAAACACACGTACCGTTTAAACGTTTACCTTTTCCTCTACATGAAAAAGCAGCTTTTGGAATGAAGCAGTCGTTTTGTGACATGGCAGGAAGGCCACAGCTGGTACCTTGACTTTTGTGTCAGAGTCTGTCAGCACTTAATGCTGCCCATCCGTAGAAGCCATAGAATTGTAGAGTTGGAAGGGACCTGAAGAGTCATCTAGTCCAACCCCCTGCAATGCAGGAATCATTTGCCCAACACGGGGCTGGAACCCACAGCCCTGAGATTAAGAGTCTCATGCTCTACAGTGCTATTGTTGTGACACTATTGAATAAACTGCAACCATTGAATTCTGTATTGGCCTAAAGATATGATACCGAGATGCTGTGTATAGTATGATGGGGTGAGATGGTGAGGCATATGATTCTAGTTCAGCTGGGAGGATGAAAAATACTTTTTGAGCTGCAGCAGCTACAGCTTGTCTTTTAGAGTCAGGCTCCTTGGCTGCAGAACATCCCTGGGTTTGGCTTATTGATGTGTTCCCTTCATTTTTCTCCTCTCAGTCCAATGTACTGAACTGCAGACCTTTCATAACTGCAACTCAGTTTTTCTACCATTGTGGGAAGGTTGAATTTGCTGGCTACTTTAAAATTTCCTCCACCACCCATTCAATTTTGTTGCCTCTGCAGGGCTGCTCCATCCCTCTGGCCCCTTTTGTAAACTCTGAGGCTTTACACAAGTAGACCTTTCTTGGAATGGCCAGGATTATGCATGTTTGCAGTGTGTCCTTGGTAGCAAAGAATGACGCACAATGTGAGGAGAGTTCTTGCCAATCTGAGCAATGTGCTTATTAAGCAGTATGTTGGTTCTCATCCAGAGACAAAGGTTCCTTCTATAAACAGAGAGGAGAAATCACTAAAGAACTTTTTAAGTTTGGAAAGGTGTCTTATGTACAAATAACTTCTCTTTACAAGTAATTTTTTTTTTACTTATGTCCTTTGAGCTTCATTTCTTATTTCTCATTGTGTTCACTCATATTGTTTTCTGACTTAATTGCAATGCATTATTCAGGAGAATGAATATGCTCAAGTTTCTGATACCGAAAAGAAATTTTTGCCGTAAACGTGCTTTCTTAAAAAAGAAAAAGGAATTTATTTTCTTATTTAAATGTGTTACCCAAATTCTTACGTCATATGTTCTTCTTTCATTTATTTTATCTGGGAACCAGTAGGTGTAAATGATGCTCTTATTCCATTTTTTAAAAATGTAGTGTTGATCATATATTTTAGAGATAGTTTGTTTCTGCTCCTTTTCTCTTTAAAGAAGGCTCAGTTTTGCCAGGGTAACACACCCCACCAGATTTGACACACAACTAAAAAAAAAGTCCTCTGAAACACTGAATTTGAAGACAAGTTTTGTCAACTTCTGTGTACCTCAGATATGCACTTCCAAACATGACATAGGCTATTAAAGATATAGCTTCACCCATTCTGCATTGCAGGTGACCACGGTTACCGGTAATCCTGCACAGCACCATGTAGGGGTGATTTAGGGTCATGTCTGTGGTGTGCAGATTCCAGGAAAATACCAGGTTTATTTATCCTCGAAGCAAGTGGCATTTCTCACACTTATTTACTGAATTTAGCTTGTAACAGTTAATTTGTGCTTTGCGAACAAATGCATTTTATATCCTTTTTAAATGGCATCTAATTACTTAATTAGTGGTTGGGTTTTCTTGGAGCTGAATTTCCGATCCTGCGTCTTTTGACGGTATTCTGTTTCAGACGGTTTGAAAAGACAGACCAGTGTGGAATGGAACAGGTTTGCCACTTTTTCCTTTGCCTTCAACATCTGCATGGCCGGCAGAAATTCAATCGTTGTGGCTTCTCCTGGTGTGGAGATGGAGTCATGGGAAACTCCAGTAAGACCCTTGTCACTGAATGCAGCTTTGCAAAAAATATCTTGTGCATGTAGGTCACCTCAGCATATGGCAGCACGTATGTAATGACCTGTGGCAGCTCTGCTGGTCCATTTTTAGAGTTTTGGTGTACATCGACTTTATGGAGATGTAAAAAAAAAAAAAACACCACAGTGTTTTCCAAACAGAAAGTGCATCCCCAGGTCAATAGTACAATTTCAGGCCTGCATAATCCAGTGCTAACTACTTATTGCATGGTTTCAAAATGTTATGTACTAGTCCAGCATCCTGTTCTCTAAGTGGCCAACCAGATGCCTATGGGAACCCCACAGGCAGAATCTGAGCACAGCGGCCCTCTCCCTCCCTGTGGTTTCCAGCAACTGGTACTGTATTCAGAAGCATATTGCCTCCGGCTAAACTGCAACAAGCAGATACAAAAGGCTTGTAAAAACCAATAAGTAAACTCACTTAGGCCTCTAGTTATAGTCCTGGCACAAAGGAGGGCTATTAGAGCATGCTTTCTCCTCACTGGACTGTGGTGCTGAATTTCCAGTGTTTAAGATTCACCCCACGAGCATCCTGGAGACCCACACAGCCTCCCTTACATATAAGAGAGACCTCAAGCCATGTTTTTATTTTTTAAAAATCTGCGTCACACTTGAAAATATGCTTGCGATGTCTTATGGGGTGGGAGGAAATTTGAGTTACCTTTCAGATGTACATAACATGCTTATATCCTCTAATGCCACGCAAGAGAAAGTGAATATCGTGTTAGGGTGAGAGGCAAATTTAAATGCAATTGCTTGATTTCAATTTTTTTTTTTAAGTATTTTTAATAAAGATAGTTACAGGTGGGTAGCCGTGTTGGTCTGCCATAGTCGAAACAAAATAGAAAATTCTTTCCAGTAGCGCCTTAGAGACCAACTGAGTTTGTTCTTGGTATGAGCTTTCGTGTATCTGAAGAAGTGTGCATGCACACGAAAGCTCATACCAAGAACAAACTCAGTTGGTCTCTAAGGTGCTACTGGAAAGAATTTTCTATTTTGTTTAATAAAGATTTCTTGATTTACAAAAGTATGTGCAATGTCTCTCTCTCTCTCTCTCTCGTATTTTTTCCAGGTATCATTTTTTTACAAATCAGTTTCATTTGTTGAGACATTGGGAAGAAGAGGGGGAAAGAGGTGGAGGGGGGGGGAGAAAGATGGGTGGGGGTGGGATCGGGTGACGTTTCTCTTTTACTTAATATATGTAGGGTTTGATGTCAGCGTTGCTTGTTCAGGTTCTCTTTTGTTTGCCTGTGTTCCTTTGGTGGTTGTTCATTTGTGATTGATTTCAATTTTTGTGTACTTTATTTTTTGTCTAGAATGGTCCGAACCTGCAAACGATAGAAACAGACGATAAAAGGAGGCCAAGAAACAACAAACATGTTTTAAGTGATGAAGATAAAGATGAGCTCATCCAGCGGTCTCTGCAAGAAAAGGTAACAGTCCACCATGATAAATGATGTGTTTGATGATTTCTCTAATTCTGAAGGTGCAGCTTAAAATGTGTCCAGAGAAGCTGTTACTACAGCTAGCCCATTTTCTGTATATTGAATGAGGGATGGAGCCAGTTTCTAAGCACTGTTTGCTAGGTAGGCATGGACCCCTACATCATGGCTGATGGGGAAGAACAGAGACTTTTCTACTGTTTTGTGTTGTTATGTCAAACAGGAGCATTTGGCTAATATGCAGCCAGCCTATTCAGTATGCAGGTTCTTCAGATTTGGGTAGAACACTTCAATCATGCTGAGAGTTTGTATTGATTCAGTTTATACTATGCCATTGTTGCCCTTCTAATTTTCTTTTGCAAGAAACTGAAAAAGAATACAATTTTTATTTGTTGACTGAGTCCTTAAATTGGGTGGGTGTGGAGGGTAACCTGGTGTCTTCCATACCTTGTTGAGCTAAACTGGCATTATTGTTCAAACAACAAAACAACCAAAACACCTGAAGTGGTGTAGAATCCTAAATACCGTAGTTGTGATCCAATGTGTCCTTCTGGACATTCTCCAAGGCCGGGAACCACAAGCAGTTTCTGTTAAGCACTGCTGAGTGAGTGTTTAAATGACCCAAGCAAGCAGACAGAGTAAATTGCATACTCCCTCCCACCCCTCCTGAAGAAGTAGCCCTCTCAGTGCTAATTCCATGAGTCAGAGACATGGGATCAGACCATGTTGGGTCATTTTACATGTTCTCCCAGAAGTGTTGAGATGGTCAGAAATTGGCAGCTCCCACACTCCTGGAAAAATGATCCAAGAGGGGCATGCAAAAGTAAAAATTGCAGTTTTCCCAAGAGCTCACCAAATTGTTTTCAAATCATTAAAATCAATGCCTGCCTCTCAATTGCAGTAAAACTGTTGTAACTTCCACAGTTGTAACTTCTCAGTTGCTCACTGTGCATTAAAGAGAAGTTAATTGAGAGATTTCTGCTTACCAGATTTCTGCGTCTTGATGCTCAGTGGTCCAAAAACTGCTGGAAGGTGAGACAGATTTATTTTCTGAATAGTTGGGTAGAACTATTTTGCTTATCCCTCGATAAGGGTTATACAGACCTAAGGAAGGTGATTCAGGGAAGAGATCTGCAATACTCTGCAGAAATACCTTCTTCTATTGAATTGCTAAATGATTTCATGGTTGTTTGTTCATTCATTCGTTCAATTCATAACCCATCTTTCCACCAAGGAACTCAGGGTGGAGTAAATGGTTCTCCCTTTCCCCATTTTATTCTCAAGCGCAACCGTAAAGCTGAGAGACCATGACTGCCCCAACATCACCTAGTGAACTACGGAACCTGCTGTTATAGGAACTGTGGTGTCTTCCAGAATCATTCAGAGAAAGTATGATTTTATCTCACAAATAGGCAAAGGAATTAAGCTAAACGTTGAATGAATTTTGGACTTTTGCATTTAAGCACTCAATAGCACCATCTGTTGGAGGCTCACTGTATGTACCTAGCATTTATTATTTCCACTAAGAAGTACAGTACAAAGTTGTTACAGTAGAAGTGCTGTTTCAATGGTTAAGATTGGAATTTAGGGTTGTTAATGTAATATAGAAGCTATATCTGTAATTTATTGACGCAATGAAAAGACGGTGCATCAAAAGACAAAAGAAGAAACATTTACAAAACACCTTTAAAAACAATGACTCTGACATTGTGCAGTATTGAAGGAATGTCAGTTTTAAGGAGAAATGTATGCCAGTAATAAATCTTAGTCTGTGTCTCTTTTGCAACATGCATGCTGTCATCTAGACTTATATGGAGCAACAAGTGTTATAATAGCGTTTTATCACAAGAAAAATGGTGCGACTATTGAAAGGGGTTTTAAAGAAGCCACACGGCTTCTAGTACATATGCTGTGATGTTTCACAGAATATTCTCTTCAGCATGAAACTACACTTTGGTGGGTGTAAGGTTGCATGGTACAAGAAAAAAATACGTGTTTGGGAATGCATGGATTAAGGGAAGCATAAACAGGATTTATTGCCATATACTAGAGTAAAGGTGTCACACTGATGTAAAACTCATTTACTCATCCCGATTAAAGTGCAATAGAAAGGCATGACAGTAGGTGGCAGTGAAGAATTGCACTAGAGGAGCAACCTAGTTGGAGGGGGAATAATACTTTCTTAGCAGTAGCAGGTTATAGTTTGAGTGCTTGCAAAATGTGATACCTTCCAAGCTGAAGCACTTTCTAGAGGGAAATGATCTGGATCACGCACGGAACTGGTTTGTTGCAGTATAAATTGATTGCACGAAAAGTGCTGCGGTTAGCTGCTGTACCACCCTGGGAATTCTGTATAAAGGATTTCAAAGCACCTGGTTTGGCAGTGCAGAAAACTGCCAAGTGGATCTACTCTTGCAAATTCCCTACCATGATTTTCCTGCAAATTAAACTTCTCTTTGGCTTTTTCAATGAGAATCTAAAAATGTAATGCTGAAAATCTCTTTCATTTCAGCGTTATCTTGAAACCTATGAGAACATGTATAAGCTGAAAAAATTATTGAGTAAACGCTACAGGACATTGTTGAATGAGAAAGTTAGAAAGCAACGGATTCAGATCAAGATGTCTGATCTCAGAGGCCAACAACTTCTTAAACAGAAAACGAAAAAGGTAGGAGATGATATTCTGTAGAAGGAAAAGGAGAAGTTGCCCGGTTGACATTTGCCCAATTGAGAATTTGCATTGACTTTGAGGTCTTATAAATCATGGCCACAGAGAGGAGAAAGCTTTTAGAATTTTCTCTCCCCCCCCCCATGTGTTTTGTTGATTTTGTGCAGAGTTGTACAATAAAGTCAACATTATTTTTTAGAGTTGTCTCAGCTTTTCATGAGCATTCTGTCTGGTCCTGTGCAAAAACGTTTTTGCAAGCAGTTCTAGTAAACACTTCAAGCTAGCCTATCAACAGAAAGATTCTTGCTTTGGCCTTTACAAAATGGCAGAATATGTATGTTTCATCATCAAACTACTTTGCTGAAATATGCCTTTATTACAAACAGGAAATTTGCTGCAGAATGGAAGATTTTCACTTTGATTAAAAACACATAATTAATAACAGCACACTCCTTTTTTGATGCACTAAGGCAGGGGTCAGCAAAGTTTTTCAGCTGAGGGCCAGTCCACTGTCCCTCAGACATTGTGGGGGGGCCGGACTATATTTTTTTGGGGGGGGAATAAACAAATTTCTGTGCTCCACAAATAACCCAGAGATGCATTTTAAATAAAAGCACACATTCTACTCATGTAAAAACACCAGGCAGGCCCCACAAATAACCCAGAGATGCATTTTAAATAAAAGGGCACATTCTACTCATGTAAAAACACGGTGATTCCTGGACCTTCCGCGGGCCGGATTGAGAAGGTGATTGAGCCGCATCTGGCCCCCGGGCCTTAGGTTGCCTACCCATGCACTAAGGTGTCTTAGGTAACTGCAGAAATTGGGCAACCATACGCATGCATGGATGTTGGGTGGTATGTGCCAAGGCTGGGCTGGGCATGGAATAAAATAACAAGTCTAGAGAATATCCTACTTGAGAGCTTCCCACGGACTTCACAAAACCTCCTGGTGCACACAGGGCCTTAAATGTAGCTCATTGGAACCTATTGTTGACAGTGCAGAGTCGAAATACCCATCCCTCCATGCACATGGGAGAAATTGACCGGGGACCCTAAAATCTGCTGAATATTTTACTTCTTTTTGATCTTGAAAGCCTTTGGGGTGCCAGCAGTCCTCATTTTAGCCTCGTGAATCTGTTTATTAGACAAGCTAGTTCCTTCCAAACTTTGTCTGTTCTACGGTGCCCTGTATTTGAATGAATATTGTTGTTTCACTCTCAGACAAGAAAGAAGCAGGCTATCAGCAGTTACTGTAACTGCTTTTGAAATGCTTCAATATGCAACCAAACTGAATGTTTGGCTACCATGCAGCAAACCAGCAGGCAGCCCAGCTCCAACTCCCATTAACTGTACTGGCATGGCCAGTGGTCAGAAATTATGGCAGTGGTAGTCTAGGACAGTGTTTTTCAACCACTGTTCCGTGGCACACTAGTGTGCCGCGGGATGTTGCCTGGTGTGCCGTGGGAAAAATTGTGTTTATTTGATTCCTATTCAAGAGAATTACTTTATATATAGTCAATATAGGCACAGAGTTAATTTTTTTAACATTTTCTAATGGTGGTGTGCCTCGTAATTTTTTTCATAAAACAAGTGTGCCCTTGCCCAAAAAAGGTTGAAAAACACTGGTCTAGGAGAGCAACAGCTTCCCCATCTTTGCTATATAGTGCTTCCAGTTTGGTCCCTTAGTGAACTTGCAAAAAAAAAAAGAGAGGGGGCGGCAGCTGGAATCGTGCTAACTCAGAGTTTTGTAAACTGTTCTGCTTTGTTTATTCTGCCATCTGTGCTGACCCACTGGCTTCCTTGGTCTGGTGTGCAGAGCACACAGGAATCATTATGTGGTCTTTGGAGTACCAGGTGGCATAAAGGTAGCATGATTGGAATGGTACCTCCAGGACCTGCCAGAAGGAGGATAAGCCACAAAAAAATATTGAAATCCCAGTGCTTAATGTTCAAAGGAGGACATGGATTCTGGAAACATAAAGACCCGCCATGCAGTTCTTCTATTGAAACTTAACTTTTGCCACATATTCACATACAGTACAGTTGTATTATTTTTAGCACCATTAATTATTATTATTGTTGTTGTTGTTATTATTATTATTATTATTATTATTAAATTTTTAATTATTATTTATTTCATCTATGAATCACTTCCCATGAGTGTAACATAGATAAGACAGTTACATATATAAAAACAGTGAAAACAATTGCACATATAAAAACAATTATAAACAAAAAAAACCCAGTTTAAAATAACAAAAGCACATACATGCCTAATATAAATTCAGATCCAAAACAGATTGGTTATACACAGATAGGCTCTGTTCAGACCTCTAAATTGCAGGTGGAGAACATGTGGACCTCCAGAAGTTGTTCAACTCCAACTCCCATCATCCCTGACCCTTGGCTATGTTGGCAAGGATGGATTGGAGTTTTAGTCCAGCTACACCTGCAGTTTCCCAGGTTCCACATCCCTGCTCTAAAGAAATTCATGTAGGGTAGAGATGGAGTTTGTTGCTGTGATCCCACTGCCACCTTCCCCTTAGGCACTCTGTGGAGCTTGAATGTCTGGGGAAAAAACCTTTGTTGCAAAATGAGCTGGTACTTCAATACGTATGGATTACTTGCAGAAGGCCAAACATAGAATATGTACTTGTTTTCACGCTATAGTCACAAAGGACTTGTACTTTCTGACGCAGAACTCAGAGAGGCATTTGTGGAGGGTGTGTGTGTGTTTGTGTGTGTGTGTGTTTCTGCTAGCACCAAGCAGTGCAAATAGAACTATACAAATAGCTTGTGCATCATGTGGCAGAAATGGCAGTACCCTCACAAGATAGTAATTCATATGCTTGTGTGGTTTTATTTGAGATGCTTGTACATTTTTTATCATGTTCTAAGGCAAACTGCTGCATTTTTAAAGACTCCTCTGCAGTTTGCAGGATTGAGCTTCAAAAAACAACAACCCCAGACATATATCTAATATGACATTCATGTCATTAAGAGTAAATGTCAATTTTTAAATGATGGTGTTTTCTGGTATGTTCAAGGTTTTTAAAGCATTTTATTTATTTTTAAATAAGTTGTTAATTTTTAAGCCTGAGAATCCAAAAGTAAAACAAATGAAACTGATAAACTGAAAACACATTGCGTACATTGACTAGTTTGGAAGGAATTAAGCACACACAGAGAAATTGCTTTTTCTGATTTAACTTTGTATAATATAAGATGTAAATAGTGTCGTTTAATGGCTGCAATCCTGGATGGACTTCCTTGGTGTTGAGAGTGCCTATTAAGTATAAATTCAAAATGAATTTATTCAGCAATGCACATTTGGACCTTCCATATACATTGTGGGACTTTGATTTTACTTTTAAAAAAGAAAATAACGACATTGCATTTTAAAAGGCTAAAAAGACACTTTCTTCTATTTCTGTTTTCTACTGCCAAGTCGATACATTTCAATTTTTGTGACATCATAAATGGTTATAAAATTAACTTTAGGGAAAAAAACCTGTTCCTTCCTTTCTTTGCACATTTCTGAAATATTTAAGAATTGAACCAGGTCAAGCAGAATTGTTCATCAGGTTTTCACCAAGTATTTAAACAGCCATCACAAACATTGTTACATGTGTAACAAAATGAGGATTATTATTCACACTAACTATGCACAGTTTTTGTCCAATTAATCATAATAACACAGGGAAGAAATACATTATATGTTCTAAAATAATCTGGAACCGCTATGTTGAAAAGGCAAGTCAGTTTTAAGATGCTAGTTTAGTTACCAAGCAGACCTGTATAAAAATAAAGAGTTGCTTCTTTCATTTGACTCTTCATATGACTCTGAAGAGCAGAGCCTGAGCTTTTTACTGCAAGGTGGGAGGAAGACGCCTTCTGTCTTGAGAAGGCTAATATATCAGGCTGTCTCTGCAAACCGATGTTAAAACAGAGACTGTAGGCTTATTAGCATCCTATTAATATGTGCATAAAATGTAGTATGTGTCTCAGCCCAAATACACAGATTGGGAAATCAAAGAGAAATCCTTAACACCTTTTGCTGGCTTCATCCTGAACTTTTATTTATCTTAAAACAACTTCCTTAAGAGAATTTCCTCTTCTAAAGGAAACACTTATCCATATTTAACAGGCAAATTCTGAATTGAACTATCTTTATAGTTGTGTGATCACCAAGAGACCAGATACTCCTTTAATTGTTGTTTTTAATGTTGACATGAATGGAAAAGTCATTTTGAATGACAGTTTGGACTTTGCTTTCATCTGAAAGGAGAACAATAATTTTAATAACAACCTCAGTAATTGCCCTTTAAAAAAGTTTGTCTTTCTTTAGAAAACATCAGAAATAAAGTATATACCATTTCTTAAAAAAGATCTCTCTTTAAGAAATAAAACTTTGATAACTTCAGGCAGAGTGAGAGAAGAATTCCTGCTGGAGGCAGGGATTGGCCAACAGAAAAGAACTGTTTTAATTTAATTTGAATCTGTTTATGACACAATGGGTTGTATCAAACAAATGGGTTGTATCAAACTGAATAGATCTACGTTGGACATGCCCATAAGCCCTAATGGGTCTACTCTCAGTATGACTAACTTTGGATACAACCCATTAGTATGTTGTGTCAAGCTTTGCAAATTTCCTTTTGGTTTTGAAAGTGCCTAGTATTACTATTTATAGTAAATGGTGACAAGCAGCACACTTACTTCATACAACTGCATTTTGTACAGATTTCACACAATGCATTTTTTTTTATATAGACAAGTTCATGTTAAGAGTGTTAAAATAAACTGACCCCTGCATTGTGGAAACAAAAAGCATCATATATCTACAAACTTGTATTGTGTTTTTGTGTGTGGAACTTGAGATGAGGCTAACACTTAAAAACAGTATCTCTGTGTTGAATTTTCCTTTCTCCCCCCCCCCCAGTAAAGTAGATCAATAAAAATACAGTCATACCTTGGATCCCCAATGCCTTGCGACTCAAATGTTTTGAACGCCGCAAACCCAGAAATGAGTGTTCCAGTTTGCGAACCTTCTTTGGAAGCCGAATCTCCGACGCGGCTTCTGATTGAGTGCAGGAAGCTTCTGCAGCCAATCGGAAGCTGCGCCTTGGTTTTTGAACGTTTTCAGAAGTCGAATGGACTTCCGGAACTGATTCTGTTTGATAACCAAGGCATGACTCTGCTTAACTAACTGAGGTTCTGCCTCCCTAACTTGAAGGCTGCCCCTCCCCAACATAAATCCTGGCTACACCCATGCCCTGCAAACGTCTGGGCACCTTATACATGCCGAGACAGCTTCTTCCTATGCTTTTCCCAACCCTGTCAAAGGCAGCCAGTGAGATGTGCATGAGGGAGAATTACTGCCCTCCCTCCCACACTGGTGGGTGGGGTTTGCTGCACTGAGCAGGGATTACCTGGACGGGTGCCATCACCCCGGCTTAGGTTGGCCTTTGACCCGCCCTCGGCCAGGTAGGGCAATGGACAGCCAGCTGGGGGTGGGGTCAAAGCCAAAGAAAAGAGGCTGAGCCTTTTGGCCATGCCTCACTTGGTCTTCCTTCCTTCCAGGAATAAGAATAAGCACCAGATGATAAAATAGTATGGGAGAGTTAGCCATGAAATGGGAATCTGTAAATGAAAAAACAATTCAGGAGTGGTATACTGCCCTATACCTGTAGATCTCAGGGTGCTTCACGAGGAGTATGGTATTTTGCTCTGGCAGAGAAAGTAACTCAACAGATCATTAAGGGTTCCAGAAACCTCAACTGTATGTACATGACTTTTACAGTGCTCTCACATTTTCCAGTCCGCCAGAACTCTCTGAAAATCTGCACTTGAGAAAATATTTGGGAAATGCAATACAGGTCCCTCACAACAGATTTGGGACTTCAGTGCAGCTCCATTGCAGGTAACGAGGGAGCAGCAGAGCTCAGCATCAAGATCAACTTGGGAGACCGGGAAAAGGGCTTTTATTGCACCATCGTTCCATCCAGTGCTCCAAATTGCTATTTTAGCAAGAGAGATGTCACGTACCTACGCAGGCACAGGTGAGCTAGGTAAGCCTCTCCCCTGTGGACTGATTACACTTGCTGCTTCCACATAAAATGGAGCAGTGTTCTTCCAAAGGAAGGGAATTCTTACAGCCATCCATAAAAATTGCCCTTGTGAGACACAGGGCCTTGTAGTGACGGCATTTCCCCTGAGTGAGATTTGGATGGCTTTCTTGTAACTCAGACAGAAACATATGTATTTCAGTAGAGTTTTACGGTGTAATTCTGCTGTGTGTGGTTTTTTTTAAATGTTTGTTGGCTAGTTTGTATTGTTTTAACAGTGTGATTGTTGCCTGTTGTATTTTTCACTGTTGTAAACTGCTCCATAATAGGGATGGGGAACTTGCGGCCCACCAGATTTTTCTGGACTACAACTCCCATCGTCCCTGACCAACGGTCATGCTGGCTGGTACTGATGGAGTCCCAGAACATTGTGAAGGCCACAGGTTATTCACCTCTGCTATATAAGCAGAAGAGTGCCATATAAACATATTTTATTATTATTAGTAATAGACAAGCAGTGATACAGCTCTTCCCTCACACTTGATGTTTCATGCAGAATTATAGGTTTGTGGTTCAGGTGCTCCACCACCTGCCTGCTTAGGCCCAAATGTACTTCTGCTGTCTCATATTTTATATTAATGTACATTTTCAGTTGTCCCCATCCCCAACCTAATTCGGTATTTCTTTCTTTTACATTTTTAGCTCATTTTATAATGTATATAAAACAGAGAGAACAGCTGTAACAACAAGCAAAAAAAAGATGTAAAACAAAACTGTAATATAGGCACATAGAATGAGTAGTCGCATATGAGTTAAAATAACAAAGTCCAAGTAAAGACGTATTGATCTTATCAGATCATGTATCATTCCATATTTGCCAAGCTGGTGACAAGGGTTGTCCTTGGGAAGAATTTGTGTGCCAATATTTAGTTCCCATGTCTTTTAGAGGGGTTCCATAGATCCATAAGTTACATTAAGCAATATAGAGTACAATTTAGAAACTATTTCCCCCTCTCTATCCATTGTGCTTAATAAATTTCCAAATTCGTTAAGGGTCTCAGTGCTTGTGCCTTTACATTTTATTTTATAATAAAACTAAGAATTTGATTAAAATCCAGTGTGTGTTAAGATTTGACAAAGTTTATATTATTTGCTTAATAGAGATAGGCTGATTATTGCTATAGAACTATCATAATGTGTATTAGCCTTTGGATTCCCAGTGCTCAAATTGCTTATCTCTCCCTGGCTGGACTGTTTTTTTGTTTTTTGAATGCTGTATATCACAGAGACACATATACAATCGCCTACAGCAAAGTGTGGACCTTGCAGAATTTTTCAAATACTATAAAACAGAAGGGCTAGCGTACTAGCAGCAAAGTTAACAGCATCCTAAAGGCAACAATCAATTTACTGTGCTTACTTTGAAATGATACCACTCTATTGTAACAAGAAAGGTAGCACAGCATTGCAACAGATGCGGGAGGTTGAAAAATGGGTTACGTAAATGCAACTGAGGAATGCCTTGAGTGGGTTCTTCAGATGAGTCGTAATTCTTTGGGGATAAACGCAGCCACTCTACTCATTAGGCATGTTAGCTGTATGTTCTGAGGCTCAATGAGCCAACCAAGGGGGCTCAAAAACACTCTGCAAAACTACATATTCTACTTCTCAATACTTTCCCCAAATCTTTAGTTTGTTGTTCTGCCTTGCTGGAAGAGTTCAGCAATAAACAGAGCTAGGCTATGATGAAATGACAAGGAAATACAGGCAAATGCTCTTCTCCCTACCATTTGAATTTCAGTAACTTTATTGGTACTATAAAGTTTTAAAGTGCGGAGAAAGTTAGAACAATCAAGTGGTAGTAAAAGGCTGTGCGTCCCCGTCCTCCCCCCACCTTGCCACCCCATAAAGGCTTGCTTTAGCTTTCATAATCCATTTACAGGTCCAGTGCATGAATCAGTTTCTTCGCTTTTCCACAGGGGCCTGCTTCAAAAGGAACTGCTCTTAAGTTTATGTTTCTCCAGTGTTACCAAATTAATGCCTAAATTTTGATTCACTCACATTTAAGTGCCGGTTCCCTTTTTTTCAATTATAAATAATTAGCACAACAGCAAAAGTCCTATACAAAAATGATGTTATAATGAGAAGAGTTAAAACAATTTAACAATCAACCGTTATCAGCCTACCTTTGATCAGTAGATGACGAGCTTGTTAAAATAGTACCTTCCAAAATAGCCTATAGTTGCTAGGAGACAAAACAAGGGATCAGGAACTCTTCAGTTTGAATCGTCACTCTGCCATGTACCCACTAGATTGCATTAAGCAGGCCAGACTTTCTCAGTCACAGCCACTTGTCTGCAATATGATCTCAGCCCCTCTTTAAACTTACATGATTGTTGTCAATGTTAAAACAAGATATGTGTGTGAAATGCTATATAAATACTAAGTAGGTGAGATTATTGGTTTGTTTTTATTATATGTTTGTTTGTTTTTTATCTTGCCTTTTGTGAACCGCTCTGAGATCTGCGTTTGAACGGTGGCTGGTACTGGTATACACATTTAATAAACAAATTAACTCTGCATGGTAGTCTGGAATTATTATCCTCGTTTCGCAGTTGTGAATGGGGACGAGGCTGAGAATATAGGGATTTCCTAAGGTTAATCAGTGACTTTGTGGACGTGGGGCTGTAACTCACTGGGAGCTTGCATGCAAATGGTTCTAGGCTCATTAAAAGGATCAGGGAAGAGGTGGTGGGAAAGGGGTGTTGTAGATGCTTTGCTTTCAGAACAGATAACACTGGGCTCGATGGGCCAATGGTCCAACTCAATGGCCTGGTTCAGATGTAACAGAAAATGGTAGTTTCCTCCTCCTTGGCGGAGTCATGGCAAGTTTCAGACTCTCTTGTTTCCTCTCACTTCCTTTTTTGTGCACCGAAAACATTTCCAAGTGAACATGTTTAGGACTGAGCTGTATGCTGCTTATGCCTTCTGCTGAACTTTGATCCAAAAATAATTTTTCTTCCATTCCACTAAGGTGTTGCCCTTTTGAAAGTACTTTCAATAAAGAAGAGGTTTGAAGGGTATTTTATTTTAAGCAAACATTTTCTTAACAAATATTGCTTTAAATCTACATAACGGTTGTACATGGAAGAAAACGGAGAAGACAAAGGAAGTTCTTGCTGCTGCTTAATTTCTTCTTGCCTCCAAAGTATTTTCCTTTGGGCAGACAGCCATTGTGCCTTCTAATGACACAAACTTGAAGGGAAGTAGAAAAAAAGACTACAAACAGGTTTTATAAGCCTATCAAGGGGAATATGTGGCTACAAATTGCTGAGTAAATGGAACAGCCTGCTTCCTAAGCCCGAGTCTGTGAGTCTTATGTCAAAGCATTTGGGGTGGGGCAAAAACACCAGGGGGTGTTAGGGATACCTGCTGAGCCCTAATTGGTGCCCACTGTTGTTAATGGCTTCCTGTGGCTGAATGTTTACTTGTCATTTGTTTTGAGCTTTGTTTCCCAGCTACTAAGGAAAAAATACTGACCAATTTTTTTAAATCTTCTTTTGAAAAAGTGTATCTCCAGTCCCAGAGTGCCCTTCTGCAGTTTGTCTCATGATGCAAAATACCTGGAGTCCATGCCACACTCAAAAAGTTACCTGGTAAGGTACAGGTCTCAGCTTGCTCTTATTATTGTAAGTGGTTGGTTTTAGACTATGTTTTAAGGACTAGAAAGTATCCCAAGAAAGATTACTCTCTTTTTTCTTTGGAATACCCAAGTGTTCTTTTTTCCGGGGTGTTGGTTCTGTATCTGTCACTGCCAACCACATGCGGCAGAAGCAACTAATGTGAAATTGAAGTACCCTACAGATCTGGACTTCAGGCAGCCAGAAGCCAGAAACGAGCACTTCCAAATCTGATTCCTATTAAGTGTCTGGGAGTCGCCTTGGTTAGTTAGTTAGTTTATTATAGTCACATATCCAAAGGCATCCCAAAGCAATTCACGTATCAAAAGGTTTCCAAAAGCAATTTAAAATAATGAAATGTGAAGTGCCTAAAAATATTACATAAAACATTACAGTCGTAATGTACGAAAAGTGTTCATCCGCAGAAAAAGTAATCTAAAACACAGCACAATATATCTGCTTGCTCAACACAAGATGGACACCAATATCACTGAGCAATTAAATCCTTTCTGAAATTCATGGGCATTAAAGACTTCTGTGTATCCAGACAGTAAGCACAGTGCAGCTTAACATTGATTTCAGCTTTCCCAGGCCTCTCCCCAGAAGCACTCGGAAGGACAACAACTTCCAACTGGTTTCCATTGTTAATATCTGTTCAAGCCTGCCTACTACCCCATGATTGTTTGTTAGCACTAGGAAAATTATAAACTTGAAATTTAAAAATTGGCTACATAGCTGTTGGCAGATATCTGCTTTAAGTTACAGCATCACCAAGGAGTAAACAGTGGATAAGACTTTGACTTTTATGCAGATCTTCTTGATGATCTGCTGCCCTTATGGAGATTTGTTTTGTTTTGTTTTGTTTGAACTACAAATTGATCTTAAACAGCTACTCACATCTCTTTGTGAAAATGCAATTTATCTTCAGGAACTAGCTCTTAATCTACATATCTTAAAGTACTTTCTCAAATGCAGATTTTCACTTTTGGATACATAATAGGAAAACAATTCATAACCATGGAGAAAAATGACTTTCAGTTCAAAAGTAGTGTATGCACTGATACTATATATATTATTACACCTTATCATTACGTGCAATTTTCTCTAATGGTCTGTTTCCCTGTGTGTTATGTTCTATTACTGAGTTGTTTCATTTGATTGTGGGCATGTGGCAACTTTAACAGATTCCTTGCCAATTCCAGGAAAGTAGTCCTGTTAGTCTGTAGCAAGAGACCTTTCATTCATTGTTTAACTCATTTACTTCCAACTCACTCACTGCAAAGAATGAAGTAAAGGTTGCTGAAGAAGTAAAATATATTCACCTTCTGCAAAAAGAAAAATAAATTTACACTTATGAGAGCAGATGAAGAAAAAAAATCCAACTCATTCACTTGATTTGTGCTAGTTGTTTTCTATTTTAAAGGGGGAAACGAGTAAAGCTAGTGTGACTGATTATATCGATTTTTAAATTTGTAAATAAAAGTTTCTTTGAACAGATGCAGTTAAAAAGGATTACATGTTGTAACTTTTTTTGACTGGAGTTTGTTTTAATATACCAAGACAAACTATAAGCTGTATGCTCAAAACCAATATTTTAAATCAATTTGTATTTGCTTTCACTTAGAAGCCACTTCTGTATTTAGCACACAACATAAAATGCAAATCCTGTTAAATTGACAGGGATCAGATATATCCTGCTAATGCGTTGGCTCTTAATCTGCAGACAAGTAGGTGGCCACAGTGGGACTAGGACACTCTTGTGCCCCTCTTTTTTTAGCTAATGCGTATACCATAAACTGCAAAGAACACTAGAGGGAAACACACATTTCAGCCATATGCTTCTGGTTTCTTTACAAGCCTTGCAAAACCTAGTCTAGCCAGCAGTTTCTGTCCACCATAAATAGCATATCCAAAAGTATCACAGTTCCCACAATTCAGTCTCTGATTAATTCGAGATGTGATACTTGATAAAATAAACCATGTTAGATTTGGTTTTGGTGCTTATCGATATGCCTCTCTTATTCTTTCTCGTTCCCTCCTAAGATTATAGGGTTGCAGAACGAATTAAGTAAACTTGGAATCTTAAAGAACCAACAAGACAATGAAAACTTTTGGAAACTCATCCAGGCAGGCATTGATGGTTCAAAGCTCAAAGAAAAGCTTCCAGATATAAAGGCAAAAAGCTGAGTATCTTTATAATGTTTTCATTTTAGAACAGCAAAAAATGTCTCATCCCCATAGGTAACAGTATGGATTTAATGAACTTGGTGGGAAGCAGATTCATTCAGATCAGAGTAGTACCCTCAAGTACACACTTGTATTGAACTACTGCTTTCCCTGATGAAGACGTTTTCCTCTGGCAGTCCCCCCATCAATGTTGTTATTCTAGCTAGGTTTTTTTTGGGGGGGGGCAGTTGTTGTTTTTGAGATTGTACAACAAAACAGCAGAGTCTAGAACCCCACCTGAGAGGGAGCTCCAGGAGGAAAATTGCATGCAGGAGAAAGGTGGTCTTCTCCCATCTGCCAGCTCTACCCCAGAAACTGCACCCCCTAGATTCAACTTTGCAGTGAAGCCCAATCACATCACAAAGAGCTCATAATCCACCTACTCTCAGCAGCCAGAAACATCCTAGCCAGACACTGAAGAGACCTGTCAGGTATCAAATGGACCGATGGTATCAAATAGTATGGGAAACAGCCTTACTAGAAAAACTAACCAATAAACTGAAACTGACATGGGGACAAATAGAAGAAGACGCCTTCGCCCTGGTATGGCTCCCCTTTATCACATACACAGCTCAACAAGACAACAAGAAGAACTTGCCAACAGTATACAAATCAATATGGCTAACCTGATCAAAAAAAAACCACCCACCCCACTCACACATGAAAACAAAGTTCACCACAGCCAATCACAAGCAAACTACCACACCTTAGGCACGATCCCGGCAGGGTGGCATTGCGGCTGCCGCTGCCCCCAGCACGCGCGCCAGTCCCGCACCCACCTGCTCTTCACCCCCCCCCCCCGGTGCCGGAGCATGAAGCTCCGCCACTGACCATAGGCCAACCCCAACCTCTCTAACCACAAAGGAATACAAGAGAATAGTAAAGAGAACCCACACAAGCAACGCTGACACAAAACCCCACACATACACTAAGTAGAATAGAAACATCACCACCCGACTCCACCCCCTCTCACCATGGCCCCCTCCACCTCTTTCCCCTTTTCTTCCTAATGTAACACTAATGTCTCAAGAAATGAAAATGATCTGTAGAAAATGTAACTTGAAAAAAGAGACATTGCACATACTTTTGTAAACCAAGAAATCTTTAATAAAAATATGTTTAAAACAAAACAAAAACAAAACTCTGCGGTGAAGAAGCAAGAGCAATAGGCATCTGGAAATACAAGTTTGCTAGTAGTAAGCAATACATAATTTTGTTATTAATCACAAAGAGTCAACAACAAATGACAAAAAACAATTTACTTAAATACTTTGTGCTCTTAATCGACAGTGTTAGCTACAAAGTCTTTGCCTCTGTCAACTTCAGCAAGAACCAGTCCAGTCCAGCCTGTTGATGGCTTTAAAAACAGTAGCAGCCTGAAAAAAGTAAGCAAATACGTGTTTCTGTTTATAACCTTGGATTTCTAAGTACTCTACTTTATGAGGCTTCTAATTATAGTCAGCAGTCTTAACCCAGCTTGATGGGTTGGTGGGAGATTTCTCTGATAAGATGCTTCATGTGATGCTTAAATAGGCTTTAACTTTTCGACATATCTGAATGAAGCTACATTTTATAGTCCTGTAAAATCTATGGCTTCCTGAACTGTGTTGATGTCAGGTTGTGTCCTGTTACTTTCAATAAGTCAACTTTAAGAAGGATCCAACCTATAATTCACAAGTAGACTCCCTCCAGGCTAGAAGATTTCCCTAAAATGCCCAGAAGAGTTATTTACTCCTTTGATTCAGTATTCACCATTTTTATAACTAGATAACTCAACAATTGCTTTCATGGGGTAGGGAGCACCATTGTACACAAAACACCTTTTGTGCAGGGTGCTCTGCTCAGTATTTAACTTCTTAAACTAGTAGTGGTGGGACAACCAGCCTGGAAGCATCTCCCCATCCCTAGATGCCTGTGTGTTTTAGGGAACACCTGTCTACACAACTTCTGGTGCCCTCTCTTGTTCATTACCTGGTATCAACAAGAGGTTCCGTGGCTAAGTCCTGCTTGAGCCTTGATTCAAATTAAACCCTTGCTTTCCCCTTTTCCTCTGTGAGACTGGAACTGTTCTGCATTTGCAATAGGTACCATGGCACAGAGTTTCCTGTCTGAGGTGAGGAAACAGGAAATATTTGCTATGGTCATGATGCAAAGGGGCAGGTGGCATGCTAATGCCATTTGCTTCCACCATGGCGCTCAGGAGGGTTCCTTAGTTTCCTTTTCTGATCACAGTTTTGCACTGCATAAGAATCTGCTCCTTCAAGAATCTCCGGTTTTTAGGAGTGGTTTGTCAGGAGCTATAGTCAAAAGTGGAGTGTGGTGACTGGGAGCTCTGAAACTATTTCATCTTTGGAATCTCTCAACACAACTATTTGGATTCTGGCTGATCTCTTCAACATAAATGGGAGATTTTGAAGAGTCTGGTGATAAAATATAGGTTTTTTTTAATATGCTCAACATCTGAAAAGCTTTCTACTTCATTTAAACTGAGTTCAGCTAATACTTTATACAGTGGCACCTCTGGTTACGAACTTAATTTGTTACGGAGGTCCGTTCTTAACCTGAAACCATTCTTAACCTGAGGTACCACTTTAGCTAATGGGTCCTCCCGCTGCCACTGTGCCGCCACCGCACGATTTCTATTCTCATCCTGGGGCAAAGTTCTTAACCCGAGGTACTACTTCCGGGTTAGCGAAGTCTGTAACCCGAGGTGTTTGTAACCCGAGGTACCACTGTACACATGTTTCTATATTATATATTATTGTATTATGTTTGCCACTTGTAGATAACAAGACCCAGCAACTTGTCTCACATTGCAAAATGTTTCAAAACTGAGAAACACCAGAAGGGTCACTGTTTTGGTACATGTGAAGATGTCTTGTGTGAAACATGTTGTGCAGAATCTGTGGCCCAAGTCACATCTTGGAGTTCCTGAGCTCATGGATTAGCAGACTGAGATACCACAGTTGAGAACTCAGTTTTCTTTGAATTACGTGTTCTTAGGAGAGAGGGTGAGCATTGAAGAAAATGTTAAAAGAAGAATGAACGATCCAAACTTGCCTTAGATCCTTAACCAACTCCCCTTGCCCTTCTCCATTTAAATGTGTCCTGTTCACCACCTGTGCCCTGAAAAAAGGATGCAAGGATGGCTTAGCTCTTCACACTTCTGTGTAATGATCGCATCATGCTTCCAGCCCGCTGTAGCAAGCAGTGTGCTTTGGGAAAGTTGTCAGGTTCCTGGATCTGGCCTAAAGGGTTAATTTGCAACTTGAATTGTTTACTCGGGTATTTATTGCATTTTCTGAATTCTAACAAAAGGGGAGACACGATGTTGCAGTCTGACACGCCGTTTATCATTATGAGCTTTGAGGTATCTAATAAAGTTTCTAAACTTTCTGGATAACTTTTTACATGTTAGATGACAGTTACCATGCTGAAATAAAAAGGAATATGTCAATACTACATGCTTTGCCTCAGTAGGAACTTGCAGATTCACCTCAGTCTGTTCTTGGTGGGTGCTTAGAGAACATGAGACTCTCGATGCCCCCCGAAAGGTGACCAAGGGGCCACAATCTGGTATAAGATTGAAGATTGACAGCATATTAAAGAAAGCCAAACAGATTAAAGGTGGTAGAACATTAGCATATAATGACCATGTCCTGAAAAAAAGTCATAATCATAAGATACTTTCGGAGAAGAGCAAAATTTTCAAGGTCACCACAAACTGGGATGCTTGATACCGTTTCCAACGCCAAGGCTGTATGTAGAACATGGCCTTAGAGGAGCTTGGAGACAGTCATGTAGCCCATCAAAGGGGCACAATAAACAGTTTGCAATTAGAGGAAGCAGATCCTGTGTCTCACTCCAGCTGCTGGAGTTGGAAGCATTACCTCTTTATCCACCCCAACCCTGAATGCAGCTTCTGGGTTATACCTTCCATTATTCACCCTCCTCCTCCTCCTCCTCCTCCGGGCTGTTAAATTTTGGAATTTGGAGGGGCATTAGGGTAGGTTTGGAAAAGCAGCTCTTACCTCCTTTCCTTCTCCCCCTGAGGCCTCGGTGATGGATATATAATTGGGGAGTGAAAAAGAAGTAAAGGAGTGAATTGGCAAAGCACTCTCCATTTCCCAAACCTTGACAGGCGCTAAGCTGGTAACTTAAGAATTTTTGTAGTGGATTGGACCAAGGTTCACATCACTCAGCATTTTGCTTCTGAAAAGTGGGCCACTGGATACCTTTGAAAGCCCACAATCAGAGCATGAAGGTGATACTGGAGACAGATTGATGATCGCCCCCAACACCAGGTGCCGGGAGGCGTATACACTCTGAATATGGAGGTTTCTTTTTAACCATCATTCCCTCTATTTCTGCTGTTCAGGTTCTGGGTGTTATTGCTGATGTAGTAACAGAGCACCACTCAACAAGGAGATACTGGCTGGTTTGCTGAAGTACAAAAATATTGAGGGGGGAACTAAGGGGGGGAACTTCACAAACAGCCCAGTGGCCACAGAATGCTAACTGTTGTGGGGAGGCTGGGAGGGGGAATGGGGTGTTTTGGAGGAAGGACACAGGTGGCGCTGTGGTCTAAACCACTGAGCCTAGGGCTTGCCGATCAGAAATTTGGCAGTTCGAATCCCCGCGATGGGATGACCTCCCGTTGCTCGGTCCCTGCTCCTGCCAACCTAGCAGTTCGAAAGCACATCAAAGTGCAAGTAGATAAATAGGTACTGCTCTGGCCGGAAGGTAAATGGCGTTTCCATGCGCTGTTCTGGTTCGCCACATGACACAGGAAAACTGCCTGCGGACAAACGTTGGCTCCCTCGGCCAGTAAAGCGAGATGAGCGCCACAACCCCAGAGTCGTTCACGACTGAACTTAACTGTCGGGGTTCTTTACCTTTACCTTTTTATGGCTGTCTGTGTGGAACAGAAGTACTTCATACTTCAACATTTTCTTGCAGGTCTAAAACACTACGACTAACAGCTGTTGACAGACTTGATCCTTCATAAATCTGCCTTTCCTTTCCTTTTAAAGATCTGTCTAAGCTAAATAATCACATCTCCATGTACTGATACCCATAATTCCTTGCCAGATTGGGATCAGTAGTGCTTCTCATTCCTGAGAAACTCCCAACAAACCCAACAACATTATTTAGAATGGGAAGAAAATGTTTTACTTTGGGTCTGAAACTGAAATCTGTTTGGGACTTGCCTTAGAAATTCTTTCCTGCAGGTACCTCTGGGTGACTTCTGTAATTGTTTCCCAACGGAGGGAGGATTAGTGGAGATGTCACCAAACCGTTAGGAAGGCCTTGTTAGCCTTTCATCCTACCCCAGTCAAAGGTAGGCCACATGGGCCCCTGTTTGCCTGGCCTAAGACAAATATATCTTGGCTGAATCCTTATTACTGTGTGTCTGAGGGAAGCAGGGGAAAGTGTTCGCAGATATGTGAGAAGAAAATAAAATGGAGAAATGGAGAAGCACCCTTTATATTGTTGGAATGCCTAAGGGCCTCTTGGAACTGAATTCAAATCTTATTGGAGATTACAGTGTGATAGAAAAAGACCTAAAAGCAAGAAATAAATAAAGCTAGCTATGTGCATCTTGCTTTCAGAAAAACATGCAATTCATTGGTAGAGCTTCTGCTTTGCACTCAGAAGTTTCCAGATTCAATCCCAGACATCTCCAGGTGGGGCTGACAGAGAACCCCCATCTGAAATCCTGGGGAGCTGCTATAGACAACGCTGAACCTAGAGGGACTTACTCAGTGTAAGGCAGCTTCCTATGTAGCCGAGTCAACCAAATGAGGCCAAGCGATTTTATGAACTGTTCCACCTTTATATTTTCAACAACTGGAACCAACATCATAATAAATCTTTTAATTCACTTTGTTTCTGAAATTGTGGCTGATATGTGCTGAATTGGGCATCTTGGCATTGCTCATTTTTGAAAGCATTTATTCTTTACCAATAACTGTGTAGAGGAGGAAAATAAACCATTATTTCCCATGTATGCCATATAATACTCAGCTTCTAAAGTTGCTCTTTTACTTCTCTTCTTCATTCTACACGTTTTTGAGTTGTTGAGAAGTACTTCTTGGCAGGAGTGGGGCAGAATATTCTCACCCGGGGGCCACATTTGCAAATGGAAAAGCAAGAGTTTGCACTAATATAAATGACTTGTCTGAACAGCTCATTGCAAATCTTATAGGTTTCTTACTAATTTTGGTAATGGAATCCCTCCCTCCGTCTGCTACTGCCTTATAGCGTACCACAGATTCCTACTAAGGGGGTTGGTTAGAAGCTCAGTGGCAATGCTAGCAGCTGATTTTGGCAAGTCTTAGCCACTGACTACAAGCTGGCTGCTGTTGGAAATGTAGTATTTTATTAAGTGCAGCCTGATTTGACCCAGCAAAGCCTTTCTTATTCTGGGCAAAAGCTGGACATAGAGAGCTCCTACACCTGCATAATCTTCTCCATCTACTGCAGTATTTGGTACAGCTCCAGAACAAGCAGTGAAAATGTTCACTTACTGGAACCAATGACTTGTAACCAGGTCTCAATAATTATTACACCAATGGATGTGTCTCTCACCCAAACTGATTCTCTTCAAACCCCTGTTGACCCCAGCCATTTATGCACATTATAGACAAAGGAAGCTGAGGAAATCCTCTCTCCCCAAGTCGTTTTAGGGTTATTTACTGTATGTGTGCATGCCTATTTTGTCATTTTCCATCTTAATCCAAGTACAGTTAGCCCCTATTCCTCCTCTCATTCAGAAATATTATTCTTGAGAAATGTGGCCAATATAGCACAAGAAATCTGGTGCAAGACTGAGCTTAGTTTGTATTTTGGAGTCTGTTTTCTATTCTTTCCTATGTGATTCTCCATCCCAGCCCGTGGGGCTGACTTTTAAAAGGTATAGCACTCGTTCAAATGGCAGCACTCTCTTGCCCAGTTTTTGAATTTGGTTTCTGCTACTGGACCTGGGTTCAAATCCCCACTAGCTATGAACTTCACTGGGTAACTTTGGATCAATCACTGTCTCTCGGTCTAACAGGATTGTTGTGAAGATAAAATGGGGAGGAGGGGGGGCCATGCACACAGCTTTCAGCTCACTGGAGGAAAGGCAGGATATAAATGTAATAATAATAATAATACTCGGTTCAAGAAGACAGAAAATAATATGTGCATATATCTTAAATTATATTCAGAGCATGCAAAGTTATTGTTAATTAGACGGTCAAGTAGATTCCAGCTAACCTGTAAAATGAAGTACATTCAAGTACCGGTACTAGACCATGTCAGTTGCTCACATATCCAGGTAGCTAACTAGATTCACAAACACACAGAAACTGTGGAAGAGTAATTACACTGAGAAGTTTGAATCAAATGCCAAAAAGCCATCTAAACAACTTTAATTTAAAAAAATACTTTAACTGGTGAAGCGTAGGTGCAAACTGGGAGTATCCTTGGGTTTGTCTGCCTTGTGACCTAGGGCCTGAACATTTAGTTGTGAAGGCATCACTAATGATGTGCTAGTTCTCAAGGATGTATCAGAGTGCTGCAGCTAACACCCGATAATATCGCTCACTCCAGTGCTGGCACACTTTGACTGCTTAGTGCAAGAATCCTAACTAAAACAAAACAAGTAGTCGCCTTCTCATAAGTATCATATCCACACACCTCTAGAAACAAGAACTTTAAAAAGAGCAAGCAGCGCATTTAGATATTTGGTGTGGTTTTGTGGACTTGCTTTTGTCTTGACCATTGGCATTCTTTTGTAATTTTGAAAGGAGGTTTGGTTAGTTTTGGACTCCTCCTTTTATGAAAACCTTTCGCTGCTTATGATGTATAGAGCCATATTCCTTTCTTGCTGGACCAAAGCTGTGCAGTCTTTGTACCCAGTTCTTCATTGTCCTGTTGTTCGGAACAATGATTCTACCAGAAATGGTGTAGGGAAGCCAGAGACTAGACTTGATCATCTACTATGCCACTGATTTCTTAACTCCAAATTCATACGTCGTAGATTGTTGTTGTTGTTGTTAATTGCCCACCCTTCATGTTGAAGGCTTCACCCTAAGGTCCCAGCGTGGGTTACAACACTAAAACACCATAATTAAAAACTGTTTAAAACAAGAGTTTGAATTCATTCTTGCAACTCTGCTAAAATTCTTGTTTTCTTCAAGGAGACTGATAAGATCTGGTATGAATTTTCTTACATGCCCTCCTTTTGTTCTTCTCCTGGCTCCCATTACAAATGAGTTCACCTTGCCCCCCTCTGTGTCTTCACTTCCATCTCTTCCTGTGTTATTCCTCCCCCCCCCTTTAAGGTTAACTTCTGTCTTCTTATAACTTCTTTCTCCTTAAGACATCATCCTTAGAGCTTTCCTGTCCTCTAAATTGCTGCCCCATAGTTTCCTAGCATTGGATCAGCTTTGTACCCTCTCCATGAATGCTTGCCAATATGCCTTTAATTCAGTGTAGCCTATTGAAACTGAACTTAAGAAGTTTTCCTTGAGTCACTGTATAAATCCTCTCTCCACTTTTCTTGTGCTGTTGATCATTCTGTCATTCCGTGACTTCTTTCCTTCTTGGGCTCCTGTGATAACAGCCACGTTCTTACATACTGCTAAACCATAAACTAGTGCTTTGTGGACACGCTTTAATGAGCATGAGCAAAATGTCTGGCTCACATGCTTTCCCTTCCTTTCCCTTCCTTTCAGTCGGGCTTCTGCTGAGTTTAATTTCACTTTTAATGAATATAATCTTGGTGTTACGCTCAAACCAGGGATGTTGGTTTAAAATGGTCTCTGGCCAGTTTCATAATCAGCCAGCTTCAAACCACGGGTTATTAAGCTGTATTATTAAAGTGGATTTTTAAGCCAGGATCCCTGTTTCAAATGTCACAGCAAGCTGAGATTCTTTAAAAGAACTACCTAAACTCATCAGAAGTCCTCCCATGCAGGGTGAAGGAGAGTATATGAGCCCAACTTTTCATTTGGGTTCATTGCTGTTCATTCACATCGTGCTGAGCTATGCTTTTTGTATAACTGGGTCAGTTATCAACTTTCAATTCTCTAGCTTTTTCTCTAACATTTTCTTCAGCTTTTGCTCCACTTCTCCCTCTCCTTGAAGGGGTCCGGGTGTTTCGGCATCTATTCTTCCTGTTGCCCTGTTCTGGGAGGTCTATTCAAAATCTGTGTTTTCATCTCATTCTGTGTAAGGTTAGCGTTAGCTAAAGCTAGGCCTCCGTCTCTGTGTCTCCAGCTTTCTCAACGTTTTCTCTTGAATGGCTTAACATAATCTGAGTTTGAATTTAGACAAGAATACATCCCTCCTTATACTTTTCCATCACTACTCCAAATATCACCATTCCCCAGTCTTCCAAATAAACACAACTCTGGAAACCCATTGATGCATCCTTCTCTCTTTTCCTGTCTATCCTTGTTCAGTGTTGTATTTCTTCAAAACTTCTAAAACTTTCTTCTTTTTCTTTTGCATCTGTTGCAAAAGCAAAACAATTTTTTAATAAAAAAAACCCTTCGTTCTTCAGCCATCTCTTACCTGAACAGTAACCATCTTCATTTTCACATTTATCAGATATTGGTGGGTTGGTGGTTTTTTGTTTTTTTTTAAAAAAAAAAATTAATTCAATTTAAACTACATGCATCACAACGTGATGAGCTTGGGTTGTTGTGTTTAGGTTTTGTGTAACTTCTGGGTTTCTTTTAACTCTTATTTGTAGAATGTGGGGTGGGGAATTAGAAGGAAGGGATGGAATATGGGATGCTTCTCAAAGAGAAGTTTATTGTTTGTAGAACAACAGTAAAATAGATGGCCAACATGTGGCACACACTCAGGAAGACTAATATCCCATTCTCTCTTTGTTCAGCTGTCTTGTGCTTAAACTAAACAATCTGCTGTAACAAAGATGTTTGCCATGGTTCCTGCATGCGTACAGAGTCAGGACACAGCAGTCTTGTGACTTAGGAGTTGTAACAGGAAATCTAGACTTGCGGACTTAATTCGTGAAACATTTTCCAATAAAGTTGTTTTTTTGCAACTCAGGATAAATTTGTTTAGAAATTCAACTAGTTCCCCTGAGTTAAAACAATTATGGCATCATGGTTTGGGATGGTGTAAGCAAGTCAGGAACAAACTAGCTTAAGGTTACCAGATTTTTTTCAATGAATCAGGGGACACTTTTCAACTTCAGTGGATTTTTTTATGGGGACTGATTTGTAAATCCGGGGACTGTATCCAGGAAACGGGGACGTCTAGTAACCTTAAACTAGCTGCACATGTCAGCCTTTTTGCAAAATTTGATGCTGCCCTGATTTGTTTATAGCAGTACTAATAATATCAGTTTGCATGGCATTCTTTAACTGAAAAGAAAACCAACCTGTGATAGTCACATATGCAATAAAATCTACTGTTTTGAAACCTTAATTTTTCTTGCAGTCTTGCTCAGTTTATTCTTTCTGTCTCGCTTACGATCACTGCCATGATTTTACGGAAGTGCAAAGAGACCTATCCAATTGGCCTTGCCCCTTTGGTTAGCAATATTCACATATATGCTGCAGCCTTGTGGGAGGCACTATGGGAAAGTGGCCCCCACATGAATCGTGGGTTGGGTGAAGAGGGCTAATACATCTCACCACATACCGGTATCTCATCCTTCCTCATGTTCTGTAGGAAACGCTGAAAGAAAATGCAGGACTCCCTTTCACTTCCTTTTTTGCTGTTTCCTTCTAATGTTTCCCTAAGGCTCTGGGAAGTCTGGACACTTTATTCCCAG
This sequence comes from Lacerta agilis, assembly GCF_009819535.1. NCBI lineage: Eukaryota > Metazoa > Chordata > Lepidosauria > Squamata > Lacertidae > Lacerta > Lacerta agilis. The sequence goes on along the minus strand of NC_046314.1, from coordinate 69,510,976 downwards.
TGCTTAACACTTGGGCCATTTCACCTTTGTGCATTTTTACACTGAATATCCGAAATATTAATAAAGTGATGAAAAAGTGTAGTTTCTACATGGCAAAGGACATTACCACGTAACATTTCCCACCATCAGCTGGAAGAGTGTTTAAAGCAACAAACTGGAAGTGGGGGAACTGGCACGTAGTAGAAGTGTTGGTACTAGCACTGGGGTAGGATAGGTGCTACAGCCACTTCATCACCCCGTGCCGATCGCCAGTCTGATCCAATTACTGCTCACATGGGCTGATTTCTCCTAGTTGTTTGGGCTAGCAGCAGTCAACACTGGAATTCTCACTGCCTCCATAGAGATTGTGAATAGTTGGGTTCTATTAGTCACATGTCCTGAAATGACCAATAACGCGCCCCCACTCGATATCTATCAGTTTAGGTTGACTGTTTTCATTTGCACCAGGGCTAATTCAAATTTCTATTAAAACGCATTACTTTTCCAGGCAGAGTTTGATATATATATATTTGCACCATGAACAAGAAGAGCTAATTTATCTGATTTATGTTTTTTAATCCCACTGTTCTTTCTGGTCATTTCATATTTTTTTATTGCTTTCTATAGTTTGCTACAGAAAGGTGAATCCTAGTCACAGTTATAAATATGGCAATCCGTTTAAAAATGTATCTTTGTAAATCCTATATATAAATCTCTCCCCCAACATCCTTAGACGGGAAAATAGAGTAAAATCACTGGCATATAAGAACTCAGTTTTCATTCCCTGGAAAAGTAAAATCTAGTAAATATTATTATTGTTCACTTTATTTTTGTATGCTGCTTCATATTTTAGAAAATCTCAAAGTGGTTTATATCACAGAAAAAAACAACATTATATAAATATACAAATATACAAATTCCAAATATACAAATTCCAAATTCAGTACAACAGCAGCTGCTGCTAATCATCATTATCCACATTTTAAATAATATAATTAAGTAATAAATATCTAAACAATGTACATAAGACCATATATTTTTAAACAGGTGTTCCTTGACTAGTCTAACGTGTTACAAGGTTTAGGATTATATTAATGAAAAATAAGATTTATCCCTATTTATTGATGAATAGATTCTTCATTCTTCCCAGTCTGCCTTTTCAGCTAAATAAGTTAAACAAGAACCATAAATCAGTCTTGTTCTCTATTTTGGTTATTTGTAGTTTTCAGCTTTGAGGCAGGTGAATTTTTAAAAATACTATGCATTTAATAAATTCACCATAAAATTGTGAATTGTGTGTGTGCTGAGCAACAGAAATTCAGCATTTGATTCCCCTCTTATTTTCCCGACAGAGTACAGATTCTTTGCTGCCGTCTGTTGACACCTGCCAGTCTCCGGCTTATCATATGAGGAAACAGGTAAAGACCCAGCAAGAAACTAAGCAAATGTTTTCAATGATAGGTGAGAAAACCTCAGGCCTTCCTGTCCTTTAAAAAGATTAGATTAGAACAGGTGAGTTATACTTCTGCTACTCCTACACTTATTCTCCTGACATTGCAAAACAGTTCAGTAGCTTGCGTGGGAACTGTGTTCAAAATACTCCGTTACTCTGACAACAAATGTACAGTTTTGTGACATATTTGGTACATAGAAAGTACCAGGTTATAGTCTGAGCAGCAATGCCCTCTGTCCGCCAGACAATTTTTTTCCATTCTGTCAAAAACTGTAATTCACTGAAGACTACTGCTTTTGTCAGAATTCCATCTAGAGCCTGTTTCTTATGTTCTCCTTTATTTAGGGCTTCCCATCTCGTAAGAAATTCCACAATTTTATCAAATCAACGTTGCCCTCCATTCCCATCAGTTGACATGGCAACTGATGACATATGCAACTTGCTCCCATAGCAGCACAAGGGAAGGGGCATCTGAGAAAAGGTTACACACCTTGTTCCCACGTTGCCATTTGCGTGCTGCTATTGGAGTATGAATGCATCCATGTGAAATGAAATAGGATGAACCAACAACAATAAATGCTTTTGGGTGCAATCCTATTGTCTCTAGGAGGGCACCCCAAAGGCCATATGATTTTGCAGAACTCCCTTTCTGCCACCAAAGGGAGCTCCAGAGGTGGAACAGGGGGTCCACCACAGGGGGACCATAGCTGTCAACTTTTTCCTTTTTTAAGGGAAATTTCCTTATACCGAATAGGATTCCTCGCAAGAAAAGGGAAAAGTTGACAGCTATGACTGGGGACACCTTATTGCAGCTACTAAAACCTTAGCAGCTGACCCTCCTCCACCAGAGGTTGGAGGAGAAGAAGAAGAAGAAGAAGAAGAAGAAGAAGAAGAAGAAGAAGAAGAAGAAGAAGAAGAAGAAGAAGAAGAAGAAGAGTTTGGATTTGATATCACACTTTATCACTACCCGAAGGAGTCTCAAAATGGCTAACATTCTCCTTTCCCTTCCTCCCCCACAACAAACACTCTGTGAGGTAAGTGGGGCTGAGAGACTTCAAAGAAGTGTGACTAGCCCAAGGTCACCCAACAGCTGCATGTGGAAGAGTGGAGACGCGAACCCGGTTCACCAGATTATGAGTCTACCGCTCTTAACCACTACACCACACTGGCTCTCTCCACTGGTAGGAGGAGGAAATAAAGCTATTGGGAAGGTGGGGCCTTTAAGTCCACTGGATTCAAAGCCCTCCTCCCAACACATCCTAGGACAGGTTGAAAAGTGCACATTCTGCATCCTCTATCCTGCTCTGTAATTATGGTAAATCTTAAATACCAGTATGATACGGCTTGTGCCAGTTTGAATTTTCCCTTGTTCTCATCAGGCTTTGTTTGCAAATACTGTTTAGTAGCCAGTCGGCCCACACATTTCTTTCTTAGTCCTTTTTTTGGTAAATTGATGACCTGAGAGGGTGTGGAACTCCATCTTTCCCAGTGTCATTGTCTGATTGCCTAGAGTCAATGCCTACTCATCCAAGGTGAGCAGGAAAAGAACTTTGTATACAAGCCTGCATTAGCCATGCAAATATTTCTTTTATGATCCATAGATTTTAATAGCTCTTGCTAATCCATTGTAATGATTATTGATACCTGTTTTGAACAAACTGCCAGAAGTGGCTCATTGAATAATATTCCATGCCAAAATAATTTCTTAATAAAGAAGATGTAATTATTCCATTTTATTACATAACTGACCAGAAGAAGGGAGTTATTGTAATAGCTTGGACTGCATGCAAGGCTCAACTTTTTGCACCATTTGGCAGAGGTGCTTCAAAACTGAGATTTTGTTTCTCACAAGTCAACATTACCATTTAGCTGCTCAAACAGAGAATAAGATCATTACTCATTCCTAGTGGGTGGGTAAATACGGGTAAGTCTGGCAGCCAAGGAAAACTGCCAGAGCAATGACTCATGATAATATTATCCTCTTTTTTTCTGAGAATTCCATTTGCAATATCTCAAAGAAAGGAGATGTGGAGCCAACATATAATCTGCCCTGTAGCCTCTCTTGCCTCCCTTCTCTTTGCTGTGTGGTCAGAGCCTTGACATTAATGGCATTCCTGGTGGAGCCTTTTTTTAGTTTCGATAATTTAGTTGTATACTTTTTTCCAAACATTCAATGGATTATCGAATAGGTAGACTATAAAATACAAAATTCCATTCTAAGCAAGACTAGCTGGCACAGAAAATTCATACGTAGGCCAATTTTTACTTATTCCCTCTGTCTAAAGCACTGGGTACCTAGTTTTGTGTGTGTGTGTGTACACATATACATACACATCCACACACACACACACATCCATACATACTGTATATACATCCAGACATACACATACATACATACCGGTATATACATACATAAACACACACACACACACAATTTTTCCTCGGGTTTTTTTTTAAAGACTGTATTCTGAAATAATATGTTCTGGTGATGACACTATTACCAAAACATTTTTAAATCAAGATGACAGAGGGTTTATTTTGTTTACTTTGCCACTGACTCACAGCACGTAGCAGTTGCGGTAAAATCAGAACTACTTTTCCACTGGGAATTAAATGTGAGCAGTCCGATTCAGCTAAAGCTAATGGTTATTGTGAATCATTGAAAGCCTTCTAAGTTAGTTCCTCTGGTTTTAGTGAGGCCTTCAGTATAATTCCACACGTTAACTTGGAAGCAACTCCCACTATTTTCAGTGGGTCTTACTGCATAGTAAACACCTTACGACTTCATTCAGCCTTAGTCACAACTAACTTTAATTGGATAGTAGGAGAGTTGTGTTAGGTCTTCAGAAGAATAGATCTTTGCCTGCCTCCCACACTGCTTCCAGCAGACAGTGAAGCCAACCTAAACAACTTGGAGTTATCATTTGATTTAGACATTTGCAAGGTGAAGTTAACGGGAAAGTAAAAGTCTTCGCTGTTGTGTGACTCCACTTCTATGTCTAATTAGTGTCTCAAAGCATTTAAAAAAGCCATATAAGGTGAATCATCTCAGTAAACAGCCCTTGACGTGAAAAACCAACACCTTTGCAGTGGGGAGGATACCTTTCCAAACAAAGAAAGGTGGCTTTCTGCAGTCAGCCCTTTTCTCTAGCAGCACAGCATGGGGTGATGGAAAAATCATTAACAGGCTCATCCTGCACTTTTCCCTTTTCCACACCTGCATACCACCATCCCCAATGCTGTAGCTTTATGGGCCATGAGGAGGCAGATTTGCCGCCATGAAACTCTGGAGTAAGCTGACAGCTGCAGAACAGCAGACACTAAAATGTAAAGGAGAGGAAGGGGAGAGATCACCTTTGAAGTCTACCAAAAGAAAAAAGGGGAAACAGAAGGACTTTGACCACTTCTTTTTTTTAATTATCTGTCTCAGGTACATTAAGATATGAGCCACTAGGACAGGGTTTGTTTTGTTTGGAAATACGCATGTTAACAGTAATGTGTGGATTCATAAGACCCTTCAAAATAAAAATAAAAATGTGCATTTAAAAATTACCAGACTAGTGAGGGAAATGAGCCTTTTGAGCTAAAAACAAATTCTGAGTTCAACAAGTGTGAACAGCTCCATAAATTCAGCATTAAAGCAGTAGTTGGAATCACATGCAAGGCAGGAAGTTCATAGTTAGTGTTTCTAAAGCAACAGTAATCCCCCCAGAATTATGCATATGTGGTATTTTTATTAGTCAGTGATGTGGCGTTAAGTTTACTCTCCATTAACCTGACTGAAGTGACTCTACCTTGGCAGAAGCAGCAATGGGAAGTGTGGAGTGTACGTTTAAGACGTAAAATCGACTCTTATCACAAGGGATAATGTTATTTTGCTTGGATGCATTTTAAATGGATGGAAGTGAGCGACATTTCTGAATGCCGCGAAATTACTTGGATATATCCAAGGTGTGAGTTGGAAAGACTGGAGCACGTTATGGGATTACAAGCAGAAGTCCCTTTCAGTGTTACTCTTTAATTGATATAAAGTTGGTAAGAATGCAGCATGAAGTGATAACATAGGAGCTTAATACTCAGAATTACCTGCAGGATCACGTGAAGGAAAGATTTTTTTACACTCTTACACACGCTTACCTGGGAGTGAGCCACATTTATTTCTAAGGAGACATATAGGATTGCACCGTTGTTGTTGTTGTTGTTGTTGTTGTTGTTGTTCTTGTTGTTGTTGTTGTTGTTTTACTGATTATTTGATCTTGATGCAGAGATTTTTATTCTACTACATGGCAGAACTTCAACTTGCAGGGGCACTTGTCTTCGTGATATAAAAGTAACATAAACAGCGAATTCCTATGCCAATTGCAATAAGTGTCCCAAAAGTTCAACCACAGTGAATCATGGTTTTGCCAACACCACCCATCAGTTTTTGCCCTCTCATGCCGAACCTGAGACAAGAAAATGTGCCGAACAGGGCACCTGCTGCCATACCAACAACAAAACCCATCAATGAGGCCCATTTTTACTCTGTCAAAACAACTGGGTTGGGATTGGCCATATGGCTCAACTGTCACAGGCATCTCAACCACTTCATGCTTCGTAGGATTGCATTGTTGAAGTAAAATCTAAATACAGTGGGCATGATCCAGCGAAACCTAAGCACTCTTATGTCTCATTGATTTTTGTGGAAGAGACTTAAGTATGTGCTAAACATTCCCATGGAGACAAATGGAACTTAAAGCTGCATAACTTGCTAGATAGAGCTCACAGTATTTTTTGAAACTACAGCATATGCAAGGTACACGGGTGGCGCTGTGGTCTAAACCACTGAGCCTCTTGGGCTTGCTGATCAGGTCAGCAATTTGAGTCCGCACGATTGCTTCTGTCCCAGCTTCTGCCAACCTCACAGTTCTGAAGCAAGTAGATAAATGACTTAACTGCCCAAGGGTCATTTGCCTTTTACCTTTACCATTATCACCATACATCTGAATCCCGTTGCTTACATTGGTGGGAAAGAAAGCAATGGGAAGGGGAGATAAATTGCTGTACCAGTCTGGAGCTAGCGCCTGACACCATCAAGTGATGGGGGTTGCTCAGGATCCACCTCAGCCCCTCTCTTTCCTTCAGAATGGCCCACTTTGGACTTCCTGCACATTCATTGGGCACAATATGTTGCTCTGTGGGTGAAACCCCAATCTTCTGGGCCTGATGCAGAGAGGGTTTGTATTACAAGGCAATTTCTATCAGAGGGAGGGAGGTACGATAAGCATCGGGCATAAGGAGAATTCAGTTCTCCTCACCCACACATCCATGTTCTTCTAAAAATGGGACACCTATCTACCTTATCTTCCTGCATTGTAGGGAGTTGGGCTAGATGACACTTAGGGTCCTTTCCGCCTCTACAATTCTATGATTCTGTGATTGTGGAAGATCTGGGTTTCAATAGAACAGGGGTGGCCAACTTCCAAGAGACTGCGATCTACTCACAGAGTTAAAAACTGACAGTGATCTACCCCCCTTTTGGGGTGTTCAGATCGAGGTTGTTGAGCTTTTTTTAGGAAGGAAAGCCATCCGTGTTTTGAGCAGTTCAGGTCAAGGCTAAGCTTTTTTCAGGAAGGAAAGCCCTTTTGGAGGGCTTCCGGGCAAAGATGTAGAGCTTTTTTTTAGGGGAGCCGAAGCTGCTGAGCTTCTTTGGGGGAAGCCAGTGATCTACCAGTGATCTACCACAGATGTCCAGTGATCTACCAGTAGATCACGATCTACCTGTTGGACATGCCTGCAATAGAACAAGTATGTTGCCGCCATGAGAAGTTTGGCCCTGCCACTGTCTCCATTACTCCTGCAGTGTCTAGAATCAGCTGGGAACATCCACTTGAGCTTGCCATGTCATTAAAAGAATGTTGCTCTTAGGAGCAGCCTCACATTGTTGGGATTCCTTGCGACTCGCCAACCACCAAATGAGCCCTGCACTTTCATTTTTGCCCCTGTTTCTGGTGTTTCATCTATGTTCATTTTGAACCGGCTCTTTTAAATAAGTAGTTATTCTATTCTATATCATTTCGCATAGAAAGAAAAACTACTCAGTGGCTTCTGCATAGATTGCTTGACTTGTTCTTTATTGCAGGTTGCATCATGGGGTGAAAATAGCAGCTGGGGGATTTCTGACAGGAAACTGGATCAGGAGCAGGGCTCTGCAACTTTATATCCTTCAGAATAAAAGTGAAAGTATTGAACACATTAAAAAAAACAGGATTAAAGCAATGTGTAGTTTGGTCTGTGGAAGTCTGAATATTTTCAACTCCTATCCTGGTGTATAATTAATTTTCCTTCTTTCCCTCCCACCCCATCACTTTGAATAAAGTCACAGCAGTAGAGTTGCAGTGCATTAACCTGGAATTACGAGTCACACAACTCAATAAGAAAAACTGCCTTATCAATGAACTCAAGGTTGGCCAACATTAAAATGTCTTGTTTCCATGGGTGCCCTCTATTGGTTTACTGCAGAAAAGCATTCACCAGTAATTATTGAATAAAGGGTAAGGTAAAGGGACCCCTGACCATTAGGTCCAGCTGTGTCCGACTCTGGGGTTGCGGCGCTCATCTCGCTTTAAGGGCCGAGGGATCCGGCGTACAGCTTCCGGGTTATGTGGCCAGCATGACAAAGTCGCTTCTGGCAAACCAGAGCAACGCATGGAAATGCCGTTTACCTTTCCACCAGAGCGGTACCTATTTATCTACTTGCACTTTGACGTGCTTTTGAACTGCTAGGTGGACAGGAGCTGGGACTGAGCAAAGGGAGCTTGCCCCGTCATGGGGATTCGAACCGCCAACCTTCTGATCAGCAAACCCTAGACTCTGTGGTTTAACCCACAGAGCCACCCACGTCCCTAATTATTGAATAGACTGCTTCAAATATTCTTGAATGCTGCCAGAAGTCAGGTGATTTACTGTTTTATTCCGCAAGAGTAATTACGTTCATGTACTGCCTTGGCTAACAGTTTATCTTTCTTACATCTTCATATACTTTAATGGATTTTTAATAATAATAATTTAAAAAAACCGTTGACAGAACCGAAGAGGCAACTGTGTTAATTTGTCACAGAGCAAAAACAGAAAAGAAAAATGGATCATATGGTTGCCTTTGCAACCTCTTTTTTTGAGGTGGGGGTAGGTGTGTGTTTTCCCCTTGCTTACAGGTGGGTTTCCCTCCCAATTTCCCTCCCACAGTTGCTGCTTTCTTGGCTTTCTGAAGTGCAGAAAAGACTTGGAGAGCCATCTAGGACTCAGCAGGTGGTGAGTTCTTTCCTGTAATCTTTATCAGGCTTGCCCCATCCCACCTCTGTCTTCAGAGGAAGATGGGAGCCTTGTAGTAATAGTCGTTGTTGTTGTTGTTTTGAGGTGGGGGGGACACGGGTTAGTGGGGGCAGTCCTATTTATTCTCTGTCTGGAGAAGCCAGAGTGTTACAGTATGGAGGAGAATTTCCGAAGAGTCAAGCTCAAGCTGAGGCCCAAAGGAGGGAAAAGGGAAGTCTTTATTATGATAATAGCGATGAGCTGGGTTAAAAGAGCTCTCACAATGGGGCTAGGCTACTGTGCCTTCAGCTGCTTCCTGCTAGGAAGATTCACAAGTCTCCTTTACATAGGATGATTAGAGAACTACAAAGTCAAGGGGGAGTGGTGGGTTTCACTCTCTTATCTGGAGCTCATCCAACTCAACCGTTCTGACTCTCCAAGATTGCTGCTTTTATCAGCCCAGCCTGTGAGGTTATTAAATGATAAATGTTTGGCACTCAACATAGTGCCATTTACTCTCCCAACCCCCAACCCCTAAAATCATGAGTCTGATACCAAGAAGCAAACAAAGCCCTTTGCACTACAATTGATTTTGGTGGGACTTTATTTCAACAGCAGCAAAACTAGGGACGCAGGCATTGATACTATTTAGTTTGCCTAATTGTCCATGCACCCTTCATTGTAAAGAGAGGTGAGGGGAATCAGTTAATTTTTGGGAGGTTTGCTCCTTAACCATGCCAGGGGTGTTTCCAAGTCTGGGTCAACATTGCCTTTCTTTCAAAAGGTTCCCCTTTTGCATTTTCCTCCAGGATACTCAGCCTCCTCCTAAAGGTATAATCAGGCTTCCTAATCAGTTATGTAGATAGAGAGCAGGTTTGGGGCTGCCTCCCATTTAGGACTATAAACCTTGGCTTACATTGATTACCTTTTCTTGTAGGTCTTTCTTTTGAAACCCTTTTATATTATTACTGTTTCATCATTTAGATTATTTCAAACCACAATGTTTCCCAAGGAATAAGAATCAAGCATCATATGTATTGTTATATAAGAATGTGAGTCACAATAATAGATTGATATTGTTCCTTCATACCAACTCCAAAGTATTGCAGTGATTTCTGCATTAATGGATTAATTGGATTTTACACAGTGAGAGAGAACAGTTCTTCCTCTTTAAATACCGGTAGTTGAAATTCGAATGGACTGACAAAGTGGGTCTTTTAATCATACAAGGACAGAATAAGATTTCTGATTTTTTTTGGTAGAGGGTAGAAAACTATTGCATTTTAAAGTAAGATACATATGACATACCTGTCTTTATTACCGGTATTTTGCTATTCAGGTCAATAAAAATGTGAAGTATGGTAAAATACATTGTCTATCTTGCACACTGTCACACTTGGTGGGTGCCACTGAATGAATGAAAGTGTTCAATGGAGGTCTGAAGTTTTGAAAAGGACCTACTTCAGCCAAACCCTGTTCTGTTAATATGCCACTGACATCTTACAGTGCCATTTTAACCATGTCTACTCAGTCCCATTGAATTCAATGTTTCTTGCTCCCAGGTTACTGGCGTTACAACTGCAGCCTTAAATAAGTTTTGAATAGGAAGTTATCTTAGGCCCTTTGTAGTGGTATTGCTTTAACAAGAACATTGTTTAGCATATAATTAAATAGCACTTGAGAATGTTCAAAACACATCATGTACATTATCTTAGCATTCCTTACAAAACTGCCCTGAGAGGTAGACCAGTATTTATAATCACCATATTGCAGATGAGAACCAAGGCTGAAAAATGGTGGTTTACCTTTTGCTTCCTAGTTAGTTGGAATTGTGATATGCTTTAAGCATATTCCATAATCTAGACTTGGCCAGTATCTCTGTAGACCAAACTTTGAAGTTATCCCAAGTGCTTCATCAGGCTAGATGTTAAACAGAGGAATTGGCTGGGGAGGGCGGGCAAGAAAGAGAAATGCAATTAAGCATCTCAAAACTTCCCAGATCCCACAATTTACACTGGGGATAAAAGAAAGTACTCTTCATTTTATCCATTTCCATTGCCTCAAGGAGGTGATGTTTATCTGCACAGAGTTCCTGGCTAAAGAAAGTTTCCTGAGAAAAGCTTGCAATACAAATAAGGATGAGATGAAGGAGCCAAGCCATGAATGATCTACAAACAATTTATTCTGGAGTAGTCCTGCTGGCATTGGTGGCTTTATACATACGGTTGTAGAGCACATATATCTGTAGATAGAATTGGACTTTGCCCATGAATGCAGCTCTAAGTTGTATGCCTGCTTCTATGCTCACTATGTTGTTCTTTAGTCGTTTAGTTGTGTCCGACTCTTCATGACCTCATGGACCAGAGCACACCAGGCACTCCTGTCTTCCCGCAGTTTGGTCAAGACTCACGTTGGTTGCTTTGAGAACACTGTCCAATGCTCACTATGGGTTGTGTCAAATGCCGCTGTTCCGCTCATGCAAGAGACTTCCACTTGTGCAATGGGACTTTCCCTTCCTCTCTCCACCCCAGCCCCACACATGCCCTCAAAATCTTCTCCATTAGGTTGGAGAACCCTCCAGATTTTGGGAGCACACAGGGGGAGCAGAGGAAGGGGAAGTCTTGATGTGTAAGCAGAACTCTGCTGAGGCAGCTCTGCATACAACCCTGTGACTTCCCCCGCTTTCTTTCTAAAAGCTGCAAACTCACCCTCCTCAAAACTTCAAGGTCTCCATGCAGGTCATCCCTCCAGGACATAACATCTCAGTAGTACTGAAGCAGGCTGCAACCACAGTGTCACTTTCTGTCGGCAGAATGATATTCCCATTCCAACATTTGTAAATACTTTTAGCATTCCTCTCCTCTGCTTATCCCTGAGCTGATTGAGATGGAACAGAGCCTTCAAAGCTCATTCACCAAAGCATGTAGCACCAAGTGAACAAGCCCAGAAGGATCAGTGGGCTCACATGCTCTCTTCTTCCCCCTTTGCACACTGCATTTCTCTCCTTCCTTCCCTGTTTTATGTCACACTATAGTTCATAATTCCATTGGAACTGGCAAACTCTGGAAACTGCTTCACAGAGACAATTCTCATGCATTCCATATTTTGTCCATTAAGTAAGGCTGAGGCTCCAAAAAATGAATGTGCAGATTGTCGGGATGTGATTACATGCTAGGAGATGATATATTTATTAGATATTTTCCTTCCTTCATGTTTGTGAGTTCAGCAGTGTGCGATCCCTTTGCACCTTAAAAGGGAAGCTTAGATAGGCTATTGTATAAGCACTAACATGCTTTTTATTATTACTGACAGAAGAAAACATGCAAACAAAATGGGAAATATGAACAGCAACTTCATTCATTGCATCATATGCATTATTTTTCTCTTCTTAACATGGCACTATCCAGGAGGTGAGTTTGGTAATAACTTTGCACAACATAGAGGCAATTTGTGCATGCTGTTGTTGTTTAGTATGCCAGTTTATAAATGGCTTTTATGACCCTGTGCTTAAGCTACCATGCTGGCAAAGCCTATTGTAGTTTTGCCAAAGCTAAAAGAAGCCATTTAAGGATCCTGGTAAAAAGCAGTTGTGATTTCATGCAACTAAATCCCATAAGTGAACTCATCAAAACTTATTTCAGAATAAACCTAGTCAGAGTTGACTTAATTATAAAAAACAGTGCTGTCTATTCAAACAGTTGTTGCATTAAAATCTTTCAAAAAAAAGGCTTTAAAATCTATAGGCAATGAATAACAGATTTTTTAGAGGCTATAAATCTTTTTTTCAGAAGAGTTAGGGTGAGGCATTAGCAACAGAGTCTAGCAACAATCACCCTAAGAATTCATAATCTGTTTTCCTGAAATGATGGTGAAGACTGTTATGGTCACAGCTTGCAACCTTAATAAATATCTAAAGTAATGTTCATTCAGTGGAAGTAAGCAATGAAATAACAAATTTACAGTAGCTGACCATCTTTGGCTGGACTTGGTAGCCAAACCAAAAACCATAGTTCTCTATCCTTGCTCCTTCTGTTGCTGAGGTTTTCTGGCTGCACAGCTGCTGAGGAATGTCCTGCCTGGGCAGCAAAGAGTTTGCCCATTTGCTTGCTTCTTTGCTAAATAAATAAAGCCCTTCCTCCCTTGCCCTGGAAGAGGCCCGATACATTCTCATAATAGTAGATCTCTCAAAGAGTTTCTTTGGACAGTTTCCTTTTTGAATAGTAGGGAGAGTATTGGCAACTTGCTAACGGGTGGGATTGTGTATAATACATAGAATGAATGTTTATACATTTCCTTTTAGCAGCTCAACGGATTAGACAAAAATCCATTGCACAACATGTGGGGTCCAGTGAGCTGGGGATCACCTACACTAAAATGAATTTCAACCTGTTTCATTTTTGTGATGCTCAGTGTTTTTTAGCAAATATATTTTGCTGACTGGCTGTCTTGGTGTGCTGGCCACACCCAAGGAGGATAGCCTCCTTATTGCAAAAATGGTGGGTGGTGGCTAGTGATACGTATATTGAAGCCCACATCAGTTCACAGGAACAAGAAGGTACCGACAGGCTATTGTTCAAATTAAAAATGACTCTTCCTGCATTGTATTAGCCACACGTGTCCAAAAAAAAAAAAAAATGGTGCCAAGAAACATTCTTACGATCAGTTGTGGAAGGATCAAACTCTAATGAGATCCTTTGGGGGCAAAATGTGTAACTCGACTGTGCCCCAGGGCAACAATTGACTTCCTTGCTTTCATGCACACTTAACAACTATAATACATTGCCACTAAATCAAGTAGATTGTGGGTGGGAACTAAAAGCAGCTAGGACAATACCTGCTCTGTTTTTAAGAATCTATAATCCATGTTTCTTTTCTTTCTTTTTTTATTTATTTATTCCATGTGTGTGTGTGTATTACAAATTTACATAAACAATCTAATTTACACAATATGAAAGAAAGAAGGAAAAAAGGAAAGAAAAGAGATTTTAAAAGAGAAGAAAAAGAAAATTTACTTTTAAAATTACAATAGTTGACTGCCAACGCTGCATTTCACTACCTGTAGTTATGTAAACATTTTATACCATCCTTTCCTACAACACCATACATTATTTTGATATTACCATAAATCAACTTTAAACACACTACCCTAAACACAACCAAAACCTCTCACTTGATCCTTGTTTACTTAGATATTCATTAAAACACTTCCATTGATTTTGAATTACCTTTTTTGGTTTTTGTCTTACTATATTGGTCAACTTTGCCATGTTTCTTTTCTTGATTTGTTTTTTGTTTGGTGCTATCTAGGCTCCTAGAACAAAATGGACAGTTTACAGATGTCAGAACACAGCAAAGTGTGCATGATCTGGTTAGTAATCACAACAATCAGCTACATATATATGTTGCGTTCTATACAGGCAAACATAACTCAATATGCCTTTGATATGAATTAGGCCCCTTTCTTTGTTTATGCCACTTGATACTTCATAAAGGTTAAAACAAAACAAAACAAAAAATCATTCCAATAGCACCTTAGAGACCAACTAAGTTTGTTCTTGGTATGAGCTTTCGTGTGCATGCACACTTCATCAACCTCACCAAGAAACTTGATGGAAGTCCATCAACCTCACCAACAAACTTGCACATACAAACTTAGTTGGTCTCTAAGGTGCTACTGGAAGGATTTTTTTATTTTATTTTGTTTTGACTATGGCAGACCAACATGGCTACCTACCTGTAACTTGATAAAGGTTGTAACACTAAAGTAAACTTGATTTACCTGTGGAGTTTTAATAAATAATTCCCCCAAGTGTGTTAATAGCATTTAGCACTTAAACGTGCCAGCAGAGGTTGAACTCAGCACTGAACCACTCTTCAAAGAGCATACTTTACCCGGGATATAACCACATGGAAACTCTGTATTTAGGAAAATAAGACACCTCAGTTTACTGCAGGAAATATGTGCTCGATAGGAAAGATCCTAGTTCTAACTAAGTAAGGTGGAGAATGCCAGGAGCCATGCTTGCTCGTGTATTTTAGCAGGAAAGACACAAATGGTGTTTTGCCGCCTGAGGCGAAATGGGAAGGTGTTGCTCTGAACGTGCACCACGTGCTGCCTGCCCCCCACTTGCCTCCCCTGCCAAAGCCTTGCTTACATGGGCACAGCTGTAGCTTCTGGGTCTGTTTTGCGAGACCCCTGAAAAATGCCACAGCAATCTTGCCAGAACCTGGATGCTGCTGCAGCTGATTCTCCTTGCCTCTCTGGCAGCAGTGCGGCACGTCCGAGAGCGGCATCCCCTGGATTCTGCCACCTGAGGCAGATGCCTCCTCAGTCTGCCTCAAGGATAGGCTGGCCCCATTTGAGATTGGTCAGCAATAGAAGCAGCAGGGCACAGCTGACAAAAGTAAGAGTTTTCACTACCAGTAGATGAATCTTGGAAGAGAACCGGGGGGGGGGATGCCTGAGAGATGGGTGTATTAATTACTACTACAAAATTATAATGGGAGCCATCCCGATCCTTCATAACACACACACACCTCCGACCTGACACTTTGGAGGTTGTGTGTGGTCAACTGTATTAAGTTAGAAGGATCCACAATTCTCCTCTGCTAAGGTTCAAATAGCAGTAGGTTTGGGTTTTGAATTTAGTAAATAGGATTGTTAGATTTCATGTTAGACTCATTTTTAATCATTTTAATTGCTTCAAAATGACATTTTTAAAAGCCTTGCATTATACTAATGTTGTTTTCATTGTCTCAAGATGAATTATTTGTATCCAAATTTCCATCAACGATCTGGAACGAATCAGAGCAACAGGTTAATAGAGGAAAACTTGGTTCCATCTTTAGTAAGTAGAAACCTGCAGGAAATGCATTGCAAGGACTCCACCAAAATATTAAGAATTTCGAAGGAAAACAAAAAGATGTTGAAGCAACATAAAGATAGAAGTGTTCTTGAAATGTGAGTACACTTAACCTGTAAAGGCTTGTGTCCATTCAGTCTTTTACCTGGTAGATGGATATCACAACTTAAATGAAGTTGTAATTTCTAACAATGTTATTTTCAGTTTCCCTGAGAGAGTTGAAACTCAGGACATCTCTACCTTTGCCCAGCATGAAATGGTTACTGTGCCTTTAACTCTGGGAGATGTTGCTCTCTATGCTCAAGTTGTGGTAGGTTCATACTTCTTTATTCCTTTCGTTTATCAAGTCCGTTACTTATTATGAGGTCAATACAGTAGTTCACAGAACCTGGTTTATCAGGTTCATCTAAAAGAAACCTTATTAAAAAGGAAACAATGGGTCTTTAATGTGAATGGGCATTCTGTAAAATAAAAAACCCAGTTTTCATACACCTCTTCTCAATGTTACTATAATTCTGTGCAGACCCAATTTGCAGTACCTGCCAGACATTTTGAATTAATCTAATTGTTTGCGTGTGTATATTTTTTGCAGTACAAGTCAATTAGGCCTCTTATCTCAGAGGTAAAAATTTTTTTTGTGTGAAGTACAACATGCTTTTTCTAGCCATTTATATAGAGGATCAGTACCACAATTGTTGGCATTGTGAAACAGCTGTTGCTCAAGCTTGTATTACTGTTCATGCACATATGCTATTTTATTGGTTGTTAAATTGATTATACCGTATGGCGTATATTTATCAATATACAGCTGAACTGTACATTGTTGCTTTTTAGGAAACCACACCATTAAACACATATTGGACAAATTATATTGACAGTGACTCCGTCATCAACAGCAAAAAACAGTAACTACAAGTGGGATCTTTTGAAAATATTCTGTTCTGTACATTATTGTGATTAGTGTTGAGATTGGTGTGTGTGTGTGTTCCCCTACCATCCCTTTCTTTAATTAAAAGTTGAGAACATTTTTGAAAAGATAACTGTATAATTTTTATTAATGCATAGGGTTCTTTTTTCATAGTTGAAATATTGGGCATTGCAATGTATTTCCCCCCAAAATGTGATTTATTGTTATGCATTTATTCTCTCTCTCATTATTCCATATGCAAGTCTTGTTTTAATTCCTAAAAAAACACAACCCTTTGCATCCTTTCTATGGTGTTGCTCAAATCTGCAGGGGCATCAGTTGTGATAAATACTTTTTATAATAATAATAATAATAATAATAATAATAATAATAATAATAATAATAATAATAATAATAATATAAACTTTTTAAATTCCAAGTTGTGCAAGATCATTCTTTCATTAATTAAGAGGATGAAGAACACAAGTGACTATTCCTTCCATTCCCTACTCTTAAATACGTTTCTTTGCCAACATCCACATGTACTAAGGACTCTTTCCAGAAACTCTGAGGTTCTTTCTTCCACCACCACCACTATTGCCGGAGGGCACAAGAGGCAGACCAGCCTTGCTGGAACACACACTTCAGAAACCGAATGTGGCAACTTTAATTGCGAGATCATCATTTCCAAAGGGCCTTGTCTATGATATGTTTACAAGAGTATTTCATCCCCTAATAGGCTTCAGTCAGTGCTGGGCTAACCCTCCAGGTTACCTGCTCTCTGCTCTTCAACCTTAGGGGTCATGTGGGAGTTCCATGACTGGAAGCCACTAGAGAGCGATTTGAATTGGGGCCATGATGCAGGGGCAAGGGCAAATCCATTCCAAGACATTGGACTGCCTGAGGCAAAAGATGACACATGGTCAGTTCTATGTGCAAAGACTGACTGGACTGGTAAATACATCAGGGATCAGCAACCTTTTTCAGCCGTGGGCCTGTCCACTATCCCTCAGACCATGTGGTGGGCCGGACTATTTTTTTTTGGGGGGGGGGGGGGGAAATGAACGAATTCCTATGCCCCACAAATAACCCAGAGATGCATTTTAAATAAAAGCACACATTCTACTCATGTAAATCACGCTGGTTCCTGGATCATCCGTGGGCCGGATTGTGAAGGCGATTGGGCCACATCCGGCCCACGGGCCTTAGGTTGCTACCGCTGTAAATACATCTTATTTGAACATCTTCCAGTGCACATGACCACCTCCCCCACCCCAAAGCTTTTTTTTAGCTGTGAAGGGAAATATTTATGAGCTAAGCCTGTAGATTTTTCACTGTATGGCAAACAGCAGAGAAGAGAAACTTTCTGACAGTGTGTGGTAGCTTCCCTGAAACTTACCTGATCTTGGTACTTTGCAAATTTAATCAATTATGCCCTTTAATACCCACTTCAAAAGATTCTTGCCTTTAGGTTTTGTACAGCTACAAGTGATCAAATATATAATCTTAAGGAAACAGGTGGTGTTGTGCCTAGCTTCCCAGCAATTCTTAACGATCATGTGCTGGGAGGTATTGCAGTTTTGCTCAAATGCCTGCCATTGGTTTGTAGGTAGATTAAACTGATTCTCCTGCTCAAATGTATAGCCAAGAGAATGCTGATGCCACAATGCCTGCTACCTTTCCTCTGGGACTACTGATTAGCTCCTTCCAAGATTTGTCCTTACATTATAGGCCAAGTGAGAGGAGTGGCAGAGGATGGAGTGGGGGGTGCTGGTGAAGCACTAGAGGCCACAGCTCTAGGTGCAGAAGGTGGCCTACCATGCACCCTCTAAACTCACTTGCTGCCCTCAGTGAGGAACACCACTAGGGTTCAAGGAAGATTCATCTGCCAGTCACATTGGCTTTTGTACATGGAAAGTGGGGCAGGAACTCTTGTCTTTCGCCTCAGACAACAAGACATCTTGGGCTGGTTCCTGGCTCCCATTTAAAATAGCTGCTGCAAGGAAAAAGGAATTATCCCTGGTAAATATAAACCAATATTCTGATACTTCAGCTATGCTTGAAAGACTAAAGCAAGCTTCAAATTTTAGAAAGCAAACCATAAATGATGGATTCAGTTTAAACTATTGCCTGCACAGTTGATCAGTCTCCAGTATTGGAGCCTGTGAAATTGTTTGGTGGTTGGATATTTCTCGCTTGGGTTTGGTGTGGGTGGGTGTTTGTATGTGGTGTTGCAGTTTTAATAACAGGCAGTGCACCAGTTTCATCTTATCTGAGCATTCTACGCCACTGCGCTCTTTAAAAAAATACATGCTTGCGCTGTCTAGCCTAAGTTACAGTGCTGGTTGCATGCTTCTGTATGGTCCCTTTGCTTCCATGTTCCATAAAAGACATCACAGCATCTTGAAGCTGCCATATATATGCCCACATGATAGCGCAATCCAGATGCTGTAGATTATTGGAAAGCAAAATACATTGATCCAACGCAAACAACCTGTGAATAAAAATAACGTTCCCTGTATCCCATAGAAAGTTTAAAGTTCACCAAGAGCCTTTCATATATAATTTCCCACCCATTTTTCTCCTACCCACTTCTTGCACACTCTTACATTTCCATTTCTTTCCTTCAAACAGGCTTCTTTTCAACTGCTTTTTTTTCTCCCTATAACCTTTCGATGTCACATGACAACATTCTCTGCAAGTTCACCTAAATCTGCTATACTGAATAGTTGGTTGCCAACATTTTTATTGTGCATTAGTAAGGTGACACACAGAAACCTGTGGGGGGTGGGGGTAATCTCCCCCAAACTGGCCTTTATGAATATTACTTAACCTCTAAATAGTCTTTGAAGGAGAAACCCTTTCCTAGGGCACATCAGAAAGAAGCTACCCCCAGGTCCTAGAAATGTGTGAAGGTTTGGTAGTATATTGCCCTGTGGGTATGTTAAGTACTTTAAAGCATCCTGGCTGTTTCCTGTAATTACAGTCTCACTTTCTCTGTTTTGCTCCCTGGCTCTCCTGTTTCCATGTCACCTACTTCTCTGGGTTGCCAACTGCTCCTTCACCAGCAAACCTACCCCCCCCCCTTCTCACCCCCACCACAGCAAGAAGCCAAGTTCACTTTTGCTGCCTCTGAATGAGGCAGGAGACCATTTCCTGGAAAGCAAGTAATGTTAGAGGATTTCCTTCCCAGATTAAACTGCCACACTTTTTACATGGCAATCTGTCATGCTGTGATACTTCTGGTGCTTGTTGCAGTAAAGAGTTGGTGTAAATGGCACACATGTGAAGGTGCCCTGCACTGAGTCAAACCACTAGTCCATCTACACTAGTATCCTCTACTCCAGGGATAGCAAACATGGTGTCTTCTAGGCCTTGTGGACTACAACTCCCATCGGTCCCAAGAAGCATGGTCAGTGTTCATGGGCGGTTGGAGCTGTAGGCTGGCAACATCTGGCTTTCTGATGCAGAACAATGTAGGAAGCACATCTTTGAAACAATGTGGTATTTCCAGTCATGGAGACAAAAGGCCAACACTTTCCCCCAACCTCCATGCATTATTACTTTTTAACTTCCATTAATCGCATTATTAGAACCTACAACAGCAAATAATAAGTGACCTAACAATGAATCTTATATGACAGTCAGAGCAAGAAAGAAGACACCAAACATAAACTTGTGATGGGCACTCCAAAAGTGGCTGGGGAAACCCAGCCAGATGGGTGTGGTATAAATAAATTGTTGTTGTTGTTATATAATTGTTTTTATTGAAAGCTGTGCGCTCCCCTTCTCCAGCACTGGAGTGTGCCTCTACCCTGATTAAAAACAAAGAACCAGAACACATGAATAGGATGATTCACAGCAGAAATACTATTCCCACTCTCCTCCATCCCATCAGGCCAGGCTGGCATAAGCAAAAAATAAATAAATGAGTTTTCTTAGTTATCCAAAGTAAACTCTCCAGACTGTACCAGACAGTTATGGCACAATTGTTTAGCTGGGCAAGAGACTGAGCATATTGTAAGAGAATTTGGCAACTCGCAATTTCTTCTTTGGCATCTCATGCTAATCCAAAACCTTTGATATGAATGGGATGTTAGTACAGCAACTGGCTACAGAAGACCCTGGGTATAATATATGAGGGCTGCAATCCTAATAAGTTTAACTGAAGTTGTCAAATCCTATTTAGGACTAGGATAATAGTACTTAAGTATATATAACAAATACAAAACTTGTCAAATTCAATAGGAATGCTTTGGGGACAGTTGTTAGAGGCTTGCAGCAGCTTTAGCAAAATTTTCTTGTGTCCTAAAAAGAAAAACAGAGGTGAGTGTAAATGGTTGCAGTTCAGATATTAAGGAAGTGAGAAGTGATGTGTGACATAGATCAGAGTTAGGATTAAGCTAGTTCACACCCAGCAACAAGGACTTGCAGAAGGGAATATGCGCCTTGCATTTTCCGCAAATAATCTGTAACTGGAAGAACTAACACCAAAGAGAAGAGCAAGGAGGGAGTTCAAGGGCAGGGAATCTTAAATGGTCTGCTACTACTTAATAAAAACACTTGAAACATTTGCTGCAATAACAAAGCAAGCCCATCAGTAGCCTCCTTGAAGTTGCAGTGAAATGGATGCCTGCTCAAGTCTTTGAAGCACCAGCTCCTCAGGGCCCAAGAAAATGTGATAGTGATCAATATCTGTGAACAACATGAACCTGTTGCTATGATGTGAGAGTGGGAATGGGTTAAGTTTTTAACAGCAAAAGGGGCATTAGGTGTACAAGGTGCATAAACAGAGCCTAGGACTTGCCAATCAGAAGGCTGATGGTTCGAATCCCCGCGACGGGGTGAGCTCCTGTTACTCAGTCCCTGCTCCTGCCAACCTAGCAGTTCGAAAGCACATCAAAGTGCAAGTAGATAAATAGGTACCGCTCCAGCGGGAAGGTAAATGGTGTTTCTGTGCGCTGCTCTGGTTCATCAGAAGCAGCTTAGTCATGCTGGCCACATGACCCGGAAGCTCCCTTGGCCAATAAAGCGAGATGAGCACCACAACCCCAGAGTCGTCTGCGACTGGACCTAATGGTCAGGGGTCCCTTTACCTTTACCTTCCTTAACTAGGGACACGGCTGGCACTGTCGTCTAAACCACAGAGCCTAGGGCTTGCTGATCAGAAGGTCGGCGGTAGAAACGCCAGCTCCCTCAGCCCATAAAGCAAGATGAGCGTTGCAACCCCAGAGTCATCTACGCCGACTTAACGGTCATGGGTCCCTTTACCTTCCTTAACATTCCCACACCACCACACACCTACAGCTTGGAGACAAAGATTGCAAGGAGAGAAGCAGGAGGGACAGTCTGTATTTCTTCACCATGTGTCCTTTTTGCCCTTAAGTATCCCCCTTCTTCTCATGTGGCTGGAGCAGTTCCATGTTGCTATCATGTCCAGTTTGGCCTTTAGAAATGACTAAACGAAGGCAATAATGCTCCAGTCCTTTGACTTTGAAAGCACACAGGTGTCACTTGGTGCTGGTGCATTTATGGTATAAAATGAAATATATAACTTGGTGCAAAAGCAACAGGTTGCATGCACTTGATTATACTGCGCACATTTATTATCAGCATGTGATGTGAAAAAATGTGGCAGAATCTCCACTGGAAGGATAATGGAAGGGCACCAAGGGATAGAATCATGTTTATTAATTGAATACCCAATGGCTAGCCTTACAGGTTTCAGCTGGCATTTTGTTCAGATAACTTAATCTTAAAAGCCTCAGGATGCTTTATAGGAAGCAGTTCATAAATGATATAATGATATGTTATTAAAGAACAACTTGATTATTAGCCCCTACAGGTATAGACAGACCATTCTCCATTTCTATAAACGTTTCTAGTCTTCTGCAGCAGAAAATAACAACTTTTAAGGACCTGGAGTCCCACCAAAACATTTAGCCGCCCCTTCTGCCTTTGTGCCCATCACCTTCCATAAAACTGAATTCCTTTAAAGAAGGTGCCATCCTGTCAGCACATCTGTCTTGAGACAAGCAGGAAGGGCGGAGGATGGCTGTTCATTAATTGCATCATATTAAGCTTTGAGGCAGACAAGTACTTGAGACAGCCAAAAGGTGAGGATTCCGAGGTCCTCCTGAGCCAGCAACCTCCGCCCCCCAGAGCCCCTCCTCCCTCTCACAGGCTTTGTAAAACTGTAGAGGCGCAAAGTCTTGAGAGAGAAGCAGAAAAACAAAAAGCCGCAGAGGTTTGCTAAAATCCATTTTTTCAAGAAGGGAGTTTGCAAAAAATAAAAATTGCCTGATCAAAGGGGAGGCAGGGGATTGAAGGGAAATGCTACTGAGTCCAGCAGCCGAAGCCACAAACCAGGAGTATAAACCAAGGTACCTAGATTTAAAACAGTTCCATTCGATTCACTTCAGTGAAATTGAATATCAGTATGTAAGTAACGTCACCTGACTGGGTAGATTCAGCAGTTTGTTGGCATTAATTCATACTGGTTTGTGGAGTTCACCCACGGAGCTCAGTCCTAGGCCTCTTCATTCAGCAGTCAGCCCCACTATGTTCAGTCTTAGATCTCAGTCTGAGCTTGTTTACCGCCTTGTTGTTGTTGTTGTTGTTGTTGTTGTTGTCATCAATTTCATTTATGTATCACTTCCCATCAGCCACCTCAAAGCAATTTACATTTTACAATGCAATAAAAGCTTACAATAACAACTACATATATCAAAACAGGTAAGACATTTGGATGTAAAAAAGTTTTTAAACTACACACACACCACCTATAAAAAATTGATTTCCAATCCAATACAGATAGCAGCTAGGCTAAAAGTCTCCACTTTGAAGACTTGTTGAAAGAGAAATGTATTCAACATGCACCAAAAGGACAATAGAGGACAACCATGTTCCTTGACATGGTTGATGGAAGAGGGAAGGTTACCTTGTCTAGACAAAGAAACTCAGAACCATAAAGTTACAGGGAAGAGAAACAAGCCACTATCTGATTTCAGAACATTGGTTCTGAACTTGCCTTGGAAGACACCATAATAATATATGTTAGTCTTCAAGGTACCACAAGAACCATACTACAGCAGGCACTAAGTAAGGTGAGGGAACCAATTCACAGGACCAAAGTGGAAATGTGAGGATGTGGTCAGACTTTATCTGGGTTGTGTGGTGAAGTGGTTATGTGAATGCTTCATGAGGAATAAAATTCAACCTACATTTACTGCATAATAAATGCAGGTTGGGCTGAGTCAAAGGGTAAAAGAAAGCAAACATTATGATCATATACAGTACACCTCACTCTCAGAACCCAAATTATCACCATGACAATGTGGCTGTGGGAATCAGCTGTTATATAAACTCTGGTCACAAGTAGATTAGCTATGAGCTGATGGAGGCATTTCCTATTGCACACAAGTGGACCGTCCCATTGTAAAAGATTCCTAAAAGCTTACAGAACTTCTGGCTGATCACAAGAGCCTGGGGGTGAGGGAGCGTCCAGGTCAAGGCTATGATGTGAAAGTACAGCTAATTCCACTGAAATTAATAGGGCTGTTCCCCCTTGACAAGTGTTTAGAGTCTGAGGTGTCTACATAATAGCCTTTGCTATGTGCAACTTTTCAAAGTTACGGTAATGTCACTGACATCCTCATGCTCAGTACAATTCATCTGTGGATTCAAGCCTGTTTAGTCCCAGGGACTTCTGGCAACTTATTTAGACCAGTTTACATGACTATGCAGGAATAGAGATTCCTGCTCTGAAGTAAGCCCCACTTAGTTCCAGGTATGTGTGTATAGAACTAGCATAGATGGGGCTTACTACAGCCTAACACAGGCTTCCTCAACCTCGGCCCTCCAGATGTTTTTCACCTACAACTCCCATGATCCCTACCTAGCAGGACTAGTGGTCAGGGATGATGGGAATTGTAGTCTCAAAACATCTGGAGCGCCGAGGTTGAGGAAGCCTGGCCTAACACAACAAAGAGTCTTGTGACACATTAGACATATTACAGCATTTGCATTTGTAGATTGCAGTCCACTCTACTAGATGCAATTAAGCATTGTCCTCAGATGGCATGTCTCTATAATATATAGCACAGGTCTGTCATTGTGCTCTCTTCATTAGCTCCTTCCCTGCTTCAATCAAAGTTTTCCCATTGTTTAAAACCACCACTCCCCACCCCCAGCCCGTCTTGGGGAACATCTCTTTGTTCCATTCCTCAGCTGCCTCATGTGAAAGAGATAAAGGATGTGGAGCCCTCAAATATCACATACGCTGTGGGTTCAACCACAGAGCCTAGGGCTTGCCAGCAGTTTGAATCCCTGCGACTGGGTGAGCTCCTGTTGCTCGGTCCCTGCCCCTGCCAACCTAGCAGTTCAAAAGCACGTCAAAGTGCAAGTAGATAAATAGGTACGGTGTTTCCGTGTGCTGCTCTGGTTCGCCAGAAGTGGCTTTGTCATGTTGGCCACATGACCCGGAAGCTGTATGCCGGCTCCCTCGGCATAAAGTGAGATGAGTGCCGCAACCCCAGAGTCGTCCGCAACTGGACCTAATGGTCAGGGATACCTTTACCTTTACCTTACTTTCACACAATTTATTTCACTTCTGGTACCATGTGTTGTCCTCAACACGAAGTTACAGATTCAACGCAACAATTTAGAAGAGATATTGTATATAACAAGCAAACACCAAACATCCACCAGATGAATTTAACCTCTAACTCAACAAACTGATAGGCTTCAATTCCTCTTAAAAGATACAGTAACATACATAGTAACATACATCATTATAGGGTGTGCACGCAAAAGGATTTCAGAATAGGGGAGAGAGATGCATGGAAATGGGTGTGGTCTGTGTGCAAGGTTGTTTTTTTTAAGAATTATTTTATTGCTGAAATAAACACTCATTTAACAGCATCACCTAAAAAAGACACACAGGAACGTCTAAGCTGATTGTCTGCACTGTGGGAAAGCAGCAGGAACACCACGCTCCATTATTAATTTAATTAAAGTTGAACATGTTATATTAAAAATCATACTTATATAGAACTCAAAATCATCTGAACACTCAGCATAAAAACACATTTTCAAGTTTTCCAAACACTTCATGGTAGATAAGGCAGCAATGCAAAGCATAGCAGCAAGACATGGTCATCCTGTACCCTAGATTCCAACCCTGACAGATATGCAGAACTCGCATCTGCTAAGAGGAATGTGTGAATATGTTCACTTGCATATAAATAGTTTACTGCAGAAGCAAGAGAGAGAGTCCACTGGAAATGAAATAAGACACCCTGGGTTTCCGAAACACAAACAAAGACAAGGTGCATTTTAGCTTTTGCTGGTATTCGGAACATCTTGAACATCTGCTAAATGAAGTTTTTGTATACAGGAATTCAGTTCTTCCAGATCTGACAGCAGTCTATCAAGACTGGAGTCACTAGCTACTTTTCTCTTATCTGGAGGAAGTTCTTCCAACTCCCCATAAAGCTCTAGATGCAAGCAGGCCAGCTTCTCCTGCATTCCTCTTACATGTTCCATTTGCTCTATGGAACATTCATTTCCAAATGCTTGAAGTTTGTCAGAGTGGAAGTCACTCAGAAGACTCAGAAGTCCTTTCTCCATCTCTTGAACATCTGATACATCAGTGAGAAATGAGTGCTGGACTGGAGCAGACTGTGCTCCTTTGCTTTCTGCTCCTGGTGCTTTAGTTTTCCCTTTCATGCCCCTTTTAAACTTTGGTTTCTGTGAAGGTGGCTGTGGTGCAGGATTTGAAAACACTGTACTTCTGCTAGGAGGCACCGAATTTTTCTTATTGTTGACCACTTGAGTGACATGAGAAGTGGATGATTTGGGACTCCTTCTCTTAGTTTTTCTTTATTCCATTTTCACAGATTGTTGGTACTATATGGTTAATGCTTCTGGGAGTTCACATTTGTCCGAATTGAAGCATTTCAGCCTGATATTTATGGAAGCAACATCCTTGATCCTGTGTGCAAGGTTTTTAGTTTTGTGGGGTTTTTTTAGCAAACTATAAGCAGGTTGGTTTTCATCCCTGCAACCTCATTTCAGTGAGGTAATAAGCATATCCAGGCAGAGAATAAAAAATTAAAAAAATTCCTTCCAGTAGCACTTTAGAGACCAACTAAGTTGTAAGGTGCTACTGGAAGGATTTTTTTTATTTTTTTTAGTTTGTTTTGACTATGGCAGACCAACACGGCTACCTACCTGTAACCAGGCAAATAATGCAGATTGGTAGAACTCTGTGGACTGGCTGAGATGATTGGCAGTTTTTCTGTTGTATGGTTTGATGATTTAAGTTCTACAGCCACTTTCTTCCACTTCTCTGTTATTGTGCTGTAGGTCTCCTCACTAGCATTCCTGTGCTGTTCTGTAACTCCCAGCAAGTCGCATACATGTGCTCTTATTTCCATTACATCTAACTTTCACATATTTCAGAGTCTGAATGACCATCTCCAGTACTGAAGAATATTTGCTTATGAGCACAAAACAGACAATAAAAGTTAAT
Source organism: Lacerta agilis (assembly GCF_009819535.1). Classification (NCBI taxonomy): domain Eukaryota; kingdom Metazoa; phylum Chordata; class Lepidosauria; order Squamata; family Lacertidae; genus Lacerta; species Lacerta agilis. The sequence goes on along the minus strand of NC_046314.1, from coordinate 69,483,950 downwards.
GTCCTTGAAGCACACAACTGGTACAAAAGTTATTTGGTCTTGGTGTTGCTTGATCCTGCCAATACTGTAGTTTGAGTTCTGAGACAATACTTGTGTACCTTTCTGACGTTTTTAGTTCACCATATTTCACATAGCATTGGTATGCTGGGTATTAGATGTTGTCTTTGGATGCTTTCATGGGAGAAAAGTTATGATGGCTTTCATAGTGCACATCCTATTATTATTATTATTAATTAATTAAATTTGTATACTGCTCTATACTAATAGTTCTCAGAGCAGTTCACGACATTACTTCCACTGTTTAGATAATTTACAGTCCCAGGGGATAGGCAGAGGACAAAGGATGCCTGAGGATATATTGCCCTGATGTATGCTTGAACCTCACCATTTTTGCTACCTTGGTTGTACAATCATCATATCCTTGTTCAACTAGCTTATTGACCTTTAGTCCAAAATTGGAACAAGCAGATAAAATTGCATTTGGGCTGTGCCTAAAGCAAGGAATTCCGCATGTACAGGTGCATTCCTTTCAGTTTCTTCCACAAATCTTACACCTGGAGACAGCTGTTCTAAGCCAGAAATAGCTGCTGTTTCATCTGCTAAAACTGAGAATCTCATGGAAGCGTTAGCTTTCACAAATGCATCTTCAGTATGTGTCTGGGGCTCTGTAGCAGTCTTCTGCTTTTTGAAATAGTTTCAGATACCCACAGCTATACAAATACAAGCAGCTCTGCTTCTCTGCTTTCTCTAGCAGCCTTATATTATAGAGAATCCTTGTGCCTTTCTTTTAACCTTCAACCTATCAAAACAGTAGCGTTAAATTTCTGTCTCCCAGTAAAAAAGATGTTTGTTGCCCATTTCCGGTATACCTTGTCAGCACTCTTGGTTTCTCTTCTGCTGGGTTACTCTTGGCTTCTATTCTGGGCCACATCCCTGCTACCTGTCCTTCAAAAAGCAGGGCTGGGTCCAGCAGCACCCCTAAGCTCACCTGGTCACAAAAAAGGCACCACAATGCCTTTGCTGATATTATCATGGCATTTTTAGGATTTCCAAAGCTTGTAAGATTTGCAGAAGCATCATTAGATCGGAACAAGCAGCATTGACCCAAACTGCTTGCTGGCCCAGGAAGGCTCTCAGCCAAAAGAAGTGCAGAGAGTTTGAATTTGGCAGCCACTCAGGTCTCAGAGATCACTCTAAATCTCTTGCTGACTAGCTGGGTTGGGGTGTGTGTACATTAAAATAAATATAGTTTGGATTCTGAAGGGGGCAAGTTCCGGGGCCTTACATGCACACACCTCTGTGGCTACCCATGAAGTCTACCTTAAACTCTTTCATGAAAAATGAGATTGATTTATTTGAAAATAATTATATAGCTAATTTCAGAAGTTCCACTGGTTTCAGCATGGCTTTGGAAAGGCAACAGACACTTTTTGCCTATAACCAGAATGGAGCAGTAAACGCCCCTCTCCTTCCATGAAGGCCAATGCAATGTAATGGTTAGAGTGTTGGGACCACTTGGCAGACAGAGCACAATAGGTTCCCTTGGGCCAGTCACCATTTCACAGCCTGACCTACCTCACAGGGTTGTTGTGAGGATGAAATGGGGAGGAAGCGAACCCGGTACATCGCACCTTGAGCTTCTTTAGAGGGAAAGTTGGCATAGAAATGTGATAGAATAAATTTAATTAAATTCGCAGGCATACAGACAAGTCAGGTACTGTAAATCTTTGCACTGGACAAACACCTGTTGACTTCAGGGAGGACGAGCTTTCAACTGACAAGGCATGATCAAGGGTTTTTGCGCATCCCAAAGAGCCGACACCCTCGCCAAGCACCTTTCGGACTGGCCTGGGCAGCGGGGAAGAAGGAGGTACCGGAGGAAGCGCGGCACCAAGCCGGGCCTGGAGAGAGCGAGAGAGCGGACCCCGTCCCTCGCCTAGCGTAACGAAAGGAGAGCCGCGATCTAAATCGGGAGATTTTACAGCCGTGGGGCTGGAGGAAGTTTTTGGCTATAAACGGTCATGCACGGCAGCTCCTGCTGAAAAGGCTGCGAAGGTGGGGAGCTGCTTTTCTTCCAAGCGCCATTAAGATCACTCAGGGGAAAAGATGGGGAGGAGAAGGGCTAGGGGCGCCTCATTACAAAGGCCGGGGCGGGGCTGAGAGGCGGGGGCTTCTTCAGGAACAGACTGGTCAGCTAAACTGATTAGAGCGCGCTGCTGACAACTCCAAGGTCGCGGGTTCGATCCCTGTCCGAGGCAGCTCAATATTCCTGCATTGCAGGGGGTTGGACTAGATGACCCTCGGGGTCCCTGCTCTGATTCTGTCATTCTTTCATGGCTCGCTCCTGTGACCAAGTAGCTGCAAAGGTGCAGCAGGAGTGCCAACTAGAATAAAATATGGGGGCGAGCAGGTAAGCTCCCCTTAATCGACCACAGGACACGGTGCCCTTTCCAGAAATGGAAAATGGTCTGTCAACTCTGGGGGGCCTAGACCTCTCAAATATTTTAGGGGGTGCGAAGTGACCTCCGCCCCTAGGACTTGGCTCCTATGGCCCCGCGTAAAGCCACGAACGTGGCAAGCCTATATGTCACTGACCTGGGAGGAGGAAGCCCCCTTTAACTTAGCGGGGCTTACTCCTGAGTAGACGTGCGGGAGCCCGCGTCCTAGAAGTAGGCTCTATTGAACCCAACGGGCTTCCTCCTGCGCGAGATTGCGCAGTAGCTGAACCTCAACAAGATTCGCGTGCGCGCCGTCTACGGAACGGGGCTAAGGGCTCTTTGGGGGAAAGCTATTGACGGCTCCGCTTAACAAAGGGATCTTTACTAGTGGCAAAATAAAACGTCACCGCTTCGCTTTGCGATGGGCATTAAACAGGAGCGGGAAGGGCGGGGGAAGAAGATGGAGGGGGATTTGAAAGCCCAATGAGGTCTGAGTACCACGATGTGGGTCCGGCCACCGCCACGCGATCCTTCAGAATTCAAAAGCCCCAGAGCGCATCTCTCGCTGCTCAAAAAGCGCGATGCAAGCTGCTCCACGGAAGAAAACAACCGGTGTTTAAGCATTTCCCTCTGAACGCCAACAGATTTACAAATGAGGAGTGTTTCCCGGATTGTGCCCAAACAGATCTCCACTTTGAACAAGCCATACAATATATTTTTTAACATTTCAAAGCTATTTGTTTATTTATTTAAATTTGTATACCGCCCTAGACCTAAGTGCGGTTTAGCCTACAGCATAAATTCAATACAAATTAGATTGCTCACACATTAGACTGAATGCTTGACTTGCGTCTTCCTCAACAGAAATTCTAGAAGTTGGAAACGACGCCGTATTCAAGTTAATAACTTTCTCAGCATATTTCCTTCTCACTCATTTTGCTGCAACTTGTGGAACTACATCCCGTGTCTAGAAGTGTGCTTGTGTGTTCCGTATCACAGTTATGTATGGGATGCGTGTGTGTTATAAGCGACTTGGTGGTTGTTTTTCTTCCTTCTGTATTATCGGTATTGCTGGTTCCATACAAATCTCTCTCATAGGTTAAGAGTTATTAATACCACATTTTTTGATATAGAATGTGAATAAATCCAGCTCAATGTCCCCAAATTGATTTTTCCCCCAGCAAGAGGATGGCATTTACACGTGCTTACCGGCCAGTCCGTTTTCTCGTCGCTAGGTTGCGATGCTAAGCAAACTTGTTTGGAAACAAACGTAATTGCAGTAAGTGGACGTTTACTGTACGCTGTTGCGTGTTGGGTCAAGATGGACGCGTGTTTGTAGGAAGAGGCAACCATTTGAAAAAGCATAAAACAGACCTTGGCCCACTTGCAAACGAGTAAATCCTACTCAGCTCAGTGGGACTTAATTCTGAGTTAACCTGTATTTTTGAATAAACCTCAATAAGCAATAGCCTGTTAATGCGCTCTCTCTCCCCCCCCTCTCTCTGAGTGTATAGTATGTGTGTGCATGTATATATGTATACGTGAAATGTTTATTTCTTACATTATTCTATTTTATCTTTAAGCCACTTTGAGTTCCTGTCTGGAGAAAAGGTGGAATGATTATGATAATTTATACACACACACACAGATTAATGCCTCCCCCTCCTCCCTATAACGTGAGTGTATTAATTTATTATACTAATATACCATACATACGTACATACATTCTATCCTACTCAAGGAATGAGTTTTAAAAAAACGAGGATTTCCTTCAGCCCCTTGACCAGCAGCCCTCCGCCTGTCTTCGCAGAACTGTGAGTCCCGCCGAGTTCGGACTGTTTCCCAGTAAACCTGGGCATGATGGGTCTGTGCCTTCCACCGACATCAAGTGGGGCTCTCTAGTCCAAGTAATGGTGTCAGGAGCGCCTGGGGTTGCGCTTGTGAGCCAAATCGGATGTACTGAGAATTAAGCATCCATCGAATCGCGGTCTTAACGGCAAGGACCGAGCCTAAACTGCTCTGTGGATCGCTTGACTAACTAAGCTGGACTATGCAGCTCCACTTCCACTGAAATTGCTTTACTGAACCAGAGGAAATGGCTGGAATGGGCTTGATTCACCCGAGTTGTTTCAGGATCTTCACAGTCACTTTCCTAGTAGTTGCGTGACTTTTCCCCTGAGTTTTTCGAGGAGAAAAGGACAAGAGGGCTTTATGGGATGCTGGCTGATCCCTCTTGCGCCCTCAGAAGCGCGCAGCACGCGGCGCGCCAGAAGCCTGTCCTCTCGCCTCTCCGCCAGGACTCTCGTCCTTCCTCTGCCCGCAGGAGAGCAGCAGAAGCCAAAGGGGCTGCGGCTGCTGGTCCACCCGGAACAAGGCGGCAGCCCGCTCGGAAGGCTGAGCCACCTGCGAGACTCAACCAAACTGAAAGCTTTTTGCGCGGCTCTTGGCTCCGAGGGGAGATAAAGTCACAGAATCATACAACGCCGGAGTTGGATGGGACCCTGAGGATCATCTAGTCCAACCCTCTGCAATGCAGCAATATATTGCTAAATGGGGATTTGAACCTCGGTCTCCTAAGCACATCGGGAAAAGGGCTGGGCACAGGAAAGCTGCCCACGGGGAAATGGTTTATCACATTTCCATATGCGATCCAATCCCCCTGCTTCATATGGCTGCTATTAATTTATGTATGTATGTATGTATGTATGTATGTATGTATGTTATTATATAACTTTTCTTTTCTTCCTTCGCCCAAATGAGTTAAACTGAATGGAGGGGCCAGAGACTTCTAAGCTTGACTCGCTGTGTACTTAATGGGAAGATTGGAAGCTCTTTGGGGCAAAGCAGGACCAGGAGAGTTCCTGGGGTAACGCGAACACCGATCATCTAATGCAATCTACACATGCCCAAAGCTTCAATGGGAATAACCGGTGTATGAACGACGGTGATGTCTAAGAAATGCGGTGGCGCAGCCCCTGGCAGAGTTGCGACCTTCTGTCCAGCCTGCCTAAAAGAAACCCCGCGCCGTTATGTGCTGCGTCTTCCGACCAAGGCGGCCCCTTTCCGACGGACTCTTCCTGCCCTTCGCCGTCAGGGTTTTTTCCGCCGCCTGCGCGGAAAGGGGAACTGCGGCGCGGGCGAGTCCCCCGACTGTCCCTTGGCGGTCGGGCCTTCCCAGGAAGGGAGACGTTTTATGACTCTGCTGTGGGAATCTCTGCGGGGAAGGCGGGGCGGGAGCGGGAGGGCACAATGGGCAGGAAATGGGTCGGGGAACCTGATGGAAAACAAGGAGCCTCTTGCGAAACGGGAGCCGCGTAGCCACCTAAAGTAGGGAGCCCTGCTCCGCCAAAGCGCTGCTCTGGGGGCCACGGGCCGGGTATTTCAATGGCTGGTAGAAGCCACTTCCTCAGGCACAGGAGGAGTTTCTTTTTTGGGGGGGTCTATTCATATTTTCCTCCAAGGAGCTGTACCTGGTGTTGCTCCTGCTCAATGAATCCTTTAATCCCCACAACAACCCTGTGGGGTAGGTTCGGCTGAGAGGCAGTGACTGGCCCAAAGTCACCCAGGGAGCATCATGACATGGAGGAGACTCGAACCCCGGTCTCCCAGGTCCCAATGCGACATTCTAAGCACGACACCACGCTGGCCCTTTCATCTTAACATTAATTAAATTTGTAAACCGCCCTTCATCTGTAAATTTCAGGCGGTTCACAACATAAAATTCATTCTCTCTCGGGTTGCAGCCAGGCCTGTTTCCTCCAATGTTAGTCCCAAGGCACAATTCTGCCCCCGGGGATGCAGCAGACCCAGACCCACCTCCTGCGTTTTACCACCACCATTAATTTGAGGATACGGCCAGGTCCCTGTCTCCCTTCTCTCCAGCGGTGTCTGAGCTTTCAAAGAACCATCGCCCGAGGAAGAGTCACCATAATTAGCCGCGGATACTTTGTTTCTGAGTTGAAATAGAACATATAATTCGACATATCATTGGTAGGAAAGGGTGGGAAATTGTCCACTTCTTCCCTTCCTTGAGTTTACATGGCAGCAGGGGTGCCAACTTGATTAAAATATGGAGTGGGGGCAGCGGCAGGTAAGCCCCTCCCCATATAATCAATCCCGATGCGGCCGCATATAAACTATTTGAATGTCAATCCCCACCAACTGGAGGGGCTCAATTTTGGGGGGAGGGGGGCGAAGCATGGGCGTAGCCAGGATTTATGTTAAGTGGGGCAGGCTTCATGTTAGGGAGGCAGAACCTTTTTATTGATTTACTTGATTTAGGGGGGCAGCTGCCCCCGCCCCCCTTGGCTACGCCTATGGGGCAAAGGGACCTCGGCCCCTAGGAGTTGACTCCTATGCACGTCAGGCAACCGACTGGGCATCTACTTCACACACACACACACACTCCATGGGGCACCAGCAGACTGGAACCCAATGCCCAACCCAACCAGTCATGCGACGCGCAAGAGACAGTGGCAGCAAACACGTTCAACTTGCAGCCCAGTCCTCTTCGTAGTATATACGAGCGAGGAAAGGAAACCCAAGAGCAAAACCTGTGAGGCAGGCCGCTGGTCGAGGGAGGCTTCAGTTTTCCAGAAAGAGGCAGAAGAACACCCACCTACTACTACTGAGGAAAGGCCTGAGCTGTAAACTAGCTAAGGTTGCTTGTCATATATCTGGGAGGGAGCTCCGTTAGAAACAATGGGACATATTTCGAGTGAACATGCATAGGATTGTCATGGAAATAGGAAAACTCTGCCGACCGTAGAGGACGGCATATGTTATTTCCACGGCCACCCAGCCCCATTTACTTGCTCTTTGAATCGAATCGTATCGATATGCGTAGAAATGTGGTTTTAACACCGAGCCACTGGAGATTAGAGTTTGAAAAGGGTTCTGAAAGCACGAAAGTCTGAATGTGGGCGCAACGTCTGGCCGCAACTATTCGACCCAAAGCCGTCTTGATCTTTGCTGAAGGGCCCCGCCGCATCTGCCGATGGGTAGGTGGTGCTGCCAAGCCAGGCCAAGGGGATGCTACTCCCCGGTTATGGCGCTCTTGCTGACATGGCCCATTTCCTCTGGGGCTGCAGCATCCCCAGTCACCGGCGGCTTTGATAGAGGTGCAAACATTTGGGGGCAAATTTACATAAAATATACCGCGTTTAATCCCACTGGCTGCAATTAACATCACAGGCTTCCCCCCCCCCCCCGCGCGGGCAACGTTCTGATATGACCGCAGGGAGCCAATCAGGTGGGCGGGCCGGACACATCAAAGAGACTCTCCTCCAATCAGGTGAGCCCCCTTTCGGCATTGTGATGTCACCAGGAAGCTACTTATAGGGGGCCACGTAATTGCTCCCCGCTTGAGCAGTTTCGAGTAGCGCCTGTCAGAGGTCAAGTGGAATTAACCCCTCCGCACCCAAACTGCGGGTCCCTCCTCCCCCTGCAACTTCGTCTATACTTCCCTCCTCCCCATTTACAACTTCGAGCGGGGTCACCCTGGACAGGTTCTCCACGGTGGATAGCGTGGGAACCAGATACCCTGGAGGAGCTAGCTCAGTAAGGAGGCTCTCGGGCAGGGCGGGAAGGAAGGATGACCTCTCCGAGCACGGACAGCTCCGGTAAGAGCCTGCAGTACCGGGTGGATCACCTGCTAAGCGCCGTGGAGAATGAGCTGCAGGCGGGCAGCGAGAAGGGCGACCCCACCGAGAGGGAGCTGCGCGTCACCCTGGAGGAGAGCGAGCTGTGGCTGCGCTTCAAGGAGCTCACCAACGAGATGATCGTCACCAAGAACGGAAGGTAGGAGAAGGCAGGCAGGTGGAGGTGGACCATCTCAGGTAGATAAGATGCACCCCCTGCTTCCAGTGACTTGCCCCACAGGAGCAAAAACTCATAGGATTTATTCCCAATCCTCCTGGAGCTCAGGTCACGGATGGAGGACATGCCTCCCATGCTGTCGCGTCTCGGTGTCCTCCTGTTGTTGTTTTCCGTGGAGCACACCTCATTGCTGGCTGCCTTTCTCTTCCTCTTGGCCACCTCCGCTTCTGCTACATGTCCTCTCTCTTTCCCATCGCCCTTTCTCGTGTCCTCTAAAGCTTCGTTAATAGTTCCTTCTCGCTACTACTCCGTTGATCTATACAAATTCAGTTTGCAATCCGTTCTGGTGAGCTTTTCAGGCAGGGCCTTTGGTTCTCATGCACCTCACTCTTCAATTACTTGTCCTAGACAGCTCAGCTTCGTTTGTAAGGTAGCGGCTGTTCTTGGAAAGCCTCCTTAGGTGTAAGTACTTATCATTGCAGTGGCGCGCTTTCAAGGCGAATTTTGCACGCACTTTTGGGCGGCCGTCTCTCTCGTTTTGCCCCTGTGCAAAATACACCTTGCGATGCGCCAAACTTCCGTCCATTTGCATCAGAGCGTTTGCTGCAAGGCAGAAAAGGGTCCCCGCAATTCAGGTGCAAAACCAGGGGGTTTTGCATGGTAAATTTGGAATGGAAACTTCCTCAATCCGCAGAGACTTCTAGGCAAAACTAAGGACGGTTTTTGGCTAAGATTTATTATGAGTAGACTCACTGAAATTAATGAGCATGTCTCAATTATGTCTATTAATTTCAATGGGTCTACTCTGAGCAAAGCCTAGATAAATACCACCCTAAGCAACTGGTTCCAGACAATCCTTTTAAAAAGTCTTCAATACTCTTGCTCCAAACATATTTACATAAAAGCAACACTACATTACGTCTTATTGTCTGTAAGATGTTTTATCAATTTCAGAACTTTGGCCCCAGTGCTTTATGACAGTCTTTAAAAACGACTGCCTTCCACCCCGACTATTTGCTCTGTGATGTTGTCTCCTCCAGTTTATTGATTCTGCGAATTTCCCATCAACCTACAAACAACTATTTGTTAGTATTGGGTTATTGGGTTGGATTCTAACTGACCGTAGGTCCCACTGAAACCACTGTTGAAAGTTAGTCAGAGATTATGTGAAGCAGGGAACTAAGGTCGACGGACTTAAGTCTGGATCCAACGCTTTACAATCACCTCCAGAGGTGTAGCCTTGTTAGTCCTTTGCAGCAATAGCAACAAAGGGTCTTGCGGCACCTTAAAGACTAGCATTATATGTCACCGTAAGCCCGTTAAAAACCAAATCGGAGAAATAACATAAACAAAAACTCGGGTTTCTTGTTTACAAGCGTGCACGTTACTCGCAATTGAATTTCAGTGAAATCGGTTGGGACTTCCTTCCAAATCAAAGGACCTAGGCAATGAGGACCATAATGCAAATCGCAAGTCGTTTCAATGGAATTGGCTTCCCTATAGTTTGAGGGCAATGGGCTGCTTACACCTCCGTGGTAATTTCCTAAAGATATTTGCACCTCGTCCCTAAAACTGTTTATTCGTCAGGAAACGCGACGGAATCGGACGGATGCCAGCGCTTCCTTTCAAAATAAGGCGGCTTAGGGTCCGTAATGGACGGCGAGCCTGTATGGCAAATTCCGTCCCGTGGATTTCACTAGGCTTTAGTGAAAGCCAGTGGAAGTCGGCCAACCTTACCCCATGCACGTTTACTTGGAAGTAAACACCAATGGGGCTTCCTTCCAGCCGCGCGTAGGAATGGCAGCCCAACAGCTTAGTCCTGTTGGGGTGAAATCAGACCTACAGTATTTGTCTTGATTGAGGCCTGAAGAACCTGTGCGAAAGGAAGCCCGAGGGCGGCGAGGCCTTGCTCTCCGCGAAGCCGGGCGCTGCTTTGGCTCGGGCTTTCCCTGCTTCTCGCTCTCTTGGGGCCCCGAGGCCTAGCCGGAGGGCGCGCCCACCTCTTACCGGGCCTCAACGCGCGTCTCCTTCCCTACAGGCGGATGTTCCCGGTGCTGAAGGCGAGCGTGTCCGGGCTCGACCCCAACGCCATGTACTCCTTCCTGCTGGACTTCGTGGCCGCCGACAACCACCGCTGGAAGTACGTGAATGGCGAGTGGGTGCCTGGCGGCAAGCCCGAGCCACAGGCCCCGAGCTGCGTCTACATCCACCCGGATTCGCCCAACTTCGGCGCGCACTGGATGAAGGCGCCCGTTTCCTTCAGCAAGGTCAAACTCACCAATAAGCTCAACGGAGGCGGACAGGTGAGGAAGACCCCTCGGCGGGGTTGGCCGAGGGCGGCGGGGCCGAAGAGGGCCTTCCTTCCCTCCAGCGGTTGCCCGCCTCGAAAGCGAGAGCGCCGCCACTATGGGGAAAGAGAACAGGCCCTAAATGGGAAATAACGAAACGCAGCACCTTTGCGCGCCCTTTCTTAGCACGTTTTCTCCACCCCGCGGACAGAAGAAGGCTGCTGATTTGGTTGGAGTTAACTTCAACTAAGCGTGCTTAAGGCTACAGTCTTATTCTCATTTCCAGTTCACGACATAGTGATGTGCAGAGGTCCAGTACTGAGAGGTTGTAGGAGCGTCTCCCCTTCTTCTGCACTATATGAACAGGTTTCCAGAATTTGGCGGTACCAGATGCTAGTTACCTCACGGAATAGTGGCTGCCAGTTTTTCTGAACCTCCTGAAGAGATTGGCAGTTTCCAGAAAGAGGATCTCTGTGTGTCTCTCTGTCTATATTTTATAGACTAGAACTGGGGGGGGGGCACTACTGTGTAAGTGTAACACTCCTCACATCAGAGGTCATGGTTTGACCCCTGTTCCAAGGCTGCAGTGTTACTCATTGCTACCCCATCACAAGCCTACCCTGCGTTCATTTATTGTTAGCTGGTTCCAGGTGTTCAGTGACCACAGTGTGGGGGCATTGGAGTCAGGTCTTCTGCCTGCCCCCTCTTCCAACTTCCACAACTTTGTCTGAAGAGACCCCATGCATGTGCACCTTTGTAAGCCCAGTTCAGACCTTGGGGAAATTTGTGGAAGATGGGAACATGGGCAACCAGGCATTCTCTTCTTGCTACCCTGCAGACCTCCAGTGGAAGTAGCACACAGAGAAGGGTTCAGATGACAACTGCAGGGTGCAGGTCTGTTCATTTGGAGAGAGGGGGTCCTTGAATATTGGGGTCATGGGATTTGAAAGTTTTAAAGGTCAAAACCAGCACTTTGAATTAAGCCCAGAAATTAGTTGATAGCCAGTGCAAAGTTAGCCTCTGATCGTTCTAGTCTTTGGCCTGCCACTTTGGAATAACAGTAACCAGTCTTTGTGTGACTTTCAAGTACAGAGAAGGATTAACAAATGTAACCTCAAAAAACTCTCTTGAGACTGTAACCCTAAGCACGCTTACCTGGCAGTAAGACTCATTGAATGTAGGGGGACTTCAGAGTTCACCTGAGTAGGCTTATGCTGTTTAACTAAGAAAGTACTGTAGGTGGTAGCACATTGTGGGACAGAGAGCTTGCTTGGCAATTGGCAAATTTTGGAAACTTTAGAATAGACTCCAATCGTCAGGAAAACCTATTTCCATTAAGGATAGTTTCATGTGTGTCTTTACTGAGTGTCATTTCTCACTGTGTATCCTGGATATTAAACGAACTTAATGCTTAATTAAGATCTTTACTTTCTCCAAAGCTGGTAACTATAGTCCCCTCATTTTGATGAACTGGGAAACTGATTAATTAGAGGCTTCTTGGTTTGATTGCTTAACCCATGAATGGGCTGTATGCACAGGCAAAATATTGGTTAATATCTCATCTTATTAAGCTGAGATATGATCATGTGAACTGGGCCATTATTTTAAATAAGGGTAGTGATTGAGACAGTTTGGTTGCATAGTGTTGCTTAAATCAATATACTTAAATTAGTCATATCTATTTATTTCAGTAAGTTTATGCTGGGTATCACTTAGCTATATACAAACTTTGGCTGCCCCCCTTCTCATTTTTTAATATTTAAGCTAGTCAATTACTCTTTATCATCCTAGTCAATTACTCTTTATCATCCTTTAAGAAAAACCCACACCATATAGTACATTCTCTGACTACTGTTGTCCCTATATTGACAGATCATGTTGAACTCCTTGCACAAGTATGAGCCTAGGATTCATATAGTGAGAGTTGGTGGCCCGCAGCGAATGATCACCAGTCATTCTTTCCCGGAGACCCAGTTTATAGCTGTGACAGCTTACCAAAACGAAGAGGTAGGAACAAAATGAGGACGAGCCCTGCATGGAGAAATTTGTTGCATTAAGGAAGGGGATGCTAAGGTGGTAGTGGGAAATGTTGATTGTGTACAAGAATTTAAAAGGATGCCGTGAAGGAGATGTAAGAATTGTTCATCTCCACCTAGAACTGGACAATTAAAAAGCAGTGGAGTGTCTGGAAGGTAGGTAGATTGGGAGAAATGTTGTAAGTATAAGAAGACTAAGCCGAGTAAGATTTGTGTATTGTGTATTTCCTTGTTTGAAGGAAAGAGGTTTTGAAGACAAGATTTGAGTAGCTGTCAGCCAGAGATATTTAATCATAGTAGGAACAGCTGCTTATTCCTGCTTTGCAGGGGATTGGACTAGATGATTACAGGGTCCCTTGCAACTCTATAATTCTAAGGAAGGCTTGACTTTATAACATGGAGGTCTGCACAAATAATTCTTTATAACTTGTTTGTTTCATACCTCTAGTAAAAAAGCAACCCCTTTGCTGCATTTTCAGTTGAATGTCAAATGAGCTTGTTCAGTTAAAATTTTCAGAATAAAATTGTCTTTTATTCAGACAAAGAAGAGCAACAACTGCTGTATTTTCTGACCTTATGCCTTCACATCACAACCTTGTTTGTAGAAAATTCTAATTAAATGTTGGACTTTTTTCCAATCCCCCACCTCCAAACTATGTGGAATTTGTTTTTAAATAAGATGTGTTTAAGACCTTAATCAAATTTAATATGTTGTGCTTAGCCAATGAATCAGGTTAAAATATAATTAAATGTTCACAGATTCTCAATACATGCAAGATTTTGAGGATATTTAATGTAGAAAATAGTTTCAAGGTGACAGCATGATCCAACATTCTCATTTTGAAAAACTCCTTGTAAACAGATTGTTTGACTCAAGAGAACCTAGATTGCATACCGTTAACACCAAACGACTTTTCACAGGCTGTAAATTGAGAGAGGGTGTAAAAATCCATATTTTAAAATGTTTGATTGCATCCCCCCACCCTGTAAGCTGAAAAGAGTACTGGAAAATCCCAAACTCGATTACTGAATGTGAGAAAATAACTCTTGAAATTTCAAGAGTAGCTTCAGCATTGACCAATATGTGATGTTATTTTATGTTGCTTTATACCTTTAACCTGTACCCTAACCTAAAAGCCCACAGCTTCTCATTTAGAGTAGTGTAAAGGAATGTAAATAATGTGATTGCTTAGTTGCCAAAATAGGGCAAATAGTGTTGCTTGGGTATGTTTATATAAAATGTTAATCTTGCTTTATATGTGTCCTCTTTCTAAGAATGTAATAAGTAACCACCAGTCTAGCCTGTTGCGTCTGAATCAGTTGCTAAAGTTTAATCTAACTATTATATTTCTAGCTTTCAGTATCCAATTAAACTCGGGAGCAGATTTGTTGTCATTACAGTTTCTGGGTCAACTTTTAATGAAAAGTGTTTTTTTCATAACTGATACCAAAGTAGTGCAACTAATCAAACTGTATGATCAGCAGGTAGGTAGCCCTGTTGGTCTGCCATAGTCAAAACAAACAAACAAAAATCCTTCCAGTAACAGTAACTCTTAAGTATCGTTTCCCAAAAAAGCTGAAAGGCAAATTTATAACCAAGTTACTAAAAAGCCCTCAAGTGGTGAATGTTATATATGTATGTATTTGCCTCTAAACACCCCTTTCAGTACAAATAATTTCCAAAACACTGTGTGCAGGTTGTGGACGGACATAGATTTCACAATGGTTAGATATCAGTGAGTGATAAGTTTTCAAAAACTACATTATGTGAAACTCATAATGAGCAGTTAAGGAGCCCAAAACCAAATAGTTTACCAGTCTTCTGTTAATTCTGCAAGCAACACTTGCAGTTCCCCACATAAGAAATTTTAACTTCTTGTGTTTCCTTGAATAACAACTGGTAAAGGTGTGATACAAGTCCTTTGCTGTTATATTATGTATGCTTGATTAATAACTCAAAAGATGTTAACTACTTTGTTTTTAATGTGACAGTGATATTCATGATCAATGTATTTTTCACTGTTGTGTTACCCAGAAACCTGAAACTTTTTATAACTGTTTTTAGTGTATCCCCCCCTCTTATGTACTTCCTTAACAGGATAATAAAACCAGGCATTTAAATCAGGCAAAGGGGGGTGGGTTGTGGTGGAGAGAATGATTTCAAAGCATGCTGTTGCAGTGTGTGAGCTGTTTAGTTGCTGTTTAGTTAATTTCATTCTGAGCCATTTTCCCAATAGAAACCATTGTGAACTACCCTGGGGAGTTGATAGAAATGTTGTGTGACTACTTTATGGAAAAAAATGTGTAAAAATGTCAATTTGAGACTTTTTTTTCTGTGTTTGTTTTTTTTAGATAACAGCTTTAAAAATTAAGTACAATCCCTTTGCAAAAGCTTTTCTTGATGCAAAAGAAAGGTGAGATCTGTTGTCTGCTTTCAGTTGCATTTATGAATCATATTTCTGCAAATAATTTAATCTCTTTTGGCTACAAAATATGATTTCTTTGGCAGAAGTGACCACAAGGACATGATGGATGAAGTGGGAGATGGTCAGCAGTCAGGGTATTCGCAATGTATGTCTAAGCAATCTTCTGAAAATTATTTTATAGTATGCCTCCAAAATCAGTTCTCCTTTGCTCAGGTACCTTTTTTTGCTATGTATCTAAGGATATTTTACATAAATATAGTACAAGTCAGAGTGCTGACTTGTAAATGTGCCCTTTTCCAAAACATTGTAGCTACTTTTGTTTCTTTTGCCTATATATTCTGGGTTTGCATTTTTCTAATTGTGTGCAGTACATTTAATCACAAAGACCTATAGTATATTTTTAAAAGTTCTTATAGCGAGATTCATTTGTGTAATAGTGCTCAACCTTTTTCTTTTTTGCCCCTTCTCCTTCTTGAACTTTGAGGGAGAAGAAGAATCTGTATCCAGTTTCCCCAAAGCACACACTGGGGAACTGTGGGATTGTGAAGAATTAATATAATATGGGATGTATTCACAACTTAAGTTTTACCCAGAGTAGACCCACTGAAATTAATGGACTTAACTTAGTTACATTCATTAATTTCAGTGGGACTGCTCTGAGTAAAACTTAATTAAATTCCAACCTACACTGGCAACTACTTTATTGAACCAGGATAGAATTTGCACATTTCATAATGCCTTGCCCAAAAGTAAATCTATGCTTACAAACAGTCCATATCCCACTGAAGTTGTCACTGAAACTCTTGATTGCTTTTAATGGCAGAGGCCTGTATCTATAATCTTTGATGCAGGGAAGAAAGCATGGAAGCATTTATATCCATGGCACTGAAAACAGACTGGAAATACAGAAGAACAGATAGTGCAGTTTCACTGCCCTAAATGAATAAAATGCAAACACTAGGCCAAGCATCTCACAAATTCTGAAAGATGCTCTTTGAAATCCCATTGAAATCTATGAATACTGGCGGTAGTGTAAAGTTTTTGGGTATTTTAGTGTGATGTTACCCTTGCTGGAAGTGGAATGCACAGTTTGATGACATCACAAGCGGGGCAATTATTTCTATTTATTTATTTATGTCGTTTATATATTGTCTTTCTCCCAAGTTGGGATTCAGGGCAGCTTACAACATTATAAAATAAGAGTCATAGAAGCAAACTAGTTAAAACCAATAATTGAAATACAGCCTGGATGTTGGGGGAGGGGGAGAGAACTTATAACAAGGATGCCATTTTTGTAGCTCCTCTATAAATAAAAGGATTTAGTTACTTGGTGCTCCGGGACATCAGTTGTGCACAGGTCTTGCTGCTATGTGTTGGCCTAGTGAAATGTCTCCTTTTCTTGCAGTAGGTGGCTGGCTGATTCCTGGAACAGGGACTCTGTGCCCTCCTGCCAATCCTCATCCACAGTTTGGAGGGCCCCTGTCACTCTCCCCTGCTCACAGTTGCGAAAGGTACTCCTCCCTGAGGAATCACCGCCCTGCCCCTTATCCGAATCCATACACACATAGAACCAATTCTCCAAGTAAGTTTTTATTTATTTATTACTGGCCTCTGGTGGTTTGCTATTGTGGGAAATCAACTGGCTGATCAAATAACAACATGAACATAGAGAATGGACAAAAAACTGTTCATAGTGCACTTGATGACTGTTGTCAAGAAGTAGCAGACAGTGATTTGATTTATTTTTCACTCTGCCTTATTGCTTATTAATGCTTTGTGTGTGAGAGAGAGCCAAGTGATTTTTTGTTTTACTTCTCCTTGACAGCCTATTATTAATATCATTTATTGTTCATTCTGTGTGGGAGTCTGGTATATGCCTATTTCACAGATGTACACCAATGCTGGCAAGACACAGCACTCAGTTAGAGACTGTCTGTGCCCAGTGTCAAGTCTTTTCCTTGCTGAACCAGGTACCTGAATCAAAACACTTGTCTGTGCATAATTCCATCTATAGTCCACAAACAAAACCGAAGGAGGAAAACAAATCACTTTGACTCTCCCACTCCCTGCCAAGTATAAATATAAATAATTCTAGAGCATGTATTTGCACTGAAAATAGGGGCTGCACTTCTCATACAGATGCTTTCTTTTACAGCAGCATATGGTGATAGTTCTTCAGCCTGCCTTTCTATGCTCCAATCCCATGACAACTGGTCCAGTTTAGGTGTCCCACCCCCGACAAGCATGCTGCCTATGAGTCACAGTACCAGTCCACCAACCAGCTCCAGGTAGGCTGTATTCCCTGAGCAAGGAAGCCATCGAATTTCTGGAATGTGCCTTTTTATTAGGAAAACTGCTGAGGAAGTAACACTGGTATTGGATGTGGTAAATCTCTGGCCTGAAAGCCTAATTAGGCCCAGCACACATCCCAGTTGGGCCCATTAGGCCATTTCCCCCAAACCATGCCAACCTGCCCCATACCTGATGTAAGTTGTGCCCACAAAAGATTTGGTTTTTTTGTTTTGAGTCAGTAGACATCATTGTGATGTCAGGTGATTAACAGGTGGGTGTCTCACCCACCTGTCAAAATTGCCTGTGTGTGTTGGGGTATTTGGAATCCAGCCCACTGGACAGAACATGTTCCCCACCCCTGACTTGTAACCCCTTTAGCCTCCTTGCAATTAGTTTTTTAAAGGAGTGGGGGGTGCAACTACTTCTCCTTCCTATGGACTTGTCTTAAGGGCCTCTAATGAGGTGGGGCTTTATTTCCCTTTGAAGGATTTCCCAATTCGGTTGCAGACCCTAAAATTCTGCTGTGAACCTAATCTGCATACTAATTGTCAAAACCAGGGAAAATATCATTCTGATGTCAGGTGATTAACAGGTGGGTGTCTCACCCACCTGTCAAAATTGCCTGTGTGTGTTGGGGTATTTGGAATCCAGCCCACTGGACAGAACATGTTCCCCACCCCTGACTTGTAACCCCTTTAGCCTCCTTGCAATTAGTTTTTTAAAGGAGTGGGGGGTGCAACTACTTCTCCTTCCTATGGACTTGTCTTAAGGGCCTCTAATGAGGTGGGGCTTTATTTCCCTTTGAAGGATTTCCCAATTCGGTTGCAGACCCTAAAATTCTGCTGTGAACCTAATCTGCATACTAATTGTCAAAACCAGGGAAAATATCATTCTAAGACAAGGGGTCCTCAAACTACAGCTCGCGAGCCAGATGCGGCCTGCCAACTTTTGCAGCTGGGGCTTGGAGGCTGGAAGAATAAACTGTCCAAGGCTATGCAATGCCTATGTGACTGGAGAGAGTCCAAGTTCAACATTCTGTTCATGAGGCAATACTGGGGCCCCAAGTCAAGTTTGCATTCTGAAATCTCTTTCTTTCTTTCTCTTGCAGCCAGTATCCCAACCTGTGGTCTGTCAGCAACAGCACCGTCTCGCCTGTGTCACAGTCAGGTGGGATGCCCAGTGGGATAGGATCCCAGTTTTTACGAGGCTCCATGACCCACTATCCCACCCTCCCTCATTCTGTCACCACCCCTTCCTCAGGATCTCCATTGTACGACAGTGGGACCCCTACAGACATTGCCGACAGTCAATATGATGCATCAGTGCATGCTAGACTTTCTTCTACATGGACTCCTGTAACAACCCCTTCTATGTAGTGTGAGCAGTTGAGTTAACACAGGGTTAACATCGCACAGGAGGTGATGTACTTACACTGGGGGGAGTAACAGCCCACATACGGGCATTATCACATGTAGGCCTTTCCTTTTGACAAAGGACTTTCTAGCTACTCTAAACCAGGAATACAGAAGTAACGTTTCAGGAGGGCAGAAGGAAAAGGCATGAAGTATGCTAGCAGTAATTGCTTTATGCTCATCTCAGTATTAGAGTGTAATGATAGCAGCACAGACACCTTATGAAAGGGGGTATGAAACCTGTTTGGCAGTACAGGCCATGTCAGGAGTGTTTGCCATCCTTTTTTTCCTCTCTGCAGTCATGAGGGCGAGAAATGTTGCCAACCCTGAGATACGAGGGCTCTCCCTTTTCAAAACAAGCCTTTTCAGTTTTCAAATTTCACCAGAACCAAAATGCACCAAAATGGGAATGGGCTGGTCATGGATTCCCACCTCCCTCCTCTGGGCTGTTGATATATATTCATCCCTCAATGGAGTAAAAATAGTGTGTGTGTGTGTGTGTGTGTACTTTTTTTACTCCATTGAGGGATGAATTACACCATGTATGTATTAGTTACAGGTAGGTAGCTGTGTTGGTCCACCGTAGTCAAAACAAAATAAAAAAAATCCTTCCAGTAGCACCTTAGAGACCAACTAAGTTTGTTATTGGTATGACCTTTCATTGATCTGAAGAAGTGTGCATGCACATGAAAGCTCATACCAATAACAAACTTAGTTGGTCTCTAAGGTGCTACTGGAAGGATTTATTTTATTTTTTATTTCATTTCGACCATGTATATATCTCATTCAATGACTAGTCACAGCAGAATGAGTGAACAACTTACATTGAGAAGTACCATGCATGTTTTCTAGACTCGAGTGCTTGATCTGTGCTGGCTGTTTCACACATGCAAGCCACCACTTGCATATTCATTGCTTGATGACAGCAACTTTGTGTGAACTTCCACTAAGTGATGACTTCTCATTTGCTGCTCTTTTATTGCGCTTTATCATTAGACAAGTTTTCCAGCCCAGATTGCGCCAGGCCCATAATAAATGGGTTAGTTGAGTAGTTCACCTTGAGTGTAAATTGTACTTTCATACTAAACAACTTGAGGTTTGGTTGGTGGCTTGACCTGTTGGACACTGCAGGTGATATTTTAATCTGGGAAGGAAAATAATGGTTTGACACATGTGGAGTGATGTGAACTGGCCCCAACTGATGAGATTTCTTGTTTGAAATACCTAGATAGAATCAGTATTAAAGGACGATAGATAGCTAGAATAAAAAGTGCACTACTATAATGGACATGCCTTGACCATATTATTTCCCCTAATTTGCAGATTTATGCACAACTGTATGTTTATTTCTTTGTAACTTTTGAAATGACAATCAAAAAGAGCTCTTCCCTGCATAACAAATGCAGTTTTTGAAGTTTTACAGATCAGTTCTTGTTTTTTTTAAGTGCCTCTTTGTATAGTGTGCTTTGTTCTTGTGCAGTGTAATCTTGCGTATGTTTGCTCAGAAGTAAGACCGTAGTGGGATTTACTGCGAGGTAAGTGTGCCCAGGATTAATCGCAGTCTTAAAGCTGATTCGTTGCAATAGTTCCTATACAAATACTTGTTTTGCCACGTTTACACATTGCATATACCTGTGCTCAGTGAGAAGCCATTGCAAGCAAAACAGCGAGAAGCAATCATCATCTTATCAATATGTGTACAAATGGTGAAACTGCCATGCATTCATTCGCCACACAAAGTCATATACAGGCTATCTGTATGTGGTTTTTCCTATATGAAGTGATATCTGTTTAGGAAATTGGGGTGTGTCCGTGTATAGCTTACCTTTAAAGAGTGGGTTGCAAATGATTTTCAGCCTATTTAAAGGGCTGTTGTCTAAGGGCTGTTTGAAGACCTTTAATTTTAATATACTTGAAACCAGGCTCAAAGTAGAAAGTGCACATTTGATAACTTTTTTCTAATTTATTTTATTTCAGTATTGTCCGCTGATGAGCAATATTTATTTGTTAGTATAAGCTTTTGTATATGTGTATATGCTTTTTCTGTGTACTTACAAGGATGAAAGTTTGTAGTCCTCCTGATATTGTTGGACTCCCATAGGCGCCAGCCATTGTAACCAGTGATCAGGAATTAAGTTCCAGCAACCTCTGGAGGGCCACAGGCTCCTCATCCTTAGTTTACTGTATCTTAAGACAATCACCTGGGGGGCACTTCTCCCAACAACACTTTTTGAATGTGTCAGAATGGTGCTGCCTTTTCAGGTTAGCCAAGCCAAGCCGCATTGTTGTCTTGGGTTTTATAATTCCATTCATATTAACAGAATTTTGCATCCTCAGAGGACTTGGGAGACAAATTCCACTATAGGCCAAGGTAGTGGAAGGATTTAATTTCATTGCTTACAAACTGCTAGCAGCAAGAAAGCCAACACCGTTGTGGCCATTAATTGATGTTATGCCATATGTCAATATACTGTAAATAAGCTCTCATTTTATTGTGAAAGCTAAATCTTGTAAATTAAGTCTATGCAATTATTATTTAGTGCCTTCTGTTAGGTGGTTAGCAAAAGTGTATGTAATTGTGCTTTTATCATTTTAAATGTATTCAGTTAAACTGCAAAATAAAGTAGTACATTTCTTTAATAACTCAAATGCTTAGCTGCCAGTTGTTGTGAATACTTCACTTGTGTCACACCAACAAATAGATTACTTTATGGCACAAGAACCTTTAGACTGAAACAACTGGATGATACTTATTATTGTACTACTGCATATGACAGAAGCCAAAGACAGAGACTGTACCCAACCGTAGCCTACAGTACAAAGATGCAGCACTACAGCCAAGGTGCCTGAGTTTCTGCAACTTGACTGAATTGTTTATTACTTGCAGTAATTTGAGGGAACATTTGTTTCACAGCTAGAATGTTATATTCTGTGGGCAGCAAAAATATTTTTTTAATATGCAGTGCATATGCCCATACCTTTCTTGGCTAAAATGGATGGATTGAGCAACCATCAGACGTCACCCCTCAGTTCCCAGTGGCATACCTCCTTATTCTCATCTTCCAACAGAATCTTCCAACAATGGAGTGTGCGGGGATGTGTGAAGTCAAACTGCTGCATTAGCAGCACTGAAGTGACCTCCCTGGAGCACAAACCTGGGCAGTGTGTATGGAGGTCCTGGGTTACCAAGACAGCAATACCCTCCTCTTGGCCTCGCCAAAGGAAAGCAGAGCAATGCGTTTCACACCAGCTTGGTTGCAGGAGTTGCCAGAAGGAGATGTACAAGGTGCCATCCAACCGCCTTAGGGACTACACTCCAAAGTTGTGCAGGGTTTACTCCTTAAGTGAAAATAGTAGAAGGGCAAGAACCCAGGCCACAGAAGTAAAATAATACTGGGTAGTGGTTCAAATGATACAAATGTTTCAAATAGTCTCTTCTATAGATGGATTTATTTAAGTTTATACGTTGGATGAAGTATATGCACCAGGACAAGGCCCTGTTTCGAAAATTCTTCTTCAGCAGATAGTCTTAGAGTCAACGTGTACTGTAAACTTAGATATCAGAATTTTCTTTCTCCTGGATGGGCTACCTTCCCAGGTTGATGAGCCTCACCTGCCCCTCACTTCCCTCTACAGCACATGCAGAGGGAAACTGCCTTCTGGAGCGTTGGACCCACAATTGGTCTCACCCCCCCCCCCGAGCCTGCCTTCACAAGCATGGGAGGTCCCTAACTCACTGAGAGTTTGAGACCCCTCATCTACCCTCACTTGATTTAGCCAGTTGGTCAAAGCTCTTCCAAAGTCGTGGCCACTATTGCACACTGACAGCTTCTAGGAGCCACAAGTGAGAGATGAGTGCAGGGTGGGAAACAAGGGTGGACAAACTACCCCAGAAGTAGCACAATGTGTCCCCCACCAGAGGTACAACCCATCCCTTAACACCTCAAACACCCCGACTCCATTCCATAATGTCATAAAATATAAACAACTTTCCAAACTAGATCCATTCAAGACCAGCGTTTTTCTGCTAGTTCCTTCATGCTTTTGTTTACCCAGAGAGTCTCCCCCCATGTAGCAAGAAATTTTATCAAAGAAGATTCAGTGAAAGAGTGCGACTGTCACAGGCATCCTTTGCTTCCCATCACCCTCTGACTGCTCTGCTAGTGACACGGGTGGCGCTGTGGTCTAACCACTGAGCCTCTTGGGCTTGCCAATCACCCCGTGATGGGGTGAGCTCCCGTTGCTCTGTCCCATCCCCTGCCAACCTAGCAGTTTGAAAGGACACCAGTGCAGGTAGATAAATAGGTACTGCTGTGGCGGGAAGGTTAATGGTGCTTCTGTGCATTCTGGTTTCCATCACGGTGTTCTGTTGCGCCAGAAACGGTTTAGTCATGCTGGCCACATGACCCGGAAAGCTGTCTGTGGACAAACGCTGGCTCCCTCAGCCTGAAAGCGAGATGACCGCTGCAACCCCACAGTCTCCTTTGACTGGACTTAACTGTCCAGGGGGTCCTTTACCTTTCTCTTTTTAAAAACCTTTTTAGTGCTGAAACAGAAGCTCAGAGGAGTTCCGAGGTCAGACCTAACTAACTCAACAAACAGATGAACCCTCCCTTCTGGCTTCTCAGTTTGACTCACGTGGAGGGAATGTTCTCAAAGTTAGGCCTGCACCAACAGTACTCTGCATCAAGCCCAAGCACTTTCTCACTTGGCTTTAAGTAAGAGGGAAAATAAAATAGCCAGTGTTCTGCTAAATGGGTTGCCAGAATTCATCTTCAGTAAAGTGCTTGTGTCTTTATGGGCAGAATGGGGAGACGTTCGTCTGATCTGGGTTCATTGTGAAACATGTGGAAGTGCTCTTAAGTCCTCTTAAGCCTACACAGTTCGGGGAGCCTTCTGCTGGAATTCAAGCACGCTCTGAGCTAGAGGGCTACAGGTAGTGGCACCACCACTGTAAGAACATCATGGCAACGGGTACATGTCCCTTTTTGAAGAAAGCCCTTGCTTTGCTCCAAGTTTCCGACCCCAAGTATTAGTCAGAGAAGAAGTTGCTGCAGGGAGCAAGCTCTCCAACCTCCCTTTGGGCCCGAAAGAACGCTCTACTCGCTGCAACCACCAGTGGCCCAGAGATTGCAGAACTGCAGGGAAACATAATCCGGCCCCAGCAATAGGCCAGAGGACTAAGGGCTGTTTGCACAGCTGTGTGTGTGTGTGCATAGTTGTGGTTGTTTTTAATTTAGATTTATTTTGAAGATTTCCAAACTGCTTGATCAAAGAGCTCTCCAGTGTGAGAGCCAGTGTGGTGTAGTGGTTAAGAGCAGTAGACTTTTAATCTGGTGAACCGGGTTCGCGTCTCCGCTCCTCTACATGCTGGGTGACCTTGGGCTAGTCACACTTCTTTGAAATCTCTCAGCCCCACTCACCTCGCAGATTGTTTGTTGTGGGGGAGGAAGGGAAAGGAGAATGTTAGCCGCTTTGAGACTCCTTCCGGTAGTGATAAAGTGGGATATAAAATCCAAACTCCTCCTCCTCCTCCTCCTCCTCTTCTTCTTCTTCTTCTTCTTCTTCTTCTTCTTCTTCTTCTTCTTCTTCTTCTTCTTCTTCTCCAAGCAGCATTGTTGCAAGCACTGTAAGCACTGACTATGGTTCTGTTGAAAAGAGTTATATACATCCTCAAAAAAAGAAATACTCCTCAAAGACTTTCCCCAGGTCTCAATCAAGCAAGATGAAGTGGATGTTCTTGATATAACAAGTGACTGCCTCTGAGGATGCAGTATTTCCATTCCTTTCTTGGTCTGCAGTGTGTTGGGAACAGCTTCTCTGTACATATTCAGAATTAGAGAAACATGGATAGGAGAACTTCCAAGCTGAAGACTTCTAAGCTCCTGTATTATGCCTATATATTTCCACCCCCAAAGCAAATAGCATACTGGGGGAAGAGATTTGGGGTAAGGTGTTTCCACATCCAAGTTAGGTTCTCCCATAGAAATAAAGATAATCAGATGAAGGGTGGTATACAAATAATAATAATAATAATAATAATAATAATAATAATAATAATAATAATAATAATAATAATATCTGTGTCTGACCTCTGTAATGGACACCAGCCAATAAACGGAAGCTCAGTCTAGACTATTTTGGTGGGTGGTTCCCCAGTCCGGATGAATGGACTGCATCCTCAAAACAAAATCAAAAATTCTTTCCAGTAGCACCTTAGAGACCAACTGAGTTTGTTCTTGGTATGAGCTTTCGTGTACCAAGAACAAACTCAGTTGGTCTCTAAGGTGCTACTGGAAAGAATTTTTTATTTTGTTTTGACTATGGCAGACCAACACGGCTACCCACCTGTAACTGGGACTGCATCCTGTTTTGGATTGGGTTACACTCCCCTTGAAGGAGCAGGTGTTGAGCCTGAAGGTACTTTTGGTTTCAGCACTGTCACTGGAGACACAAGCAGGTTGGAGTGCCTTCTACCAGCTTTGGCTGGCAGCTTAGCTCTGGGGCAATTAGGTGGGTATAGCCTGGTTTTGGGTGTCTATGTTCTGGGAATATCTAGGTGAGACTACTACTGAACCCCCCCCCCCACACACACACACAGAACACAGATTTTATTCAGGGAATTTGCTGCCACAGGATGTGTTGATGGCCACCAGCTTAGTTGGCGTTAAGGGAGGTTGGTAGCCATGGAGGATAAGTTTCTCCAAGCCTACTGCTAGCCATGATAGCTAGATGGAACCTCCCTTGGCAGGCTGCCATTGAAGGCCTGTTGTGACTGAATAGCAACAGAAGAGGGACCACATGTCTTCCTTGCAGGCTTCCCATTGGCACCTGACTGGCCACTCTGGAAAAGAGGTTGCAGGATTACATGGATCTTTGGTCTGATCCAGCAGGGCTCTCCCTATGTTATCATGTTCCCTCACAACAGTGATCTTCTATGCTGCGTCAGAAACTTTAAAAAAATCTCCCTGAGTCTTAGAAGCAGTGCACTATGCTCTGTGCGGAGCTGTAGTTCGAAAAGTTCAAGTCTATATTAAGTACTGTTGAATTCACAGAACTTTTATTCTTTATCTTATAAGCATCCTTGTCTCAACACAATTTTATCGAGGGCTACAACTTCTGCAAGTTTTACAAGTTTAAACAAACCACACCACATAAATAAATACCAGCAGAGTGCTCGGCCCTGTGGCAAACATGGTAAATTGCTGATATATAATAAAATCAGAACTGTTTGCACTAACTCCTAATACATTCTGTAAATTATTGGTTTGTTTGGTAACAACCATTTGCTTTTGCTGTACTCAGTAAGATTATTCCATCTTACCAAAAAGCTCTTAGTTTTTGTTCCCTAAATCTAAGGTAATGTGTTAATTTACTAATAGTGGGGAATTCCCATAATTTCTTCATCCATTCTATACTACATGATGTATTTGCCAACCTCCATGGTTTTGCAAAAGGTATTATAGCTGCAGGTAACATATAGGAAACTTTACAATGGCAGCTGAGTAGAACTTTGTCTTGAAATTTTCTGGATTGAAGCTCCTGTGTTGAGCCTAGTTTCACTGAAGTCCAGAGGGCTCCCTTCCATGTTTGGTTTTAGAGCTGGGGTGTAAGCAAACAAACAGGATATTTTCATTCCTTTAAACCCAGCAGAGCTCTCTGTGGAATGTAGTGTACTATTCAGTGGAGGGGGTATGTGAGAAATTTGGGAGCAAAGAAGCTATAGCCTTAACAGCATTCTTATTTACAATGGTTGACAAGTCTTTTCGCAAAGTTTATATAACTTCTGGAAGCTTCTCAAACTTGCTGTCAGGCAACTTGTTCAGATTGCACACACACACCTGCTGAAACAACGTACAGGTTTGCTTGCTTTTTCCAGGGCACAAAGCCTAGCCTCACTCCCCACTGCTGGTGTAAGGTAAAGGTAAAAAAGGTAAAGGACCCCCGGATGGTTAAGTCCAGTCAAAGGCGACTAGGGGGTGTGGTGCTCATCTTGCTTTCAGGCCGAGGGAGCTGGCGTTTGTCCACAGACAGCTATCTGGGTCATGTGGCCAGCATGACTAAACCATTACTGGTGCATGGAGGACTGTGACAAGTGCCAGAGCGCACGGAAATACCGTTTACCTTCCCGCTGCAGTGGTACCTATTTATCTACTTGCAGTGGTGTGCTTTTGAAATGCTAGGTTGGCAGGAACTGGGATAGAGCAACGGGAGCTCACTCTGTTGCAGGGATTCAAACTGCTGACCTTCCGATTGGCAAGCCCAAGAGGCTCAGTGGTTTAGGCCACAGCGCCACCTTTTACCGCTGATGTACCTGGTGGTCATGTTCTACGCATGTACAGTGGTACCTCGGGTTACATACGCTTCAGGTTACATACTCTGCTAACTGAGAAATAACGTTTCAGGTTAAGAACTTTGCTTCAGGATAAGAACAGAAATCGTGCTCTGGCGGTGCAGCGGCAGCAGGAGGCCCCATTAGCTAAAGTGGTGCTTCATGTTAAGAACAGTTTCAGGTTAAGAACGGACCTCCGGAACGAATTAAGTATGTAACCAGAGGTACCACTGTATCAATGTATGCATATAGCTCTCTTCTACATGAGGATCCCCCTCGCATATAGGAGTTCTATGCTCTACACGTGTTCTGATGTATGCACATAGATCCTGACAGGGATCCCCTACATATAGAGGAGTTCTATGTAGTACACCTGCAAGCATGTAGAGCCCTTTCAAAGTGCATGTGTGGACAGCGCTGTGTGTGTGGCCATTGAAACATCATCAGCAGGGGTAGGAGTAGCTTGCACAACCCCACCACTGTCCACCAGATGTTCTTTTAGAATGGCATATGTGTCCGGTATGGCTCCCCTTCATCACATACACAGCCCAACAAGACAACGACAAGAATCCACCAACAGCATATGAATCAATATGGCTAACCTGATTCAAAAACACCCACCCACCCCACTCACACACGAAAACACAGTTCAACACAGCCATTCACAAACAAACAACCGCACCCTAGGCCAACCACAATTTCTCTCGCCACCAAAGGAACACAAGCGAATAGCAAAGAGAACCTGCACAAACGACGCTGACACATATACCCACACATACATTAAGAAATATCGCCTCCCGACTCAACCCACACACACCATGGCCCCCTCCACCTCTTCCCCCTTTTTTCTTCCTAATGTAACCCTAATATCTCAACAAATGCAACTGACCTATGGAAAATGTAACTTGAAAAAAGAGACATTGCGCATACCTTTGTAAACCAAGAAAACTTTAATAAAATACCTTTAAAAAAGAAAAAAGAATGGCATATGTGTGAGTGATTGTGAACCTGCATTGTGACCAAGTATTGGTTCTGTAATTGAACCTTGGCATTTAGACCAATGCCAATCAGGACACAAATGTTGCGCCCTATACCTTGGGGGCTGTTTCCTTGCTGATGGGTCAGTTACAGATGCCAAAAATAGAATGCAGGCAAAGAAAGCCATCCAAGCAGATGCTCTAAGCACATGAGGCAGCAGCTTGGCCCAAGCAGCTGGGCGATTTGATGGTCTGACTTCAGCAATTACTTCTCTATGTATTTTTCCTTATGAGCAAATTCTTCCAGCGTAGGTGAGGAATGGCATTCATCTTTTCACTGCCTGCCTCTGGGAACACAAACTGCTCGAGGATGCCAGCAAGTGCCTGACCCTCCTCCATCTTTGGCTGTCAGAAAACAGCTGCACCGTGAGAGAAAAAAAATGGCCTGTCAGGTGATTAAATGGATGTTTGTCTGCCTCCAGTCTTTTTTTTTAAGTCATGGGTTCACTTTCATGAGTAGTCTCGTAGGTGGTGAAGGTTAACAGGCCATGAAAAGCAAATTAGTCTATCCATAAAACCTAAGAGAATAATTCATAACGGGTCACTTTATTATTATTAAGTTTAACCCTGATGTTTCATTCTTTTGGTGTGATTGGTGGGCTACTTAAAAATGAGGCTGCAGTCTAAATTAAATTTTAATTCTGTATTTTTAATGAATTGTTTTATGTTTTTGTTGTGATTTTATTGGTGTTAGCCACCCTGAGCTCGGTTTGGCAGGGAAGGGCAGGGTGTAAATAAAAAATTGTTGTTGTTGTAGTAGTAGTATGTTTCCAATTGCCCTGCTTGTGAGCACTCTAGGGAAACCTTTTGTGAATTTACTTTTCAGTCATTTGCTGTTCCAGGCATCAGGTTGTGACAATTCTTCCAGTGTGAGGGTTTAACTACACATAATCCACACAACAGAGCCCTGGTGCTGGTTATTTTATAATTATTTGTGGAAGATAAAGCTGTCAACGACTGCTAAACATTAGCTCAGTTGGTTGGTGTGTGGCGCTGATAACGCCAAGGTCGCGGGTTCAATCCTAACCTGCATATTCCTGCATTGCATAGATGGTCATCAGGATCCCTTCCAACCAGGGGTGCCAACTTGAATAATTGATCACACATAATTGATCACATGGCATGATTCAAGCATGGCAATGCCCATCAACTATGGGGCCCCCCTCAAATATTTTACTGGGAGGGTCAAAGGGACCTTGGCCTTTGGGAGTCAGGGCCTATGCTTCCAACTCTACATTTCTGTGATTCTATGATAGCTAGGTTCTACTTCCACTGTCAAAGGCACTGGCAGTATGCCTCTCTATACCAGTCACTGGGAATCACAACTGGGGAGAAGAAGGATGCTATGCTCACATCTAGTTTGCAAGTTTTCCACAGGCATCTGACTGGCCACTGTGAGAACAGGACTAGATGGGCCTTTGGCCCGATCCAGGCATGCTCTCCTTACATTCTTGCAGCACTCAGAATCTCTGACCATTGACCATGCTGAAGGGCTGGGAACTGAAGTCTGCCAGCTGGTTCTGGCCCTACCTACCATTGGTCTCTTTCCCTTCCACCTACCAGTCCCAATGGCCACAGGGCCCCTTCCCTACAGTAAGCTGTTCTGAAGAACAAATTTTTGGCAGTGCCCCATTGGCCCTAATGGCCCAGCCTCAACTAGTCCATCATGATTGACTGAGGACACACCAATATCTGTGTGTCCTCAATCAGCCTTCCTTCATCTCCCTTCTCACCAGATTTTGGCTCTCTTTCACAAACACACTAAGTTTATATCAGTTTACAGAATGTTCTCTCCCCCCCCCCAATTCCTTAATTTGAATGGGACCAGAGAGAACATGATCTGAGCATTGCTAGTACAGCATGTTACCAACATAATTACGAGAGCTAGCAAGCTTTGGACAACGAAGATGGAAATTATGTGAATTACCTAACACTTGTAATACGTGCCTGGAATCAAGGTTGAAAATTTATAAAAATCTTTGCACAGTGCTGACTGAATGTATCCCATTCATCTCAGAGCCAGATATTGCCACCTGTCCTGTATTATACAGCATTGTCCCGTATTTCAATGCAAAAGGTTATGTCCTGTATTGATAAAGTTTTGTCCTGTATTTCAGGTCTCTCTCTCTCTCTCTCTCTCTCTCTCTCTCTCTCTCTCTCTCTCTCTCTCTCTCTTAATGTGTATTGTGTGCATGTGTGACAAATTCGAGAGGAGCCATCCTGTTAGGCTGCAATAGATTGTGATGGATTGATTTGAAGTCACTTTAGCACCCAATCACCCTGTATTCTGCCAGAACAGAAGTGGCAACCCTAGATATACCCAGAATCTTGATATTGGATAAAGTAACTCATTTACTGTGGCATTAGCTTGTGAAGGCAGCTACCGGTATCTATGTTATCAGGTATAGAAGTCTATGAATCAAGGGGGTTGACGGCAAATAATATGCTCTCTCTCTCTGTGTCCTTTCAGGGTTTCAGCCAGCCATGCTCTCTTCCAAGTCATCCCATTCCACCCCCACCCCCCAACTATTTGATTTCACACCACCACCAGCAGTCAGCCCTCCATGCCCACTGAGCATATATTTAATACTTATTGAGTTGTTTGGGTACTTCTGCAATCTTTTGGGTTCCCCTGAGCCTGCTTGTGTCCACCCCCCTTCTGCATGGATGATGCAGTTTTGGTTACACAAGGAGTGACACTTGGAGACTTAAGTTTGCTATTATCATATATAATAGATATTGTTTTATGCCAAAAGCAGTGTATTGCCTATGAAAACTTATAAAGCAATGAGTTTCTATTGATCCATAGGTTTCCTTTTGTTTTTGTAACTGTGGTCTGTGGCTGTTTTTTTTCTGGAATCTCTGCCTCAATAGACCCCCACCAACTTTATTTGAATTTTAACCTTCTCCTTTATACTTTTCATGTTTTGAAACGCTACTATATGGAGCCAAGGATGAGTGGTGAACTTTTCCTGTTGCCGATTTTGGGGTGGGTTAGGTAGGTAGTTCTTCACATTGCTGCTTGATTCACCGGTCTGTGTGCTCCACCTTGTGGCTGTCACATTTCATTTTGTAAGAACAGGCAGAAAGGGAGGTTGCAACTTCCTGCCTAGCTATTTGATGCTTCGGATGATATGCTACTGTGTTAACAAAACTCTGCTGGGTGTGAGCCCTGTGTGTGCTCCCAGAACAAGGTGCAGAGGATCCATAGCTGTCAACTTTCCCCCCCTTTTTAAGGGAAATTCCCTTATTCCGAATAGGATTCCTCACAAGATAAGGGAAAAGTTGACAGCTATGAGAAGACCTGCCCAATGAAAAAGCAATTCTGTGATGTCTAGAGGAGTATCGCAATGCAGATGTGGATACATGATGTTGAATGCACACCAATCTTTAAGCAGCAAGAAAATTTGGGGGTGCCTGCACCTATCCAGAGTCCTGTTTCCTTTAAAGATGGGAGTGGTTCTGGTATTATTCAATGGCCATTGGTTTCTGGTCTGTCCTCAGCACAACTCAATGTATCAGTATTGAAATGGGAGGCTGACTGTTCTTGGTGAGTTTACACTCCCTCTGCATGAGTGGCTACACAGCTTGGGGGTCCTTCTGGATCCATTGCTGTCACCTGAGGCTCAGTTGGCCTTGGTGGCATGAAGTGCCTTCCATCAGCTTTGGCTGGTGGGCCCCTAACTGGACAGGGATAGCCTAACTTCTGTTGTCTATGTTCTGGTAACCTCTAGGTTAGATTGCAGCAATGCATTACACATAGGGCTGCCTCTGAAAACAGTCCAGAAACTTCAGCTAGTGAAGAATTCAGAGGCCAGATTGCTTACTGGTGCAAGACGGTTTGAGTAAATAGCATCAACCCAGGCCTGACTACACTGGCTGCAAATTAGTTTCCAGGCCCAATTCAAAGTACTGGTTTTGAACTATGAAGCCTTAAATGGCTCAGGACCGCAATACCTCAAGGACTACCTTTCCCCATATGAACTGACCCAGACCTGCAGTCATCACCATAGCTGTCAACCTTCCCTTTTCTTGCATTGGGAAACGGCGCTGGAATAAGGGAATTTCCCTCAAAAAAGGGAAAGTTGACAGCTATGGTCATCATCTAACATCCTCCTTCATGTGCCACCTCCATGAGAGGTCTGGAGGTTGGCAACATGAGAATGGGGCTTTTTTGTGGTGGCTCCCCATTTGTGGAATGCTCTCCTTAGGGAATCTCCCCTGGTGCTTTCATGACATAACTTGAAGAGCCAAGTGAAAAAGTTCACCTTCAACCGGCCCTTTGGTTAATTAAACAGTCTGTGACCATTTAAACTGTGTGTGGGTGTTACTGTTTTCTTTGTTATTATGCTATGTATTTTTGTGTTTTTATACTGTAAACCACCCTGTGATTCTCAGACGAAAGGAGGATAGATAGATAGATAGATAGATAGATAGATAGATAGATAGATAAATAAATACGACTTAAGATACTCCGCTGAGCTCAGATTAAAAGGAAATGAAACCCTAGGTAAGTGCTAACACCCCTAGAGTCTCTTGCCACTCACAGATTCTGGAGCATGCAGCAACAGCAGCAGCAGCAGCAGCAGCAACAACAACAACAATCTGATCCTC
The DNA here is from genome assembly GCF_009819535.1 of Lacerta agilis. Lineage (NCBI taxonomy): Eukaryota > Metazoa > Chordata > Lepidosauria > Squamata > Lacertidae > Lacerta > Lacerta agilis. Next base: position 69,451,258 of record NC_046314.1, on the reverse strand, counting down.
TTTGAGTATGCAAGGCATCTCATATACGTGATGCCATTTACAGCAATCCTAAAAGATTGGTCAATATTATTATCCCCATATTGCAGATGGGAGATTGGAGGTTGGGAGACTTCAGTGCAGATGTAGGTTTTGAACTAGAGACTATCACTTAGAGGTAGAGCCCGTGCCTTGCATAGAGAAGGTCCTAGATTTAGCCTCTGGCATCTACAGTTTTCCTTTTTAAAGAACAGATAGCAGATGATGGGAAGGAATTATCTTTGCCTGACACTCAGGAGAGCTGCTTCTAGAAGCTGTGGGCTGCAATATTATACCCCCACCCTGGGGAGTAAGTCTCAGTGAAATCAATGGGGCTTTTCCTCCTTCAATAGGCATATATAGAATAGACATATATAGCATTGAGCTGTTAATATACATGGGGGGAGTTGTCAGCTGTCCAACTAATAAAAAGTGCACCAGCCACAATGTTAGCTCCTGCAATGCAACTGACAATGTTGACAAAGGTGTGATTAGTGTGAATTCCCTTCCTTTTGCAGCTTTTGGCTTTGCAGATTAATGTGTATAAGTCATCCAACTCTTGAGAAAACAGGATATTCTTTAAAATCAGTATTTGATTGGAAGTGCAGTGGGGAAACATATCAGCTTCTCCTGGACAACAGTTTCCCTCTGAAATTGCATGCCATCAAGTGGGCCTCTAGGTGGCCTTGTGTATTCACCTGAAATCCAGGATCTGATTACCTCCTTTTACATGAGTTATTTCTGGCTACAGATTAGGAGCTCACCCAGAATGCTCAAATTGTGATAATGCATTAACCACAGGCACAGATCTGGCCACTGGTGAGCAAATGCCATATCATGCAGAATTTGAAAATAGGTTTCAATGCCTTCCTATAGCACTTTCATTTATCTAGTAATAGCAGCACAGGCCCACGGCGCAATAAAACAATGCATGGCTTTTTAAAAAAGCAAAAGGGCTAACAAAGGGAACTCAAAGAACCAGATAAAACCCCTAAATCCACATCTGTGTGCAGAAACAAGTTTTCACATGCGAACAACTGACCCCACAACATGTGTGAGGGTGGGGAAATCAGTCCCCCAGGCATACACCCATCAAAGCTGTACATCCCTGGGCTCCCCAATCTTTCTCACCACCAATGAAAACTAATAAATGAATAGATAAAGAACCTAGCCACGTGATGCTGACACGAAAACTTCACACATACCCTATGTAAAAGAATGAACTTTGTAAAAGAATGAACGATTCCCCAACCTCATACCTCATACCTCATATACTGTAGTGTCTCACATTGAATGTAACTTAGCTGTACAAAAGACTCTATGAACTGAAAGCAGAGATGCTGTATGTACTTTGGTCACACAAGAAAATATTTTAATAAAAAACAATAATTTAAAAAGCTCTCTGGCGTGCTCTGGTCCATGGGGTCACGAAGAGTCGGACACGACTGAACGACTGAACAACAACAACAAAAAATGTGCAATTCTGCTGACGGTTCAGGGTCTGTGGGCTCAACAGCATTCCTTTTTGGGTCCACCTGAAATCCTCCACCATACTGGATCCAGAGCTTCCCATCCCTGTCTGCTACCCCCCACCCCACCCCACCCCCACCCCCACCCCCACCCCAGCATGGCCAGTATTTCATAGATGACACAGTACCACTGATCTTTTCAGCCTGGAAAGGGAAGCATCTTGAGTACCGTACAGCACATCTGATCAGAGCCAAACAGGACACTTGTTATGCTTAACCCAGTTCTCCAAGTGGTGAGAATTCTATAGGTGCAGCATGTACAGTGGTACCTCAGGTTAAGAACTTAATTTGTTCCGGAGGTCCGTTCGTAACCTGAAACTGTTCTTAACCTGAAGCACCACTTTAGCTAATGGGGCCAACCGCTGCTGCTACACCGCTGCTGCCCGATTTCTGTTCTTATCCTGAAGCAAAGTTCTTAACCCGAGGTACTATTTCTGGGTTAGCGGAGTCTGTAACCTGAAGCGTCTGTAACCTGAGGTACCACTGTACACAGGTTTGGTTGGGAGACAGATCACAGCAGATCTAATGGTATTTTGTAATGTTTACATTTACAGATGTATAGGTTGGGCATAGACAGAGGGTCTAGCTCAAAAGCTTCAGATGTTTGCTCCTCCCCATCAGATTTCAAGGTGGGGGGCATTAGTACTATCAGAAAACTTACTGAGACCAACTTAGCCCCATGTCCTTTTCTCTCTCCATCTACAAACTACTTGTTGATGATGTCATGCCCCACATCCTCCAACCATCTCTCCCAGTGGCTTCATATAGATCTTAAGCAACAGGGGGGCACAATGGAGCTTTGTGAGACTCCACAGCACAACTGCAACGGGGCAAAGAAGTCCTCGTTGCCACTCTCTGGAAATGGCCTTGCAAAGTAAGAGCAGAACCACCACCTCAACATCTCAAGCTTTAGTAGCTTCATAAAAAACCTGCAGACTTCCCCCTTTTTGGAGGCTCCTCCAGATGGCTAGCATAATAACAGTTCTCAGGTGGGCTTTGGAAATATAGTAATAATAATAATAATTTATTTCCCCAGCCACTCTGGGCAGCTCCCAACAGAATATTAAAAACAATAAAAACTTTCCTAAACAGGGCTGCTTTCAGATGTATTCTAAAAGTCAGATAGTTGTTTATTTCTTAACATCTGATGGGAGGGTATTCCACAGGGCAGGCGCCACTACTGAGAAGGCCCTCTGCCTGGTTCCCTGTAACCTCACTTCTCGCAGGGAGGGAACTGCCAGAAGGCCCTTGGCGCTGGACCTCAGTGCTGAACGATGGGGGTTGAGATGCTCTTTCAGGTATGCTGGGCTGAGGCCATTTAGGGCTTTAAAGGTCAGCACCAACACTTTGAATTGTGCTCGGAAACATTGTTGTTGTTGTTGTTCAGTCATTCAGTCATGTCCGACTCTTCGTGACCCCATGGACCAGAGCACGCCAGGCACGCCTATCCTTCACCGCCTCTCGCAGTTTTGCCAAACTCATGCCAGTAGCCTCGAGAACACTGTCCAACCATCTCATCCTCTGTCGTCCCCTTCTCCTTGTGCCCTCCATCTTTCCTAACATCAGGGTCTTTTCTAGGGAGTCTTCTCTTCTCATGAGGTGGCCAAAGTACTGGAGCCTCAACTTCAGGATCTGTCCTTCTAGTGAGCACTCAGGGCTGATTTCTTTGAGAAGAGTCTCCTCCAGCACCATAAACGTACTGGAAACGCACTGGGAACCAATGTAGGTCTTTCAGGACCAGTGTTATATTGTCTTGGTGGCCACTCCCAGTCACCAGTCTAGCAGCCTCATTCTGGATTAATTGTAGTTTCCGGGTCACCTTCAAAGGTAGCCCCATGTAGGGCCCATTGCACATGCACCACATCCAACATCATAGCCAGTTCTGTATCTTACAGAAGAAGGCATTTATAAAAGGAACTCCTGAAGTACCTTCAGCTTTGAAAAGTAAATTATAAATAATTCTAACAATATACTTGTGGGTAGGGCTGCAACCCGGAGATCCTGCCAGCCTTTTAAAGCTTCCAAGCAACAAAAGCTGTAACTGCTGTGCCTCCCACCTAGTTCTTTCATCAACCCTTTTCCTCACTCATCTCCCCTCCCCAATAATGAGGGACCAGAAATGCACTACAAGCAGCACACATCTGCACAAGAATATTGAAATTCAAATGTAAGTCCATTTTCCTGCAAGCCCTTTCAATCAATTTAAAGAAAACGGATTCCTAGACTTTGGAAAGAGCATTGCAGTTCTTCACACAAAACAGCACACAAGAAGCTAGAGTCACTTTAAGGGAATTTTAATGAAACTTGTCTCTGCTGTGAGATTGCAGATTCTCAGTGTAAGCATGAGACCTAGAAGCACTGTGGAAAGACAGAAAGGAGATTGTGGGGGAAAGCACTTTCCAGACAAATGAGATTTTGCATGCCTTGGCTGGGTGGACTTTTAATAATTTTTGCTTATATTGTTCCCTGGGGAAATGATTGTGGCAGCCTGCCACAGTACTGTGACACAACTGAACTATTAAATGCTTCTACCTTTAAAACAGTAAATTATCTCTTTAAAATGTAGAAATTAATTAGCCATCTGGATTTTCTTTCTTTGCACATAACACAGAAGAACATCCTTTTCTGCCAATGAATAGTCTGAAATTAAGCAGTGCTTGTGCAACAGTGGTGGATGGATCCATGGTAATCCACAATGTGTTCTGCTGTTACTTGCGACAAGGTATTGGAGATGAACACTTGCTCCAAAATTCACCCATTGCTACAGCAGCTGTAATCACTATTGACAAGTTGCATTTTATTCATGCTCTACTGAGTTGTGAAAAGCACCATTAATGGGATCTTCTGCACCTTACTGTGGCAAAAGAAATAATGCCAACTACAAATACTGTGAATACAATGGGGTTTGGTATGCAGTAGGTTTTTTTTTTTTTTTTTTAAGCCGCAGGGAGTTGTAAACGAATTGCTCAAGATCCAGCGCAACATGGCTTATCCTTACAAATTCTTCCTCCTCGTCTTCTTCTTCATAGTTTGGGAGCGGAACATCCAAATGTTTAGGTTATCATATAACCACACTATACCTCACAGTTCTTCCACATTAGGGTTTTCTCTGGAATTGACACACACTTTGTACAGGGCATCTACCAGGCTGAAATGTGGCTTTGAACTATGATCATGCCTCTTGCTTGCCTAGATGATAAAGAGAGGTAGGTGCGCATGAAGCTGTAGAAACCTCTGGCTTCCGTGTGGCTGGAATGTAGCCTACCGTACACCAATAAGTGACATCCTCCATTGCTCCACTCATGTTCTGCCTCTGGCCATGCCCACTGCTTACCATTGACATGCGGCTCCCAGAAGGAATGTGGCCCTCAGGGTGACATAGGTTTGACACCACTGGTTTAAATAAACAAGATGTGAGGCCTGTGTTCTCAAAATCCCAAGAGCTCAGGAGATCCATTTGCAAGTTTGATCAAAAGGTTTCGCAGCCCAATAAAATAGCTCTATGGAAGAAAGCTCCACCATCCTTCCATGTCTTCTGCTGGTGCATTTAAAGCCGCAGCTTGGCAGATCCAGGAACATGGAATGCTGCCTTATCCTGAGTCTGAACATTAACCCCCCATCCAGCTCAGTATTGCCTGCACTGACTGGCAGAGGCTGTCCAGGGTCTCAGGCATGAGTTTTACTGAGGCCTATGCAGTTGAGGCTCCAGTACTTTGGCCACCTCATGAGAAGAGAAGACTCCCTGGAAAAGACCCTGATGTTGAGAAAGATGGAGGGCACAAGGAGAAGGGGACGACAGAGGATGAGATGGTTGGATGGTGTTCTTGAAGCTACTAACATGAGTTTGGCCAAACTGCGAGAGGCAGTGAAGGATAGGCGTGCCTGGCATGCTCTGGTCCATGGGGTCATGAAGAGTCGGACACGACTGAACGACTGAACAACAACAACATGCAGAGAAACCAGAGACTGAATCCTGGAACTTTCTGCAAATGAAGCAAGGCATGTGCTGTACCTCTGAGCTATGGACCTCTCAGTAGCTGCAATTCTGGCCTGAAAAGATCAGTTTCTTTTGTGTTCCAGATCTCTCCTTGACACATACAGTTCTCAAATCACATACAGCAACTTTCTTTTCTGGAGTGCCCTTTCAATGTGGAACAGATTTAACCTCAAAGCTACAGGGAAATTAAATGTACTACTCTTTTAAAACCTATGCTCCTAAGCCAGAGACACTCTAAAGCCATTCCTAAAACACACACACCTTAAATGGAGATTACAAAAGGTCTCCAAGAGGGCAAAAGGAAACAGAAACAGTACATATAATCTCTCCACCCTTATTCCGACTCTGGCAAAGAGTGGTTTGCAGGCGTTGCTTTCCTTTGCTGAGATTCTCCAGAAAACCACAAAACCTTTGTTAATAGGTTGCAGGCAGCTAGATGGCTCCACTCCCCGGTAATTGCATCATTCTCCATATTGGTGGAGACCTATTCAAGAAAGAGTGTTTAACTACACCTCTGCCAGAACCAGTGCAGAACCACATTCACTAGAACGCTGAGGAAGCGGCAGAGAGGAGCTGCAGCAAAACTGAGTTGGTACTCTGGTTCGCAAAAAGCTACAAGGGTTATAAATTGGTGTGGGGGGGGGGTGCTTGTGTTTCTGCAGCAAAATTTCTTTGCAATGTGTACTTTTAAGTATTACTTATTACTATGCACTTATTTATAATTATATGTACTGTTGTTCAGTCCCTGCTCCTGCCAACCTCGCAGTTGTGCAAGTAGATAAATAGGTACTGCTCAGGTGAGAAGGTAAACGGTGTTTCCGTGTGCTGCTCTGGTTCGCCAGAAGCGGCTTAGTCATGCTGGCCACATGACCCGGAAGCTGTACACCGGCTCCCTCGGCCAGTAAAGCAAGATGAATGCCGCAACCCCAGAGTCATCCATGACTGGACGTAACAGTTAGGGGTCCCTTTACCTTTACCATTATGTACTTATTAATATGTACTTATGTTAAAATATCTTCCTATTAATGGTAACAGCCTCAAGAATTGTTTGATCCTGATGGTCTGGTCACAGACATCTTTGAGGGAGCCTTTGTTTGTGGTCCTCCATAACTGGAATGCAAGGCTCATATCCACAGGGGCCCTGTGTTTTAAATTTTGGCCCTCCATTTTATTTCTTTATTACATTCATATCCCACCTTCCCCCCCCCAAGGAGCTCAAGGGGGCGTACAAGGCTCTCACCATCCTTATTTAATCCCCACAACAACCCTGTGAAGTAGGTTAGGCTGAGAGTTAGTGACTGTCCCAAGGTCACCCAGTGAGCTTCATGGCTGAGTGGGGATTTGAACCCTGGTCTGTCTGGGTTCTAATACAACACTCTAACCACTACACCACATTGGATCTCTTTGGAGAATACCCTTCCAGTTGAGGTCAGACAGATACTTGCTCCCCACTCCCCCCTCCAATTGATTTTGCGATGCCTCCTGAAGACTTTTCATTTTTATTCCAGCAGGCGTTTTAGCTGAATTCTGATTGTATACTTTCTTTTCTAAAGCATCTTTATTAGCTTTTCAAATTTTACATTTTTTTAAAAAACAACCATCAAAACATATACCTCATATCCATTGACTTCCCATCCTCCCTTCCATGGCGTTCTTTTCTTAACTTATAAAGCTGCTAATACTACTTATATTTTACCCACTATATACATTAATTATAAATTATTAAACCACCTCTTCTCATCTGCTGCTATATTTCAAATCCTGCATACATTTTAACATAACATCAAGGAATCAAGGCCTTCCAAAACCATCTGTCCATTTCAGAGATGGGAACATAGCGATTAAGGTTGAGAGATGAGATATGGAAGAGATATTCTTTTCTTTTCTTAAGGGTGACAGCAGTAGCAGCAAACACTGTGGTGGGTGCACTTTCCTCATACCAGAGTCACTGTGATTCACCTGGGTGGTCTAGAGTCGTAAAAACATAACAGCCTGCTGGATCAGGCCAGTGGCCAATCGAATCCAACATCCTGTTCTCACAGTGACCAACAGATGCCTTAAATGGCTCAGGACGACTGATGGAGGAAGAGGAGTGTGGGAGAGTGCACTGCCCCTGGCAGCGCGATCCTGGAGGGGTGCCATTGCGGCTGCCCCCCCCACCCGCACTGGGTGCCACGTCCCTGCAGGTGGTGCACCACACCCCCATGATGCATGTCAGGCCCTGGGATGCCTGCCAGCCCCCCCCATCTGCTCTCCGCCCCCCAGTGCCGGAGCATGAAGCTCTGCCACTGCTCAGGACTGCAATACTTCAAGGGCTGCCTCTATCCATATTGTGTACCTCTTCCAGGAGAGGTGTGGAGGGTGGCAACACAAGAACGGGACTTTTCTGCAGTGGTTCCCCATTTGTGGTATGCTCTCCCCAAGGAAGTTCTGCTGGTGCCTTCATTATACAGTACACCTTTAGGCACCAGGCAAAAATGCTCCTCTTCAACCAGGCCTTTGGATGGTTGACATCTGATGCCCTTTTAAATTAGGGAATTATTGGTTTGCTGCTGTTCTTAATTTTTAAAAGTATTTGTCCTGGGGAAGGGGTTACTTTTACATCTAACCTATGAGGAGTCTATGAGCTCATGATAGAAAATTATGGCCTGAAAAGCCTCCTCGACTGGTCTTTCACCATCTTTTTTACATTATCTGGGCTATGATATTGCCCTTAAATCCCTGAGGCAGAGGTTATGGGATATTTCACACAGTGATCTTCACTCTAGATCCTATGTAACCTGTGGACTGTTTGCATCTGGAATCCACCATGGCCATGATTTTCAGTTACCATCATATTTCATGAATCTGTCTGTACATAACTATTGCCGATTATTCACCCAAGCTAGACCAAATGTATTTCCATCAGAAGTACTAAACGGCAGACTGTCTGGTATTCCCTATCAAAATAGGCTCTGCTCATGTTCTCAGGGTGTTGTCTCTGTGAAGCATATTCTACTACACTGTGAGCAGTTCAAACAAGCCAGGGATCAAATAATTAAACCCCTATTGGTAATCTTAACTGGAAAATCCGAAACCTTTCACCTTAAGTACCTCCTTGGAGGTATGTCAAATGATACTACCCTGGTTGTGGCTTAGTTCCTCTTAGAAGTATTTAGAAACAGAAACCTATATGCTCTGGATAAAACATACCAACCACCTTGCAACCCTTTCCCTGTATTTCTGCTTTATTTTGCTTTTGAAAATGTTTTTGTGGGTCTTTGGACTCAAATAAAGAATGTTTCTGTGTTCTTACTTTTACTATGTATTTTGGGGTTTTTCTATTGTCATTTTATGTTATGGACCACCCTGAGATCTGCAGATGAAGGGTAGTATAAAATAAAATAAAATAAAATAAAATAAAATAAAATAATAAAAATATCAGAGCGATCAGGGATGTATTCGAGCCAGGCAAACACACTCCAGAAGAAGGAAGAAGAGGAGGAGGAGGAGGGGGAGGGGGAGGAGGAGGAGGAGTTTGGATTTGATATCCCGCTTTATCACTACCCAAAGGAGTCTCAAAGCGGCTAACATTCTCCTTTCCCTTCCTCCCCCACAACAAACACTCTGTGAGGTGAGTAGGGCTGAGAGACTTCAAAGAAGTGTGACTAGCCCAAGGTCACCCAGCAGCTGCATGTGGAGGAGCAGAGACGCGAACCCGGTTCACCAGATTACAAGTTTACCACTCTTAACCACTACACCACACTGGCTCTCAGAAGGAAGCAAAGCAGGGCTGGTGAGGGTGCGTCTTTGGGAGAGTCTTGAGGACCAGAGGCCTAGATGGCCAAATTTGGTTCCCAGGTCTGAAACTCCCCTCCCCATTGCCCCCAACCAACCTCATTCTGACCCAAGGCAGCCTCCACCTACCTGTCTTCTTACTTACAACTTGTCCAGAGGCTGGCAATTTCCTCCTCAGTCTCAGTTTTGCCTTTGTAGAATTCAGCAAAGAAGAGGATTGGGGGGGGGAACTAATTAGTTGGCTATGGCCATCATTGACTCCAGCAACACCTACTGTTGTCCTCTGTACCTTCTACCCTTCCAGCACCACCCACTACTGCCTGAGACAGTTTAACATGCACTCCTAAAATTCACTTTGTTTTGTGTGCGTGTGCACAGAGGAATATTTTCCCCTGGTGTTGTCACTATAGGAGTTACATTAAGGTACTTTTTTTAAAAAAAAAAATATCTATCAAGGTTCTGCAATATAACATCTCTGCAACTTTGGAAGTTTTCATATTTGCAGAGCTGATTCTCTCTCTTTTACACAAACATAACACCAAAACTCTCAACAGCTTTTAAGAATTCCCCCAGCTAACCAACTTGGCATATAGTGAGGTTATCTGGGGTCCTCGCTGCCTGGGTGTCTTTTCTAACTAACAGCACGTTTGTAGTTAAACAAGTGCAGCCCTTGGACTGCAGTCATTTTGATTTATAGCAGCAGGGATAAAACAAGAAGAGTACAGACGTCAGCGGCGCTTCTGCTGATCTGGCAACAGAGACTTCCTAATGTACAAATGATGTCTTTCACCACACAGCTCCCTCTCTTTTACTAACTCAGGGCAGGGAACGTGCTGTTATTGAGTGCAAAGTGCAGGATGTGCAGTGCGAACACCGGATTTTCTTCAAGCTGCAGAATCCCAATGATGCATAACTGATCAGGGGCTCGGACACCCTTTTAAAATTTCATTTTTAATTTCTGCATGGTAACCTGAAAGAAGAGGTGAGAAAGAAACAGCTAATAGGATGGCTGAAGAAGTGCCTGAGGAATGGTTTACCTATGAGACACATACGCTCTGTGGGCATCAGTAGAAGAAAAATCCTTACTGAGAACTGGTAATGTGCTCCAGTCTCAAAGCCGAGAAATCACCACTAGGTCTGTGTTGTTAGGTGCTTGTTAAAAGATCTAATGCTCTTATTGAAAGAAGATCAGGCCGTGATGGCTCCACTCCTGAAGGAAGAATGCTTCTGCATACTAGCTTCTGGGAATCACAAGGGGTGGGGTTGGGAAGGAGTGCTGCTGCAATAGGGTCCTGCTTGTGGGCTTCTCATAGGCATCTGGTTGTCCATTGTCTTCTTATGATCTTGCAACATAACCAGATATGGCTTAGTCCTAGGCTACTGTATCTGAAGGACCATATTCTCACATATGAACCTGCCAAGCTCTGAGATTTTGGGGAGAGACCCTTCTCTCAGTCCCTATCGCCCCCAAAGGCATGTTTGGTGGGGACACAGGAAAAGGGCTTTGTGGTGGCCACTCCCACACTTTGGAACTTCCACCCCCAAGAGGATAGAATGGCTCCAGCTTTGTTGCCCTTCCACTGGCAAGTGAAGACTGTTTTATTTCAGCAGCCTTTCAGGAATGGAGTGTTTTCAAAGGAAGAGCTGTTAATAGGGCAATGCTGGTTTTTCCTAAAACTAGATTTGTTTTCTAGATTTTCAATCATTTTAAATTTAACATTTATTCACTGATTTAGGATAAAGCTGTAAGAGAAATCAGAAACTGCATAGAAAGAAAATGAAGGAAAGTTTCTAGCCGACCTTTCTTTGGATACAGTGTCTAAGTAATGTACATAAAACAGCAACATCCCTTACATCCAGAGTTGCATGAGATGCCTTTGTAGCCTGAAGAAAGCTAGTAGTGATCTTCAGGACATGCATGCAATGAATGAATAGACAGATAAATATGTGCCAAGGTGTATGTGTCTTGTTCCATGGTTGAGGTAACACACACAGAGAGAGGCTGCTGTTTTTATCTGAAGAAGTGTGCATGCACACGAAAGCTCATACCAAGAACAAACTTAGTTGGTCTCTAAGGTGCTACTGGAAGGAATTTTTTATTATATTTTGTTTTGACTATGGCAGACCAACACAGCTACCTACCTGTAACTTGGTCTCTCAGAGAAGTGGTTTGACAGGATTGGCAATGAGGCTACTTGCGGCTGGCAGCCAGTTCTTCAGGACCTAAGACAGCAGCCACTTAGCTCTGATGTTGTTCCAACCAGGGATAGAGTTCAGTGGAACCCTTCAGAACTTCTGCAACCTCAAGCACTAACATCAGCCTCCTTTAACTGAGTCTTGTAGCTTTGCACTCCAACGGCACCAAACAGCCTGCTGATTACGCCATCTATGGCCTCTGATCTGACCTCCCTGGGAAGGTATGGGGGTTGGATTGTTGTTGAATTCTCAGGGCTAAGGATTTGAGCTCTCCATTTGTGTTATTTGGTGGCCTTGGCTACAGAGCCAGATGTCTGGGCTCCATCTTCAGGGGGAATTCTGAGTTTCTTCCCCTCCACCTCTCTTGGAGCCAATCTCTGAGACACATGTCAGCCTCAACTTGCCCCACATCAGTAGAGATTCCGACCATATCTGAATCTCTGCCTAGCACTAGTATTAGCCAATAGGGTTGGTTTTGTGGTAGTCCAGAAATTACACTGAAACCAAATGTTTCAATAGAGATGAACAGCACTATTGTATGCATGTCTATTCAGGAGCAAGTGCCACTGAGTTCAACAGGGCTTATTTCCAGGTAAGTGCACTTGCGTCTTATGTCATGGCCACATGATATGGACAGGGATGGGGAACCTCAAGCCTGGGGGCCAAATGTGACTCTCCAGACCTCTCTATTATCTGACCATTTTATTTTATTTATTAAATGTATACCCCACCCTCCCTCCCAAAGCAGCCCTTGCTTGCCTGGATGAAGGGCAGGGAGGAGTGTGTGAATGTGTGTAGAAGCAAGTCTACAAAGGTAACATTGATTTCCATTGCTCCTCCCATTAATGTTTCTGGCCCTGCCAGTCATGGGCTTATGGCCCTCAGAAGGCTGCCCAGGAGGGAATGTGGCCCTCATGGTGGAAAAGGTTCCCCAACTCTGGTTTAAGGGATTAGATTATTTTCAGCACAGTCTTTGCAGCCAATGTATGGGCATCATGTTATATCCTCCAAGGATATCATGTTATAAGCCTCACAGAGGCAGCGTTGTGGGACCTCTGTAGGTTCAGCACAACCAGCTTGCATTACTGAACCTGGAGGAATCCAAGCTACTTGTTCTCTGCAAAGCTCAAAGTCAGAATAAGGCAGAAGTTGTCAAATTTTGACCAAAAGAGATCCACTGCCATGCTGGCTTTTTTAGGTTAGTGGCAGCTCCAGTCCCCAAGTTGATCAGGACATACACAGATTGCAAGATCTTTTGAGACTTGGCGATGTTTTGTACATGTGAATTTCAAAGTGGCTCTTGCTTCAACCATTTTGTGATGCAGATGGGAAATTCATTGTCCACTGTGTTATTTTGCATGACAAAGGACCTCATTCTCCCCTACAGACCCTCCCTTGGGTATTAAAATTGGAAGAGGGGGCACCTTCGTCATTCTGTCACCCTCGGAAGTTTGGCATGGGTGACAGACTGGGAGATAGGCAGCATTATGGATGGCAGCTTCTAAGCTATGGAATTCCCTTTCCACAGGGATGCACCTGGAACCTCCATTGTATAGCCTTCATCATGTGCTGAACATGTATCTCTTTATCCAGCCTTTTATGTCATACACGCCCCCACACCCTATTCTTCTGATTGTGAATTGTTTAGCTGATTTGCCGGTAAACATTGCATCTTTATATTGTAACACACCCTGGTGAAGAGTAGGTAAGAAATCCAATCGAGCAATAATGATAAGGACTCTCCTCAACTTGTTGTTTTGCTGCAATAGCAATGGTTCACGCAGTGAGATGGAGCAATATGGAGAACTCTTCAGAGCTGAGAAAAGTCTAAAGCAGCACACAGCCCTCACTTCATGTTCCCATTTGCAAGCCACCACCTGGGTGGCAGGTCCATGATGCAGGAGATACTCTACAACTTCATCTTTATGTCCACTGTTTGTCTCGCACTGATCATCTCCTAAATGGCTACATTCATTTGCAAACAGCAAGTCCCAGTTGGGACTCCTTGCCAAACTCTTCATAAAATCCTTGCTGCAGTGTGGAGATACACTTCCACTTGAATTACATGGGTGATCCACCAACCATGCCACAAGAAGTGCATGTGCATTGGAACTATCTTTATGGGAAACACAGGTAAAAAATTAGCAGGGGCCATAGATTCGGAACCATGTGGGCATCAGACCATCACTAAGAATAAGCCTCCCTAGTAACATACGCCCTGTAAGGTATCATTGCCACATGACATGGCCATGCCACTCCCTTGTCTAAGCAGCACCATAATGGGGTTTCTTGTGCACTCTACTGGGTACAGTGGACTCATACTGGCAGAAGTGGCTCTCCTGGAGGGGCGGAGCCACTATGCTAACTTCCCAACTGGTGGATCACTGCTGATTACTTGGAAGGAGAGGGGTGAGGCAGTGGGGAGGGAGGCGTGATGCAAACACAATGGCAGAGCCAATCTGGCACTCCTGCTGGTGCATTTGCACCATGCTGCCCTCCCCACCATCTTACCCCTCCCAGTAAGCAACAGCAACCCAACCTGGCAGAAAGCTATGGTAGCTGGGCTGCCCCATCCGATGAGCTGCTTTGCTTACTGGGCTTCAGAATCTAGTCTCATTAGCTAGTCACCCACGTGAGCAATATGAACATTCATTTTTCTCCATTTGCTGTAATAGAATCTGGGTACAGGCAACTCCCCATTTATGAGCATTCAAGGCACATGCAACCTCACATGTGTGCATTGCAGCAAACCTGGAATTGGCACGAGAATGTGTGCAAACAGCATCTAACAATCCCATGAGCCTTTGCACCAACCTTTGAGGCCTGTGGAGAGTTGAAGTTTGAGCAAGGAGGTTGGGAGGGAGCCACTGGGGTGTTTGCAGGCTTTTTTACGGTGTTCGCAATATACACGCTTTCATTTCCAAGGCACGGTGCCTTGGAACGTAACCCTTGCATAATTGGGGAGTTGCCTGTATTTCTGCAGTGGCCCAAGGAAGGCTCTCTAAATTAACCTAACTGTGCCAGTCATGCTAGCACTATAATGTCCACTCCTCCCCACCCTGTGCCTGCAAGTAACACTGGATTCAACACAAAAGGTAACGTTATTTCAGGAGGAGGCCTTTGCACCACAAAGATTGTTCTAATGTTTCGGATTTCTGATGTTTCAATCTATGTTTTTAAATTCAGTAGGTGGTTTTGTTCTTGCAAGCTGCTTTGAGACATACAGTGAAAAGTGGGCTATAAATCCAATAAGTTAATTACATAAACAAACAAATAAAATAGTATGTGACACATCAGTGCAATTCCGATGTGGATCCAAAATCCCAGTTTCCAGAATCTGCTGGTGTGGTGGAATGGAGTCACCCTTGTGACAGAGGCATAGAGGCAGCTCACCTGTATGAGGCAGGATGGCAATGAAATTATGTCTGGGCAGATTCAGCAGCTGCTGTGCCAGATTTGCTGCACTGGTGTACCTGGTTAGCCCCAGCCTCATCACATTGCCACCAGAGGTGGATTTAGGGGAGTGTGCCACTGGGCACGGAGCCTTGGGGCTGCTGCAGGTGATGCCGCCTGCAACTATGATTTAGGATGGAGCATGAGAGGTGGGTTGGGGAGTCAAGTTGCAGTGATCTGGGTGTTGGGAGCTCAGCTTCACCCTGCCCAAAATGGGTGCTCCTGAAAATCTGCACCCAATGCAGACACACCCTTAGCCTCGGGTTCCAGTTAAACCAAACAGAACTGGGAACTCTCAAACCCTTCCATTGGCCTTGAAGGCTGCTGCAGGAACAGTGCAAATATACAACAGGCAGCCATGCTCCAACTTGCCTATAGCTTTCCTTTTGTTGTTGTTGATGATGATATAAATCTACTTAGTTGCTTGAAGAATGTGTCAATGGGGAGCATGGAATCCAACTCCTGGGGGCTGAGATGTATTTGCCCCCCAATAAAATATTGAGGGTGTTGATGGGGACTGCCATTCAAATAGTCTGCGTGCATTGCATCATGTGATCGATTATGCGGGACTAGACTTACCTGCGGGCCCCCCCCATATTTTATTCAAGTTGGTACCCCTGATGGGGTGTTTGGTGGTGGGGCAAAGGGATTCTGGCACTAGCCTTCTTGAAGCCGAGATTGTGCTTATTCCTATTAGCTTGCCCCGTGGGGTTTTGTTCCTGAGCGAGCAGGAGGAGAAATCGAGCCAGAAGCCTTTACAAAAAAAAGCGAGGAGGGGGTAAATCAAGAGTTTTTCGCCGCAGTCCTCTCTGCCCGTGTATTTTTATCCCGCATAAATATAGACACACAGAGTTGCCGTGTGGTATGGCAGGCACCAAGAGAACACAAGAAACGTTCTCTCTCTCTCCATACTCTACCCAGAAACACAGAGTTAAAGAGAGCGGGGGCGGTGGTGCGGGGGGTGAAAAGAAAGGAGAAAGGGGATCATCGTTGATTCTCAACGTGCCGGCAGCAGCAGCAGTAGCAGCAGCAAGTTGCCCTAATGGTTTGATTTATAAGCAGGATAATAAAAATCCCATTAGGCTTCTCATTGAGAAAAAACACAGAAGAAATCAGCAGGGGGAGGAGGGAGAAAGCCCGCACGTGTGTCACTGAGGCAAGCATTGACGCAGGCAGCGCTGACGTCAGCGGCCTCAGCAGCAGGGACAGGACTGGGTGAATGGAACACGAGCGCGCGAGGGGAGGGGGGAGCAGGCGCGCCTCCATTCACTCCCGCAGCCAGAGCTGCTGCGCCTCCCCTCCCTCAGCCCCGACCAGGCGCGCAGCCTACGAGCCCCGCAGCCTGCATCAAGGTGCCAGGCACGGAGAGCAGGGCCGGTCCGGCTGCTCCCAACCTGTCCCAGGGCTCGATGGCTGGGGGTACGTGGGTGGGGGAGAAGGGGGTGTCCTGGCTGCTGGAGAAAGCAGAATCCCAGGGAGAAGAATACAAGGGGTTGGATGAAGATAGCAGGCTGCAGGGGAGGCCAGCCTGGGCTTGGATGAGCGAAGGCAGCAGGCTTGGTTCACTTGGTGAGGCGGGAGGCATCTCAGTCAGTACAGCATGAAACTCTTAATCTCAGGGTCCTGGGTTCGAGCCCCACATTGGACAAAAGATCCCTGCATAGCAGGGGGTTGGACTAGATGACCATGATCTGCAGCTGGGCATCCAACCGCCATGGGCCTAAAACTAAAGCAGGACCACCCCAGTCCTGAAAGCCAGTGTGGTGTAATGGTTGGGCTAGGAGACTATGATTTAAATTGCCACTTGGCCTCGGAGCTCAGTTGATGACTTTGGACTGGTCACTACCTCTCAGCCTTATTTACCTCACATGGCTGTTGTAGGGATTAAGTGAAGGGGAAGAACCATGCTCCTTGGAGAAAATGGAGGGGTATAAATGCAGTAGACTAGTGGCTTCCAGATGGTGGTCTGCAGACCTCAGGGGGTCTGCGTAACCCACCCAGCGGTCTCTGGCACCATTCACATAACAAAAACTACCATAGATATATCAGCGTTTTCAAAATTAGGGGGTCCATGGCTTGGCTTTTGAAAAACAGAGAGTCTGCAGTACTTAGTTAACTGGGAACCACTGCAATAGATAAAAAGCATAGCCTCATCTACTCTCCTCATAAGTTCAGGTGGGAACATGCCAGTGTTTTCAGATAAGGCAGCAGCTCTTCTTTTGGCATTTTCAGATTCTGCCGTATCAATGTTAAAAGCTTCCCTGGCCAGAATGAACAACTGATTTAAGAATTCTTCCCCACCCCACCCCCCATTGCCTATCCTGCAGTGACACCATTCCGATTGTTTCCCCAAAGGGGCCTTTGAGAATTTCATGCACAATTTGATTTGTGTGTGGTACATGTGTATTGGAATGGAACAGAATGAGGATGAGAAAGAAAGTGGAATCTAAGTTCACCCTGGTGTAGGTTAGCATTCTCACCACAGATGACTTACAAATCTCCGTGCCCCGGAAGATCCCCGTGCACACCACAACAAATTGCCAGAGAGAGGTTCAAAGGCACTTTTAATAGTTGCACAGAAATAGGTCTCTAATATGTTCTTTCAATTGGGCTGTAATATGAATGGAAAACCCACCTTGGTGAGAAGGCCCATTCACTTTATCTTCGGCATACTTTCCCGCATGAACAGCATGCATACAGTAGTGTGCCACAGGTGAAGAACAAAAACAAGCAAGGGTTAGCACCCAGAGGAGCCTATGATGACAGAGTATTATGCAACTCTGGCCATGGGAGTAGCTGGGGGGACAGGGGGGCACCTGCCCCTCCCCAGATCAAGTAAATAAATAAAAATACTTATCTAACTGAGGTTCTGCCCCCCCCCAAGCCTGCCCCCCATCAATCCTGGCTACGCCCATGACTCTGGCAAAGAAAGGGCGGGCTATGCATGGTAGGATTGGGAAAGGAGGGAGCGAACCTCTGGCTGGCAGTCACTATGCAGAAGATCACAAAACCTTGCTGCTTCACCATCCCAGTGAGCACAGCACCACCCATGGCACTGCCACCCCAGGAAGAAGATAGGACGCTATGAGTGCAGAGTGTGAATTCCTAAGGCATCAGTTTCACTTCAGAAACAAGACCAGGTGACAGAACAGAAAAGAATGGGGTACATTGATGGTTGTTAAGTAACACTTATTTGGTTGCATATTGTTATGATTTACTGTTCTTTCATTTTTTGTGTGAATGAAGATATATTGATTCAACTACAGTAATGTGTCCTGTCAGTAAAAACCCCTGTGCAAGAACTTCCACTTGTGCAACAGAGTTTCCCCCCTTCTCCTTCCCCCATGGCCCTGAAACTGTCATGTGGGGAGGGGTTGAGGGTTGCAAGAAAGAACACCCAGAACAGCATCCCATCTGGTGAGCCAAATTCCTTGTGCTGATGGAACAATCACAACATTGAATTCCACACACACCTTATGAATAGTAAAGAACAAACAGAAAAGAAGTGAAGAGAACAAACAGAAAGCAGGTATTTCCAAAACTCTGGGAAGATATCCATATAAGAAGAATTTCAGGTGCATCATGGGTGGGGATCCTATCACAAGGATGTAGGAGAAGCCCTGCTGGGTCAGGCCAAAGGCTCATCTAGTGCAGCATCCTGTTCTCACAGTGACCTACCAGATGCCTATAGGAAGCTTCTGAGTGCTGTGTATTATCTGATTTCCTCAACGTAACTCTTGGCAGAAGAGAAGAGACAAACAATTCCATAGCTTAAATATATGAAGTCAGTGGGAACGTGGGCCGTGGAGCTGCCTTTTAAATAATTCACCAGTGCCTCACTTCCTGCTCAGGACTTTTAAATACCCAAATGATTTTTGTCATGTGTGCTGTGCTCACTAAGGCCATGAGGATTAACTTTCTGAATATAAAATTCTCCTGTCACTTCTCAGGACATGAACGGAAATTTACTGGGGCTGGGGTGGCCAAGTGAAACCTTGCCCTTGAATAGTTGTGTAGAAGAGGGAGAGCCAGTGTGGTGTAGTGGTTAAGAGCAGTAGACTCGTAATCTGAGGAACTGGGTTCGCGTCTCCGCTCCTCCACATGCAGCTGCTGGGTGACCTTGGGCTAGTCACACTTCTCTGAAGTCTTTCAGCCCCACTCACCTCACAGAGTGTTTGTTGTGGGGGAGGAAGGGAAAGGAGAATGTTAGCTGCTTTGAGACTCCTTCAGGTAGTGATAAAGCGGGATATCAAATCCAAACTACTCCTCCTCCTCCTCCTCCTCCTCCTCCTCCTCTTCTTCTTCTATTAAACGTCCAGGAGACCTGGCCTCTATCTCACCTGCCTTCCTAGGGAAGGTGTGCTTATACATGCTTATAAACATGGGATCCAGTGATGCTGAATTTAATCCTGTACCATGCCTCACGCTGATTAATCTGTGGATTGTTCACATTCCTTTTTCTGCTGTGTTCATATCCTGCTTGCAGGCTTCCCATAGGTATCTGACAGGCCAATGTGAGAACAGGTTGCTGGACTAGATGGTCTCTTACGTTCTAATGTATTTGAGATGTTATATGTGGTGAGCATAGGAAGCTGCCTTATACCAAAACAGACAATTGATACCTTTACCTCAGTATGTGCTGCCTATAGAAACTGGCAGTGACTCTCCAGGGTTTCAGATAGGTAACCTTCCCAGCCTACCTGGGTATTCTGGAGATTAAACTTGGGACCTCCTACAGGAAACACACATACAGTGGTCCTCAAATGCCTTGGTACTCTAACAACTTGGAACCCAAACACTGCAAGCCCAGAAGTTAGTGTTCCGGTTTGTGAACTTTTCCCAGAAGCTGAATGTGCTCCGTTTTGAGTTTTACGCTTCCGATTTGAGTGCCACACTTCCATTTTGAATGTTACACTGAGTTCCGTCTGGTTTTGCTATTTATTTTGCATTTTTGTTTTTGTGGCTTTTTTGTTTTGTTTTTGTGACTGTGTGGAACCCAGCTCAGCTACTGATTGATTGGTTGTGTGACTGCAGTACATTGTTTATTGCTTTCATTTTATGCATGAATGGTCTCATTAGATAGTAAAATTCATGTTAAATTGCTGTTTTAGGGGTTGTTTTTAAAAGTCTGGAACGGATTATTCCATTTTGCATTACTTTCTACGGGAAAGTGCACCTTGGTTTTGGAACGGACTTCCAGAAAGGATTAAGTTTGAGAACCAAGGTACCACTGTACTCTACCTGTGAGCAATGGCCATTCTCTAAAGAAAGAAAGAAAGAAAGAAAGAAAGAAAGAAAGAAAGAAAGAAAGAAAGAAAGAAAGAAAGAAAGAAAGAAGAACTCTGTGTGCACAGTCTCAGCCCAAGGAAGTCTTTCCCACCACCTAGTACCTAAAATGCTTTTAACTATGGGTTTTCAATCCACAACTTTCCACATGGAAAGCTTGTGCTCCAACTTGAGCTGTGGCCTCTCCCCTGGCGTTTGATCTGTGATGGTGCATTCACCTAAGGAAGTGGGTCCCTGATGCTGCAGCCACCCAGTGAAAAGATGTGTGAATCAGCCCTAAATAATGTCCAACCATCGTATATCAGGCTGATTCCGATGTCATACCATTGCTCCAGTTAATGAAAAGGAATAATGGAAATGAAGTACTTTTGATCACAATTTGTTCCCTTTGTGCTTGAGAAATCTGGTCTATAGATTCACAGCACAGCATCTAAAATTGGCACCTCTTTTGCATTTGAGCTGCAGTCGCGCACAAAACAAACTGACATTTAAAAAATAATAGTAATGAAGGTAACTATTGTTGCATAATTATGGCTAGCTATTGTGACAAGACACATGGCAGATTGTGGTGACAATAAATGTTGGCTACATCCGAACAATTTCTCCATCCTGCCCTCGCCAAATACCTTGCATTCTGTTGTGGATGAGGAAACACGTTTGTCAAAGAAACTGATATTGTAAGCCAAAAGAAACTTCAAATGACACATCTCTGGATTATTGGCATGAATTCTTCCTCTATTCCATTTCTGTGAGGAATTTTAATTTAATTACAGGACTTGTTCCAGGCTGGTACCTTTCCTTTACAAGAAACCCAGGAACACAGTTTGGTTTCCAAAATAGGTCCTGAAAGAGTTCCCTGGAATTGTTAAGTTGCACGCTTCTCTAGAATGTGCAAGGAGGCCTGTGCAGACAACCTTTTCTAGAATAATGAATGGCTATTCTGGCCCAGTGGTGCTGTCAGGGAAAGACTTCAGGGCAGACGTCTTGAGCCACACTCAAGAGAATAAGCAAAAGAGCCCCTAAAACAAAAGAAAGCTGGCTTCCTACATTTTGAAGTAATATCTTATTTTGATATTTATAAACTGCACTTTCATACTACAGTACAACAAGGTGGGGTACACCATACAAAATTGCAATAACAAAAGAATTAATAAAAGCATCAGTAAAAGCAACAGGGAAACATCAGTAAATGAAATAAGTTCATATTTCAAAGACCTGTTTGAATAGTGCCATGTTTAGCAGGCATCTAATAGCAGGGGGCGGGGATGCGGGTGGTGCTGTGGTCTAAACCACAGAGCCTAGGGCTTGCCGATCAGAAGGTCGGCAGTTCAAATCCCGACGACCGGGTGAGCTCCTGTTGCTCAGTCCCAGCTCCTGTCAACCTAGCAGTTTGAAAGCACGCCAAAAAGTCCAAGTAGATAAATAGGTGGAAAGGTAAAAGGCGTTTCCATGCGCTGCTCTGGTTCGCTAGAAGTGGCTTAGTCATGCTGGCCACATGACCTGGAAGCTGTACGCCGGCTCCCTTGGCCTATAGAGCGAAATGAGCGCCACAACCTCAGAGTCGTCCATGATTGGACCTAATGGTCAGCGGTCCCTTTACCTTTACCTTTAATAGCAGAGGCAGGGCCCAAGCCTCAAAGTCACCCAGTGGGCTTCATGGCTGAGTGGAGTTTTTAGTCCAATGTTCTAACTACTACACCACATTGCCTTTTATTCCTTGCAGGACAAGAAGCTTCCACAGTCCTTGTATTGCTTTGCAACCTGGGTCAGGGCAAAATGGGTACATAAACTAATTGTGGAAATGCAGCAAACAAATATGTAGATGCGGTTTTAGGGTAGCGTGGCCAATTCGGCCGCACTGGGTCCTGCGCTGAGGGGGTGCCACAACAACGCAGTAGAACAGAGCGTGAGAGAGGCCCCCCCCCAAATTTTAGTGCACCACTGAAATTGGAGAGCCCAAAGTCGGCCACTGCAAATATGTGGCCACAGTCACAAGAAACATAAGGTATGGGCTATGTATTCAGGTTAGCACCACAATAATGATAAATGAGTTGAAATGTAATGAAAATGTATGGAAACAAACTGAACCGAACTTCCAGTGGCTTTCACCAGCAGATGCAGGAAGTGGAGGAAAATGCCTTGTGGACATCCTTTCCCAAGGTTTTACTCCTAATTTAAAATTTAGGGCACACATTTTCATGCCTGTGAAAACTTAGTTTTAGAGAAGGGGTAGGGGACCTCTGGCACTCTAGATGATGCTGGGCCCCATCATCCCTGCTGGCCAGGCCTCATGAGAATGGTAGTTAGCAATATCTGGATGTCCCCCCCCCTTTTGTAGAGAGTGTGAGAGAGTAAGAACAACCTGCCCTTAGAGAAGCCCACCAGCACTGTTGAATTTCTGCATGATTCATTCTTCTGGGCAATGGTTCCCTTGAGGGCAGGCAATTGTGCTCGCCTCCTGCACGAGGAGTGATTGACTGGCCTAATCACACCCAATACAGAGACATAGAAGAATCACCCACCTCCAATGAAAGCAGACTGGAAAGAGGCCAGATGTGGTGGGTGGCCTCCTGGGGGGTGGGTAGGAGGAAGAGAATGAGAGACTCATGGGAATCTTTAATTACTGGATTACTTTCTCACAGCACACAATTGGGGAATCCCTGTTCTAGGAAGAAGCAACAAGTAGCAAGGATGATTTTTGCTGCCGTTGTAGACTGAAGCTGTGCCATGCATGGCAGTTTGCTTGGCTGCCAGCAGCCGAAGGATCAGCAGGTGGAATGCAGGTGCACAGGTGGCACCTGAGAAGGGAAAGAAGAGGCAGGCAGGCAAGCAACCACACACACACACACACACACACACACACACTGATGGGCCCCTCTTATTAATTGAAGGAAAGGACATTTCCACATACAAATGGTTAACGGAATCAGAGCTTGGAAATTAAAATCAAGTTGCAACCCTAAGGATGTTTACACATCCTTCAAAATCAATGGAGCTTCATTCAGAGAGAGAATTTTAAAAATGTGATCATTAATGTGAAATCAGTCACTATTTCTCTTTCAGAAATCTGACTTGTGGACCAAAGCTGCCTCCCCCAATCACTTTGCCCCTTCCGTGCCTCTTGTATATTTTTTTCTTGGTGCTGCTGCTTCCTAGGGGTCAGGCATATTGATTTAGCTTGCCCAAAATGAGCAAAAAACTATTTCATTGGAAAGCATCCTTAGTTGTTTAGATCTGGGATCTTAATTTTTGGGTGAAGGAGACTACAGTGGAACCTCGGGTTACATACTGTCCTCCTTATGAATGCATCGGGTAACAAGCTCCCCTAACCTGCAAGTCGGTGCTCCTGGTAGCGAACTTTGCCCTGGGATGCGAGTGGAAGTTGTGTGCTGGTGGTGCGGCAGCAGCAGGAGGCCCCATTAGCGAAAGCGCACCTCAAGTTAAAAACAGTATCGGGTTAAGAACAGACCTCCGGAACAAATGAAGTTCGTAACCAGAGATACCACTGTATAACATCACATGGTATTTCATCTTTCAGTCTTAGGCTCTTTTGTCTGAAGGTTTCCCGCATCTGCCCCTGGGTGGAATGTTTTTTTATGCATCTCTGCACTGTCTTAAATTGAGAACAGGGATTGCCAGGCACTGCTGTTTGTCTCTCTTGTCTGGTTTTTAAATCTTATGCCCTTTAAAGCATGGTGCAGTCAGTCCTGCCGAGCCAGTAAATAACGTCATGAAGTGCTCTTTGTAAGTCGGACTGACACCACCTCCTTTGATTTAAAATAAAGTGTTTGCAAATTGAGATGTGTTTATGGAAGGGCCTTGTGATGAGACAAGAATTAGAAGACAAAAAGCCAAAGAGTGCCACGGTTGATTCATGATATTAATAGCAATCACAGCCTTGGTATGAATTTTGCAAAGCCTTCAACTTCATGCCACAGGGTCTGGAGTAACTATTTGGGGCCTGATTCTGAATCCATTAAGAGGCTCTCTTTATACCTGGTTTATGGAACATCCCCCAACCACACCACCATCCCTGGGGACAGATCTGGCCTGTGATTTAATTTTATCTTGCTCTTAGTATCTGGAGTAGATATGTGCATGACAATAGATGGTATTCTGGTAACAAGTTGTGTCAATGCATTGATTTCCACTTGCACAGCAGAAGACTTTACTTCTCCTCTCCTCACACATACTTCATACCCCCCTCCCAAATCTGCTCCAGAGGGTTGAGAGAACCCCTAGAACAGATTCAAGGGGTGCACACGGGAAGCAGAGGGAGAGACACCCCATTACACAACAAAATACAAGCTAGTTAAAGCATCATTGACATACTGGGCAAGAGATATAGGACACAATATAGAACTAAGCCTCTGGGAGAAACTCTGGAGAAAAGATTTGAAATTTACCGTGTGTTATTCTCTTAAAGAGAACTATTTGAAAACGATTCATAGATGGCATTTAACTCTGAGTAGGTTGGCTAAGGTGTGTAAAGCTGAATCAGATATGAGTTGGGAATGTAAAGAAATGGGAGGAACTTTTTTCATATGTGGTGGGCATGTAGAAAGTTAAAATAATACTGGGAAATGATTTATGATGAGTTGAAAAAAAAGTTTAAATCTACCCTCCAAAAAAAACCAGAGTCCTTTTTGTTGGGAATAACCCAGACAGAAATTCATAGGTGCCAGAAAAGTTTATTTATGTATGCAACAACAGCGACCCATGTTCTGTTAGCCCAAAAGTGAGCGAGATCCCATGTAAAGAGGATCAGTAACTTAAGATGTTAGAATATGTAGAACTTGCAGGTTTTACACACAGAGTAAGAGAGCAAGAAGAACATATATTTAAAGGAGAGTGCAAAATATTTATTGAATATATGGAAAATAATGGTACACAGCTGAAAACGCTGGCAGCATTAAGATAAATTCAACAGAGCAAACAATATTTGAATGATATAAAAGTGGGAAACTGATTTGAATGGTTATAGTAAAATATGCAGGAATGTCTGGTATGTAATTTGAACCATGGAATGAGAAGAAGGATATTTAGGATCATAGAATCATAGAGTTGGAAGAGACCACAAGGGCCATCCAGTCCAAGCCCCTGCCAAGCAGGAAACACCATCAAAGCATTCCTGACAGATGGCTGTCAAGCCTCTGCTTAAAGACCTCCAAAGAAGGAGACTCCACCACACTCCTTGGTAGCAAATTCCACTGCCAAACAGCTCTCACTGTCAGGAAGTTCTTCCTAATGTTTAGGTGGAATCTTCTTTCTTGTAGTTTGAATCCATTGCCCCGTGTCTGCTTCTCTGGAGCAGCAGAAAACAACCTTTCACCCTCCTCTATATGACATCCTTTTATATATTTGAACATGGCTATCATATCAGGATGGGATAGGATAATTTAAAGTTTGTAAAATGTTTATTTTGAAATGTAAAAAACTGAAAATTCAATAAAAATATTTATAAAAAAGAAAAGAAATCGTAATGGTTTTTAAAAAAACAACCCCAGAAGGGGAACACTTTAGCCTCCCCAGACACATTGTAACTAACCTTAAGGTGACCACACTGGAACAAAGAAAAGGGAAAGAGATACTGGAATGTGATATGGTTGAATTACAATATATCAAGAACCTCAGTGCTATCAGTTGTGCAATGAATCAGCACAATGGATTTTTTTATCACACTACAAGTATTACTTGGCGTCCTGTACCAGGATGCCTTGGTTACTGACAAAATTGTTTAGTGTGTGTGTGTGTGTGTGTGTGTGTGAATGGCCACTGTTAAATATGTAATTATCACCCAATGTACTTTTCTGCATTTCGTTTCTTTCCAATTTCACTGTTTACGATCCCCAGGCCCTGCCCCGAAACTTAGGGTGACACTTCATGCACTTGTTGAAATGGTCTGTAGCCCAAGAAAGTTTCTGCCATAATAAATGTGTTAAGTTTTTAAGGTGTTACAAGACTCTTTGTTGTTTGTGTTTCAGTAGACTAATACACCTTCCTGTCTGGAGACTATCTCAGTTGAGCATAAGCTATACATGAGCCAGCAGTACAATGCAGCTGCTAAGAAAGTAATCTTGAGCTCAGCCTGACACCCCATGACTCAGATGGAATCCTGGCACTATGAATCTATCAAGGCACTAGATGGATGTCTACATCTTCTGATTCCTGCTATGCTTGTTTGGGTGGCCCTTTGTATAAAGAAACTGCAAGTTTAATTACAAGGCTTGCTTGGAGTACTCTTAAGGGAACTCAACATGTACGAAGCCCAAGATAAGGGCCCAAGCCCTTGAGAAAAAAGTTAAGCTCTGCACTACATGGGGCACACTGTTCCCCTTCTTTCTATTGAGTGGGCTTAGAATACATTGGGTGTATGCTTTATTAATTTGTTTTCTTGGGTTCTTGTACATAGGTTCTTATACAGTGGTACCTTGGTTCTCGAACTGAATTCGTTCCAGGAGTCCATTCGACTCCCGAAACCATTCAAAAATCAAGGAGCATCTTCTGATTTGCTGCAGGAGCTTCCTGTGGACATAGAAGGGGAACTCTAGGCCAGCCAGTCGGAACTTGCTGTTTCTCCTGGGCTGGGATAGAATTCCTCTGTGTAACTGGAGATGGGTGTGGCCTCACGTGGGCAGGTAAACAAAACCACAGGCTGGCCACCATCTTTCTCTCTTTTGGATTGGCTGCTTGATAGAGCAACATCTAGTTAGCGCAAAGGTGCTCTCTTGGCCAGCCAAGAGAGGACAAAGGGGCTTTCTCCTGTATGGAGATAGTCTCCAAATGTATACTATTTTCTAAGCTAAAAGTCTGCCTTCTGGGATCGTATTGTGAACAGGACGTCTGTAAGTAAACTCTGTATATGCTTTTATAGAAGACTGTGTAGTGTCTTATTTTGAGAGGGATTAAAAGGGGAAAATACCAGGACATTTATTACAGAGGTTCTAGCGAACCTGAGCAAGCTATCCGCTGTGTGTGTTTAAAAGGGGAATGTAAGACTCTGCTAAATTCTGGGACTTGTTAACACAAGTTGGAATAGGATATCTTAAACAATATAACCTCTCCTGCATCCCTAAACATTCCCACACTTCCTGCACTCAATTGGAAGCCTCGGAAGCCATGTCGTATGTTCAGCTTCTGAAAAATATTTGCAAACCGGAACACTTCATTCCGGGTTTGTGGCATTCTGGAGCTGATTTGTTCAACAACTAAGCCGCTCAGGAACTAAGGTACCACTGTACTATATTTTAGGAAGGCATTGTATAAATAACTTGGGACCAATTTCCTCCCGGTTTCTCCCATCCCTGCTTTACACAAACTTCTGTCCTTATTTTAAACCCCCATTTCCCCCCTCTCAGAGTCCCTCCCTTCTTACTCACTTGCAATGGCCATTGCTGTTGTCAGGGGCATAGGGAGCCGCTTTGCTGCCTGGGGCGGCAAACGTGGGGGCACCCCCCTGGGGCGGGGCGCCGCTCCCTAGCATGTGCCCTGGCATCACAGCGCGCGTGCAGCATCCTGGGTGGACTGCACATGTGTGGACATGTGCAGTCCACCCAAGATGGCGGGCGCGATCGGCCGGCACCCCTCCCAACCGTGCAACGGCCCGGCAAATTTTAAGGCTGCAGCGCGCGAACATCAGCACAGACGCTGTGCTGCTATTCGCACACTGCAGCCGTAAAAGTTGCTGTGCCCCACGTGCGCCAGCGGCACCGATCGTGGGGGCAGGGTACCGCCCCAAGTGTCACCCCCCCGGGCGGTACCCGGGGCGGCCTGCCCCCCACCCCCTTGCTCCACCCCTGGCTGTTGTGCAACCTGCCTTCACTGCCCAATGGGGCCTGCATGATAATATGAGAGAGAGAGAATAACAATGCTATCACTTTATGTCACAGACAGAGGGTGAGGGTATATGTCCTGGGTGCAGGTGGCAGGTAAATGTATTCACAGCTCTGGAATGTAGTTACACATTTGATCCAGGATTCTGCAGTCTGCTGTTGGGCAATGAATGTTCTGTTAGCTTTCTTTCTTCCGTGGCTCAGATGCTGTGGAGTCAAGATGGTTTTGCCTTGGATCCATGGTTCTGTGATATTTGTGGCAACATTTGGCTATCTTCATAGTTATGTCCTTGACAGGGAGAAGGACAAGGACCCCAAGCTTCAAACTTGAAGAGCCAAGCATTCCTCCTCCTACAACATTGCCCACCCCAAATTGCCATTCCAACATAAGAAGCTACCTAATACCTACCTAACTTTCTGACAGTAAGATCTGTTCCACAGTAGAAGGGTCTCCCTCAGGAGTTGGTGGACTTTCCTTCCTTGGAGGTTTTTAAGCAGAGGTTGAATGGCCATCTGTCATGGATGCTTTAGTTGAGATTACCATATTGCACATGGTTGGACTAAATGACTCTGGGGTCCCTTCCAACTCTACAATTATATGAGATAGAGGCCCTTTTCTTTCCATGCAAGTGCAGGTAGCTTTATCTTTCTGGTCTCCAACCCGACACTTGGCTTTGGCAGAAATCCTTGCCTGCTTACCTGGACATAAGTTCCATCGAACTTAATGGAGCTTCCTCCTGAGTAGACATGTCTAGGGCCGTACTCTTAAGACGTGGACACGGCTGATGCGTGCGTGTTCCTCCCAAGCCCCTAGACTTTACGGACCTACACCTGCCACGGACGCATTCTACAACAGAATGCAATGCTGTATCCGGATTTTAAGGAGCGGGGGCGGAGGAGCGATTCCCGAGAGTGGCCCCGCTTGGGGTGGGAGGAAGGGAGTGCTCTGCAGTGAAGAACGCGTGTCTGCTTGCGTGCGTGTTTTGATTCCGCGACGTGCAATGGGAGCGCTGGGCAGCGCTGATGCGGCCGGGCTTGCTCCTATCCTGGAGCAGCGTGCTGTTGGCAGGCAGTTTCTTTGGGTTATTGAACATCTTTCCAAGCTGTCGTTTTTTTGAGAGCAGCGGCGGCGGCGCGTGAGAGAGAGCGCGAGTTTGTTACTTTAGCTGGGAATGACGAAGGACCTGATGATGGGGGTGGAGCGGCCGGGGGTGGAGGTTACCTTTCTGGTTTCCCTCTTCTTGGTTGAGATGGCATTTGGTGGGGGCACGTGTGTATTCTTTATTTCTGCAGTGCGTCCAGGGATGTGGATTTAGAATTGCGATGCCTTTTAAAGTACACATATACACGTACGTGTGCGTGGTTAACACAGAGTAAAGGAAGCGTCTCCACCTGCGTCACACACCTGTGAGGCTTCACCACGTTCCTCCTCACCCTGCTGCAGCAGCAGATCCATAGCCAGAAACAGGGCTATTGGTAGCCAGAAATGGCTCCTTATAACAAAGAAAGCTGCCTTATACCGAGTCAGATCCTTGGCCCATCTAGCTTACTATTGCCCACACTGACTGGCAAGCGACTCCCCGGGATATCAAGCAGGGGACCTTCCCAACCCAACCCGAGGATCGAACCCAAGACCTTCTGAGCTACTTCCACCCCTTCCCCTCATTTAGCCGATCACAATATGGGGCGGGGGGGGGAGTTGGGGCTCGCTGCTGCGCCGTTCTTCCTGGCAAACTACGTGACGTAGATTCAGTAGGGACCAGCTTCCTTGGTGGGGAAAAGCTTCACCTGTTGGATTTCTAGTCTCTTGAGTGACTAATAAAGAGCCTTGAGCCCTGGGAATAGAAGGGCTAAATTTTAATATTAGGGAGATTTTCCCCATCTCCCAGTCCGGAAAGAGACAGAAAGGGCGCTCTGGGCGTCGGATCACTTTCAGCCTCTCTTAATTTCAGCCTCATCAGCTTCAAGTTCTCAGCCGGCTGTGCGAGCTTTTCTGGTCTCTCGTAAGGAATAGTGTGTTTTTGTGGCTCCACAGAAGCGTCGGCGACTGCCAGAGATCCCTCCCTCCTTCTCCCCCCCGCCCCCCCCACTCCCCAACTCCAACCCTTTTCCAAACTGTTTTACGTTTGTTTTAGGAAGGGTGTGAGCGCTGCTGCAAATCATCTCGGCTTCCAAGTCTCTTGCTGAAAGGGTCCAGGTTGCTTACGCCCGAGCGCCCCTTATCATTTCAATAAATGCCAATTGCAGCCTTGGCGCTGTTATAGCAATGGAGCTACAGACGTCATTGCCTCCTCTTGGACGTGAGATGCGGCCAACCCCTCAGCCCCCTTCTCGCGCTCAAGAAAAACTCTGCAACTTCCAGCCAGGCGCGCAGTCTTTCGCCTAGAGATCCTGGGCACCAGCAGCCCGTTACCAGACGGACCGGAGAGGGACCTGCCAGCTCAGTTCTTTCTCTTTCTCTCTTCGAGGAGAAAAAGGGGAAACCATGAACTCTGTCGATTTCGGGGTGGCTGCCTTGCAAAAGGGCTTTGTAGAAGCTTCGGGGCAACGGATGGAGGAGAGGGAACCAACCAGCCAACATGTCTTAAAGCAAGACTTGTCGACCGCGGGGTTCCCTCTTTGGGGCGTCCAGGTTCCCTTGGGGCACCTGCTGCTCTTACTGTCTGCACCAGCAAAAGCTGGGAATTGGGGTGGGGGTGGGGGGACCTTGACTTCCAGCCACTTCTGCGGCGAGTCCTTCCCGATTTCGTCCCTCTTTTGCCTTCCGGACTGAACCACTTTCTTCCAAACTTGCCCCAGAGGGCGAAACAACCGAGATCAAGCTCGCTGCGCAGTTTTCGAGGGTAAGTGGCATGAAGAGCTGGGGGTGGGGGAGGCGACGCGGAGAACGCAGCAGCCTCGGAGGGCAGAGTAGGTGGTAGAAAAGCCTCAAAGGTTGGCGGGGTGGGGGGGGGGGAAGAGAGAGAAAGAGGAAAAATGTAAAAAGTGTGGCAGCTTCTGCCAAACAGCGCATACGGTTTTTTTTTTGCATCGAGGCAGCCTGGAGTGGAAAAGGTTACATAGGCATTTGGGGCAGGTGCGGGTGGTGGTGGGGAGAGAGCGGGACAGGACGCAGATCCTGTCCGACTGCTAGGATTCCAGATTCCGTAAACGGGGAGCGCGCGAGCGTAAGCCTCGAGTTGTGCGTGAACTCCGCGTGGCCAGCTGCGAAACGCCGGCTGCCCGCGACGATTCCTTAAGAGTCCGGCGCAACTTCCTTCGAGGCGACTAGCTCCCTCCTAGGCAGCGTGCTTCGGCGCTCGCAAGCCGAAGGGATCCGGGATCGGAGCTAGGAGGAGCGAGCAGGCTCCTCCCATGCGCCCTACTCCCGGATCTCCAGGCTTTCCTGCCCACCGCCCCCCTTCCTTCCTCCGGCTGGACGGATCATCTGGTCCCCTTTCCGCCCCCTGGCGTGAATTTCATCCGCTGGGACTCGCGCTCCGCGCACCCCACGCCGCTTCCCAAAGCAATGCGCCCCCCCTGCAGGCGACTCGGCCCCTTGCAGCCCCGTGAGGCTCAGGCTAATAACTCCTCCTTCTCCTCGCTCTCTGCAAGTCCTCCTCACCTTCATTGAGGTTCATTTAGAAACATTCCGCTCTGCACCCCCGTCCCTAATATATATATGTAAATTTTAATATATTTAGAAGGACTTCCTTATTGCTGTTACGCAGCGTCTCTTAATTTCTAACATCCCCCTTCCATGATCAGTTGGCCACTTTCTGAATTTCGCACCTCCACTTACTAGTTTCCCGAGAAAGACTATAACAATAATAATACTGTAATATAATATTGGTGATCCGGTGGGGGGTGGGGAGCAGATCCCATAACCAGGCAACCCTCTTTCGACGTGGGGCTGCGCGGATGGGCTTGTGATTTGTAGGATTTCTCCACTTAGACCCTGCCTCCTCCTTGCTCTCCAGCCACTCTAAAGTCTCTCCCCCTCTTTTTAAGCAGCGATTCCTTTCCATCCGCGGCGGTGTGTGTTACGCGCGCGTGTGTCTCGCTTTCTCCCTCCCTGATCTCCCTGGAGAGAGAGAGAGTGAGTGAGAGAGAGAGCGAGGGGGGAAGGAAACTCTATTCCCAAGCCCCGTCCAGATGTCGAAGAAACGCAAAACCCCCGAGGGTGGAGGATCCGGCCTCCCCGAGGAGGAACCCAAAACCCAGTTGGGGGACAGCGACGAGCAAGGTAGGAGGGGGGCGGAAAGCTGGTTCGCCTGCCAGGGGAAAATATTAGAGTGGGACCCCAGCATAGGAATGCATCTTTGAGCCTATCAGGTCCCCCACCAGCTGCTTGAGTTGGGCTGGCGACTGTCAAATTTAGGCCAGATTCCCTCTAGCCCAGGCTCTGTGATTACATATATACTGCTATTGTGTGTCTCGGGGGTACTGTTGAACTTTTGGGAGTGAAGGGGTGAAAAGGCAAGAGAGGAAACAAAAGGGACGATTGAATGATTGATTGATTGGCTGATCAAGTGATGGGAGGAGGGGCTGGAGGGTGGCTGATCAATCGTTCTTCACTAACCCAGCCCTTTTTATTTCAGTTGCATATGGTGTGCTCCTTTCAGTCTGTCTCTGGAGCACTGGGAAAATATTATATGGAGATCAGTATGTTTGGCGGTGTTGTGGGAGTGGGGGTAGCTGGCGTGTGAGAGTGCATTTCTCTGTGGGAAAGACTGGTGGAAGGTCTTCCTTCCTTCCTCCTTTGGCAAATCCTCCATCTCTGCCAAGCTGCCAGTTGCAAGATGCCGATTGCTGCAAATACTGTACTTGCATCACACTTGAGAGAAAGTTGTGGTTTTTTTCTTTGCTGCACCCCCCTCCCCACTTGTGTGTGGGGAGCTGCCATGCACTTTAGCAGCGGGTGTGGGAAAGCAGATCAGCCCACCCCTCCTTTGGTCTCTTAGGCACTTTTGCAGTTGTTTGTTCTTTCAGTTCACCTGCTCGTTTTCTTTCTCTTTGGTGCTTATTCTGCTTTACTGGGGCCTAGGTTTCACTCCAAGCCAAGGCACAATGTTGAAGGGCTCCGTCATTACAATGCAGACGAGGGATTGGGGCGTGTTGGGAGGGGGGGGGGTCAGTGGTCCAAGCGATTGTTGTGAAGAGCAAGTTGGAGATTGTGTGTCCCCCACGGACTGTAAATGTGTTTCTGCCCATTGCAGAATTGAGATGGTGCATTTGCCTTGTTGGTAGGTGAAAAACCTGAGACTGGAGCCGAAAGAGAGGGAATGCATGTCATCCAATATGGAGTCGGTTATCCTTGTTCTCAAAATGTTGAGGATCAAAATGCCATAAAAGCCAGTCAAGACTTGGGAGATTGACTCTCCGCCATGGATTTGTTCTGGGGGGGTGATATGATGTGGGTTTTTGTCTGTCTTCATTGCATCAAGCCCAGTTCTTGGTGTGCTAGCAAACATTTTCACAATGACGCAGTCATGGCGTTCCACCATTTGCTTTGAAGGGGCTTCTGGAGGGTTTTCGTTCTTCCTCTGTATTAGAGTCCTTCAGCATCAAAATTAATGGAAGCCACCCTCCCCAATCCTAAATTATTCGTTGGTGAAAACAAGTCCAGTCACTTGCAGGCAAACCCAAACCTTTTTTGTGCATATTTCTATGCAGTTTATTTTCTTTTCAGTTGCTTGGAAGTGAATAATTTTTTTTTCCAGAAAACCTTCCTTCCTTCATTGAACAGAGACCTGAAAGCTAGATTGCAAGTGAAGTGCCATTTACACTACTGGGTTGCTTGCAGTGAACATGGAAGCTCACGGAGAACACTGGTGCGGTGCAAATGTGACGGTTTAAAAACCGCCGCTTGTCAAGAAACCTTATGTAATGGCGGACAAAAGTACATCGTGTTAGCAACGCCGCCTTTATTTGGAAACAAGGTGGAACTGATGAGCATACTTCCTCAGATTTGCAAATGTTTAATTAGCGAGTGATCACCTAGCCTCTGCTCTCTGCTCACCTAATTTCCGACTCACTTCCATTGCAGCCAAGGTATTGAGCATGGTCCAGATTATCTTTTTCAAAACCTCAGTGGCTGCTGTTCCTTTGTAGGCTGGAGGGTCCAAGCTCCGAATGCGTCAGCTCAGTTCTACCTTATGCTGGGCAGTGGTGAAACAAGTGACTGCATGGCACTCGGTGCCAGTGAATGGCATGCTATAAGTACTCATTTCAGAGGGCAGATAAAGCTTGTGCACCTATGTTATGTGTATCCACTGCAGATTCATGTACGTTCATTGATACTGTAAAATCATGGAACTAAACTTAGAATGCTTGACTTGCCACACTTATTTTTACATAAGCATTTTTAAAAGTCTTTCTTCTTTTTTAAAGTCTTTCTTCCCAGTTGTCAGGAAAAAAGAATTCTGTTTGCTAATTTTGTGAAAATGTAATTGTGCAACCCATTTGAAGTATATAGGATGCCACAATATCTGAGTGTGGGTGTGGTGTGGTGGTGGTCTCTTTTATATTGCTGCTAAAATGATTTGCTGTATACATACAGAACGTTTGTGTTTTACAGAGACAAAATACTTACTAGGCTCCAACATGCATTACATTGGGATTATTCAACCCAATGAAAGTCTGCCAACAGAAATTTCCAATCTACGTGGGGCATGCTTATCCCTAGTTATGTTTAATTTAAACAGGTGATATTATTTATTAACCCTGCTAGGATTTCTAGAAATTGCAAAAATGTGGTGGGACTGCAAAAACCTTCCTGCTTTGTGTGTAACAACAGGAAAAGAATAGATGGAGGCTGGAGATTGGAGCAACCGATTAAAGCTTTGCTATTGTAATTCTTTACAGTATATGGTAAATAGAGGATATAATCTGCTAGTAAGCAAATTGACTTTTTCTAAGGACATGTGTGGTTCTTAAGTATCTCTGGCCAACACCACTTAATTCATAATATAACATCACAATGAGTTCTCCTCTCCTTGCCTTTTATTATATTAACAAGCCCATGCCGTATAATTTTGACATCCTGAATCTTGCTTTTCTGCACATGCAGCAAAGCAGATGACTGAATGATGGTCTGCTGAATGCTGATGGTGTACACACAGAAGTTCACTTAGCGTTCTGAGCTGGAGAAGAACAGGATTTCATTCATAATAAAGCCAAACATGATGGATTGGACCAATTCATATACTGAACTAGGGACTGTTTGATGATGAACTTCAATGACATAACTAGTTTATATACATATAACTTATTACTAGTTAGATTTGTGTGCTCCAAGTAATCCAAGGAGACTCAGCTGAATATCTGATGTTCAGATATTACTGCTTTTTATTACTGGATACTGTATTTGTAAGTATGAATGATTCTTTCAGCTTAAATATGAGATTAAAAGTAATGTCTGAAATCAGACATCTATGAGAACAGGAAGGCATTAGCTAAATGAAGCAAATGTTTAAAATGAATGTAGTCTCTACTGCAGCAGGAAAACATTCACTTCTTCAAAAAATGTGCAATATTTATTTTGCGTATCCTATCCTTCCACTGTCAAAACAGTGCTCGCATCATTATAAAAAAGCAAAATAATAATAATTTCAATAAAATAATAATGACACGTAAAAAGGCGAGACAACTCCAGCGGCAGCATCAGCTGCTAAAATTTCAACCAGGCAAGCAAATGATGATCAAAATATAAGAAATGTGGACTAGGTGGTAGAATAGAGACAAAAGGAGCCAAACAGTTTTTCTGAAGATTTCCAGTTTTGGTGCAATCACACAGAATATGTTATAATGTTATATGTCTCAAACAGTCTTGCATCTGTTTAGTTGGGATTGAAATTGGCCTTTCTATGGTCCTTCAGTTAAAATTGGCCCAAGGCATTTGGGAATTTAAAGGTGTTTACCAGCACCCAAAATTATTCCCAACTGGTAGCCAGTGCATTGTTACAAAATGGTGCAACCGAGCACCCACAAACAGCTGAAACATCTGGAGACTTTTGAAAGGCAGGCAGCTCCTGTAAAGTGTCACATCTAGAATGCAAAATAATAATAATAAAAAAATTCAGTGTAGCCACCTGATGTTTGTCTTATGTCTCTCGTGATGCAAACTCTTACTGTGGTCTTAAGGAGATCAGCATAAAAAACAATGTTAGTTTATTATTATTATTATTGATAATAATATATTTTAGGGCAGCTTTTGGTTAAAGCATCTCATTTCCATGTAGAATTTGACTAGAGGAGCGTAAACAGCATTCTCAGGACAGCTTAGTTTGATGGCAGCTCTTGCTTCCTTAACACCCAAATTTCTGGAAGCATTCGCATAGGTCCGGATGTCCAAGGCTGAGCAGTTCCTGGGCCAATCACGTTGTATATGGGGTTCTCTTAGGCACCTCATCTGCCTCGTTCCAGGCAGGGCATCCTGCCTGTGGTGTTGAGGATGCAGCGAAGTCGGAGGTCTCTGGCTGCAGGCATAAAACAAGCTCTAACACATAACGGTGGGCTTCTGAGGGCTGAAGTGGATGTGGCGCT
This sequence comes from Lacerta agilis, assembly GCF_009819535.1. NCBI lineage: Eukaryota > Metazoa > Chordata > Lepidosauria > Squamata > Lacertidae > Lacerta > Lacerta agilis. Next base: position 69,414,647 of record NC_046314.1, on the reverse strand, counting down.
ATGTGCGCACAGTTGTTTTTTTTAACGCAAATAGAAGCTGCTGAGGGAGACTGATTATTACTGGAAACAGCTTTCTTGGGTAGTCTGGAGCCACTAGTGTACTCTAGTTTCCTGGAAGGTGTGTTGCTGCTGTTACCAGGAGAGGTAGTTGTTGCTGTGCAAATGCACTGGCAACTGTTGCCTGGCTTTGCTGGTGTGGTTGCACCATAGCACCCTTCCCTGGAATCAGCATAGTGGCTCCATCTCATCCAGTGAGCTACTTCTGCTGGGATCACAGCAGGGGAGGAGGAGATTAACACTTTCCTTGCCTCCTGTCATCTATACAAAAGCCACTTCTTTGAAGTGGCAATTTGCACTGTAAGGAAATCTGCTCCCCACCCCCCATTTTTAGTTAGTTTAAAAAAAAAAAACTCCCCTCATTTGATGCCACTGGGGGATTCCCACTCCAGAGTAAATACTAGCTTCAGAAAATGGGTTTTCTTCATGTTAGCATTAGAGAAAGAAAGCGTTGTACTTTTCCCAACTTCCAGTCAGCTCTGGTTGCATAATTCACCAGTCTCCGCCAGAAGCTCTGTCTACATTTTTCAAAATGTTAAATGTAGAAATGCATTTAATGCCACATCTAGTTTGACCCTGACTTTTTCCTCCCCTTTCTCATAATACAGGAAAGTATTATGAGTACCTGAAACTTGTATGGCTTTAAGAAGGGATTAGACAGATTCATGGAGGGTAAGGCTACCAATGGGCACTAATCATGATGGCTGTGTTCTCCCTCCACTGTTCTCTTCATACTGGTGTGGTGTTGAGAGCCAGTGTGTAATGGTTAGAGTGCTGGACTATGACCTGCTCAGAAGCAAGTCCTATTAAGTTCAGTGGAGCTTACTCCCAGGTAAGTGAGGTTAGGGTTGCAGCCTTTATCTGGATCCAACCCATGGTGTCACTGCAGCTGTGCCTTTTGGCTTGTGGTGAGAGGGTTGCAGTTGTTTGTTCTAACCTGTTGACAAAAGGGCAGAATAACTAAAATATTCCATGGCTAACTGAGCATAACCAGTGCTTTATTTCTGGTGGGATGCAGGGGGACGCAGACCCCTAAACAATTTGTGAATATAAGTTTGGCATCATTGAGGGGCAGTATTTCAATATAAGCAGAAAATTAAAGTACCCCTAAACATTTTTTAAAAGAAAAAAGCACTGTGCACAACTATTGGTTTAGTAGCATGTTTATTTATAATGAGACTTATCCTGATATTGATTCTTTCTCCTTTATTTTCAAAATAGTTTGCCTTATATGTATAACAGTAGCTGGCTGAGTTCTGTGATATCTTGCAAGTTATCAAAATAGTGCCAATTGTTCTTGGTAAAGTTAAACTACGAAGAACACAGACAATATTTGAATGTTGTGGTAGTGGTGAATGCAGCTATGAATATTTTGTTTATCACTAGCCTTTTAGACGAACAAGAGCAATTTACATTTCACCGGCTAGGGTTGTAGTTTTCAGTCTGGACTCAGGCACATGAGTTTTCTTAGAAACCTCATTTTTAAAGCAATCTTTGACAAGAGTAGATTGAGAGGAAGAGTGCAGTAGCCAGATTTGTAAGTCTGTTTTGCTATTTCTATAAATTGTTTAGTATTAGTAATAATGATAACAGGTGAGTTTTAGGTGGGTGTCTAAATGCCAATACTGTAGGTGCCTGCCAGATGTTCATTAGATACACATTCCAAAAGGCAGGTGCTGCCACACTAATGGCCCTGGTCTCAGAGGATATAAGACAAACCTCAGGAGCGTACAGCACTGCTAGGAATGTCTCCCTTGAAGATCAAAGCGACAGGGATACATAAGATAAGGCATTCCGGCAGTAGAGGAAATTTTCTGAAAACACTGTAGTTTTACTAATGTAATATATATATAAAGTGTCTGTCTGGATTAACTGACAAGAGGAGCTGAATGTGGAACTGTTCTTTCTGAAAGTCTGCTTTGGAACTGGGCAAGACACTCAGCAGTAAGGGATCAGGAGCCTTGTGCTTGGCAGTCTAGAAATTTTGCACTAGATTGCCAATAAACCAAAAGCCTAAAATCTGTGTTTGGAAGAAATCATACAGCTTTGAAATGAACATTTTATGCAGCATCCTGCTTGGGGGCAGGGCAGGGGGCTTATGTCGTGTACAAGATACGAAAAAGTATTGCAGCAGATAAAGCATTGGTTTTGATTCCCATCCCCACTTCACCTTCCTGTATCTAAAATGTTGCCAAGTGGTTTTAGTGTTCTTCTTTGCTTCCTCCCTGCCTTCGTTTTCATCGCTAGCATTTTAAGTTCACCTCTCACCAATATAGCTATTACTATTGTTATCATTATTATTTTACTATTCTTATGTAAAGCAGCGACAACAGTCCAACTAGTTAAGAGCAGGTAAAATAAAACACAAAATAAAAATTTCTGACATGAAAGTACAACCAATTACAGCAGCAAAATAGTTTCCCATAAATGCTTGGGAATATACAGGTTTTAAACTGGCGTCGGAATGTCAGCAGTGTTGCTGCCAGTCATACTTCTGTGGGGAGGGAATACTCCCAAGTAGGGCACCCTCACCAAGAAGGCATCGGGTGGCGGGACAATGAAAATATTATCCCTGAGGTGTTAGATGCAAGGATTGAGGCAGGCATCCTGTTTATTGCACTCTAACACCTGGGCTAAACCTCTTCACATCTTTAGGCCAACGTCTTTATTCTCTAAAAAAAACCTTTGGGTCACTGAAGAAAGAGAATGGGTTGCTCTCCTTGACTTTGCAATTCTGCAATGGATTCGGATTGTTGCTTTTAACATAGTGTTGATTTTGTTGCTTTATGTAGTCTCTAAGCCATTTCAGGGCTTAGTACATGGGGCACATCTTTCTTTTTAACTGTATTAATAAACAGGCTCTTCATTTGAAGTGTATTCATCATGTAAGGTGAATTCAAGCAGAGTGAGCCTATAATTTGAATAAACTACAGAATGAGTCTTTGGAACACTTCTGTGTTTTGTTTCTCTTAAACCTCTGTCTACAGTGCCCACTACCTTTCCCACAAATTGCTTTTAAGTTCTTCATAACAGGAATTATATCACATTTTGTCCGAGACTTACCTTATTTGACTTTTTCCTTCTTCCATTTCATTCTGAGGAAAGGAGCTGAGTCACTGAGTGGCGAACCTAGCAGCTGTTGAATAAGACACAAGCACAGATAATACTAACGTGTAAGCAGGAGTAGTGCTTAGGCTACAGTTTTGCCACTTCAATTTTTTGGAAAATAATGAAATGTGCCCAAACTGATATTGTTACAACTTTGAATATAAAATGTGCTTAAGGCCCAAGATTGAGCTACTCACCCCCTACTGTCTGTTGCTTCTGAAAGTATATTGAGATCATCATTTTTTGTGTGCTCTGTTTTCATAAACTGTAAACTGTTTTCTGACACACAGTCAAATTCTTTGGTAACTTCCTGTTGGCATTGCTTTTGACACATTTACAAATTCAGTGTTACCAGACCTCCAAGTGTCCCTATTTTCCAGGGACAGTCCCGGATTTACAGAAGCTGCGCTGGTTTCTGATTTGATTCCAGAATGCCCCACTTTTCCTTAGGATGTCCCTAGTTTCATTGGAGAAATGTTGGAGTGTATGGAGTTTTGTGTTCCCTGAGCCAAGGAGAGAAGTAACTATACAACCTTTAGAAGACATCTGAAGGCAGTCCTGCATAGGGAAGGTTTTTTTTTTAAAAAAATGTTTAATGTTTTATTATGTTTTTATATATGTTGGAAGTTGAACAGAGTAGCTGGGGCAACCCAGTCAGATAGGTGGGGTATCAATAATAAAATTGTTGTTGTTGTTTGTTTGTTGTTGAATAGGACACCCCTATTTTCATCAGAGAAATGTTGGAGGGTATGTATTACTTTGTAGGCTTGGGAAATGGGACTTGATTTATGAAATGGAATTTGGTCTTCAACCAGTTGGCCTGGACCGCTACCAGGCCGCAACCTGATCTAAAGTGGCTCACAACAGCAGCACTACTGCCATAAATGTACATGGCTAAGGATGGATATTGGTTCTGAAAAGGCTGAAGATTACAGGTTTAGGTGAACAAAATAGTTTAGGTAAAATTTAACTCTAATGGTACTGAGCTGCTGTGATTGCAAATATTGCTATCGCATGAGTATTTATTAGAATGTTAGTCTTAATTTTTCTTTTTAAAATGCCTGTAATTAGGTTCTGAGCCTTCCCTTTAACTGTTTTCGTTTGCCCCTGGATTTTGTATAAGCTTTTGTCAAACTGCAAGGTATAGTGAGCGTGGTGTGGTGGTTAGAGTACTCGGAGATGAGAGTTCAAATTGCTGGTCAGCCAGGAAGCTCACAGATTGACCTTGGGTCAGTCACTGTCACTCAGCCTAATTTGCCTCATAGAATTGCTGTGGAGAGAAAATGGGGGGGGGGGACAACGGGGCGGGGAGGACAACGTACGCCACCTGGAGCTCCTTGGGGGAAAGGTGAGGTGTAAATGTCAGAACATTTTTTTTAATGCTTAGAACTATTTTTTCTAGACTTCTCTAGAAAAACTATATTGAGAAAACTAGGATAACAAAGAACTCATAGAATCATAGACTTGTAGAGCTGGAAGGGACCACGAGGGTCCTCTTGTCCAACCCCTTGAAATGCAGAAATATTTTTGCCCAACGCGGGGCTCAGAATTAAGACCCTCAGAACTACATAGAAAAGCATGATGACAGCTGGCTGGGATTAGGGACAAGAACATTATTGACATATTGCTGTTCCTTGGCTTTTGGTTTATTTATTTTGCCTGCAAAAAATGTCTATACTACCAATATTAAGAAAAATGTCATGGTGACAAACAGCATAAAATCAACAATTAAATTGCATCCATAAAACCAATGAATACAGGACAAACCTGTAGATCAAATTAAGACATCAACATACCCGGATCAGCTCTCGGGGCAAGGCTAGATGAGCAGCTTCCCTGAAAGGCTGACTTCTCCTCCAATGCCTAGTAAGGGTGTTAAGATCGACCAATGAAACCTGGTTAGTCTTGTCAGTTACCACACTATAATGGTTTATGGAGGTGGGCTTTTTCACTGGTGGCCTTGGTGTTGAATGCACTCCCTACTGAAATACCAGAGGTCTCATCTGCGTTGTCATTCTGCTGGCTTTGAAGACGCATTGGTTTTCACAGGCATTCCTTTGATCTCTCTACCTCGGTCCTTCAAAATTGCTGTTTTATTAAAAAAACGGGATTGTTTTATTCCATATTTTAATTATGGACATTTATGTTTAATGCCTGCCTTTTTATACTTGTAAAACCACCTAGAAGCGCCTGTTTTGCCATTTCTATAAATTGCTTAGTATTAGTAATAATGATAACAGGTGAGTTTTAGGTGGGTGTCTAAATGCCATAGGTGGGTGTCTAAATGCCAATACTGTAGGTGCCTGCCGGATGTTCATTAGATACACATTCCAAAAGGCAGGTGCTGCCACACTAATGGCCCTGGTCTCAGAGGATATAAGACAAACCTCAGGAGCATACAGCACTGCTAGGAGTGTCTCTCTTGAAGATCAAAGCGACAGGAATACATAAGGTAAGGCATTCCGGCAGTAGAGGAAGTTTTCTGAAAACATTGTAGTTGTACTAATGTTATATATATATATATATATATATATATATATATATATATATATATATATATATATATAAAGTGTCTGTCTGGATTAACTGACAAGAGGAGCTGAATGTGGAACTGTTCTTTCTGAAACTTTGTAATCAAATATTAGTGTCACTTATCCTCTCTTCATTGTCAGTCATCCTATCTTGAATTATGATCCCATCATCTGACATGCTAAGGGTCCAACCAGGTGTAACGCAAAATCTGTTTTTGCATTTAACGTGCATGTTCATGTTTCAAAATAAAAAATCTAAAAAATATGCAAATGGCAGCTGCTGGACTTGCTGACCATTTTTGGGATCCCAGGTAAATGGTACCCAAGACTAGTCAACTTCTTGAATAAAAAGGTGGAATGTACCGTATATACAATAAGAAAATGAATGAGTTAAGGAGGGGAAAGTAAATTTGTCACCTCCTGTGTCATGACTGGAAGAACTTGTGGCTTCCCAACTGTTTGACTGTAGTACTTTTGATTGCAAACGTTCATTTTAGTACAGGCAGGAATTGGTAGTGGCCATGTGTCCTGGTTTATAGGTGACAATCCTCTGTTTGATGGGCTGGCCAGGCCCAAGCCTGCTAACAAGATAAAGGATCCTAAGTAGGGAAAGCAGGAGGTGCCTTGACGTTTCCCATCAGCTGTTAGCAGCTGGACAGCAAACTAAGCAGGCTGTCCAATTTCCCCTTGCTGTGGTAAGTCATGCAATGTGCTTAAATTATAGCAATTATTTCTAAATTTGCATCAATCTCTGTAAATTAGCATATCCAAGTTTTCGGCAAATCTGTATTCCCCTTAGTGGAGACTCCTAGTGGAGTTTCAGATTTTGTCAAAATGAAGCAGGCAAACCAAATTTACCAAAAACAATTTCCAAAAATTAGTAGCTCGGGTGTTGGTTTTTAGCTTAACCCTGTCCCACCTCCTGGGCAGGAAATAGATACTGGTAAGTGGAAAAATGAAAGCACCAGACACAAGTGACCTGAAATCTTTTTAAGGTAGAGTTTTTCCCTTCTTGCTGTACAAGATTTTCTATGCTAGATCAGAATGCCTCTATAGACCACTTTACACCTTTGTCTCCAACAATGCTTGAGATGCTTCCATGGTGGGGTGACCATGTGTCCTTAGAAAACTGTCCTATATTTGATGGGCTGTCTTGTCTGAGTGGGGTTTAAAGATCAGGAACCCAAAGAGGGGAGAGTAGGAGGGACCTTGAAGTGGCCCACAGTTACTGTAGCAGCACCTCATCAGCAGAATGAGCAAGCACACAGGTAACCTGGGTACCGCCTTCTCCGGTGATGTATGTTGTGCTGCTGTTATTATAGAAATTATTTCTGAATTTGCATCTATATATTGCTTTAGACCCTCGCTCTAGCTTGTTTTAGGCGCCTGCTGAAAACCATTTTGGTTTGACCAACCTACCCAGGTATATCATTTAGTTATATCTGGTTTTTTAAAATTGTTTTGCGGATTCAAGCTGTGTTTTATCCTGCCTTTTATTTGTACACAGCATGAAAAGCTCTTTGATTGAGTGTTTTATACATCTTCTAAACAAATAAAATAAACAGTTAGCTTATGCAATTAGCTTATACATTTCCTCATTTTTGGCCTCCTATAAGTGACCACCATACATGATGGAGAGAGTTACCCACTACTGTAGTTTGTTTCCTCAAATCCAACATTTCTCTTGCTTTTCAACAGTTACATTCTGTTCAATCAACTTTTTGAAATAAAGAGCAGTGTGCTATTACTATGCGGTTCTGCATCCCCATTCATATTGCTTCCACAGAACATCACAGCACATGCTTCTCTTTCTTCAGTGTTTTGGAGCACATGTGAAAAACCTCCTGTGTCTGATAATTTGACCTTCTTGTTTTAACCACCCAAGCAAGAAGGAAATATTAATTAGGGAATTGTTTTTCTCAACTACAGAACAAGTTGGCTTGCTTAACTAAATAATGACTGGATTCATAGCATGTCATATGTAGGAGACTGCAGTGCTGGCAACTGTAGCTGCCCACTGATTCATTCCCATCTGTTCTTGCCTTGCAAAACAGTAGGTGAAACAGAGAAGGAAACAGAATGCAATACCTCTGCATAATGTGGGATCGGCAGGTTCCTAGTGGTATAGACAAATTTACGAGGGAGTACAGGAAAATGTAGGCTTAAACTAGCCTTTAGTAGAGTCCAGACTTGACGTAGCTGTTAGAGGTACAATATTTTCTCAAATACCAGTAGTGCTATAGCAGTAAATTTTGAAGAGTACCATGACAGTCCTTAGGAATACATGAAGCTGTCTTATACAATGTCGGGCCACTCATTCATCTAGCTAGACTGGCTGTGGCTTACTGGGGTTTCAGGCAGAAGAAATGGAAGAGAGAGAAGCTTGAATACAGCAAGAAGGGAAAAACACTGAAAGGAGAAAAAAGGTGGCTGTTTTTAAATGGTGGGAAAAGTTTGTGTAAACTGGTTGGAGAGTCACAGGGAGGGGGAAAATGTATATAGATTGTTTGTTTTCGTATAAAACAACCCATTAGTAGTCCTCCATCCCTGCATTTCTCAAATGTTCTTTCCTCAAGCAGTGGGCTAAGGAAGGAGAACTGGAAGTGAGAGCAGTGGCTGAATCCATCACTTCCTTCAACAATATTAAATTACTAAACAATAATTAAAACTGATCCATAGCTGTGCCACTTTATTCCCAGGCAAATACGTTCCCCCCCCCTCTCTCTGGTGATGAATATTATTCAGGAGGACCTGAAATTCTCCAGCAGTTTGGAGGGAACCCCCCCCTCCCCGCTACTGATATTTTTGACATTTTTATCTGGAAAATCTTTTCTTAGACTTTTTGAGCAAGCCAGCCCTAAGGAAAGTGTTGCATGTGGGAACCCCATGCAGAAGGTAGAAACCTGTCCCTGGATGGCTTTGCCTCCATTGCTGGAGATCCCCTGAAAAAATGCAATGCATCACTGGTCCCTGGATTAGAACTCCTCCTACTATACTTTGCATGAGAATGATGTGGATTTCTCTCTTTTTTAACATAAAGCTGAAATAGCAAGTTTGACTGTGTGCTGCCAGGGCCGGCCCACTCACCCATGAGGCAAGATGAGGCGACCGCCTCAGGCAGCAAGGTCCACCAGGGCAGCAGATCCTGATATTTATCTTTCTTCCATTCCTTGTTCCTGGTGTAGATCAGGGGTGGCCAACTCCCAAGAGACTGCGATCTACTCAGAGTTAAAAACTGGCAGTGATCTATCCCTTCTTTGGGGGTTCAGGTCAAAGTTGTTGAGCTGCTTTTACGAAGGAGGAAGGCCCATTTTTTACGGGTTCAAGTTGTTTGATGAAGGAAAGCCCCACTTTTTTGGGGTGCAAGGCAAAAATGTTGAGCTTTTTTTAGGGGAGCCAAAGTTTTGAGCTTCTTTGCGGGGGGCCAGTGATCTACCACAAGACATCCAGTGATCTACCGGAAATAGAATCATAGAATCATAGAAACACCATCAAAGCATTCCAGGAAACACCATCAAAGCATTCCTGACAGATGGCTGTCAAGCCTCTGCTTAAAGACCTCCAAAGAAGGAGACTCCACCACACTCCTTGGCAGCAAATTCCACTGTCGAACAGCTCTTACTGTCAGGAAGTTCTTCCTAATGTTTAGGTGGAATCTTCTTTCTTGTAGTTTGCATCCATTGCCTCGTGTCCGCTTCTCTGGAGCAGCAGAAAACAACCTTTCTCCCTCCTCTATATGCAGAGCCGTCTTAAGGGGATCTGCCGCCCTGGCGCGGCTATCCCTCCGGCGCCCCCGCCATGCTGCCTCTCCGCCGCCTCCCTCCCGCGCTTGCCGCCCCTTGGGAGGGGGGTGGGCGAGCGGGGGGTGAGGGGCGTGGCGCTGGAGCGGCGCGGGGCTCTGCGCGCCCTTCCAGCGCTTCCGGGATGGGAGGCGAGGGCGGCCGGCTCGCGCTCCCGCGCAGCTCACGCTCCGCGCGCAGCTGGACGGCGCGGCGCTGCTGGGCAGCTCGCGCTGCATCGGGCGGGCGGCCGGCTGCGCGCTGGAGTGCTGGAAGGTCGCGCAAAGCCCCGCGCCGCTCCAGCGCTCCAGCTGGGGCTCTGGGAGGCGAGGGCGGGCGGCTTACAGCCCGCCCGCCGGCGCGCGAGTGCCCGCCTGCCCGTGGGGGCGGGGGCGGGTTGGGGAGGGGGAGCCCGGTATGCCGGCGGGCTCGCGGGGGCGCCCCTGGGGCGCCCAGCGCCCTGGCGCACCGCGCCACCGGCTTCTATGGATGAGACGGCTCTGTCTATATGACATCCCTTTATATGTTTGAACATGGCTATCATATCACCCCTTAACCTCCTCTTCTCCAGGCTAAACATACGTGCCTGGTGTAGATCTTCCCTGACCCCTTCTTCACTGATGGGGGCGGGGGGGGGGATGCCATTTTGAAGTCTGCCTCAAGGGCCAAAATGTATTGGGCCGGTCCTGTGTGCTGCTCTTCTTAAGACATACAACAGACAAGTCAATTTGTGGCTAACACACTCTACCAGCCCTTATTTCAAGTGACTAAATCTTCAAAGTCTTTTAAGATACATGAGAAGTTTTGGCTAAACTGTGGTTTTAAATACATGAGAAGTTTTGGCTAAACTGTGGAGAATGGAGATGTGCTTCTAATGTCTAGTCTGTAGCTGCAGCAAACTGAAAAACAAACATACATATATTTTTTATAATTTTTTTATTATTTTCTACAATAAACAACAAATACATCAAACAAATAACCAAAAACAACTAACAAAAACCAAAAAGCACAACAAACACATTAAAACAACATAAGAAATAACAAAAGAAAACTTATACATACCTAGACAGGAACAGTAAATAAATCATTGTTTAATTCTAATTTCAGATCTTCTTTTGGGGACTTCCCCCATTCTTTCGACTGCGTTCAGTACTAATATACTTTGGTAACTTTGTAACTATTTTCTTAACATTCACCATTATTCTTAATAAACTTTAAAATACTAGCTAATCATATATAATTCCTTACTTAAACAACATAATCTTAAATGTTTCTAAACATTTCTAAACCATTTAAAACATTACTTCTTATATACTGTTTTCATCTAACATCATCTAGCTGAAGCCAATTAAACAAACCGATTCTGCTTCAAATGTCTAACTTTTCACGATTTTTAAAATAGTCCTTAAATTTCTTCCAGTCTTGTTGCACCTTCTCCTCCCTCTGGTCTCGGAGTCTCGCGGTCAGTTCAGCGAGTTCCATAAAGTCCATCAGCTTCATCTGCCATTCTTCCACTGTCGGGAGCTCTTCACCTTTCCAGTTTCTTGCAAGTAAGATTCTTGCAGCTGTTGTGGCATACATGAAAAACACTCTATCCTGACTGGGTATCTCATGGTTTGTCATGCTCAAAAGGCAGGCCTCTGGTTTCTTACTAAAAGTAATTTTCATTACCTTCTTCAGTGAAAAACAAACATACATATATTGTTGTGCTAAGTAATTTTAAAATGAACAGTGCTGAAAGAGGGAGCATATTTTAAAACAAAATATCAAAGCATGAGCTAAAATATAAGCTGAAAACCAGGTGGTTGTTCTTCTTAAAAAAAAAAATCTTAACCAACTTTTGAATATGTGTACTATTGCCCTCTGCTGGACAACTTGGGACTGTGAGCAATATTGTGCTTGATAAGGCGCTTTTTCTGTTTAGAAAACACTTTAATGGTTGTTCATTTGTGATTGGCTGTGGTGGTCTTTGTTTTCATGTGTGAGTGGGGTGGGTGGGTGTTTTGGGTCAGGTTAGCCATATTGATTTGTATGCTGTTGGTAGATTTTTGTCATTGTCTTATTGGGCTGTGTGTGTGTGATGAAGGGGAGCCATACTGGGGTGAAGGCATCTTCTTCTGTTTGTCCCTGTGTCGTTTTCAAATTATTGGTTAATTTTTCTAGTAAGGCTGTTTCCCATACTGTTTGGTACCATTGGTCCATGCTTACTCCTGACAGGTCTCTCCAGTGTCTGGTAATGATATTTCTGGTTGCTGAAAATAGGTGGGTTATGAGTTCTTTGTGGTGTAAGTGGGCATTATTGTCTTGGAATAAGGCCAATTATGGGGTGATTTCTAATACTTGCTTGGTTATTTTACATATTTCTCGTATGGCTGTTGTCCAGAATAGTTGGATTTTGGGGCATTCCCACACCCTAGGCCAGGGGTCAGCAAACTTTTTCAGCAGGGGGCCGGTCCACTGTCCCTCAGACCTTGTGGGGGGCCGGACTACATTTTGGGAAAAAAATATGAACAAATTCCTATGTCCCACAAATAACCCAGAGATGCATTTTAAATAAAAGCACACATTCTACTCATGTAAAAACACCAGGCAGGCCCCACAAATAACCTAGAGATGCATTTTAAATAAAAGGACCCATTCTACTCAGATAAAAACACACTCATTCCCGGACCGTCCGCGGGCCACATTTAGAAGGCGATTGGGCTGCATTCGGCCCCCGGGCCTTATTTTGGGGCCCCCTGCCCTAGGCCAACCCCAACCTCTCTCACCACCAAAGGAACACAAGCGAACAAAAGAGAACCTACACAAGCAAAGCTGACATCAAACTCTACATACCGTATATTAAGTAAAATAGAAGCATCGTCACCTGACCCCCCAACTCCCCCCTGCCCACCTCTTCCCCCCCCCTTCTTCCCAATGTCTCAACAAATGAAACTGATTTGTTAAAATGATAAATGGACAAAATACGAGAGACATTGCACATACTTCTGTAAATCAAGAAATCCTTAATCAAAATACTTTAAAAAGAAAACACTCTTATGATTTATGAAACAATAAGGGAGGGAAGTCTAAATGGCAAGGACAGATGGAGCAATGGGCTTAGGATCACTCAACCATTGTCCCCAATTGACAGGTTTGCGTTTACGATAAAATAAAACCTTATCCAGGATAATGCAGCTCCCATGTAATTTGTCAATTAAAACAAACAAATAATGTAGCAGGGCGGTGGCAGGAAGGCATGGTGGGTTCTACATTCTTCATTTGGTCCATACAGATCTTTAGAAAAGGATACACAGGAAACATTTCCTATGGTTCATGTGGAAAGATACAAAGGGTCATCAGGACAAAATGAAACTTAGTGGTGATGCCCTTTAAACACTCTGAAGCTTTTTCTGTTCAGGCATAAAGGCAGCTTGAGGTCCTGAAGATTTGGCGTTCGGATGAATTGAAACCTACTGTGGAATTGCAGAGAAGCATGACAGATGCTGTGGCCATTTCCAACCGGACCTAGATAGCTTTCCCTATTGCATCAGGCTATGCAAAGCCGGTCTAGAGGCTGGGGCATGTACTACTAATGCCATTTGGTGTGCACTAGAACCTAGAACAGAGACGGCCAGTGTTTGGGAGCCTGTGAGCAGCTTTGCAAACTGAATAACTTGTCACAGGTACCACACACACTGCAACTTGCAGCCTTTTCTGTTCAGGAATGCTACTCTGAAGCCTCATTTCAGCAGGGCAAGGGGCCCTGTGGGTGCCAAAGAAAGAAGACATCTGTGGGCACATGGGTGCTCCCAAGTGCTGCACTGATGAGCCCTGCCCTAGAGGCTACCTGTTTCAGATTGCACAGCATGGATCAGATCATTTTGGCCATCTCTCTCTGGAGAGATAAGGCTCCCAGGTACCGCAAAGGAGGTATTGATACTCACAGGATCGATGAGCCACTCTTCTCTGTATGTTGCATTATGCTTGTATGGCAGTCTGCATTGTGTATCATCACTGGCATATGCCAAGGTCCAGAGGCCTTTCTCATTATCAGACTCTGGGATAACAAATCAGATGGCCAGCAGGTGTCTGGAAAATGAATGTGAACTGACAAGGCTCACTTTACCCTTTTGTCTACTGAGGTTATACTGTCAAGAGTCCCTTTGCAGCTGCCTCTGGACTCTGGATGATCAGAGGTGTATGGAAGCTGTGTTTGGTCAAACTCTTCATCCTATCCAAGCACATTATGTGTATGTAATGGAGCTACTATGAACAGAGAACAATATTTCACAGCCTAAAAGGGCCATAAACATGACACTAACAATGCAGCTATACATCACTGATTGGCAGTACCAGGAGGTTTGCTGTCACTGGTGGTGGTGGAGAAATTCATGGTTGCAAAGGCAAGGGTGTAAAAATGAAGAGCTGCATATTGAAAGCCGGCAGTAATCTCCTGATATGTTTCAATAAGTGGATTAGAATTTGGAAATTTAAGATAAAGCTGTCAGGTTGCAGACTTGCGCTGTAATAAATCCTGAGCTCCATTCCATCGTCTTAATAGGGAGAAAAGCTAGCCAGCCTTTCTGTTTCTTAATAATACCTTGTGCAGAAGAATTTCTGAGTTCTTACCGTATGAATATGAAGTGGACGTGAAACTCAGTTTGTGGGTGCTACTTTTAAAGGCTGTGATACACAGCAAACACTGCAAACACCATGCTTTAATAATGTAGGGCAACTGTTATATAAGGCTGACATCTTAGGCATGGCTTCAGTCCCACTGTGTTTTTCCTAGTAGCTAGAATTTGGCGATAAGCCTAAGAACTGCACAGAACATTCTTCTGAGACATACAAGGCCCCCATTCTACTTTTTTCTAGGCTTCTGATCAGGTTATTGCCCCACTCTTCACAAACCTTGCAGGGCAAACTCACATGGTCCCTTGGACATCATCTTGCTTCAGGCACTGCCACTTCCAACTCTGAGGCACGTCAGCTTTTCCTTTTCTCTGTTCTACTCCGACATGGATGAGAGGAGTGATGACGGAGCAGTTGGTTCATTTGGCTGTAGTTCCTTAGTAGAGCTCATGTATTGCATATAGAAGGTCCCAAGTTAGGGTGGTCACGTGTCCTACTTTACAAAAGACATTCCTCAGTTTGAAGGGCTGTCGAGACCAAGCCCAGTTTTAAATAATGGGCCATAAGAAAGGAAAGCAGCACGAGCTTTGAAGGTCCTCCAGAATAATTAGTGTTTGGACAGCAGACTGAGTCTATGCTCAATGCTCGGGTCATCTGGCCTTGCCTGCTATGGTGAGATGTATTGCATTTCCATGTAAATTATACCAACATGTGCAACTCTTATGCAAATATGTCACCTTTTGTCCTCTTTTTCTGGTGATGCATGTGTGGCTGCTCTATTTCTTGTTCAACCCCTGCCACCTCCATTTTAAAATAACTTAGAAATCTGATGTATATCCATTTACACTTGCAGTCCCTGTTCATAGGCTCCCTGATGGGCATGACCCACGGGACAGTGATGTAGAGCAGGGCCTTCTCTGTGACAGCACCCTGCTATGGAATTTCCTCGCAACAGATATCCAGTGGGTGCCCACGCTGCTTTCATTCAAGTGACATCTTTATTCAGGCCTGTAATCGTAGTAGTAGTAAGTTCTACACAATATCTGGGATCCAACTAATGAGTCCTATCATTGAAAGCCTTGTGCAAGAACTTCTGCTTGCACGAAAGGATTTGCCCCTCTTCCTCTGTGTGCTCCCAAAATTGACTTTTTTGCAGGGTGTGTATGTATCTGGAGAATCCGCAAATTGGTGTACGGGCAAGAAGAGGGAGCATAATTTCATCTGGCAAGCCAAAATACTTGCCCTGACAGAACAATCACCTTAGAGCAACGCTGAATTCTTTTCATTGAGTGGACACCCTTATTCATGGACCTAATACATAGGCTCAATTATAAGAATGTCAAAAGCACACATCACTTTGTCTCTTTGCTATATACAGGCAACAACCGATTTATCTGTGATTGCACACATGAACATGGTGCTGAACCCAGAAGTGACCCTAAAACATCACTAAAAGGGCAGAACGGTGGCAGAATGGAACGCTTTACGAGGTCATTGCTGACATGCACCCAAATGGTTTTCTTTGACACTTGATCCAAACCATGTCTGCATACTGTGAAGCTTTCCTCTGGCTTCTTTAGTTTTATTATAAGAGGAAATAAACACACTAGTATTTACAGTATCCTAACTGGATATGCATGTTCAAGACTTGCACTTTCTTCATTTTCTTGAACTTCTAAGGAGCACCTTCTGTGCAGCTCAAAACTTAATAGTTTTAACCATCTCATTATAGGAAAGGAAGAAATGCACACCTTAATTTTAAATTGTAGTTAGGATACCATCAGCCACATGTCTCCGGTGTAAACATCTTGCTGCGTATTCCAAATTTACACAACTGATGCCAAGAAGACAATGCCAGAAATAATACCATTTTGAAGCATAAAGCTTGATGGCTGCAGGACAGCAGAGGGGGGGGGGACTTATCCAAACTTCCTTTTGGAAGGCACAGATGCATGTTTTAAAACTTCATGTCCAAGTGATATATACCGGTATATATATATCCCCAGCACTTTCTCCATGGAAAATTCTGCTCTTTACCGCTAAATTGGAGCAAATGGCAATCCACAGAAAACTCGGAATTGCTGTTTGTTCGCATTCATAATAAAGAGTCACTTTCCCTCTGGAAAGCGAAGGGGCAAAAACAGCGCACTCAGACATACAGGTTTGAAGCACGGAACTGTGCCTAGAAAGCACAGGACAAAAGGTAAGTGTGGATGAGCCAGAGAGAGGGGAAATGGTTGGCCTAGTGCAGTACAGCAGGCCAGTGTCCAGGACAGGAAAAAGATGGGTGGCCAGTTCTCCACAGAACCATTGGCACAAGTTGGCTTAAGCCCACATGAAACAGCTGCTGCATGCATTGGCTGTACTAAGCTGGTTTCATGCAGGTGTTGCTATTGGCAGCATTACATTTTTTGTTATGCCTCTACAATCAGTCCTCTGTGGTTTAGCAGTATTGATCTTAAACATGCTGCACATAAGGAGGGAGCTAACAGATTAAGCTATTCCAGAAGGCCACCACATGGCCAGATGATTGTGAGAAGTGACCTCCAGATTCCTATAGCTTTTCACACCATTTAGGCTCATAACAACCATGCTTCCATTAGTACTGCAAGCAATTGCAAAAGGTCATGCAGTCTTGCCTGGCACTGTTTTCCGTAATATAGTAATGGGGAACCTGTTGTTCTCCAGTCCTAGCCTGCATAGCCAAATGCTCAGGGCTTGTGGCAATCATAGTGCAGCTACATCAGTAGGGGCACAGGTTCTCCGCCCATTTCTGCAATCATGAAATACACAGAAACAAAGCTTTGTTGTTCTGCATATGTAAGGCTGAAACCGACTGAAATTCAATACAGAAATGAAAAATCCAGATCCTGGGTGGTTGTTTCTAACCACTCATAATATGTCTTGATTACTATGTTCTGTGTATATAAGACACCATAGAATAACAGTTTGATTTTTAGAATCAAGTTGTACTGGAAAAGGTTGATGCCAGTACCTAATGTTCTGTCTGCAGAACAAAAATAATGTAATGCATCAGAATATGTAAAAACACACGTAGGCCAGTCTGCCCCCGCCACTCTCCCTTCTTGAGAAAGTTTTGCTGTAATGGTAATTTATGATTGCATGAAATATTTTGTTTTAAATGCCACTCTTAAATGCAAATAGTGCACTAGGTCATGTATGGCCATTGCCAGGATCTCCAGGTCTCATGGTTGAAGCGTTTTACCTGGTTCCAGATTTTTGCCAGGTTTTTTTTTTTTTTGAGATCTCACAACTTCTGGATCCAACAGATTGCAGACCAAGAATTGGCTGTGGTCTTCTCTGCCACAATCTGCAATGATTATTTTCTCTTGTGATTTAATTATTTATTCCCACGTTAATGTTCCCATAGCAATGTTAGCTCTGCCATAATGCACATATGTAGCATTATCAAGAACTGCTAATTTATGATTGTCTACATGCTGGGACACTGATAGGCACTGATTTTTATTTATTTTTAATAAAAAAGCCCACTCACTTTTTTATATGCATTGAATATGCTTTTTGAGCACTGAATATGCTTATCACTGAGCTATTTCAAGGCCTGCTCTGAAGGGAATGGTGAGCAGCAGGAGGCCCAAGGTGGTGCATGAGGAGCAGAAGCTGCTTGTTCTGTCTCCTGGACTTGAAACAGCAGGCACCTCCAGGCTGTCACTATTTTCTGGAAGAATTTGACAGAGGCGGATTTAAGGCAGCAAGACCGGCTCCCCTGCACACGGTGCTGAGCCAAGGGGGTGCCTTCTTGCCTCCTTCCCAAAGCCTAGTTAGCGCCTTTGTAGCATTGGGAAGGAGATGGGAGGGCTCTAGGACCCTGCCAGAGCCCTCACACCACTTTCCTAAAGCCTGGGGCCTCTCTTACCCAGCTTCAGAAGGTGGCACAAGAGCTAAAGTGTGTATCAAATTTTGGCCTCACATATGGTGCCATATTAACAAAGTCTGCCCCTAGAATTGTCATGTGCTCAAAAATTCAGGTTGCACGGTTATAGCTTATCTGGTAGTCCTGCAAAGCCCCCATTCCTTAAATGAGCAGACTTTTTGTAAAAAGGAAAGTGATGGGGAAATGCACATGAAAGTGTGTGATACTACTAACTGAGACATATTATTATCTAACCTCCCTGCAAACAAACCAAAAGGAATGCTCAGTAAATGGTCAATGTGGTCTAATCTCCTTGCAAACAAATGGGGATGAATGCTCAAGAAACAGGTCATCTGGAAGTGCCCAGTATTGCTTCAAAGCACCCAAAGTCCTGCCAGTCCTGAATCTCTGCAATCTTGTCTGCAGTGGCCCTTTGTTTGCAGGCAAAGGTTTATTATTATTATTATTATTATTATTATTATTATTATTATTACTATAATATTTATGTTCCACATTTCCTCCAAGAAGTTCCAAGTGGCACACATGTTTAGCCCGCCTCCCTATTTTGTCTTTAAAACATAGTCTGGAATTTCTGCATAATGTTCATTGCTGAAAAAGACATGATCAAGAGGCAGAAATGGCGCTTCTATATAGCATGATGGGAAGATCACGTGCTCTTGATCGCTACAGTATGAATTTGGCCTTTAAATAATATCTATAGTACAAACTCATTCTTTAACATACTACTTTTTCCTACGTCTCTTGACTATTAGAGAGGTGTGATGAAATAGAGCCTAAATAACTTGTCCCCAAAGCTTTTCAGAGTTAACCAGTCTTGTCACTAGTAATTAGGTGAGGACAGCTTTTCAGGACAGCTACGTTGGAAGGAAACTCAACGTGTTTCTAGTGATAGTTTAGTTCACTAGTGACGACATACTATCACTGTCACCTAGGAAATGAAACATGTTGCCATGGGAACTTCAAGGCTGCATTATTACACATTCTCAAAATGTTGACACTTAGAAAAAAACGACCTGTGTGTGTAATATAAACATTCCCAATATTTGTCTTTATCAATGTTGCAAAATAAGAAGATTTCTTTTATTTATGTTTCACACAGTATGGTTGGAGAAGCTGGAATTTGCAGGTGAAAATGCCTAAAGGCCTCCCATATGTGTCCAAATGCTTCAAACACTCTGTGTTGGTTGTGTTGGAATAAATGTATGGCATTGTAAATAAGTTTCTTGGGGTGTGTATCTTATTGGGTGATTATTTGCTTTTCCTTATTTCTGGAAAGGATGCAATGTTAAGGATCGTATTTCCACCTCTGGTGGGAAAGCCTGCAAATGCAAGACCTTTGGGCTTTAGTTCACCAAATATTATTCAAAAATTACAGGGGATAATATAATTTATGCACCTGAGTTGTTTTTTTGCTATCACTGTTTTGCAGACCAAAGACGTTACATCGAAGGATTTACTGGTATTTCTTTTAATTGTTGTCCGTCAAGCTGTAGTCCAACAGTTGGGGACTTTGGACAATTTGTCCTTACAGGCTTGGTCTGAGAACATCTGGTTTATTGCGATCTCAGGAAAAATAACACACAAGATACAATTGATACAAGCCAAGAAAATAACACAATCACTTAGTGCCATATGGTGGGCCTTCATCTTGTATACCTCTAAACCGGATGTACAGTGCTACCTGCCAAGAGCAGCTGAAGACATTTGGACAACATAACAATCCTTTGTGCAATCAAGCAGACGTTGTAACATGATCCAAACATACGGTAATCTCTTTGTCTTCTGTCTGATCTCATTCCCCATGTTGGGGGATGTTCTTTAGTTATTACTGCACTGTGTGTGTGTGTGTGTGTGTGTTTTGTTCTTTTTAAACACAAACTCTTTAATAATTCAAAAAATGATGAATGAATAAATAACATGGCATAGTTTACTTGACTTGAAGCATTTATGAATTTCCATGATGCGTTTGTTAGGGTTGCATTCAAGTTGGTGCTAAGTAATTCCTTGCGAAAACGAAACAGCCTTCACTTCTGCAATGGGAATTATCCCCTCTCCTCCCCTACATGCCTCCGAAGTTTGTTGTGGGTTTTCCCTCAACCCTATGGAGCAGGCATGACTTTGGGTTGTTTAGTTGTTGTTTTAGGGGTGTGGGACACATTCTGGCCAGGCAGTGCCTCAGTAGCCCTGAGAAACTACACCTGCTTCTAAACTAGTCTTCCCCAACCTGAAGCCTTCTTCTGTTGCTGGACTTCTCCTTCCTGAATGAAAGCACTCTTGCCTCAGTATCTTTCAAAAATACTTTACTTCCTGGAATGTAGAGATTTGGTTACTTTCCGTGTTCATGTAGCTGAAGAAGACCAGCTAAACAAACCTTGTATTATTTCAAAGGTCTATCCATCATACAAAAGTTAACAATCTGAACCGGGAAGCTTTATATTCCAAAACAGTGAATAAATCAAGAAGCTTATTTCCTTTAAAAATTATGTATTGTCTAAACAGTCACTTACTCAGTTTTCATATATGGTTAACTTTCACCAATGGCTGAGTCGAAAATGCATTTACTGGAAGTGAACCTCACTGATTTTTAATGGAAACTACTGTTGCCAAGTATGTTTGCATGGGACTGTAGCCTAAAGTACAGTGGTACCTCAGGTTACATACACTTCAGGTTACATACTCCGCTAACCCAGAAATAACGCTTCAGGTTAAGAACTTTGCTTCAGGATAAGAACAGAAACCGTGCTCTGGTGGTGCGGCGGCAGCAGGAGGTCCCATTAGCTAAAGTGGTGCTTCAGGTTAAGAACAGTTTCAGGTTAAGAACGGACCTCCGGAACGAATTAAGTACATAACCAGAGGTACCACTGTATTGCAAATGTCCAGGTTGATTGTCTGTCTTAAGATGAGTCACAGATTTGAGGACCATCTGGGAAACTAGACAACTGTGCTTCAGGCAATGTTTCACCTTGTTTTCAGTAAGTGCTAAAGTTTGCCTCTAGCATTCTTTTGGACAGCTTGAAAGAGACAACTGCTTTGTGGGTGTTGGAAGCTCAGTGCAACAGTTCCTCACACCACTGTTCTAGGCTGTTCACTCATTTAGAACAAGCTGCTGAGAGTTTATTTGCCTCCTGTTCACTTTGCTGGCCTTGTGAAACAGGCAATAGGCTGTTGACCTGGCCATAGAGGAGCGTTTGGAAAGTGTGTGTGTGTGTGTGTGTGTGTGGTGGAAGAAGACGTGTGAGGATTAGCTAATTTGCTGCTGTATTTGTTTTGCTGCCTACCAGTCATGTCAAACAACTATTTAAGAAGCTTTTGCATTTGTGAGAGTGGGTTTGGGGGGAAGCGCAGCTGTTTGCTTTGCTGCCTTCCAGGCATGTGGAGCAGTTGGCATGCATCTACTTGAGGTATTTAGTGAGTATGTATAACATTATTATTATTATTATTATTAACAACAACAACAACAACAACAACAACAACAACTTTTAATTGTATCCCACCCTTCCTGGCCAAGACTGCTTAGGGCGGCTAACATCAAATATATAACATTGGTATAAAATTGAACGATAATTAACTTACCTTCTAAAAACAAGTCAGGATCAAATGCACATTGACAGGCTTTTTAGAAATGTGGGAACTGGGGGAAGAAGCAGCTACTCTAGTTGGGCCTCATATTGGGGCAGGGACAATACAACAATCCTTTCTTGTTCCTGCTGCCTGCTCCACAGCAGGAATTTCTCTAGAATTGTTGTTTTGTTTTGTTTATGTGGGGCAGCCCAGTTCAGAGGCATCATTATAATCATTATCTTTTTCTTGTTGCTTGCCCCACATCAGGCTTGAGGGATTGCTCCCAAGTTGTTGGGGTATTGGGGAGCAGAGTGCAGAAGTATAATGATAATATGGAGGGGAAATCATCATCATTTTTACAATTTTGTATTCCTGTCTCTTTTCTTTTTTTGTTCTTCTGGAGGTGGTGGGCATTTTGTGTTAGGCCACTACAGTATTTCTTTAAATAGTATGAAAAGTGGTTTATTAAGAAGGATGTGAGCTGAAGCCTGCAGGCCTGTTGTACTGCCTGAGTGTTTCTGTGGTTTCTTATTTTCTTCTTCTTTAAAATATCCATCACAAATATTGTGGGCTCTTTCAATACGGCTCTTGTATAAAGCTTGACTATAACTAATCTTCTGTATTAGCACTGTCTGAATCCCAGTTCTGAGAATTTTCTCCCTCTCTGTGTAGGATTCTAAATGTCATGGAATGTGACTCTAAGCAAGAAAGCATGTATGCACACACACACAAGGGAAATGCACAGGTGTCTGGACACAAATGATAATTCCATACCATTGAGCAGTTCAAAAAAAATTTTTTTTAAAGAGCCCTGCCCCACAAACCATATTCTAAACATGTTTTTTGCACAACAATTTACAGCACAATCCTAACCGTATCTACTCAGAAGTGAATTCTGTTACATTCAATGAGGCTTACTCCCAAATCAGTGAGATTAGGATTACAGCCTAAATATCTGAGAATCAGGAGTTTCCACTGTGCAGATTTCTCCCATTCAGTCTGTGTGTTTTGTTCATAGACTTGCTCTCATGGGAATCATTTTTTATTTTTTCCTCTGAGTCTGAAGAAAGCCAGGAAGCAGCTTTTAGTTGTTGAATGGGTTTGTGAGTGTGCCTTATTTTGTTTTCGTGTGTTGGCTCATTGTTCTTAATTTTTATTATGGGTTGGGGCCTCCAAAGCTTGAAGTGGCTGTGGCTTCTCTGGATCTCGGAGAGACCCTGGAGGGCAATATGTGAGCATGTGCAGAAACTAGCCTGCTGTACAATGAAAACATTTGCATGTCATAGAATCATAGAATTGTAGAGTTGGATGAGAGCCAGTGGGTCATCCAGTCCAACCCCCTGCAATGCAGAAATGACAGATAAATACTCCTTTGTGGCGTTGCACACTTTGTTTTCTGGCCCCACCTGCTAAAACCATGTGGAGATGGGAATGAAGCACCCACTCCTTCCTACAGTTGCAGCGATCTCTCTTTCAAATAGTCACCTGCAAATGGATTCTACTGCAACATTAGTGGGCTGTGCTGTTTCTACAGACTGACTGCTGTGAAGGCCAATGAGAAATGAGAGAACAGGGACACTAAGAAAGAAAGAAAAGCCCAACAAACAACAACCAGCACAGGTTGCTGAGCAACAGTATGACATCAGCATGCTTGGTCTATTTTTATAGCACAAAGGTTGAAGAAGACTGCAAAAATCATGTATTTCTTAGGTTGCTGAGCGAAAGCAAGAGAATGACCATCTTCTGAAGGAGAGACACAAGGATGACATCCCAGAATAAATCCTGACTTGCCCAGTGCTGCACATTTTTCTGCAAAAGTTTTGTTCTTAATCTTGAAAGAAGAACGCAAGACTAAGTTTCTCTCCAGTGTGTGTGTGTGTGTGTGTGTGTGTGTGTGTGTGTGTGTGTGTTTCTCTTGTGTGTCTGCGTGTGTGACAAAAGTACTTGCCTGTTTTATCTGGCGGAGGTACTGTAATTCCAGACAGATTGAAATCTCAAGGTGCTGGTCAAACGCCCCTGAAAAATTGGCCCCTCTTTTCTTGTGTTCTTACATTGCTCTTGGCTTCTCACTCCATATAGCATCACATGATGAAATTAAGTTTAGAAAAGAGAGCCAATAGGTTTCCTAAAAGAATTATCCCTGCTCACCCCCGCCCCGTCTTTACCTCTAGTCTACTGGAAAAGTCATGAAATTTCTGGCTGGATCAGCCACTCCTTACAAGTCAGTCGGGCATCATTTAAAGCAGGGATAACGAACTAGTGGCCCTGGACATTGTTGGACTCCAACTCCCATCAGTCCTGATAATTGGGCCAAGTGCAAACCCAAAGTTTATAAACAACAATAAGAAAATGTTCCCCAGCTCCCTGTGTGATGACATATATATTTGTCACATTGTGTATTGGATACTTACTCTTAAAAGCATTTTTTTGGTGGGGGGGGGGAGGCTAGGCAGTCCCAAGCCTTGATTCAGAAATGGCACTTTATATCAAAAGGAGTACAGCACAGCCCTACTAGAAAAATTAACCAGTAACCTGAAACTGACACGGGGACAAACAGAAGAAGACACCTTCACCCCGGTATGGTTCCCCTTCATCACACACAGCCCAACAAGACAATGACAAAAATCTACCAACAGCATACAGATTAATATGGCTAACCTGATCCAAAACACCCACCAACCCCACTCACACAGGAAACCAAAGATCTCTCTCACCGCCAAAGGAGCACAAGCGAACAACAGAAAACCTACACAAACAACGCTGACACCAAACCCTACTCATATTAAGTAAAACAGAAACATCGTCACCCTACCTCACCCATCTCCCCATCCCACGCACCTCTCTCCCCCTTTCCTTCCTAATGTCTCAACAACAAAAACTGATTTGTTAAAACGTTATATGGAAAAATACGAGAGAGACACTGCACTACCTTTGTAAATCAAGAAAATCTTTAATAATAAAAAAGTACAGCAAAAGCAAAGGTGCCTGACTGATGTCAATAGGCAGAGAGTAACTTTGCCATGTTTTCTAATTCGTGCCAGAATACCTTTCTGCACTGTGCAAGGAACTGTTGCAATATGTGATCAGCGGTCTACCTCCTATGTTCTTAAATCTATATTGTTCTCATATTTGATGCCCGTTGTTTATATCTGGATAAATATATTACATTGCCTCTCCTGTCAGGCATTGCCTCACTCCTCCTACTTAGAGGATCTAAGCTTAATTAAGTTCATTTTGCAGTGGATCCACTCATCCAGCTTTATGGAAGTTGTTCCTTTTGATTTAAATCTGAATTTATAAAGGTGTTCATCTTGTCCACCTCATTAGTCTCTTCTGCTATATATATATTTTTTGGGGGGGAGGTTAGAATATGAGGAAGGTACCGGCACTGTGCCAGCTATTTCGCACATCAACACTCCCGTTTTCCCTCTTTTATGCATAGCATCAACATATTTGGGCTGGTTTGTGGGTATGAAATGTGTTTGTGCTTATTCAGTGCTGTAAAAAAATTAAAATCCCCGAAGCCACAATTTTGAGAAAGGAAGCATATGTAAGTGAGGATTTTGCACAGATTAGTTCCAGGATCACAAGACGCAAGTTGAAATGAAACAAATGCCGCAAGAGGCTGACTGGTCTAGAATACTCGAAAAAGAGGTAGCTTGGATGTTTGGGTGCTCAAGCATCTTTAATCTACCTGTAAGCATTTACTGCCACCTTGCGGTAGACAGAGCAACAGATGCTCAATTTTGCTAATCTGAATGTTTTATCCATAGCAAAAATGGAGCAAATAGTCTGCTGTACATGTGTCAACTATTGATGGGCAACTTCAAGGCTGGTACTCTCTCCTCTTACGGTGATTTAAATTGGACTTGGAACAAGAAGCCCTTCAAATAGAAGATGTTAGCATTTGAGTTGAATGCCAGTAACTGAACTGAATGCCAGGAACTGAAACAGAAGACCTGTTGGAGGAGCACACGTTCCCTGGGTACCATCACCCTCAGACTCTGTGTTTAAGAAAACAAGAAAGCGAATATTTATCATTGGAAATGCATGGTGATTTTGATTTACTCTACCTTTTTATTTTTTAGGGGGAGCCTAGCATCAGTCATTTACATGGCTGACCATGCAGAGGTCCTTGCATGCAGTTAAATGCATATACCATATTTTTCTGTGTATAAGACGCCCCCATGTATAAGATGCTCCCTATTTTGGGGGGACTCCAAATTAAGAAAACACCCCTCAGCACTACAAGCCCCAATTTCAAACCTATTTTTTTGGTTAAAAAAACAACCCCTAGTCTTATACATGGAAAAATACGGTACTACTGCCATTGTGTGCAGTGATCTATGGACTAGAGCGCTGATCCTCACTCTGGCATGAGAGAAGGAATGGAAAATAATTCCCTGACCACCGCCTACACAGCCTTATACCAAGGGAATATAATAAGAACAAAATCAGGTCTGTAACCAGCATTTCTCACCAGGTGGGGACTGACATATTTCCAAGTGGGACTAAATATATGTGGGAAACCAGCAAATCATCCTACCCCCACCTCCAGAACATGAATTACCATTAAAAGAAATAATACATATTGCCATATAAAGAGTAGGCCATTTAGGCCAGAGTCTTAACATTTCATAAGGCTGCTAGAGTGAAATGCTGTCACTTTAATGTAGGGCACAGAGCCAAGGAGAGAGTCAGATTTCTTAATAATAGTGTTGAGAAATGTGGTGTCTGATTGATGGTTATGGAAATTCATTCTGTGTCAGTAAAGCAAATCATTGCCACCTTCTTCTTGAACTTGGCAACTGCAGTGTCATGTCAGGCATTTAATAAACCCGAGGCTTCCAGGAAAATTGGAAAGGTGTGGGTGGGTGAATTGTGCAGTATGAATTGTGCAGTAAGTGTAGGGTTGCCATATTTTGAAGAGCAAAAAAGAGGACGCTATAGTGACTCTTATTTTAAATACCCCTACTCTATGTAGGCTACAGAAGCTGTGATAAATTGTTTGGGGGTGTGTGTGGAGTGAGGAGGAGAAGAGAAGGGGAAAGGAAGTCTTCAACCACCAGTTATGTCTATGTCTCACCCAGAAACTACAGCCAGAGACATGTTGGCAAATTTAAAAAATCTTCTTCGACAGAAATTTTACCCCTGAAAAAGAGGATGTGTCTTGGAAAAACAGGACACATGGCAACCCTAAGTGCATTGCAAAGGCTGGTTTTGGCAACACTGGGAAAGGTACCATGATGCACATATGGTGGAATTGCTCGGATATAGCACAATTTTGGGATATGATATACAATGAGATGAAAAAAATGGTTAGGCACTCATTCAAAAAAACAGCAGAAGGTTTTCTACTGGGAATAGTCCCAAGAAGCCTAAAGGAAGAAAGTAAAACATTATACCTATACGCAACAGTAGCCGCAAGGCTACTGATAGCGAAAAATTGGAAAAGCGGGGTAATTCCAACAAAAATGGAATGGCTTGCCAAACTTTTAGAATATTACAATATATCCAAAACAATGGAAGAAATTGGAAGGACCACAAGAGAAAAGACAGAAAAAAACTGGAAAGCGTTCAAAGGGTACTTACAAAATTATGTTGAAAAGTCGGATCTCCTATTGTAATAAACAGGTTCCATTATAAATATTAGATATTAAACAAGCTGAATAATAAAGGAGAATTGTAAAGAATTGTAAAGAAATAAGAAATGGGAATAACAGTGTGTTGAAAGAAAAAGGATAAGTGGAAATGAACTGCAGCTGAGTTGACTGGAAGTCAAGCACAGGGTGAGGGGGGTGTTGAAAGGTGGTGGGGAAAACAGATGTAAGGATGCAAGGGAAGACTGGTCGATTTTTTTGTTTTTTTTCCGTTTCTGCTCTTTATCTGTTGTTTTTGTTGTTGTTGTTGTTTTTCTGTAAATGATTGAATGTTAGTTTACTTTGTTTGTAAAAATGAGTGAATGTAATAATGAGTGAATGTTAGTTTATTTTGTTTGTAATATGCGAATGTATTAATAGTTGTATTGGCGAATAATAAAATAAAGCTTTTTTTTTTTTTAAAGCAAAGGCTGGTTTCGAAATGAGCCTCAGTCTTGTTCTCTGTGTGTATAGTATACTGGTGTACTGGCTGCTGATCTGCCCATGCTATTGATTGCCAGGTGAGGTCCTTCCACACCCCACCTGGATCACACAGCTGGGGCTGAGGAAGAGCAGCCACTAGAAATTGACAAGTGAAGCACATCTGGAAGTTAGCAGCCTGCTTATGGGTCCAGCTACTCAATATGTTACAAGTGTGCAGAGGAGGGTGACTAAGATGATCAAGGGTCTGGAAACCAAGCCTTATAAGGAACAGTTGAAGGAGTTGTGTATGTTTAGCCTGGAAAAGAGGAGAGTGAAAGCAGATATGATAGCCATCTTCACATATCTAAAGGGCTGACACCGTGACACATAGAAGATGGAATAAGCTTGTTTTCTCCTGCTCCAGAGGGTAGGACCTGAATCCAATGGCCTCAAGCTGCAAGAAAGGAGATTCTGACTAAACAGACAGAAAAGCTTTCTGACAGTAAGAGCTGTTCAACAGTGGAATGGGCTCCCTTGGAACATGGTGAGCTCTCAGTTGAGATTCCTGCATTGAAGCGTGTTGATGACCCTTGGGGAACCTTCTAACTTTACAATTCTAAGATTCTAAGTGGATAATATGACCCAAGTCCAGTTTAAAGATAAAGAACCATAAGAAAGGAGAGCAGCTGGGGGATCGTGAAGACAATGACCAGGTCACCTGTGTTTCTGTTCAGTCTGTTGTCCAGCTATTAACTGGGAAGAGGGTCGGATTAGTTTCAAGCCTTCCTCTCCGTTCTCTTCTTATAGTTATTTTTAGTTGTACTTGGGCCAGACAACCCTTCAGATGGAGGACCCTCTCACAGTCCTTCAAACAGAAGAGCGCTTTCTGTCAAGGTGGTCAGCCTACATTTAATGTCGTGTTCCTGGTTTGGTCCTGAGTGTGTCTAGAGTTGCAGTGACATACTGGGACTGGAAGAGTCATGATGGGAAGGCCTATACGGTAACTTCCGGAATTGTTCAACGATCAGCTATCCTCACATGCCGGTTTCAGGTCCATGACAGGAGTTTACGCTTGCTTGCCTCCCCCCCCCCCATGGCCTTTTCTTTTTCTTTTTTTGCTTATATGGCAACTTTTCAAGCTGTTCTTTTTGGTTCTAGCCTGAATCATTCTCCGGATGTTGTTCTGCATACTGCTTACAAATTTCAAATATTAATAATATTTGAATGCCTGGCCAAACCCATCTTTTAAAAAAACAAAAGCAATGGATGTGTTTATAAAATATTTAGTCACAGTGTTATGTTTAGGAGAACACACAGGCAAAGGCTCTGTTGAAATGTAAGCATAGCCTGAGTTATGACCAACTTCAATAGCTACCACAATGCGGTCTCTAATGAGATGAGCAACAATGCCATGACTGCTTAAGCTGTTTGGGGGGCATTGTGCACTCTTTGCCTTTTGTTTCCTTTCCTTAATTTTAGTTTATACATAAAAACAGGGAATGTGTTTCTTTATTTACAAGACAAAGACCCCCTTGTTCTTGACTCCCCCCCCTCCAAACCCACAGAGCAATCGAGGACTTTATGAACAACAACAAAAATTACCAATCCTGCAGAATCACTGAAGCGGTGTGTAAACTCTCTAAATAGGAGAGTAGAGCCAGTGTGGTGTAGTGGTTAAAGTGTTGGACTACTAGGACCTAGGAGACCAGGGTTCAAATCCCCACTCAGCCATGAAGCTCACTGGGTGACCTTGCATCAGTGACCCTCTCTCAGCCTAACCTGCCTCACAAGGTTGTGGCTGGGATAAAATGGGAAGGAGAACTAAATACGCCAACTTGAGCTCCTTGGAGGAAAGATGGGATATAATTAAGTATATTAAAACAATCTCCAATCACTTTCTTCATGAAATGTGGAGTTCAGAATAGAACAATTGGTGATTTTAATGCTCCGTTTTTACACTTTGCCATTGGAAATGGTTGAATGAAGAAGATGGGAGGTAATAGTCTACCACAGGGGTCAGCAAACTTACCAGGCCTCGGGTCAGTTCCTCCAGCACCCATCGCGGGGGAGCGCGCCCCCATACGTGTGCGCACACGCTATTTCCAGCACACTTCCGGGTCGGCGGAGCACCGGAAATAGCTTGTGTGCGTGCGCACGGGCCTCCTCAGACCCGGAAGTGTGCTGGAAATGACACTTGTGCATGCGCACAAGCTATTTCTGGTGCTCCGCTGTGGGCAGCTGTACCGGTAAAAGCGGGTGGTGGCAGCGGGTGGTGGGGGTCGCCGCGGGCCAGATAATTGAGTCCCTCAGGCTGTATCCGGCCCACGGGCCTTAGTTTGGGGACGTCTGGTGTACCAGTTATAGTCCTGCAATTCCAAAATGAAAAATCTGATACAGGAAGAATAATTGTATTTCCATAATCACCCGAAACAAAAGTGAGGATTTTGTTGTACTGAACATTTGCTTCATCTTAGACCCAGAACATGCTAATAATAATGCAATGGCAAGCTTCCAGCAAATAGAAACATACTAGTTGTGTATTATTGAAGGAATAAAATTTGGATGCCAAAACTTGCTTTGGCTTTGATCTCCGTTGGGAGGAATAGCTGGCTTAGGAACAGGGAAGGCCTCTGTGCTGTACTATATAATCTTTGTTGATGCTAACAAATCCAACAGCAAAGATTCAGAATGTTAATACACAGCCCAGCACCTAGTTGTGGGAGCTGGCAAGAGAAGAAGAAAGAGTCCACCCAGCAAGCAGGCCTTAAAACTAACGCATCACCTCTCAGCAATCCTGGGGCAACACCTTTCATCAGATGACAGTTCTGAAGGGGGAAAGAGTTTGTGCACCTTGCAGAGGCAAAAGGCTTTTAAAAAAATAACAGTAGGGTCCCTGTAGAATAAACAGCAATGTGTCATTAACAAGCAGTGCCTGTACGCTTGCGACACCTCTGGCAACTTGCTTCCTTACTCATAAAACAGAGAGCGTTTTGCTTATGAAGAAGGCATGCTGTGTATGCTGTACTGCAAAACAATGAAAGTGAAGTTAGGAACTTCTGGAACATTATCTTAGAAGGATCTTGTTACTATATAGGCTGCCGTTCTGCATATATAACAAGGACTCATCTTGAAGACTAGCACCTACATTCTTGGATGAGTTTAATCAATGACAGTCCATTTCATCACATGTATAAACATTACCTGATGGGGATAACTCTTCATGCATCTGATGGATTGGGCCGTAGCCCACAAACGTTTATGCTGAAATAAATTTGCTAGTATTTAAGGTGGCGCTGTGGGTTAAACCACAGAGTCTAGGGCTTGCTGATCAGAAGGTTGGCGGTTCGAATCCCTGCCATGGGGTGAGCTCCCGTTGCTCGGTCCCTGCTCCTGCCAACCTAGCAGTTCGAAAGCACAGTAAAGTGCAAGTAGATAAATAGGGACCACTCCAGCGGGAAGGCAAACGGCGTTTCCGTGCACTGTTCTGGTTTGCCAGAAGTGGCTTGTCATGCTGGCCACATGACCCGGAAGCTGTCTGCGGACAAACGCCGGCTCCCTCGGCCTATAGTTCTCTAGCTTGAGCACTCATCCTGAATTCATTCTGATTTGCTTGCATGGTAGTTACGTGTCGTCTTGTCAATCATCTGTCACTTTTCAGTGGATTCCCTGTCATTTTCCTAGCTGCAAAAGTCTCTGTGTTTTTGTTTTTTTTAATTAAAAAAGTGGATCTGTTGTGCTAGAACAACAGAGTGCTTTGAACTGCCTACATTCCCAGTATTTGCTTGAATTGAATTGTTGCAAAATACTAGGAGTCTGGAGGCAACTTGCTTCAACCCCACTGAAGTCAAACAAGAGTAAAGGAGTATGCTGGATGGCAGTTCAACTGCTCAACCTCATTCTTTCTAGGCATGGGACAACTAGGAAGTGTGGATGAGCCCATAGCGTAGCATTTTCTTCATAAGCAGATGCCCATGGGAAGCCTCCAAGCAGGACACGACCATATAAGAGGAGTCTGTAGTCTAAGACTGCAATCTCAAGCACACATACTAGGGAGGATGTCCCATTGAATAGAGTGGGGCTTACTTCCAAGGAAACGTTATGTTTTTTTTTTTTTTTTATAAGAATTTATTGGCATTTTTCTATAACAACATATACCCACACCCACACCTACAATTTTTTTTTTTTTTTTTTTATTAAACAAATTACAATTACAAATTACATACTTACATGTACATATACATACACACATACAAATACATACAATCACATAGTACAAATACACAAAAAACAAACCCACATAAATAGATATAAATTCATGTAATACTAATCCGAATAATTTTATTAAATGAATTCTTTAAAAATACTCTCTTATTCTAGCCTCCTGATTACCTCAGTGGGGCTAAAATTATTTATAGTTCCTTCCTAAGGCTTCCCATTTTATCTCTTCATTAAATTTAATATTAGATATACTTTCAATATTTGGGACTCAGCCCGAATGTTGTTCTTTTGATGTTATCTTTAACTTCTATTTCCTTTTCTTTATTCTTTTTTTTTCATTTTATAGTTCGGCAGAGGCTATTCCATAATAGCTACTGTATCGGTGTTACATCTTTTCTTTAGATATTGTATAAAGTCGTTCCACTCCTTTATAAATTTTTCTTTTGGATTGTCTTTAATTTTTTCTGTGAGATGTGCCAGTTCTACATATTCTAGCGTTTTATTCATCCAATCTTTTATATTTGGCACTGTCGCACTTTTCCATTTTGTGCCTATTAAAGTTTTAGCCGCAGTTGTGGCATATAAAAAAAAACTTCGTACTCTCATTGGAATGTCAGGCGTTGTTATGCCTATAAGGTAAGCTTCCGGTGTTCTTTTAAATTTGATGTTACATATTAATTCTATTTCTAGATGGATCTCTCTCCAGAATGACTCTATCTGTTTGCATTCCCACCATAGATGATACCAGTTCCCAACTTCGTCACATCGCCAGCATTTTTTACTTGCATTCCTGTACATTTTAGAAAGTTTGTAAGGGGTAATATGCCACCTATAAAACATTTTAATCATGTTTTCCCTGATTGAGTTGCAGGCTGTGAAACTCCAGTTCACCTTCCATAGATTTTCCCATCTAGCTAACATGATGTTTTGACCTACGTCTTGTGCCCAGCGTGTCATTGAGGTTTTTATTTGTTCCTCCATGACCATCCAGTCTAACAGTATCCTGTATGCTTTTGATAGCGTTTTTGTTTTAGAATTTAACACTTCCAAATAAAATTTGGAAGGTTCTTTTTCAAATCCTATTTTGCTATCGACTTTATATCTCTCGAAGAGTTGATAGTAAGTAAACCAGTCCTTTACTGTGTTCTTTAAATTTTCGTATGATTTTAGTTCTAATTTTTTATCTCTTCTTTCCAGCAAATCAAGGTACGTTGGCCATTTGGTCGTTCGAGCGTGACCTCTTCTCTCTTGGGCCTCTAATGGGGAGTTCCACCATGGCATATGTTGTTCCAGTAGATGTTTATATTTTAACCAAACTTTCATTATGGAGCCTCTTATGATGTGGTTTGAGAAGTCTTTATGGATCTTATGCTTATCATAGTTTAGATATGCGTGCCATCCAAATCTCAGGTTGAATCCTTCTAAATCTAACAATTCCAGATCTTCTAGTCGGCACCATTCAGCTATCCAAGTAAGGCAGGCGGCATCATAGTACAAGATTATATCTGGCAAGGCCAGTCCTCCTCTTGTTTTGATGTCAATCATATTTAAATGTTTAATTCTCGGTCTCTGACCTTGCCAGATATACCTCGCAATGTCCCTCTGCCATTCTTTCAGCTTGTCTTCCCCCCCCAGTATAGGGATTGTCTGGAATAAGAACAGGAGTTTAGGAAGCACCAACATTTTCACGGTTGCTACCCTCCCTAGTAAGGACAATTTTAGCTTACTCCATTTTTCCATGTTGTACTTTATATTGTTCCAAATCGGGATGTAGTTATTCTGGAACAGATCTATATTTTTGGGGGTGATCCACACTCCAAGATACCTACAATTAAACAAATGCAAAACACATAGAACAAATACAAACAGTGTCAAGTTTTCTCATTGCATCTTTCTAGGAAAAAAAAAAAATTTCTATTTCCGTATCTTGACTATTGACTTCCCCTGCCTTTTCACCTTCGAGTTTATATCCTAAGTCTATTTTATAACCATTTCTCCTAACAAAAAAAAAAAAAAAAAAAAGTTAAATTCAGTTGTATAATTACAATCAATTATATCTTCAACATTTTACTAAAAATACATCACTACATCTTGATCTCAATCCTCTTATTCCATAAACATAATCCACTTAGATTTACTTTACTTATACTCCACCTCACTGATCTTCACAGCTTATTCGATCAAATCTATCTCTTCTATCCTTAAGATTGCTGCTAATAACATGATAACTTGAAATATCTCCTTTCATGTT
This sequence comes from Lacerta agilis, assembly GCF_009819535.1. Taxonomy (NCBI): domain Eukaryota; kingdom Metazoa; phylum Chordata; class Lepidosauria; order Squamata; family Lacertidae; genus Lacerta; species Lacerta agilis. The sequence goes on along the minus strand of NC_046314.1, from coordinate 69,380,550 downwards.
CAAATATAAAATATAACAGAAAATTGTTGACAGTATTCACCCTCCGATTTCGGTTTACCATATCAGGCTACCTTAAGTATTACTTAATGCTTCACCCCACACCCCCTCTGTCCATTATTCTTCTCCTGGTGGTTTCAACACTAAACTTCCATGTAGCTTCCCTCTCCAAACGTCCACAGATCCAGGCACAGTCCAAACCTCTCCTTGCCACGAGTTCAGAGGTAACCATCTCATCATCTCTCAGCTTCTTCGGTTCTTTGTAACATTCCTTTTCTTCTTGTAAATACCTTAATTCTTTGTCCCTGGCCCCCGAGCTCACACCTCGGGGACTGGATATAAAAAATCTTGACGTCGCCTTGGGGCTGCCACCCCCAGAAAGCGAATTTCTTCTCCGAAGTAGCTCACTCATCAGCCCTCTCAGCTCCTTGGCAAGGGATTCTTCCAAAGTGTCAAAAGTTTTAAAAGCCTCCTCTGTGGGCAATTGGTTCCATTTCAGACCCCCACACAAGACTTTGACTTTTCTACAAAGCAATTCCACCTTCAAGGCAGTGAGTCTCTGTTCATCCGTTAATCCAGAGTTCAATACCAGTTCAAGGACGAAACCCAGCATACTGGCAGAGGAGGAGGAAGTGGGTGTCATATTTCTACTCCCCTCTTTGTTCGTCGCCATTTTCCTGAGCTGGAGCGCAAATACCGCAACTTTAAATGGAGATATTTTCCTCTAATTAGCTTCCCGAAAGAAAAGTTTGCCAGTCTCATGTGTCAATTTTAAATACATTATAGCCAGTTCTGTAGCAGTAATCACTCAGATTGGTTAGATTCTTGAGCTCGAAGGGAGGGAGGCAGGCTGCCCTTCTCCTTCCCCCCGGATCGTCCCAAAAGCACGATTTCACTCAAATTCTTTACTCACGACCACCGGGTTCCTTTAGCTCCATTCTTCACAGGTAGAACTTAGACGCTCACCGCGGGCTCTGTCGCCGCATTTGCATCCCGGTTGGGGCATGTGGAAACGTTATGTTTGATTGCACTGTGAGTGTGCACTTAATGCCCACTTTTATTGCCGAAATCTGGACACCACTGCTTCATCTCTAACTATTCTTCATAGACTTTTTGCATCTTGCCCTAAATTGCCTACCAAGAACAGGCAGTCTGTTGCAACACATGGTAGATTGGAAGACACACATGTTTGTGTAGCCTAGTAGCGAAATAAGCTTTGAAGGAAAAGCAGCCTGGATTAGAGGAGTGGGGGACAGATTTGCTGTTATGCTGGCAATCTAATATTTGGCATAATTTATTGGAGGATGGATTAGAATCCTTTTAATATTTTCATAAATAACTTGCTAAGCCCAAGATTTGTTTGCTCCCAAGTCAACAGTCTAACCCAAAGTCTGGAATTTTAAGTCTATTGTATAATAATTCTGTACAGAAATCAATGTAACTTGTTGACTGAAGGTTTTTGATTTAGTTCTTTTTATCCAAGTAGGAACTTCAAAACAGAATTGGCTGGGAATGGGTTATTTATGATGTGGTTCTGCAGTGGACAAGCTTTATACCCTCTCATTTTGTTTCCCAAGTTTATGCAGTTATCTTTATGCTAGCATAAAGGTAAAGGTAAAGGGACCCCTGACCATTAGGTCCAGTCGTGTCCGACTCTGGGGTTGCGGCGCTCATCTCGCGTTACTGGCCGAGGGAGCTGGCATACAGCTTCCGGGTCATGTGGCCAGCATGACAAAGCCGCTTCTGGCGAACCAGAGCAGCGCACGGAGACGCCATTTACCTTCCTGCCGGAGCGGTACTTATTTATCTACTTGCACTTTGACGTGTAATTTTAGAATGGACCATGAGGTCATCTGGTTCAACCCTCTACTCAGTGTAGGGTGTATGCAGGATCCGCAGCAGTGGCAGACTTTGGATTTATCTTGCAAAAGCATTTCAATATATTATTTATATACCCACAATAGTTTTTATTTACTGGTAACATATTGTTAGGACACAGAAGTTTAAAGGAAGCTATTTTGGGCCACCCACCTCCCAACCATCTGACATCCTATTGACATCATGAAATTGGCAGATGGGTCATCCCACTGAGTTGGGCAGAGATGTGGCACAAAGCAGGATTGAACTCTCCATGCATCAACTGGTGCATGGGATGTTCAGCCCTGCTTTCTGTAACTGTCTCTCTCCCTCTCTATTTATCTATAGGATGTAGTTATATGTTGAAAGTATTTAACAACCTTTAAATAAATAAATACTACTATTGCTGCTGCTGTTACTACTACCGATGATGGTGTGATTGGTAGGTGAGTTCTGCAATTCTTATTAGTATGAACTTGGCACTTGAGACTATATCCCATTCAGTAGAAATTTTGTATTTTGTATTTTGTATTTTTATTTTTACTGCTGTAAGCTGCCTTGGACAGGCATTGCCTAGAAAGGTGATGTACAAGTATTTTTTTTACAAACAGTGAAGGAGAAAAACGTTTGCACCAATGGCTGACAGAAAAGGGGAAGAATAAACAGAATTTAAAGCTAGAATTCCCTGACCCTTTGCCTAAGGATGTTGTGACCCTTCTCTTTTGTTTGCTATCTTTATAGGAACAAACTCAGAAAGTACTTTTGTGGCACAGAAATGCCTGATGCAGCGCACTCTGCAGCAGTTAACTGGTACAGTATATAATCATTTGCTATTTGGAAATTTAATAAAATAACGGTAATTAGAAGGGCTGAGCCGAATTTATTAGGATCATTTTCTGCAGTGTTAAAAAAGCACTCATGTTTTTCAACAACTTCATTGGCATTGCTTCCGCAAAATGTTTGTTTCATTCTTATTGCCCTTTCTTGCTATCAGTGACATAATCACATGACCATGTCTGACTATTTTGTGTTGTGACATCAACCTGTTTACTATATGGTGATTGGCTGGTGTCATGCATGTGACCAGTCTGGGAAGCAGAAGGAAGGGATAATCAGAGTTGAGAAACAATGTGTCAAAATCAGTGGTGGGAAACCATGGTGCCAAACAGGATACAAAAGGTGACTATTTGCCCAAACAAATTATTTTAAAAATATCCCCAAGCATTTCCCCTATGATCTACTGCTTTCAGCCTGAATATGGAGAATATTCGGCACAGCCCAACTAATTATCTATATCTTATAAAATAAAATATATCAATAGAAATGTGCCAAAATAATTTTGAATTACATTCCTAGCTATTATAAAGGGCCCTTGCCTCATCAAGTTATCTTCTCCATATAGTGTTACTATGATGTGATTTAAGTTTTATAACTTGACGTTCTTCTCAACCTGGAATTCTTCAGAGATACTTTCACTAAACTGCTCATTTCCTCCACGGTGATTTTTTTGTCTCTGTCTCTTTTTCATTTTTCGGTGATATTTGGCATTTTAGGTTTATTTTACTTTTGCTGCAATATATCACTGATTTTCTGTGGGTTGCTGGAGAAGTGAATTGGGATGGGTTACTGTTGCATCTGTTGGCAACCACAGTTGCAACAGATTTAAAGAGATACAAAGCAACACTACTTCTTCTGTTACCCTGTATCCTTTACTCAAGAACAGCAAAAGAGTTGAGCTGCTAACAGCCTTTGGAAACAGCAATCGAAATCCCACACTTGCATGTGACACTTAGATAACACAGGAATGGGGGCATGGCAGATCTTCCATACATTCAATATTCAGGTTAGAAACAGGATGTGTGATGAGGTGGAGCTGTGACACATAAGAGCCGGAAAAGGAGCTAAATCCATCGGTTCAAAACTTGGGGCAATGCTGACTCAGGTCTGATTGGTTGCCTAGCCCTGTGATATGTGTACTGTGTGGTTCTCTATCGATTGAAATCACTGGTCCAAGAAGAAGACCCAGCTTAATGAAAATGGCACTGAGGCAGAAGCCTATCAGGAAACATGATGTGTGAACTCAGCAAATACTGTGGCCCCGAAGCATTGCATTCACTCCCATATTGGAACAAGCATCCCTAACATCCCAGGAAAGATAGAGGATCTGAAAACTGTTCTGAGCAGTATTTTCGATACCCAGAAAGTCCACTTCAAGAAGGGTGATTCTGCAGCTTAGAATTTGGAATTGTCTTATGGATTTGCTAGTAAATGCTTTCTCCATGCCTGGGTAAGAGACTTATTTAAATTGAATCTTGTATCCAGTGGCAGGCTGGGGTAGTGGAGTAGGGCAGAACCACCCCACATTGATTCCTACAACAATCTCCTCGGTGTGTTTAATGCTTCTTCTGGTCACACACACTTGGGTAGCAAGAGCTGCATCTGTAAACATGAAGATTTTTCTGACTTTACATTTGACATTTCTCTCTCTCCTGGCTAGGAAGGTAAAGCTGTCACTGCTATTCCTCTGTGCATCAGTGCCTGAATTTTGACAGTTTGGTTGGGAATGTTGTGCTTTCTGTGAAGGATTTTAAGAGTCATTTTTGACATACTCTTTCTGTTGCTTATTTTGGTTTCGACGACTTTGCTATTGCTCTGCGATGGAAGGGAATGAAAATTGTAATATTGCACACACCCGTACACACACATGCTTGAAGCAACTGATAAATGGTCCGATGTAAATGCATAGAAATGTAAAGCAGCTATTAATAGTTTCAGGTAGGTAGCCACGTTGTCAAAATAAATAAATAAAAATTGTCCAGTTGCACCTTAGAGACCAACTAAGTTTGTTCTGGGTATAAGCTTTCGTGTGCATGCACACTTCATCAGATACTTTTTCAGTGTATCTGAAGAAGTGTGCATGCTATTAATAGTGTGCAGGAAGGATAGTCCTAACAAAAAGGGGGCCTGTTTGTGGTTTAGTGGGTTGGATGTTGGCTTGGAAAGCTTTGAGTCAAACCTCTGCACAACCACATACATGCTGGGTGGCTCATTTCTGTGTCTCAGTTGCTCTCATATGTACAAAGGAATAGTCATAAACAGGATGACTGGGATGAACAGGGAGAGATTGTAAAGGATTCTCCACATTTAAAGTGCTACAGGAATGTGTATTAATAATAATGGGCTGCATGCAGTCCACAGAATGTTATACAATGAGGAGACGCCTTTTATGGATGGCAGAGCACCGCTCTCCTCACTGCTATAGCTCAGGCTACATGCCATGATTTATCAGGACCACCTCTATCTCGGCCGACTCATTGCTTCTGCACACAGAGTGACTATTATTATAAACAAATGGATCTGCTTGGTAGGTGCACAAGCCAAAGGCACAAATCCCTTCAATGAATAAAAAAGCAATGATCTCACTGTGTTTATGACATGGCTGTATAATTATTATGAAGGATTAAAAAAAAAGTAAATAGGCGCTTTGTGATATTGGCCATTGCAACCCAGTTGCCCTTCCCATTGCTATGGTGCACACCAGGGGTAGGCAACCTAAGGCCCGGGGGCCAGCTGCGGCCTAATCGCCTTCTCAATCTGGCCTGCGGATGGATCCTGGAATCAGCATGTTTTTACATGAGTAGAATACGTCCTTTTATTTAAAATGCATCTCTGGGTTATTTGTGAGGCATAGGAATTTGTTCATCCCCCCCCCAAAATATAGTCCAGCCCCCCACATGGTCTGAGGGACAGTGGACTAGCCCATGGCTGAAAAGGGTTGCTGACCCCTGGTGCACACTACCCCGATCTTCTCTTATTTAATTTCCCTCTGCATGTGTATTTATTTTCACAGCCAGTTAGGGGTCACAGTAAGAGTATGAGGTCAAAAAATTCAATGGACCTGAATCCCCTTTTGTTTCACACTCTTACTTCTGAATCTCACAATGCAATCTTAATATTGTGTACTCAGAAGAATGTCTCATGGAGTTTAATGGGGCTTACTCTCTGGTAAGTATGCTTAGGATTGCAGCCCAAACAAATGGCAAAGGTAGAGAAGGGAGCATTTGTTTTTGCTTGCATGTATTTCCTCCAAGAGGATATTTTGTGAAGGGTTGAAAGACGTACAGGGTTGAAAGACGGGCATAGCCTACTGCAAGAATCAGAGCTGCTCATGGAATTTTCTCACACCACACACAGCACTGAATGAAATGCCTTCACCCAAGTGATCTTGCACGGAGCCATTTTTCTTGATTCAAAACGTACATTGCTTGTTGTGTTTAAATTAAGAACAAAGAGGGATCTTATAGACTAATCGTGGCAAGGATATGCATTCATTTTTGCTTTATTATATCTCCTCACAAATATTTACCGGTACCTTTTCTGTGCTTTCTATAGAAAATTGTTGTTGTTCAGTCGTTCAGTCGTGTCCGACTCTTCGTGACCTCATGGACCAGAGCACACCAGGCACGCCTATCCTTCACTGCCTCTCGCAGTTTGGCCAAACTCATGTTAGTAGCTTTGAGAACACTGTCCAACCATCTCATCCTCTGTCGTCCCCTTCTCCTTGTGCCAACATCTTTCCCAACATCAGGGTCTTTTCCAGGGAGTCTTCCCTTCTCATGAGGTGGCCAAAGTACTGGAGCCTCAACTTCAGGATCTGCCCTTTCAGTGAGCACTCAGGGCTGATTTCTTTAAGAATGGATAGGTTTGATCTTCTTGCAGTCCATGGGACTCTCAAGAGTCTCCTCCAGCACCATAATTCTCTATAGAAAATAGCATGCTCCAAATGCTATTGCCACTTTGTACACTAGAGGGCAGCACGACTTCTGTGTGTCTGCCTTTGCACTGTTCTCTCTTCTGAACACCCTTTTGCCTGCCCATCCATTCAGTGGAGTCATAGAAGAAAAATATTTGGCAGGCTGGGGGGGGGGGAAATAAGAAAATGCTGTTTTGTTATGAGCGTACCCTGCACACACAGGCAGAAAGGAAAACAATGTGCTACAAATGAGAGGGAATGTGTAATTAGTTTTTCAGGAGCAGGCGGTCACTAGGGTTTCAACTAATCGGGGTGGGGTGGAGGAGGAAGCCTAGTCAAGCCAGGGTTAGCTGCCAAGTTTCTGGGCCAGTTGTCAGAAAAACACGACCAGCTTTCCCCCTTAGCGTGTAGTTTTGTTTGGGCCGCACAGCATTGGTGAATATAACCAAATAAACAAGCCCACAGAACTTAGTAGCCTGCAAAAAAGTGTTGTATGTTGTTACATACAATTCTCAGTTAACAGAAAACTTATGTGTTGAATCCAGACCCCATTTCTGCAAAAAAAAGCCACAGAGCTGCAAATGATGCACTAGGGGGCTCTACCTCTAACCCTCCCCCAGGTATCAGAATTATTTCACTCATTCAAGAATAATTATTTCAAGAATTGCCAACTCTGGCTTCCTCCCACTCCTTTCTGGTTATGCCCGAGTTTTGGGTTGTAAAATAAAAAGCAAAGAGTTTGGTGAGTAAGAAACCCTCCTCCAATCTACAGTTGGACAAAACCTTTATGGTGTCAAGTGTTGCTCTTCATAGAGCAAGATGTGACACAAAAGTGGGGGTGAAGGGAATATATCTATACAGTGGTACCTCGGGTTACAGACACTTAAGGTTACAAATGCTTCAGGTTACAGACTCCGCTAACCCAGAAATAGTACCTTGGGTTAAGAACTTTGCTTCAGGATGAGAACAGAAATTGTGCTCTGGCGGCGCAGCGGCAGTGGGAGGCCCCATTAGCTAAAGTGGTACCTCAGGTTAAGAACAGTTTCAGGTTAAGAACAGACCTCCAGAACGAATTAAGTTGATTATTATTATTATTATTATTATTATTTTATTTGTACCCCGCCCATCTGGCTGGGTCCCCCCAGCCACTCTGGGCGGCTTCCAACAAATATTAAATACATTAAAATGTCACAGATTAAAAACTTCCCTAAACAGGGCTGCCTTCAAGTTCTTAACCCGAGGTACCACTGTATCTATATCTATATATCTATATCTATATCTATATATCTATATCTGTTCTTTAAAAAAACTATTCAATTGTCAAAGGTTTCAGTGTCTGAGGGCTGCTCCCTGTGATGGCCCCAGTTGGGTCGAGCCAAACCAAGGCAGGCCAGCCAGTGGGTGGTCTGAAGACTTTTATTCTTCTCTCCCCATGAAAAGCACCCTCCTTTTTCAGTGACTCAGTGATTGTCCAGAGATAATGAAGAGAGAAGGCACCCCCTCACCACTGTGCCCTACACACACCTAGCATTCAAGAAACAGCATCCATTGTGAATCTCTTTGCAGCTGTGCTTGGCTGAAGCTGCAAACAAGACTTTTTCTTTCCTCTGTCCTTTTTCTTCATAACAACAACATAGTCACATCCTTGACAACGCATTTGAGAAGAAATGAAGCTCATTCAGAGTGAGAACATTTACCTTATTCTGAATTATCTTACTTTCCCCAAGTAATGTCAGATTGCTAAATCTAATTAGCTGTGTGATTGTGCTGCTGTTACTATCATGACGCTGTGGTTTCAAAACAAAACAAAAATGGTGTTGGAGCAGCAGATTATCTGGAAGGAGGGCAACACTAAAAAGATAAGCTTGGGAAGCTCCTGACATCCAGAGCACTTCTTTGTGCCAAAAATGTACAGTAGTGAATATTTGACTCAGGGTAATTTCACAATATAGTCAATAGTACATAGTAGCTAGGAGAAGAAATGCACTTTTCCCAGTGACTATATCTTGCTGATTGGGTACTGGAAAGATGTGCTGTCCTCACACAACAGAAGCACAATTTGACAGGGAAGATGACTGAACCGCCCCCTAAAAATTGCAATTGTGTAGCAATTGTGGTTCAGCAAGATGATTATTCTCCGGTCATAAAAGACAGTTACTTCCTCCAGCTGATTTACATTTACCATCTTATTTCTGTCCTCTCCGTTTTGAACATAATAATTTTCCTGCAGTGATCATTGCACACAGGAAATTCCAAGCCCGCCATGTACATACCACTATGTGCAAAGAACACACTCGTGTCTCTTTGGCCATGTAAACAAATGCTGAAAAAGACGGACACCTGCTTTAAAAAATAATCCTACACAGGTCTGTATAGGAAATTCTTCAGATACGTGGTGCTAGCTAAATCTGCATTTGAATAGCTAAGACATTTCAAAAGTAACTTCTATTGCGTGAGTTCAAGCCATCACAGATCTCTCCCCCACACTGGCAGAGCTGTCAAGCAGGGAAATGTTTGGAGTGCAGAGAAACTGAAATCATCTTCTTCTCCCCCCCTCCCCCATAAAACTAATTCAGAATTAGTCAGAAAGCTGTTAAGTGCTAAGAGAAAGACTTGCATGGAAACACAAGCAGCACCGGCAATTTCCCCTGAATAATTCTGGAAAGGATGTGAAACAAGGAAGATGACTTTTTATGTGTCTGCATCTTTAGTCCCTGTAGATCAGAGTTATGAAACTGTGCCCTCCATATGTTTTTGGTCTACAACTGACATCATTCCTGACCATGCTAGTTGGGGCTGATGGGAAATAAGCCATCATCATATGGAGAGCCACAGGTTCCCAATCCTTGATGTAGAAATCAATTAGGAAAGGAATGCTGTAGGGCCATTTTTTTTAATTTAAGAAAAAACCTAATCGATCAGACCAAAGTCCAGTCCAGTCCAATGTTCTGTTCACATAGTGACCAGCCAAATTAGAAGCGGACCAACACAAAAGGCTGTAGCTAAGTGGTACAGTGCTGGCTCAAGCCATTTTGACAGACCCCAAAATAGAGACCCGCTCCCTGCCAGGGAACAACATCAGGATCTACATCAGGATCTACATCAGGACAAAGGGGGAAAGAAAGACCGACATCGGGATTTGCTGTCCTGGTGGACCCTGCCACCTGCGGCAGTCGCTTCACCTTACCTTATGGGTGGGCTGACCCTGCTTTTAAATGGTCCCAAGAACAGTCTCTGGTACCTCCAAGTCAGGCTTAGTTCCTACCTAAAACCCTGAGGAACTGCTGTTAGTGTCAACAGTACTGAGCTAGATGGACCCATGGTCTGACTTGGTATAAGGCAGCTTCTTCCTCTGTTCCTATGACACGACCATGACAGCACTCTTTTGCTTGCCTTCTCCCAAATGATTGGTATTCAGAGGTGCATTGCATCTGATATGGGAGGAAATATATAGCCATTGTGACTAGTAGTGTTTGATAGCCTTATCCTCCATGAATTAGGTTTCAAAGCTGTCTGTGTTAGGGACCATCACTACATCTTGTGGCGGTACATGCCAGAGTTTAGTTATGCACTGTGGGACGAAGTATTTGCTTTTCTCTATCCTGACTCCCCCATCCTTTAGCTTAATTGGATGAAGCTGGGTCTTAGTAATACAGGAGATGGATAAAAATGTACCCACTTTTTCCACACTACATGAATAATGTTACAGTGGTACCTCGACCTACGAATTTAATCCATTCCGAATGCACATTCGTAGGTCGAAAAATTCGTAAGTCGAAAAAAGTGATTTCCCCATAGGAATGCATTGGAAATGAAAAATTCAGAAAAATTTGTAAGTTGAGTAAACCGCATCTAAAATTCGTAAGTCTAGTAAACCCCATCTAAAACCAGCAATGGATGTCCTTCAGATGTTGAAAAAATTGTAGGCATGTGGGCACTTTTTTCATTCGTAAGTCGAAAAATTCGTATGTCGAGTAATTCGTAAGTTGAGGTACCACTATACTCATCTGCAGAAATCACCTCAGCCTTCTTTTAGATGTCTTCTGATAATGAAATTGTTCAGATGGACCTTTGCAATAGGAATTACTGCTTTTTAACAACCCAGTACAGTGGTACCTCGCTAGATGAATGCCTCACTAGACGAAAAACTCGCTAGACGAAAGGCATTCGCTAGCGAAAGGCTGTCTCGCAAGACGAATTTTCCTATGGGCTTGCCTCGCAAGACGAAAAATTTCTGCGATTTCCCCCCCGTCAAACCGCTCTTCCCCCATTGGCGAATTAATTTCGTCTTGCGAGGCACTGCTGTATTTACAGTGTTGTACAACCACCTTGTTATAGTTTTATGAAAGTGCAGATTATAAATACTTCAAATGAATGAATGAATGAATGCTGGCGGAAGGTGACTTTGAAGTAATTGGCTGCAAGCTATTACTTTAAGCAAGCTTGTACCTCTTGGCCTTAGTTTGGGCTCCAAGGGTCAAGCCACAGTTACAGGCCCTTGACAGAGAAAGGCAAAAGAGTAGACCCTTTTTTTCTGAAAATGTACGGCACTAAAAATAGAGACAAGGTCATATTAATGTGGCAAGTAGTTTGCAGACAGAAATGTCAGTCATCATCAGATGGGGAATAATGCTTTCACTAAGGCCTCTTTTGCTGACTGGGCAGTTGCTGAGGTCACACATGAGATCCCAACGAAAATGAGCTGGGAAAAGACAGAAGTGCATCCAAAGTTTCACCTGGTCCATGCTTCATTCCCTGACACAGTGAGCCAGGAAAGCCAGGATTCATTCCAGCTACTGAAATGTCAGAGGGAAAATGTCCTGCATGAGCGGTTGGCAGCTGACAAGGCAATCATTCGTTTTATTGCAGGTCATGCTCTCAAGGGCATTGCCTACAGACCAGCAGTACCCCAGGACAAACCCTCTCACACATGCATAGGAAAAACCCCCTGAGAATTGTTTCCTAATGAGAGCAGCTTTACGTGGGGCTGAACCTACCATTAGGTAGAATGAGGCAGCTGCCTCAGGTAAATGATAATAAATTGTCAGTAATTTATTATTATTGCTTGTTAATTTTTTATTTTTTTTACTGTTAGAGAATGAGAGAAGTGATTGTGGTGCTTTCTGACTCAGGTACCATGATAATTTGGTTGGCCTTAAGCACTGTGGGCTTTGACTTAGGGGAGGAGGCAGTCTTTGCTGCTTGCAAAATGTCTTAGGTAGGCGTTGTTTTAGGAGTATCCTTTTGCCACATGGGAGTAGTAGTCTCCAATGGCTGCTGGTTCAGTGAAATGGGGACAGGAGGCATTGGAACAGCTCCCATGTACTCCAGCAGTGAAGGGTGTGTCTCAGCATTCCCACAAGTATCCAGACCTTATGAATAAGCACAGAAGAAGAGCCTGCTGGTCCTGTATCAGGCCAATGGTCCATCTAGTCAAGCATCCTGTTCCAGCAGAAGCTACCCAGATGCCTGTGGGAAGCCTGCAAGCAAGACCTGAGTGTAACAGAACTCTCCCCACTTGTCATTCCCAGCAATTTGTCCCCGCAGTTTATTGTCTCTGGGAGATTTACCTCTTAGGCCTCTCCTGCCACCCAGAGGCAGAGCTAGCTGCTCCGGCACCCGGAGCGGCCTGTGGGGCGGGGCTAGCCATCCATGGGGGTGCGGCAGTGGCGGGGAGCGTCCCAGGGGGTGTGGGGAGCATGCAGTGTCAACATAAATGAGTGTATTTCACTGGAATCAGTCCACACGTTGAGTTGTGGATCATCAAATGTGTAATAGCTAAAAGAGGTACATCCATGTGTGATTCAGTTCATAGTCTTGAATACTTGAGAGCCAGTGTGGTGTAGTGGTTAAAAGCGGTAGACTCGTAATTGGTGAACCATGTTTGCGTCTCCGCTCCTCCACATGCAGCTGCTGGGTGACCTTGGGCTAGTCACACTTCTCTGAAGTCTCTCAGCCCCACTCACCTCACAGAGTGTTTGTTGTGGGGGAGGAAGGGAAAAGAGAATGTTAGCCGCTTTGAGACTCCTTCGGGTAGTGATAAAGCGGGATATCAAATCCAAACTCTTCTTCTTCTTCTTCTTCTTCTTCTTCTTCTTCTTCTTCTTCTTCTTCTTCTTTACCTTTCTTTCACCTGATATAAAACTTCACTTCTCGGCCTTTTGGCTAAGATCAAGTGTAGATATAAAACTTCAGAATCGTGAACTGTTGTTGCTACTGCATTTGAGTATAATTTTATTTACAGCCAAACTAAAGAATACATGAGAGACATGTAATGAGCATCCCAATTTTAGTTTACTGCTAAAATGCTGCTTTGGTGACCTACAAATTTGATTGCTGCAGCAGCTGTACTAACTTTTCCCTCCAGAGGCCTGGTCTGTGATAATATTTGCAGATGAATACATTGCTTTCCTACAAACCACGGACATTTTTTTGGGGGGGGGGAGTTTCCTTGTTTTTCCCCACTGCAAGTTGTGATTCTGATCACAAAAACACCCATGGGGAAAGGGTTAAGCACCCCATGCCAGCACATTTAATTGCTGCAATTAAAACCACAGCCCTCCAAGCCTGTGTTCCAGTTAAAAACAAAACAAAACAAAAAACTGGGAATCTCACCACTGGTCTCCCATGTCACGTGCAATTTCTCCCTTTGTGGTGATCTCCCATCTTAGCACAAATCTGCATACGTATCTAAAGCTTTGTGGTGGAATCTTTGGAGTTGAAGCACCAATAGTTTGGGGCCAGTGTGCTTTGATGTCGGGACAAGCATGACGCTGAACTTGCCCTTCTGCTCAGTCCAAATGCTGGGCATTGTTTCCACAGCATGTAAACGTCCCTTCAAATGATGCTGCCTCATTCTGAACATCCCATCTCACGTTGCAGCTGGAATATGCATTGTAACTCTTACCCTTTGCACATATCCTGCTATCCTCACCACCGCTGTAGCTAATCCATGATGACTTGGCAGGAAAACTGTTTATCCATTCTGCCGCAGGGCAAATCCCTAGGATTGTAGCCAATGAAGGTTGTCCATATCATGGGGAGGCAGCGGTACATAATAGTTCAGTTAATATGGGGTAGTTGCCGACTTGAATTTATTTGTGACAGGGTGTATTTTTACAAGTACATAATCTTTCCCACGGTATCAGGTATGCTGCTACAGTTGTTAAGGACTGCCACTATTTGGACTTTGGTGGATCTTCCAAGCAACAGTGGAAAAAGTTATCCCTTCTCTCCCTGCCCACATAAATTCAAAGGCCATTGCAGAGCGCACATACATACACATAAAAGTCTCTGAATTGTGTGTGTGTGTGTATGTGAGTGAGGAGATATGCTGGAATAGGGGGAAATCACGATTAAAGTATTTTTCCACTTAGGTTGTTTGCACCACACATTCAAAGAGCAGTGGGGAAACACAGAGACCCCCCCCCAAACTGTCCCTGGTTTGTAGAAAAGCATCGTATAAGAAAAATCAAACGTCACCCTTCCTTTCTTAACTTGGATATGCTTGTGTGGCATCTTCACTTTCCTGAGCTGACTCGAGCTTATGCTTAAGCCTCCTCGTTCCTTCTCAGTGCAAGGCTTTACTGAGCTATGCATGTTTGACCCCATTAAGACAATGGAGTTAAGCATGCAGAGATGAATGTCTGAGTGCCGCAAAAGGGAACAGTTTACTGCTGGCAGCTTCCTCCGCTCGAGGCTTCTCTCAATTTAAGGAAGCCCGGGAAACCATTCTGAGCAGCTACTTTAACTTTCACTGCCTTATCAATAACTTGAAAACCTGGAAAGTGTCGGGATTTGCGTCAACGAGGCCAGATTGAGGGCCTTATTTGATTCCATCGGACGGAGCGGGTGCTTTTGAGGACAGCGTGTTTATGGCCGCCTTATCTCACTTTCCCTTAATTCTCGCTGCCCTCGTGTTTATTTTGGCTGACCCGGGCCTCAGGCAGCAGCATACTTTGCTGCCACATAAGTTGCATAGCTACGCAATTAAGGAGGATGTGAAGCAAGTCAGACAAAAGGAATGTGCCACAGTGACAATGGTCTTCCTTTCCTTCCACGCTTTGCTTCGTAGAGCAAACTGAGGCCATTCCAAATAATCAGATATAATCAAAATAAGGAGGAAAAAACCCTGGATCAACGGGGGGGGGGGATAGGGAGTTTGATTGTCACCTGCTCACACCCAAAGACAAAGTATGGGAAATTCGAAAGTATTGCTTGTCACCTAATGAAGCATTATACCTAGTTCCTAAATACATTCATGTTTAGAAGCTCTACTTGGTTGTAGATCATAAAGTCTTCCGAAAGTTAAACTCACTCCAAGTTTTTCTAAAATTTACTGCCCCACCTAAACTAAAAAGGGAGCACCATTTAGTAGAAAGGCAGGATCTAAATGTAACAAGAAAACCAACCGATCCAATAATCCTAGAATTTATATAGGCGTTTTATATTTGAGGTGCTTCACATTATCTCAGCAGTGCTTAGAGCAACCCTGAAAGGTAGGTCCGCAGTATTATTAGCGCAATGCAAGTGGAAGCTGAAGCTGAGAAAATAGCAGCTTGCCTGAAGCTTATTCTTGCTCAGAGAGATGTTTTTGTGGGGGTTGGTTGGTTTCTTTTTACATTTTCAGACAAACAGTAAAATTAAATTTCAGTAAATACTTGAATTTTCACACAGTTGTTCTTATCTTTAGCCTTCTTTTAAGAGACAACACTCTTTTTTTGTGCAGTTAAGAGATGCTGGCATGTGATCTTCACAACTATCCTGTGAGGAAGGTTAGGCTGAGAGATGGTGACTGGCTCAAGGGTGCCCAGTGTGCAGAAAGACTGGTTAAGGATTTGAAGCCAGGCCTCCCTAGACAAAGCCCAATACCAGAGTTAGCCAGCATGGTGCCCTCTAAAGGTGTTTGAACTACAACTCCCAGCATCCCTGATTGTTACCCACACTGACTGGGGCTGCTGGGAGTCCAAAAAATCCTGGAGGGCAGTGTTGGTTACCCTGCCCTATACAACATGACTGTTTGGCATCTGTCTTGGGAGACAATGGAGGAGTGTGCCTTTTGGGGGTGAGGTCAAGCTCACATGACTATCTACCATAAAGCTGTAGCAGACGTCTGTAGTGTAGATATACCCTGAGCTTTCAACATTTGTGTTTATGTCTAGAAAAGCACATCTCATTAATTTCCTTCCAAACACTGATATTTACATAACCCTATCTTTTATCACACGTGAAACTGCTTGTGCTTGTGTGCGTTTTTATAGTCCAACTGCACATTGTGGGAATCTTATTGTTGTCCTTCATATTTTTTAGCTATTTGTGTCTCATTATTCCGTTATGCACTTCAAAAATCATCTTCACCTTCCCTCTGATGTTCCTTTTAAAGCTAACAATACTGTAGTTTTCACACTCTCTTCAGTTTTAAAGAACTTCATTTTTACTTGCAATTAAGTTAAGCAGCTTGTCACTCAGACACTTTGGTTGTGAAGAGTCTAAGCTTAATTTCACATGAAACCTCCCCCGAGTCAACTTTTCAAGCTTTACCAGCTGGTTTTCATCTATGTCTTTTGCTCAAAATATTCTTTACTTTTATTCCTCAACTTGTTGCTGGCCGTATTTGCATCAACATGTGAAAATCTCAGCATGTGAAAATCTATAACCTGTAATCTGTATGCGAAAACCTGGGGCCAGTCGTTTCTAAAACTGCTCTAGTTACAGGTAGGTAGCCGTGTTGGTCTGCCATAGTAAAAAAATTTTTCCCTTCCAATAGCACCTTAGAGACCAACTAAGTTTGTTCTTGGTATGAGCTTTCATGTGCATGCTCTGTTATCCCATTAAGACCCCCATGACACCACCCTTTTCACCTTTGGGAGGAAAGGCAGGATATAAATTAAATAAATTAATAATTATAAATTAAAAGAGGGCATTGCTAATTATAATAAACTCTGATTATGAACTGATCCTAATTTGCACCCCACTTTTTCTCTGAGGAGATCGAGGTTGTGTTTTAGGCTGAAACCATGACTTCATGGAGGAGAAAGCTATCAATGCCAATTGTTGTTATTTCTCTCTAATCTAGAGGTCTCCAATCTTTTGGGGCTTATAGATATACCTGAAAATCTAAGAAACTGTTGTAGATAACACAAAATACCTATTTCAAAGAAAAACTGATGGTATTCAGACACCCCTCCCCCAAACTTTCAAGACACTGAAATGTGTTTTACAGTAATGTATTTCTCAGTTTGATTCTTAACTGGTTTTGATCCCGACCGCGTCTGTTATCTGAAAGACATTTATCTATGATTCAGTCCCATTGAACTCAGTGGGGCTTACTTTTAAATAGTCAAGTATAGGACTGACCTGCAAGGTAGATGTACTTAATTAAGCAAAGTCATCATGACTAAACTTGTCCTAACTAACTTCTGTGTGCCCTGAGTTCAACCAACTTAATTTGGAGGCAGCCCACTGTTTTTCAAAATGTTGTTGTTAACAGATTTGTGTTATCTGTCAAGAAAGTGCAGAATATTCTTTAAAAAACAAACAAAAAACAAACAAATACATATAATTTTAGAGGTATTTAATTTTAAAAAGTTCAGCTTGGCTCTAGCTCCCTTTTGACAGTGGGAAAATAATGCCCCAAAAGTAGAGTTCTGGCCACTTGACTTACTACACAATGTTCTCTACTGCATATTCATGCAATGGGGAGACATGACCAGCCCCAGGTCTCTGCCACATGCACCTGTGCCATGAAGATGATGTTCAGTGCACACTCATCACATGCAAATGCATTTTAAACTGTTAAAGTTTTCCATTTCCCCCTCCCCATGAATGCCCCTTAGACTTGGTATTGACAGGTCAGTGTTCAAATCATTGTCTAGTCCTGGGCAGCTTTGGCCATGGCACTAGGAATAATAATGAATATAGGAAGCTTCCTTATACCAAATCAGACCACTTGTACATCTAGCTGAGTATTGTCTATACAGACTGGCAGCAGCTCACCAGGATTTCAGATTAGGGACATTCCCAGCCCTAGCTGGAGATGCTGGGGCTTGAACCTGGGGCCTTCTGAAATCAAAATAGATGCTCTACCACTAGGAACAACTTCCTAGGGTTGTTGGTGATGGTGGTGAGTTATGAGATGTTGTTGCCAGCCTTGAACTTCAGGATATAAATAGCAGCAGCAGCAGCAACAATCACAGAAAACCATTTCATTCTGGTAACCCTTAATGCCGTCTTCTATTCTTCCTAGTGATCCATCAGCACCCTGTCACCTGTTTATTCCAAAGCGCTTCTATGATGCTATTTATTGTTGTGCCTAATAAAAGTTTTTATTAGGTTCTAAGTAATTGGAGACTTCAGTATAAACCACAGTCATTTTGTGTGTTGTTTTTGGCAGTTCAGGTTTAGCAACAGGTATTGCAATATCTAGAAGAGCTTGCCTGTAAAATTCATTTTCCATAATGTTTGGATGATGGGCCATTTGCCTCTTGCCTCTCGAATGTTCCTAAAATAAAATAACTTCTCAAAGGATTATGCAATGATCCTGTTGAGTTAAATTCCATATTTGGTCTTCCAATCCATGCTAATGGAAGCAGTATTTTTCCAGTAGCGTTGTAAGTTCAGAGCCACCGAAGTTTTCACAGCAGTTCAAGAAAGAAAGAAAAATGACAATGTAGCTGCATTAATTTTCAAAGCATTATTAACTGGATAGATTTTTTAGCAGGGCTGATTAGTAAGATTAGGATTTGTGTACCAAGCTGAGGGCTTCATTCCTCACATCTTCCCCAATATATGTATTTATTGCCTGATGCATATACTCATAACAGGAAAAGCACATATACGCTTCAAGTCAGATGTTATGCCATGCACATTTCCTATATGGAAATTATCTCTGCATTGTGGGGGAAATGTAATCTCAAAAGCAAGCCATCCCTCCCCCATCTCAGTTCCTCACTTGCTAAATGAGAAAGGTGATACCTCCCCTTGGATGGTTGTTGTGAGGGCAAGCGAGGGAAAGAAACATTGTCACCCACTCTGAACAATACTTTGTTCATATTGATATATGAGGACACAGATGTGATATAGCAATTATATGAAGGTCAATTAGAGGAAAAAGTATGTGTAGAGTTTGCATTTATTAATTTGCATTGGTTTGACTCCAGTGCTAGTCATGCCCAGAGTAGACCCATTGAAATTAAAAGACATGACTTACTTAGGCCTATTCATTTTAATGGGTCCACTCTGAGGAGAATTTAGTTGGATACAATCTATTGTTTGCAAATACATGTTTAAAACAAAGCCTCCAAAGGCATCGTCCAACATATGTGTAATATAAACCTGGTACAATTTTAAAACCATACCATATCATAAAAACGGAACTGATTAAGAAAACAACAAGAACTGACAATAATGCAAATCTCAAAGGCTCTGAAATTACACCTGCAAGCTCCTTTAGTACACTTAGATGCAGCTTATCAGGCCCTGGAGATTTGAATTCTTTTAAAGTAGCTAGGTCACTGGCAGAGGAAGAGGAGTGCGGGGAGAGCGCACCTGGTGGGGTGCCATCATGGCCATCATGGCTGCCCCTCACCCGTGCTGGGTGCCACGCCCCCTGGATGTGCATTATGCCCCTGCAGGCGGCGTATCATGCCCCCGGGATGCGCGCCAGCCCCGCCCCTGCCTGCTCTCCGCCCCCCGGTGCTGGAGCATGAAGCTCCGCCACTGAGCTAGGTGTTCCCTTACTACCTCTTTTTCTATCTTGGGCTGCAGCTCCCTCCTTACATCATTTATTCTGTTATTACCAGGTTGGTCGCCGCCTTTTCTCTGATCATCCCTAATCATCTGTCATGGATGCTTCAGCTGAGATTTGCAGGAGGTTGGACTAGATGACTCTTGGGGTCCCTTCCAACTCTAAGATTCTATGGTTACCCTTGCTGTACACCAGCGTTTCCCAAGCTTGGGTCTCCAGCTGTTATTGGACTACCAACTCCCATCTCCCTAGCCAGCAGGACCAGTGGTCGGAGATGACTGGAGTCATAGTCCAAAAACAGCTGGAGACCCAAGCTTGGGAAACACTGCTCTACATTAACTTGCTCTAACCTGGTGCCCTCCAGACCACAACTCCCATTAGCTTCAGCCAGCATACTTGTGCTGGCTGGGGTTGATGGCATTTATAGTCCAAAACTTCTGAAGGACACCAGATTCAGGATGGCTGTTCTGTGTGTATACCTCTGTTCATGCAGAAGGCTCCTTTCAGACCTTATGACAAACATGTGAAGATCAGGTACATGCAACCTTGCCTCTCCAGCCTCTGTGTCTTCATACAGTATCTGAAGGGGCTATTGTTTTAGGCAGTGTGTGCAGCATTGGAAGAGTTGTTCTCATTGAAAGATGCATTAAATGGTTTGGAGACTAGGCTGTGTGACTAGATTTGTGGGGACAGAATTCATAGTTCTGATTGCGTGCTGGGCTTGAGAAAGGACAGCTCTGCATTCTCTTGAAGTTAGATGCAACATTTCATAGTATCCAGTAATAGAAGGTGACGATGCAAATGTGTTGCCATGGTTTGTAAAGTGAATCTGATCAGGTAGGGTTTGTCAGGTCTCCAGAGGTTGGTTTGTGTGGGTGTTGCAAATGTCACACTGAAGACATGTCTAAAATTTTCAAGGAAAAAAAAAATCCTTCTTTGAATATGCAACCCACCCACCCAGCCCTACATTAAATTGGAAGCTTTAATATTATTATGAAAATGAATAATTCCCAGCTGCAAGCTGTTAAATGTTCAAGCCCTATTTCTATTTGCTCTCTGATTATTCCTGTCTCATTTTTAGGTCAGCTTTCCCTAACCTTATGGCATTGCCTAATACATTGTTTTCAAAAAGAGATTTCTTTTAAACATCAAATAAATAAAAAAAAGATTCCTTGGAAACACCAAATCCAATCCCCTAATTAAACCATCACACTTATTGGTTTTCCTGTCCTACTTTGGTGCTTGCTGCAGTGAAGATGTGGTGTCAATGGCAGACATATGAAGGCATCCTGCCATGACTTAGACCAATGGTCTATCTAGAGTCCAGGCTGAGTAGCAGTGACTCTCCAGCGACTTAGCACAGGTCTTTCACATTGATTGCCACACAGTCCTTTGAACTGGAGATGCTAAGGACCAAACCTTCAACATACAAATCATACCACTTAGCTATTACCCCTCCAGCAATGTTTCCTGGGCAATTTTTCCTATTTCCCCGGTATTTTACACTAGTGGTGAAACAGTAAAACTGCTAGCACATTTGCAGAGCTAAGCAGAGTCCAGGATGGGTTCAAACTGAATGGGGGGCCTTGTGCTGAGATTCACGCATGGCAGGGGGTTGGACGACATGACCCTTGAGGCCCCTTCCAACCCTACAATTCTATGATTCTGTGTTTTCTTAAACATGCAGTAGACATGTGCCAGGGAGCTGTATTCAGCCAGTGCATGCTGACAAGTTGAGAGGGGAATGTGTGTTCCAGTTGTCAATTTTGGCAATATAGTGACTGGCAGAAATGAAGCAAACAGATTTGGTCTCCTGGTATGGTTTTTCTACCCGCTGCCCCCAGACAATAAATGGTCATTGTATGGCGTTTGGGGTCAGAGATAAGGCTGCTACCATGATCCTTCTCCAAATGCTCAGTATCAAAGGTACGGACTAACAAACTAGATTCTTGAGGTGGGGGGGTGTACTTCAAATTTATGGTGTGTACGCAGCCCAATACACTGACTGTGGCACAACAATTGAGCTCCCACCCCTGGCAAATGAAGGATACAGCACCTAAGGCCAGGCATATTATTTTATTTTTGGGCAGAAAATCTTGTAAATTCCACTCATCCTCCCAGACAGTGAAAATGCAACAATAATATGCTAACTATTTGCTGGCCTTTCATGACACTTGAAATCAGCGGCCAGAGGCAGCTGCCTCAGTATGTCTAATGGTGGGTCCGGCCGTGCTTATGTCCCTGAGATTTTGGAACACTCCCCAACCCCATCCGTCTCAAATCTCTTGCCCATCTGTCACAGGTCAGTCTTTTTTATAGCATGTTGCACATAAATGCTGTGTTATATAAGAGTTGCTGTAGTAAATGTAAGCATGACTGATGCAATTCACAGAGGACCCTGCAAGATATATATTTTTAAAATTACTTAACAGAAGATAAAGAGCTACTTGTAAAATGAAACTAGATGGCATGTCACTTCATTTAACATGACGCCTACAGTTAGCATTTTAGATCAGTTTGGAGCAGAGAGTAGAGAGCAAACTAATTCAGCTTGTACTGTAGCCACATTATCTTGATAAATATTATTATGAGTTTGTGGGTGCCAGACCTCTCTAATCCCTGGATCCAGTAAGTGTTAGAATTTAATCAAGGCTTGGGGTGTTACCCTGGGTGTCAGACTTCTAATCCCTGGACCCAGCAAGTGTTAAAAGCTAATCAAGTCAGGCTAGCCTCTTGGTGAGGTGTTAAGGAAACCAAAGGAAGGGGTTCTCTGGGAGACGTCCCTCAACTCACAGATAGTGAGAAAGAACAAAGCCAGAGTCGAGAGTTTGGAGTTATGTGAACTAAAAATGGAAGGTGAAAAGCTGCAGTCCGGAAAGGCAAAGAGAGTCATGACTGATTTCTGCCTGTGGCTATGGAAGAAGCAAGACCCGTTTAGGGTGTTGATGCTGTGAACCTGTCCATCGTAGGCTGAGGTTGTATATAAGTGTCAACATTTATCCTAAAGACACCACACCACCGTCTCCACTGTGCCTCTTCCAAAAGCAAACATAGACCCTGAGTAAGTGCATGGAATCTTGCACCGCTCAGAGATTTGAGTGGCATGCAGCAACATACAAAAGTAGAATAAGAATGAGTAGAGGAACCTCTGGTCAGACAGGTTTCCCTGTGGGTTCTAGCACAAGTCTAGCTGGCCATATATTAATCTTCCTTCCACCCACCTGCACTCGTTCTTCTTGTTCCTTCATAAAATTCAGCTGCTTGAACTACACATTGCTATTCAGTAAATGAAACAAAATTGTTCATTTTAAAGTTCTGTATCCCCCTCGCAGAAGCTCATCATTCTGTCAGTAGAACAGCTTTATTTTCCTCTAATACACAAGATTATTAAATCCCTGAAAGCCTGAATTAGAATTAAGTCACGACAATATTCCAAAAGCTCCTTCAATGCCGATTCTGTCTTCTGCTCAAATGCTTCTTTTGTGCTCTCATTGTCCAGGGAACAGCTCAAGGCGAAAAGGGGCTAAATTTACACATACAAGAACAAACTGTCACCAACAGATTGTCTTTGTCTGAAGTGTTGTGCCCAGTTACTCATATGTAAGTGTTATTGATTTTAAAAAATGGACTTTCTCGTGGAAAACTTGTATGTTAGACTTTTATTGTGGAAAGTTGTTGACAGATACAAGGAGAGAGAGAGAGTATATTTACAGCGGAGCAGAGGAAGAGGCAATAAAGGCATCACTGCCCTCTTTCCCAGAGAGTTCTAAGCCAGGCTTCCTCAACCTCGGCCCTCCAGATGTTTTGAGACTACAATTCCCATCATCCCTGACCACTGGTCCTGCTAGCTAGGGATCATGGGAGCTGTAGGCCAAAAACATCTGGAGGGCTGAGTTTGAGGAAGCCTCTTCTAAGCTTTTGCAAGAAGGATGTGGTCCTTCTTTACCTTTCCTTCTCTATTCTCCCCACTTCTACTTGTCAAAGCTTAAATTGTAAACTTATCGGGGCAAGGATCCTTTTATTTTTGCTTGTGTTATTCTGCGAAGCACTGCAGCACTATATAACTGAACAATCCAATCTACACATTCACAGCTCCGCAATAAAACATGCAGGGAAGCCTAATTTTTAAAGGAATATTTACAATAGTTTAATTTTTTAAAGAAAAAAATATACCCTATTGTCTGTCAAAATAGCAATCTCCACCCACCCACCCATAGCACAGCCATGAGATCATTCAGACACCCAGTAGCTTTACTCTGGGGGCAAGAATCATTCTCTACCAAAGGTTCCTCTGACCACCACAGCTGACATCAAAAGCCATCTACAAGAGCAAAACTGCGAAACTGTCAATGTGCAATCAACTGGCCCCCAAAAGTCTCTTGCATAGGGCTCCATATTACCAAAATGGAGGACACTGTAGTCCTCTGCTTGCAGATAGGGGAGGATTTTATGCCTTTAAATATATAGTTTGGATGGGGCCTAAATGTGGATCCTGAATCAAGGAGAAGCATAGGATCCACATTCAGGCCCCATCTGAACTACATGTTTAAATGCAGCTTGAAGAACCTGCACATGGACACAGGCTTCTGTACATGCATTATCTTTCTAGTTTGGGTCCTTGTAAAAAAAGGGGGATGGGGTGGGGGGCTATCTAACATTTTGGGAATGCCAGGTGATTCCATTGTATCATCTGTATGATTGGTACTATCATCTGTCTGCCAGCATTGGTAATTCCATCTCCTTCCCTTCCAAATACCAGCCAGTCATGACCAGCAGAGTCCTCTTCACCAGAGTGCAGAATGTAAGAGAAAATGGGAGGTTCTCTTTCAGGGAGAGGGGTGCTTTAGAGGTCAATTGAAAGTGATCTGATAGAATCTGGCTGGGTAATGAATGGCAAAAAATTAACTGAAGGGTGATCAGATGGGAAGACTAACTGGTTTGCTTTTTTGTAAAATGGGTGTTGTGATGTAATTGTCAGATCAAAGCAGTACTTTAAGTTTCAGAATCAGTGCCTTATACAGTCGTACCTCATGTTACGAATGCTGCGTGTTGCGTTCGTCACGGGTTACGAATGTGCCAAACCCAGAAGTACCAGAACAGGTTACTTCCGGGTTCGGCGGTTCGCGCATGCACAGACGTGCAAAATGACGTCATGCGCAGAAGCGCCGAATCGCGTCGTGCACATGTGCAGACGCGGCGCTTCAGGATGCGGACTTTTCAGGTTACGAACGGGGCTCCGGAATGGATCCCATTCGTAACCAGAGGTACCACTGTATTCTGCTTGTGGCTAGTCCTTTATCTCCAGCACTCTCTTTGCTACAGTGGTCACCTATAATGCCTCTGAGAAGCTTACACGAACATCATGAGTGCAACAGTGTTCACTGTTGTTTGCCATCTCTCTCTTTCAGAGAAGAGTGTATAAGCCATGCCTCTGTCCATGAGATACATAGGATAACATGAAACTGCCTAATACCAAGTCAGACCACTGGTGTATCTAGCTCAGTATTGGCAGCATAGGTTGGCAGCAGCTCTCCAGACATCTTCACCAGTCCCAGCTGGATAGGCTGCAGACTGAACCTGGAACTTTTTACATGAGCTGTAGCCCTTCCCCAACCACTGAGCTATGACTTGTTCACAGACCTCCTCCCCATCTTTGTACTTATAGGTAATGCTCCCCATCTTTAGGGGTAAATGCTATTTAGAAAATCCTTGACACACTTAATTCTGTCATCATGAAATATATGGCTTGGTTGACTTCTTTGATGTGTCTGTTCTACATGTAGGTTATTTTCTCCATTCTTACTGTGGGACAGTGGTAATTTGGATTCTTAGGTTCATCTGCAGTGGCCTGGTTTCATGAGTGGATAGTATTGTTTGGGGAACAGGGGGCTTGTGAGCCCCTGCAATTGCTGAACGTGCTACTGTTGGAGATTCATTCCCCATGTCTACAGTCATGGGATTGTTATCTATCACATGACGGTGTGTGTTTACATTCCACAAAGTGGGAAGTGATGGAGACAGGATGTTTGTGTTACTGTGTTCTATGAAGTGGGACTATTGTCCTTTGTTTCTTTCTCTTTGCTGTCTGATGCTAGAGAGAGAGAGGGAGCCATGTTGCAGTGCTCCGTGCGTGTTTATGTGTAAATAAAGTAGATTAGCCAAAATGCTGAGTTACTGAGTTGTGTTTCGCAACTGTGCAAACTCTGCGGATCCGTAAGCATGCTGATGTTTCTTGGCATCAGTTGCTGTGATGTTTGGGCTGAAGAAAGCTTATGAAGCTCCCGAATGATCACCCAGGAGGGAGGGAACATGCCAGTCGGGCATGTGTCTCTGCCAGGGTCCTACTCATGTGTAGGAAATTCTAACAGCTACCATGCTCTGGCTGGTCTCAGTTCCTAATCTGCCAGGCTTTGTTGGTGGGGGCAGCTTAGAGGAGTAGATGGATTTTAGCAGTGGTTGCGTGTATCAGTACATGGCTTCTTTTGAGAAGTGCAGTGATTTTTGTGAAGCTTCAAAGCTGCTACTGAGGATGACAAACTCCTGGAAGTTGATTATCTTGTCAGTAATTCCCATGATAACTTAATCCCTTCATTGTGTTGTTTCATGCTTAAACTTCAGTTGAAGTTGAAAATGAGAGTTAAAATGTCTGTTCCAAAGGAACATGTAGCCCTTTTCTTTTTCTTTTTTTGCTTGAAGGAAAAAATATTTAAACCATTTTGATCAAGGGCCACAGGGAAACACATTATTTTAGTTTGTACCTTTCTGAGGATTCTGAGATAAACATTTCTTATTGCTGTTTATGGCTAGGAAAATAAAATTAAACTTGTAGTTCTAAAAACACATTTATTAGGGAATAAACCCCAAGGACACGATCTACAGAGAGCTGGCTTCAGGTACCAGGCCCATTGTCAGACAAACTCTACATAACAACGATATCTGCAATTGTGACATGAAGGCTGGCAACATTAACTTCACCGTGTGGGAATCCCTTGCAGACAGCTGCAGTTCCTGGAGAAAGACAGTTAGATTGTGTATCCAGAGCAGTGACCAGAGGAGGAATATCCTCTGGGAGAAGCATAGAAAAAAGAAATGCCATAGTAGACATGCATCAGCACAAGTGGATGCCTTCATCTGCCCCAGCTGCGACAAAACATGTCTCTCCTGTATCGGTTTCTACAACCACAGCTGGTGCTGTAACTCTCCAACAGTTTGACTTCAGCCCTGGAGCTGCACACAGATGGATGCCAACCATAAACCCCATTGAGCACACTGGTATTTATTAATGAGTAAACGTGCATAGGCTTCTGCTGTAAGAGATACATAATTTTAGGGAAAAGGTTAAGATTATCGTATGTGACCTTACACACAAAAAATAGATGGCTGAAATGACCTTAGTAAGAATTTTTATAGTATATGGCTGTGTAGATGGTAGCTACCGGTATTGTATATATTGGTTTATGAATCCATCAGAGATCAGTTGACAGAACAGAAATATAGAACAGAAATATATAGAGAAATCCCATTATGGGCCTTTTATTGTCAGAGATGGAACTTTGTGAACTATATGCAGTTAAGTGTTAAAAATTTCCTTGTGTGTTTGGAATAATAGAAAGATGAGTCTCATCTGAAATCTATTCAGTATTACTGTGATAATAGCCTATTCTGAAAGGAACTCTATATAATATTGTACATCCTGAAAAATACTATGAAGAAAGCATTTTTCAGGACATTGTATGAGCCATGTTACCATTTGGGATTTTTTTTTACTAAGGTGTCATTCTGACTTGTGCTTGTCCCATGTCTGGATGGTTTTCCACTTGTCTTGCACTTTCTACATATGGGTCTGAGCAGTTTTGCCCATGCCCTGCTACCCCCGCCCCCGGGAAAACTAGCTAGTCTGGAACCATAAACCATGTTAACATGTCAAGTAGAGATGGGAAAGAAATTTGTTCTATTTGGTTTCTAATGCAACCCTACCTGATCTGCAACTTCTGAACCAACACATGAACTGAAATGCAGAAATCCTTCAAAATTTCCACTTTTTCAAATTTTGTGATGCAATTCTCCAATCAAGTAATGCATACAAGCATGCATATATTAGGAGAAAGTGTGTACAAACATGTACATTCGTGGAAATAACATGCCAAGATGCACCACATTGGGGAATATTGCTTTAAATACAATAAAAAACTACTTCTCAAACATTATAATACAGTGTTTATATATAACATTTTAAAAGCTTTTAAAATTTATGTAATAAAAAGATGCTAAAATGTGTGTATTAGGCAGAACTGTGCACAGAAATTAGGAGAAAAGCATGAAAGTGCATGCAATTCTTTGTGTAGACTTAAAAATAAATAAATTCACACACTGGTGAAGTGAATTGAAGACTGGGAAAATGCAAAATTAAGAGAAACTGAAATGAACTGATATATCCATCACTACCTCAAAGAGACTCTTGTTCTTCAAAGATGCTTATGTCCAAGAATTCCAAAATGGGACAGAATGTTGCACAGAGGATGTGTTGGGTCCAGCAATAGTAGGGGGAAATGTGCATAACAGATGAGAAACACTGAATAAGCATGTAGGGATTTTTGGAGTTGTTTAAACAAGGGACCAAAACAACTGTGCTGCAGCCCAAAACTGCAATCCTGGCTTAGCCACATTTAACCACAGACTCCCCCCCCCCAGCAACCTCCCTTTACTGTCACTCCCTGTCTTTTTTTGGCTGTTGATGTTGTTAATGGGACACTGACTTATGGGAGGGAAGGGGAAGAGAATATTTGGTAGGGAGATGATAGACCTGATCTCTGTGCTTCAGATATGTAATGGCTGATTTCATTGTATTGCTATATTGGGAATTAGTAACATTTGCCAATAGAAAACAAAAGCATTCCAAGGGTAGCTTAAAGAGGAAGCATGAGGCACTTCCAACATACCACCCCACTTTTTCTGTCAAAACATTTTTTGCCCTCCAGGAATGTTTGCAGCAGTAAGGATGGGGGGGGGGGGGGGAAGAGCTTCCAAACAACACAGAACTGAAGGGTAAGTCAGAATGGATGAGTCAGCTGGATGACAAATCTAGATTCAGTCAGCAATTGACTTGGCAGCTATCTTGAGAGTTAGAAATTCTCAGCAACTCCTTGTTTGATGTTTGTACTTCCAGACATTTTTCCAATCCATATTTGGGTGTATTTTGGTTCATTCATACAAAGTTAAGATATTCAGTTGTCCTCTGGGTAAGACCTGTGAACAAATGAACTTTAACATTTATTATTCAAATGGCCCACTTTTTCCTTTTAAAAATGAGAGCTATTTTGGGGTGGGATTCAATCACATACCAGCAAATTTGGGTCACATGGTTATAGTTGATTGGGAGCTCTTGTGTAACAAACCCACTTTCCCCTAAGACAGGACTTTAAAAAAAAAAAAAGGAAGTGATGGGAAATTGCACTGGAAATTGTGGGATAACAGTTGCCTTGACAATGTCATCTAATCTCCCTGAAAACAAATGGGAATGAATGCTCACTAAATAATCAACATCATCAAACCTCCCAGCAAACAAACCAGGATGAATGCCCAATAAACAGATTGTCTAGAAGCACTTTTAGAGAGAGTGAAATTCTCACAAAAACCCTTTGGCCAAAATACTTTCAAGAGTATTTACCAGCTGTTTTTATAACACCAGTCACTCTACTGTGGATTTAGCCTTGTTGTTGTTCAGTCATTCAGTCGTGTCCGACTCTTCGTGACCCCATGGACCAGAGCACGCCAGACACGCCTATCCTTCACTGCCTCCCGCAGTTTGGCCAAACTCATGTTAGTAGCTTCGAGAACACTGTCCAACCATCTCATCCTCTGTCGTCCCCTTCTCCTTGTGCCCTCCATCTTTCCCAACATCAGGGTCTTTTCCAGGGAGTCTTCTCTTCTCATGAGGTGGCCAAAGTACTGGAGCCTCAACTTCAGGATCTGTCCTTCTAGTGAGCACTCAGGGCCGATTTCCTTGAGAATGGGATTTAGCCTTAGATATAAATTAATAGAGTGATTTAATATTCTGCCTATGATTTTGTGATCTTTATTTGGTGACTGGTTTTTTTGGATGCTTTCTTCAATAGCAATACATTTCTGATATCTTGGGGAAAGCATACGAAATATGTTCAAGAAAAACAGACAAAGACTGTCAGTATTTTATGGCGTGGATTCTAACTCATGCCAGAACCTTTGAATCACACCCACACCACATATTTAAAACACTTTTATACCACTTAACACTCATGACTTCCTCCAAAGAATCATAGGAACTATATTTTAGACCTCACAGAGTTAGAATTGCCAGCACCCATAACAAACTACAATTCCTGAGATTCTTTGGGGGAAGCCTTGCGTTTTGAAAGCAGGAGTGTGAACCTCCGCCCCCCCCCCCCAGAATCCAGTCTTGGCCCACCAGGTCATTTCCCCCAAACCATGGCCACCTGCCCATCAGCTGAAATCACTGGTGACAACAGCAAGTGGGTGGGAGAACAGGGTTTAATCCTGCCTTGGCTGTGCCGCCCTGTTCCCAGCATCATATAGAAACTGAAATTCCAAACAAGGCCTGGGCATAAATGTTTGGCAATCCCTGATTTTAAAAGGTTTCATCAAGCCAATTGATTCAGTGAATTTGGTATGTCGTGAATGTAGATTTAGTAGCTGTAGCTTTCTCATTTATGGTGCAGCAAGGTTCCCTTCACACACTCAAAACCACATGTGAAATGCTTCTTTGTGGTTCCATCCACTGAGGCTGTGATGAATGTGTGTGTGTGAATACTTCAATCTCCTAGATGGGCTAATCACATGGGTTTAGTAGCTCTGTAAACCAGGTTCCGCTGTGGGAAATCCCCGATCTAGCAAAATCATGCTTTCAGGGAATCAGGGCAGAAAGGTTGGTCAGGATGCTGCTGAAGGCAAGGAAGTAACAGGCAGACAGACTTTGGGAAAACTGGGAGAAGAACAAATGGAGACCTGTACGAAATCCAGGGCTCTTAGCTATGTAAATAAGCTCAGCTAGGAGTGTGGGATGTAGCAGCAAAAATTAATTCAACATGAAACCATTTCCCCAGGTTAGTAGTTACTAAAGTTATTATAAATTTAATAAATGAAGTATAAGTAAATAGCTCAAAATCATATGAGACATTCACACCATTACCTGACACTAAAACTAAATAGAATAATCTGTAAGATTATTTATTCTGCATTCTTCTCCCCCCTTTAAATTTTTTTTAAAATTAAATTGTCATTGCTTGTGGATTTTTAGCATGTCTGAAGTCCTTGTCTCTTTTAGAAATCAGGAAACTGCTTATCATAGGCAGGTCTCCCACCACCATGTATGGTGACTTCATTTCCTGGGTTATATAAGCTGCAAACCTCCAAACAAGTTGACTGCAGGAACTGTTTACTGCATTACTATAGAACAATTGCATTGATGGGGAAGACTTGACCTGGTTGGAAAAGCACTTACAATGAAGTAGTGACGTTAATTGGCAGAGCCTTTTAAAATAGTATAGGAAGGTACCTTAGACAACCTTCATCCTAATGTTCCCACCTAGAGCCTTAATTTATTGGGCAGGAACTGAAGTATCAGAAAAAAAACATGTTGTATTAAACTTTCCAGTCTGATCAATTATTACTGAAGTGTTATTAATTTTCTTGAAGAAAAGGAGGCCACAGACGACTTTGATCCACCTTCACAACCCAGCAGCTACTTAGATGGTGTAAATGAGATGTTGTTTTTCTGTAATACACCCCCATTGGCTGGCTGTAAAGGGCAGTAAAACAAGCACAGAAGACCTAGGAGGCTGTGGGGTATGGAGAGAGCTTGCCATTGCCTGTTCATCGTAAATAAAGTTGGAGTTCTTATTACAAAATACACTGAAATAAATATAATTAAGAACTCTGGCCAGAAGTTTCAACCAAAAAGATGTGTTTACTCGTAAGTAAATACAAATATAGTATCAATCCTGTTAAGAATTACAGTCTTAAATGAAGAAATAGTTTCACATTGAAAAATCCCTTGAAAGTCTTTTAGAAGTTGATGTAAGGGCTTCTATGATGCATGTCAGATGTATAATGAGACAACTGGAGACCAGGGAGACCAGGACAGGGCCCCGTTTTGGCGTAGATGCCTTCCTCAGCTGGCAATATCAAATAATATTAGATAGTACGGAGTACATCAAGTTTCAGTAATTAAGATTTTACAAAGATCATTATTAGACAGCATCAAACGAATTATATCAAGGTTTTAAACAAGATTTTAAAGTATCATTCACTAAATAAGATTTAATAAAGGTCATCATTCAGAAACATCAAAAGAATTACAGAAGGTTTTAAAGTATCATTCTAATAAATGGACCAAAGTAGTTTTTCATAGTATTTGGTTCCTTACCTTGTTTTTTTTGAGAGAAGTGTATAAAATATATATGGTTTCTATTTCTTCTCTGGTGTTGTAAGATCAGTTGTTGGAGAAGCTCCTTTACATATTTAAGGCTTCTTTGAGTTATTAGAGGATGTGGGTGGTGCTGTGGGTTAAACCACATTGCATAGGGCTTGCTGATCAGAAGGTCGGCGGTTCAAATCCCCGTGACGGGGTGAGCTCCTGTTGCTCGGTCCCAGCTCCTGCCCACCTAGCAGTCAAAGTGCAAGTAGATAAATAGGTACCGCTCCATCAGGAAGGTAAACGGCGTTTCCATGCACTGCTCTGGTTTCACCAGAAGCGGCTTAGTCATGCTGGCCACATGACCCGGAAGCTGTAAACCAACTCCCTCGGCCAGGAACACGAGATGAGCGCCGTAACCCCAGAGTCGGATACGACTGGACCTAATGGTCAGGGGTCCCTTTACCTTTACCTTACGAGTTATTAAAGTCATTACTGCCTAGCATCAAAGTCCCCCCCCCCGAAAGAACTCTGCCTCTTTCCCAGCCTTGTGAAGAGTTAGAGAGCTGTTTTGCCGAAAACAGCAAGCATGCTTTCAGGGTCTGTTCTGGCAAAAAGAGATCCCTGTCATGCACTTGACATGAAAACAGTGAGAACAATGGGAACTAGCTGGAGCCAGCTTGACTCTGGCATGCACTGCCCAGAACAAGTTTGGAGAGGGTGGGAGGGAAAGCTGCACGGAGTCAGAGGAGGATGTTCAGCAGACTATTTGCATCAGTGATGCAGGGCCAGCACAATAAAAGTGATAGCATAGACAGTGCCGTAGTCCAACTGTCTGTGATAAACTTACATTGCTGGAATAGGAAAGAAATTTAGTTTCAACACTATCCAGGCATTGAGGTCATAGATCCTTCCTTTCTTCCGGGTGTGCTGACATGCCAAGGGGTTATTCTCTGCTGTGTGACAGATACAGCATATACAGCTGCTGTGTGTGTGGATTTGGGGCAAAGTATGTCTTGGTGGGAGAGCTGGACCATGGTAAACGTGAGCCATCCCAGCAAATGTGTGTAAATCAATTAGGTTCCTGCTCCCCAGAGAATACAGAAAAACCTGATACTAGATCCCAGGGGCGGGAAATAAATGGGTATTTTATGCGCAATTAATATACACCCATGGCATCCTGCTGTGTGTGAGTATAAAAACAAGCCAAGCAGCCCAAAATGTAAGGAGATTAAGTAAATGGACCCAAAGAAACTTAAGGACACAATTCAGCTCTCCAGTTTTTGAAAAGAGCTTTTCTTGGGCAGGGGGGAAGAGAAAGTGGTCCATGTTGCGTATTTGTATGGGCTCAGAGAAATAAGGCTCTGCTGGCAATATGTTTCCTCTGGCATAACCAATATGAGAAGAATTATAACGTTTCTCAAAAGCTCAGACTGCATCAATATTCTTCCCTTGTACAAAGATATAGTTCTGAATAATTTAGCACTGAATACTGCAGGCGACAGGCGGCAACTTTATTTCGAATCCATTGTTTTTCAGAATTAAACTTTTTATGTTGCTCAGATTGGTGCTGGGTTTATTTTGAAGAGCAGCATTTGCTTTACATGAGTCTCTGTTTCTATGGCACTCATAAGCAAACAGTGAACTAATGTAGAGAAATGCGGTGCAATAGATTTTTTTAAATGTAACATCCTTTTTGATGTGCTGTGCTGCAGAATATTTCCATGTAAAAAGCAATATAAAAATATGGGAGCTGGGTCTGGTCCCTTGTTCATTAACAACAACAACAACAACAATGATGTTCTACTATACTACAGTAGAATTCCTTTTGCTACACCTAAATGCATTGGGGGAGTTCATTCATCTCATGAATCCGAGTGAATTACTAGATCAAATAATCATTTTTTAAAATTGTCTTCATAGGGTCGTCACACTCAGAATAGCCTCATTAAAATTAATGGGCATGACTAACTTAGATTCCAATGTGTCTACTTTAAATAAAACATAGGCTGTGAATACATCATGCCTTTGAGGCACATTCAAACCACATTCTTTCCCCTCAATGAATTCTGGTCACTGTAGTTCGTTAAGGGCTGCTGGGAACTGTAATTCTGTGAAGGGTAAACTGCAGTTCCCAGAATTCTTTGTGGAAACTAATGTGTTTGGAATGTGCTTTAAATGTTTGCTGTGTATGCAGCCTATGCTGAAGACAACCCTCAGTGTCACATCTGCTTATTATTAACACAGAATTTAACTTCCCTGGGCAATAATCTCTCCTCCTTCCTGGATTTGAAACACATGGAACAGAGCAGTAAGTTGTTCTCAATGTTTTAAATTTCTCAGAGACCTGAGGTTTTCCATTTGCCCACCTCCTCCCCACCATAAAAAGAAAACAGGCTATTCTGCAGAATTTTCTCTGAATGTTCTCCATCACCACCCTTTTCTCCCTATGGCCTGGAATGATGCTAGGGCATTGCAGGGAATGCAAAACGGCTGCAAGGTTGCCAGCATCATTGCTGCTGCTGCTGCTGCTGCTGCTGCTACTACTACTACTACTTGCAGCTTAACAAAACAAAGCACCTTAAGCAAAATGAAAACAACTGTGCTATGGTCACTGCGAATGATGAGTAGCACACTTGAGAAACCACAGGAAATGCCCCCCTCCCCATAGCCCAAAGCTCCGCTCACTGACAGGGTGGATTATTTTGAGAGGCCATTTGCACATAACACTAAACGTATTTTCACACGGATATCTTTGCTCTGGTTTTTTTTTAGGTGTAACAACTTAACAAGTGTGTGGAAGGTTAGAAGAAAAGCATCCTGCTAGTTTGTTTTTCGGCAGGGGTTTTATTAGCTTACCCACCACCAGGTGGAAAAGAAAACCCTCCCCGTTCTCCTGTCACATTTCAGATTTCCCCAAATTTGACAAACATTTCATTTGAAACTCTGCAGGAAGAAGCTTGAACTTTTGGGGAAAGACTGTTTGTGTCTCTCCTAATGTGACGTCTGAGTTGATTTATAGCATGCAGAAATTATGCAGCCTGTTGAACAAATTTTACTTCCACGTTAGTGATCCCAACCAGATGCACATCTCCAGTTCTGACACTGTGCAGATGTAAACATGAAAATACGAAGCTCAGCATTGCCAGAGACTTATTTGTTGGCTCCATTTGCAAACGAGTCATTTCCATCCACCACCCAACTTTGTTACTGTTTGTGTGACAAGTTATTGGGGATTACTTATGCTGTCTTGATGCTTTCTGCAACAAATTATTGGTAGTTATGTGTGTGTATGTATGTGTGTGTGTGTGTGTGTGTGTGTGTGTGTGTATGTATATATATACAGCTTCCAGCCTCCCCTCTCCCTTCAAAGAGCCCAGGCTTGGTTTACACAGGCTAAACTGAGAGACAGTGATGGATAAAGGAAAAGTCGCACAATAGGCTTTATGGCTGAGTGGGACTTGGATGAAGACTAAGACACAAATACAAGATACAAGTCCAAGTCCCAACACTCTCTCCTGAGGGTGGGGAACATTAGGCTGGGGGGGGGGGTTGAATGTGGCAATCCAGACACCTTTATTTGGTCCTCAGGGCTTATTCTAAGCCAGTGTTTTTCAACCTTTTTTGGGCAAAGGCACACTTGTTGCATGAAAAAAATCACGAGGCACACCACCATTAGAAAATGTTAAAAAATTTAACTCTGTGCCTATATTGACTATATATAAAGTAATTTTCCCACGGCACACCAGGCAACATCTCGCGGCACACTAGTGTGCCGCGGAACAGTGGTTGAAAAACACTGTTCTAAGCCATGCCTCCTCCCTAGGCCACACTCCTAGCAGATTCTGCTCAGCAGCCTCCTCAAATGCTGGAATGTGTCCTTGAACTGTGACAACACTTCTTGCATGCCTGAATGGAGAGGAACATGTGTCTGAATGGAGAAGGGTGTCTGACTTGAGTGAAATGTAGTCTGCTATACAAAGGTAGGAGTCCCATATTAAATATAATGGTTTAATCAGCACAGAAATGAAAAATGGCTGAAGGGTTGCTAACATGGGGATTTTCCATGGGGCTACCGTGTTTCCCCTATTTTAAGACACCGTCTTGTATTCCCCCCTCAAAAAAACACAGTATGGCTTATTTTCAGGGGATGTCTTATTTTTATTATTATTTAAAGAAGAAGAAGAGGGGGTTTTCCATGCAACCCCCCCTGTTATTTGGTTTATTTGCTCTGGCGGTCCTTGGGGCAAAGCTACGGTAAGAAACAGAAGGAGGGAGGGAAGGAGAGAAGCTTCGAAAGTGCACCAAGTTCCCACCACAGGTTCCTTCTTACCTGTATTTATCTCCTTGCGTGCTTCTCTTCTCTCTCCCTCAGTCGTCGTCGGCAGTGAGAGGGGCTGAGGCACTGGGGCCAGGACGGGGACAATGGCAATGTCTCCCCCGAGCCCGCGGCAGTGGCGGGGCCCCTGAGCTGCGGTACTCTGGCAGGATTCGGACGAGAGGTGTCTCCCCCCCGTGCCTCTTGCTTGCTGGCTCCCTGCACGCCAGGAACAGGCAGGGCAGGACTCGGGCGAGAGGCGTCTCCCCCCCCCCCGGTGCCTCTCTAGAACTGTGCCTATCACTATGGCTTATTTTCTTATTTTTCTCAATTTTGAAAAAATCCTGCTATGGCTTATTTTATGACTACGTCTTAAAATAGGGGAAACACGATATATTAAAACCAAGGAGAGGACTCTGAGCTCTTGCTGAGTTGATAATTAACTAACTAATTGTTGTTCTCTGGTAACTAACATGTGAGTGTTGTAACCTTAGATGATGTGATGAAGGTATTGGGTTGCAAATCTTCATTTTGAAGGGAGTTGCCTTTGTGCCTTTTGTGTCAAGGCTCTGAAGTAAGGACGTGTAAAAGACCTTCTCTGAATGAGAGAGAAAAAATGGCTCCAGGCTAAAAATGGATGCTGTGGGAAGAGACAGACCTCTGCTTCTAGATCTGTTGGAATTATTTCATAGTTAGTAAGATGCTGAGCACAAGACATTGTACGGATATTTTGGATGTATCATTTGATGTTTCTGTTTTATTTTGAAGTGTTCTGCTAGTAAAGTTTGAATAATATTTGTATAGGTCAGGATAATGCTTCATTTCCAAAAGGAGTCAGTTTTCATCTACCTAGGTGCTTCAGACTGTGCAATATTAATATCTGCAACATCCCATCTATTTTTCCCGTTTAGATTTTGCCTCTGGTCCCACTCACTGGCATGCAGCCTATGAGCTCCCTCAGACTGAAAAAAAAAAACTTCCCCACCTCTGTGCTATATTAACTAGTCTTAGGTTTAGATGCAGTGGCTGGCGTGGAGGTGTGTTGGGGTACACCTGGCCTCCTGGCAACGTTGTCATTGTGGCTTACTAGCAGGGGAGGGCTGATGTGGTGAGGAGGGCAGTACTGTGTGGCTGCACTGGTGGGAGGATCAGGAGGCCAGTCATTCCCCAAATCCACCCTGAAGGGTTGGGAGAACCCCTAGAACAGCACACAGGGGAAGGAAAGGGGAGGGATCATTCTTTCTGACAAGCAGAAATGCTGGCTCTGATGGAACCATCATAAGGGTGTGACATTGAATTCCTCCAACTGGATCAACTCATGCAGCTGAATGAGTTGAGGTGGTAGAATGGTTTTGACTGCGCCACTTCAGATTACAAGTGAGGTATGCCACACAAAACCAAGTGAAAATAGAAAACTAGCACATGGGGGAGGGGGTTCCTAGTCCAGCACTTAGCCTGCTATGCTAGTTTTCCTGCTTTAATATTGGGAAGCATTAGAAATGTACGGTAGACCCTGCAGTCTGAAGTGCAGCAGCCCAGTCTACCACCTAAGAATTAATCTTTCAATAACAGTGTCCTATTTTAAAGCACAATATGTTTTGAGTTGAAGGGTGACTCTTTATGTTTGGGCTGGTTATTTGGTTGCAGTATATGCTACAGTGGTTTGGCAGTGTTTGATTGCTAATAACAATGGCGAAGGGATGAAACTGCAAAAGAAAGTGTGAGTGCTGATAGCCCCACCATCTGGCCGAAAAGGCATTTCCTATCGAGAGATGTTTATTTCTGCATCTGATAGCCTTCCACTTGAAAGAGCTGTGTTTGGTCTAGCTGGATGCTTTTCAGTGAGGGAAGAGTTAAGACAAGTAACGCACAGTTCAGCTGCCTCGGGTTAAATCCCATGTGCTCGTTTGTTTAGCGAGGCTTGGCTAAATATCTTCTGATGTCTGCAAATGTTGGTTTATACTCACAGCTTTCCTCTCTGGTTTATAGTAAGCGCAATAAATTAAACAAAGGGGGAACGTTTCGGATGAAATACAGGGAAAACCAAGTTATAAATGACTCTTGATATTATCCATATGCTTCAGTTAGCCTTGGATGCTTTCACCTTTTACAAGATTTCTGCCTACTCACCTTGGGTAAATATATGCTCAGAATTGTGGGCTTTCAGACATTAGGAATGCTCCACCACATTCTAGCCAAGTTTTCTCCTTGGTTCTTTTCATTTCCCAATTAAGCCGTGTAGCATCTGCTGTGCTGACACCACTGTGGTGTTGGCTCAGAATTCACTATTGGAGAGAAGTTTGTGATTCATTTTTGAAAGACCTCCCTTTTTTGCTGTGTGCAAATATATATATTTAGGAGTTTGTTGTGATGTTAACAGATTTTTAAAGATCTTCTTCTCTGATTTTTAGTAAAGCTTTATGAAATTTCCATGGGAGCTTTTCATGGTTCTCTAGTTGGGAAAGGGTGTGGAACACCGTGTCTTTAATTCCCCCTCCCCGCATCGTACAATGAACTTGAGAGTTCCCACAGTTGTTTCAGAAACAGCTTACGTAACTCCTGACATGCCAGCCATAGATGACACTATGAAATAGTTGAGCATTCCTTTCTTGCTGTTTTCTCTCCATGGGGATTGCATCATTGGAGCAGGTTTTACAAAACAAGCTTCAGGGGAAATGATACATCAGCACTTTTTTGTTTGTTTGTTTAGCTCTTCTGCCCTCATTTTCCCCTGCCCCACAACCCACTCCCACTTTACCAACTGCCCACAATTTATCTAGTCTTCCAATGACCATTATTGCTGCTCTTTTCCCTTCTACACCAAGTCCAACCGACCGTTACCATAAACTATACAGCTGTGAACATGGTTGTGCACATGAAAATGCATAGTAGTAAAGTTTTGATGCAATCCTATACTTAGCAATCAGTTTAGGCTACAACTAAGCACCCAGAGTTGAGTAATAGGTAGCAAAAATGTAAAAGTTTCATATTACTTGACCCCAGAATTACACTTTTGATGGGTGCTTACAGTTCACTGTTGCTTTTGTCCTCTCCATATCTGGCCTGGCACATGGCCTGTTATGCTAGGCTATGCATGAAAACCACAAAGGATCTATGCGGAAATTTTTGTGTGTGTGATAAAATTACATTTGTTATTGAAGGCATGCCAATATTCCAGATCTGAACCAGTTTAGCTGACATTCCTTCTTCTCATAAGTGCCCCTGAGAATTGTAGTTTAGTTTGGAAGTAGTCAGGGATTTTATATAGAATATTCTTCTTATTGCAATATGCCGCAGTTGCCAAGATTCTTTGGGGCAAGCCAAGACAGTTAAAGCAGTATAAAACCTATATAAGGTCATATCTAAACAGGTATGAGTGATCCAGATATTTTTCCCTCCAGGAATCCCTTTTGTTGCAAAGCAATCTCATGTTCCTGGTACTCAGAATGGCATATTTTGTTGCCTGGAAGACACTGTTGCCTTGCCTGCTTTTTCACCAGCCCTACTAAAGTCACTGAAGATGAGTAAAACAAATCCCTCTCCGTTCTGCTTGTGCCAGTAGCCATTGGCAGCCTGAAGGCTACCAGCAGAGGATCTTTTGCACTGTGACCAGCTGTAACCTAAAAGACTGTTTGCTACTAGAGCAGCCATTAGCTAAGATATTTTACCATGTGACAATCTGATGTTTCTAAATCTGGTAGTAATTTCGAAGTTGCTGAAGTCATTGGGAAAGGACTTGCGCACTAAAATGGCATCTGTCTACCTACAGTACCTGTTTATTTATTGAATAATTTTGTAAGCACATCATCTGAATATATTCAAAGAACCAACAATTCCTTTTGTAGATGGAAGGGTGAGCATTTAAATGACATGTCACTTCTCCATAAGCAGTGAAACGTTCAAAAATGCAGTTGATACGTTTTAAACTATATCACGAATCGCAATGCTTCAGCTCCAGAACAGTACAATTAATTAGTACATCAATCTTCCAGTCCAATCCACAGAGACGTGCATATATAGATGCTCAAGTTATTTTCTGAGTTTCCATTCAGCCGCTCCCCCAACCATACCTCTAAACTGCATTTTAAACTCCCTTGCGGGTGGTGCTTAGAATTAGAGCTGCTTGATGAAAGGACACCATGAGTTCGCCAAGAAAGTTAATTTAACAGTTGTTCGTGTCTTCAACTCCTTAACTAGTTTTTAACTTTGGAAACAGAGTGCTGCTAAATTCAGAATGCACAAAATAAACTAAGTTCTATGAATTTATGCCTGCTGTAAGTCCTACAGGTAAGTAAATTGTGCCTCAAAATAAGCGAAAATAATACAAATTACATCAATATAGGATTGCCAGCTTACTTGGGATTGATCATGTTGTGTCCAGTGTTTTTTTTTTTCTTTTCTAAAATAAAATGTTATGGGGTACTCTCATTTTCCTACTCATGTTGAAATACTGC
This sequence comes from Lacerta agilis, assembly GCF_009819535.1. Classification (NCBI taxonomy): domain Eukaryota; kingdom Metazoa; phylum Chordata; class Lepidosauria; order Squamata; family Lacertidae; genus Lacerta; species Lacerta agilis. The sequence goes on along the minus strand of NC_046314.1, from coordinate 69,340,017 downwards.
TCCCCCAATGAGGCCAAACTTAGATTCACAAAATGTTTAGGGATATGTATACCCCTGTGTCCCCCCAGAAAAAAGCACTGGTGTGTCCATAGCTGTTTAGAACGGAAGTGGCCTTTGCTAGGCCAAGATAGATGTGCCAGCATAGGTTGGTAATCCTAGAAATGGTGGAGACCTGCTATATTATTTTCAGACAGTGAAGTCCAGCAAAATAATCCAATATATCTGGATTATTTCTGCACAAGAACCAAAGGAATAGTGGCATTCCTATAGTGTTGTCAGGGGCCTGTGGGTATGCACTGGGTGCTCCTTTGGATGCATGTGGGAACATGAATATCTTCTATCTGCACTGCATTGCTTTCAATGGGACGTATGCTTGGCTGCACATTGAAATCTGCATCTGCATTGAGATTCTGGAGTGACTAGAGATGGACTCAGTTACTGTAGATTTTATCCCTGGCAGAGGGCAAAGTCAGAAAGCTCCAACTCCTCTTTTGGGAATATCTAAGTTTGGGCTGCTCACTGACCCTTCAGAGTGGATGAAAATGTTGCTGTGCGTTTGATGGGGAGTTAGTCTGAATGTCAGGTCAGGGATTCCTTACAGCCCTGCGACTCTTGGTTCTTAGACTAAAGTTATTAAAGAGAGGGTTAATGGGATCGGTGGAGGACTCTGGCAAAGTGGTCAAGTACTCTGCTTCCAATAAGGTGATGTCTCAACGAATGGGCCATTTCGGAATTGTGGGGAAAGATGCCATTGTATTTGGTTTTGGGAACAGTCTGAATAAAAGGTGAGAGTTGTACAATTTCTTGGGAGCTCTGAGGGACCTTGGGTTATCCCTAATGGGGGAACAGGTTCTGTTGGAATGTTAACGTGGTGAGTCTTCTACTTAATGCTCAGCCTTTACGGATGTGTAATGAGCGTTCCCCACATCAAATGGGGTGCGCATGTTGCGAGGTCGCGAGGAGACCCATTGGATCACGGTGGCAGCTCCTGGCAGTTGGTTGGCTTCACCTTCCCCAGGTTGGGATACCTGTGGACTCCACCTACTCTAGCAGCCGCCCAATCCCGGCTGGGGAGGTGTTGCCAGGGGATTGGCCAGGTAGAAGGAGGGATTATACAGTACACACAATAGAGCATGAGTCATACCTGGGAAGCGGCCGCTGGATTTACGGATGTGTAAATTGACTTTATAGCACAAAAATGCCGGAAGCCTCCAGTGACCTCATTCCTAATGAAATGGAGCCCTAGGTAAATGCCCCCCCCCCCGAAAATTTTCACTGCTCAGAAGTAGGGTGCACCCGTTTAACAATGCTTTCTGATTACTGGCAGTTAATTTAACCCGGTAGTAAATATATAGGAAGTTTTCTTACAAAAAACAAAGTCATTAAAAAAAAATTAAAGTCATGCCCCAGTAACTATCAATATTTCTGGTTGGCCCATCCATTCTGGTCTTGGCTGCTGCAGCCTCAGAACCTGTCATTCTCCGCATGCTTTCAGAGTTCCTTAAGATTTTGTTGCTGCTGCTCAGGGCCACTGCCTTCCTTATCACTGTTGTCACAGCCATGCCCCATGAAAATACGTAGTGAAATCTATAGAAAATAATGTTAAAATACAGCTAAACAACATCAAACTTTTTTTTCAAACCCCTCACGTATTTTGAGGTTAATGTGGGTCAGTACCTTTTCCCCTATAGAAATGTAATTTTATATTTAATAGTGTCAGTTGACTCTACTGCACTAATTTAAAATTGCTCCTGGGCCTGGATAGTTTAGATACTTCAGTTGCCTCTTCTCTTGATCATTTCCCGCTTAGAACGAAATTGTTTCATTCTTCTGCATGCAGCTCCCTTGCCTCAATTCATCATACTAATAGTTTTAGGCTTTACTTTCTAAGGCTTTTATTTCACAGTTCCTTAAACAATGTGGCTCAGACTCAAAATGGCTTCTCAGCTGTTCTGGCAAAGTATAAATGTATGCCCTTTGAAGAAAGAAAACCTATTTATTCACCAATTATATTTATTCCATTTTGGGCATTGAATTGTAATGTCCTAATTGTCTGTGTACTCACACCATCTTTATTCCTTTATCCAGTTGTTGTTTTTTAAATGTTAATAATATGTGTGTTTTCTCTGCTCAAGAGAATTTGCTTTTGCTCCCCCCACCCCGGGCAGCCATTGTTTCAATATAAAATGTATAGGGATGAGAGATATGACTGTGATGTACCCTCCCAATGATGTAGACCTCTTTTGACAGTTCAGCTGCAGCAGCATTCTGGGACAGGGAACTGGGTTGGCCTGTCCTGTGTAGGGTTTCACAAAAGAGATATCTTTCAAAATAAAAGGACAAAAAAGGGATGTTGATTGGCATAAAATTTTCATATGCTCATTTATATGTATTGGTGCAATACACACACACACACACACACACAAATAAATAGTTAAAGCAAAACAATAACCTCCGTCATCTTGTATATCTTACATCAATAACAATATTGCAAAATACCGATGGCAACATAATACCATAAAGAAATCAAAGTTAGATTGCCTCTTTTTATTAGCTCCTAAACAATGAACAGCAACTTCATACACAAGAATCTAGCAGGTAATGTTTTCACACCACTTATCTCAACACCAGGAAAAGTGTCACTAAATTCCTGTTCTCGGTTTGCTCCTAATATCACAGAAGCAGGGCCTGTGAACAAATAAAATGTGATGGTGGTGGTGATGTCTACAGTCTTGATGGAGTAAGTGTTTTAAATTGATCAAAGGGAAGTGCCCAGTGTTGGAGGCCTCCCTGGGGACAGAGTTGAAGTTCTATTGGAGCCACAACAGAAAAGACCCTGTCTTACATACTTGCTGATAAAGTACTTCTCTTAATGGGCAGGAGAATGCACACATCATTTTCAAATAAGTATAGTTTTTCTGCTGGTGCATTCTTGCCTGTAAAATCCATCTTTCTGGTGAAAATGTTCATCTGTTTATTAACGTCACTCTTAATTGCTTGGAGGATTCACTGCTGAGTAATGCAAGGCATTTCCTTCCGGCTTATGAAAAACCTATAAACAAACCTTCAGGGTGCCCCCCCCCCCGGTAATGACTGAAAACAGGCATTTAAAACTGTTTTTCTGCTACAGCTCTACAGCTTCTTTGAGAGAAGCTGTGCAAGTCTACCATTTACCGGTAATTTCTCAAAGCTGTCCGTTCTGTTGCCAAACATGTGTGCTATGCAAATGCATACAAACAGAAAGCATATTTTCCATAGCTCTCTAGTCATCACAGATCAAGCATCCCACTTTCGCATTAAAACGGCACTATGTGGACTGTTAGTAGTCTAACAGAATGGATTTGGTTCCTTGTGATACCAATTCTTTCCAGGCAAAAAAGATCTACAAGGCAAAAAGTGTAACAATTGCTGCTTGTAGTAAGAGCGTTGACAAAAACGGGGGGGGGGGGGCAGACTTAGCTAAACTAAACAGTTCATGATTCAAAGCATTTTCCCACCAGAGAGCCAGCGTGGTGTAGTAGTTAGATCTAAGAGGCCTGGGTTCAAATCCCCATTCAGCCAAAAAGCTCACTGGGTGACTTTGGCCCATCCACTCACTTTCAGCTAAACCTACCTCACAGGATAGTGTTGAGGATGAAATGAGAAGGAGAAGTATGTGTGCCATCTAGAGATCCTTGAAGAAAAAGTGGGAAACAGTAGAACAAATCACAGCATGATATGAGTTGTCACCATTGCTACCACCACTGGGGATGGCTAGGGAAGCCTTCCAACCCTTTTTATTACCACCAGAAGGAAGTGTGCATTTCAGGAAGTGTACTTCTGTGAACATAGGGACGCGGGTAGCGCTGTGGTCTAAACCACAGAGCCAAGGACTTGCTGATTGGAAGGTCAGCGGTTCGAATCCCCACGGTGGGGTGAGCTCCCGTTGCTCAGTCCCAGCTCCTGCCCACCTAGCAGTTTGAAAGCATGTCAAAGTGCAAGTAGATAAATAGGTACCGCTCCAGCAGGAAGGTATACGGCGTTTCCGTGTGCCGCTCTGATTTGCCAGAAGCGGCTTAGTCATGCTGGCTACATGACCTGGAAGCTGTCTGCGGACAAACACCGGCTCCCTCGGCCTATAGCGCGAGATGAGCGCCGCAACCCCAGAGTCATCTGCAACTGGACCTAACAGTCAGGGGGTACCTTTACCTTTACTTCTGTGAACAGCCATATGAGGCGAAGGGGGAGAAAGGCTTTCATCTCTTCATTTCCTTCACCTTGGTGCGTGGTGGCAGCAGTGGGATCTTGGGATTGGGGCAAGTTGTGAGGGGAGAGGAGATTGGCAACATGTCAATAGCCGGGTAGATGTTGTGAGGGTAGTTGGTAGGTGGGGGTGTGGGAGGTAAAAGAGCTGTGAGGGGATGGGTTTTTGGGGGTGATCTGTAAAGGGAGAAGGTGGGTGGTTGATGGAGGGTGGGCAGGGTAAGCGAGCAGCGCAAGCAGGGGGTGCAACTCCTGACAATAGTAATGTTTTTAATATAGTGCCATCTATATGCATGGCACATTACATTGAAAAGATATAGAATGTCTGTACCCACAGGGAGCACAGTCTATAATAGATACAGTGGTACCTCTGGTTACAAACTTAATTTGTTCCGGAGGTCTGTTCTTAACCTGAAACCGTTCTTAAACCGAGGTACCACTTTAGCTAATAGGGCCTCCCGCTGCTGCTGCGCCGCTGCACGATTTCTGTTCTCATCCTGAGGTAAAGTTCTTAACCTGAGGTACTACTTCCGGGTTAGCAGAGTCTGTAACCTGAAATGCTTGTGACCCAAGGTGTTTGTAACCCAAGGTACCACTGTACAGTGAAATGACAGAGGAAGGAGAAAATTGAGGTATGGGTAGGCAAGGGAATAAAATTACAGGCGTCTCTCCACTGGCACTCAATCAACATGCACATGACTGCATATATGTGCAGCACTGGGAAATAGATAGATAGATAGATAGACCAGGATATGGTGGGAGAGAGCTGGAGAGTCCTCATGGCTTGCAAGGAGACCCTCTCTGGAGCCCAAAGGGGACATTAGTGGGGATGGAGGAAGTGCCAAAGAGATATGAGGTGCAGTGGGGCTTTGTTTAGGCTGCTCAGTGTCCTTGCCTAACAGCTGGTGTGCGGGCTAGCGCAATGGCAGCTGCTGCTTTCTCATGTGTTCTCTAGTCTGCAGCCAGCCTCAGAGCTTCAACTCCAGACATTTTGGTCTAGACTGAGAGTGGGAGAGAGAGCTGGAGAGCAAATGGGTGCTTGGATACTTTTTAGAGGGTGCTCCTCACTTTACACAATTTCACTTATGCGCGTGGGAAGGTAACCACTGTGTAAGTGAGGGGGGGATGCCTGTATGTGATTGCTTCAATTAATGTGTGCTTTGGCTTAGTTACAATAGGAACTCAGGGTTTTGAGGCTGGACTTAAAAAACAAAATAAAAGAGGTGGTCCACGCGGAGGCAGTTTGGTGAGCAGTTCTTGACATACGAAACTGCTAAGGGGAAATGGGCAGAGTCATTTCAGGGAGTAGGAGATCTTTGGATGCATGAAGGAACTGGACGAGGAAAAGTCACAGGAAGCAGTAGGAAATATGTGCATGGAAATAAAGCATGGGCAGAGCCACAGAGGGTTAATGCTGTATTGGATCAAGTCCTCTGTGTAGAACATAGATGGTCTTTTAGAGCTCTGATATCATAAGTCAGAATTTCCCATAGAGGATCTGCTTGTGCCTATTATCAAATTGAACAATGCACTGAGCAACAAACCAAGGATGGACTGTTCTTAAACCATTTATGGTGTATTATATTTAAGGGGCAGGGGAATGTAGTAACCGGGGGGGGGGGGGACAGAAACAAGTACCAAAAGTTCCTTGCTCATATTGGCCTCACATTACACGGAGAAGCATAAAAGTGGGAAGCCTGTTTGCTTTGTACATCTTCTGGCACGTCCCATGGCTTGTTCATTTGTAACTGAACAGATCAGTAAGCTGTAAATATAGCAACAGTGAAACAGAAATCCTCCTGCTTCTTTGTTAAGCATGCCTCATCATCTGGCAAAGAGACAATGGAGATTCGTGAAAAAAGAAATTTCGTTCTGACATTCAGCATTTAAAATGGTAAGTGATTTTTTTTTGTCACTCAGAACAATTAACATGCCAGCCCTCGTGGCAGAACACATCCCCCCTCAACCTTGGCTTAGCAACTCTCAAGCCTCTGACGAGCAGTACATACCAGGGAGAAGATGGGCAGATGTAGCAACCAGGGCCATGATCCTGGAGAAATGGAAACCTGGCCTAGACTTGGTCTGCCTTCCCACCTGCCTCCATTAGGCCAATGAAGCTAGAAGAAGTCTGAAAGGTATGCAGAAGGTAGGGCCCAGGAGGAGGGAATGGCAGAACTTCCATCTTCAAAGAGGTCCCTTCTTTTGCTGGGCAGGTAAAATAGTTGACCTAAGGAAGGAATGGGGGCACAGGAGCTTACCGGTAATTCTTCTTGGAAGGCTGAAGCTCCAGACAGAGGGCAGGTATGCAGGTAGGAAGCAGAACCAATCTCAGAAAATTGGGGGGGGGGTCTGGGAGAGGAATCCAGAGCTCCCAAAGGAAAGCAGAACCCTGCACCTAAGAGGAAACCAATCTGAGAATGATAGCTTTCTTGCATTTGCATTTCTTATGTTTCATTTGTTTGTGGAGGCACTACGGTGTAGAGGGCAGGGATGGACAAATCTACAATTTTACTTTCTCATTTGTAAAATTTGTCAAACAGTTTGCTACATATTGGCATCACTTTGTTCTTCATGAAAACCAAACAGGGCTTTAAGTGTGAATTTTGCCTAATATAAAACAATTTTGTATGCAAATCTGCACGCTATATACATTTTTGCAAAGCACATTTCACATTTTTGTATGTTCTTTGCACTAATAGCTGCATTTCTAAGCCAGGTGAGGGTAGCTGATGGGTTTCAAACCCTTGGTGAGTTAGGGACTTCCTCTGTGTGTGAATACTGGCTCTGACAGACTGAGCAGACGAGACCAATAGTGGGTCCAATGGTCAATAAGGTGGTTTCTGCACATGCTGTAGAGACGGAAGTGCATGGCAGATGGGAAACTCTGATCCTAAACCTCTGCTGCCTTGTGGGACATATTTGCGATAAGAAAAGGCTAAGGAGTAAGCTCTATACAAATCCAGAGGGGAGCCCTAAGATGTTTGGATGGCATCTTGTACGCCTTCTTCTGGCAACTGCTGCAGCCAAGCTGGTACTAGACGCATTGCTCTGCTTTCCTTTGGGCCATATCAACGAGGCCAAGAGAGGGGTCTTGTCGTCTGGGCTGCCCAAGACCCCCATACACACTGCCCTGATTTGCATCCCAGAGCAGTGCCGGATTTACGTATAAGCTAAACAAGCTATAGCTTAGGTCCCACTCTCTTTGGGCCCCCCCCAAAAATGTAAAGGAAAACAAACCTGGATGTACACTTCCAATATATAACAATTACTTTGATAAAATACATATTTTGTTATGTGCAAATGGCTTTAGATACCTATGAGGTCCATAAGTTACCATATAGCATATATTCAACACAAAAACGGCGACAACTTATTGTTGACAAAGGACAGCTGGCCATATAAAGGGCCCCATAACCTTCAGTAGCTTAGGGTCTCATCAAACCTAAATCTCAGAGTGGTCACTTTGGTGCTGCTAATACAGCAATTTGACATCAACCCCAGAGGTGCATTCCGTTCTCTCTCTCGAGACAGACAGATAACAACAACAACAACAACAACAACAACAACAACAACAACAAGCTGTATTTTTGTGCACATTTAACCCAAGTATCTGCATTTTTTGTACACATTTTTTGTACACACTACCTGGCTGGAGAACTGCATTGCAAAATTCAGATAACTGCAAATTTTGACGGGTTTCTGTGTTCCACATCACATTTATTTCAGAAAGTGTGAATTCCTTCAGAAAGTTTGCCTTTAAATGCAAACTGATTTGAATTTATCTTCCTTATCTAGAAAAAGACCGGTATCTTATCACTGCTACCTAATTTTGGGCATTAGTGTGGGGTCCTAGGGAGCCACAATACTGCTGCACAAGAGCTATCAGATGTTTTTCTGCCTCTTATTCATTTGTTCCCTGTAATGCTTTCAGCAAAATATAGCAAAGTCTGAGCTATATATACAGTAGGAGGGTGATAGCTTTACGAAAATTATCAAAAACATTTTGATATTACATTTGTGTATGAAACCTTTCTGTAGGTGCTTAGATGACATAGCAAAATTCCACTCAATTTACTTACGGTATCTAAAAATATATGGTAGTGTCATGGAAGCCTGTTTTTATCAAAGCAATACATAAAATTTGCAATTTGAAACAAGATACATTCCACTGGGACCATGACTAAGGATGACTTCATACGACCATTTCGTATAATAGTTGATTTTGTATAAAATGGTTGATTTGTATAAAAGTAGTTTGAAACGAGCAGGTTTTAATGTGCAATAAAAGCATAAGTTGAGCACCAATGTTAGTCATGCTCAGAGTAATTCTGCTGAAATCATTGGGTCTACTCTGAGTATACCTTAATTGGTTATCATCTGAAATCTTTAATTATTTCTTATATTAATATATGCAGTTTTACATAATGTAAAAGCGGAAAAGTAGCTAATCTTACTAATACTGACTCCACGTTAAGTAGCTGGTAGAGTGTAATGGATCCCAGCTGGCATAAATTGTTTCCTTCTTAAAAGTGTTTCCAGCTTCTTGCCATGAAGCAATAGTTAGGATTAGGCTTGTATTGGCAGGCTCAGGTCGAGGAGGAAGAGGAAGAAATTGGAGGAGGGATCTGAATGGTAGGAGCTTGAGTTGGAGGAGAGAGGATCTACTCTTTTCTGTCCTGACTTCAGCTGCTTTGAAAGGGGGAGCCGAGAGCCTCAGTGTGCACTGGGGAGGGCTTTGATCAGCTGAAGTGGGAGATAGAAAGAATGGGGATAATAGAGGAAAACTGTTACAAGGGGAAGAAATGAATGTAAAAGAACAAGGGGGGAGGAGGAGCGATATAAACTGGCAGGTTTTTTTGGGGGGGGGGAGAAGTAAGTTATAAGTTGAGTGTGAATGGAGAAATGGTAAAAATTACAGGAGATGGGTAAAAAATACTTTGAACAGACACCTGGGATTTGAAAGGAGGAAATGTGAAAGGAAAGGCCTTCTGAGTCTCTGAATCAACAATTTATGCCTAAAATGGAGGGGGGGGGCTGAGTCATAATAGCTCTAGAGAAAATGTCTGTACTTTGAGGAAAGCTGAGCTATGGAACTCCATGTCACAAGGAAAATGTTATAGCAAAATAAAACAAAAAAACAATTTCCAAAAACGGATTAGATATCAGTAAAAAGTGCTGCCAGGAATTGCCAGTTGATTATGCCAAACTCTGCTTACACCTGCCACCCTTTTGTGACAGGTGGGCATCCCTAGGTTTTAGCCATGTCAGGTGTACCCTGGTGGCAGAAGGTTTGAGAACCCCTGCTATAGAACAATATGTTGAATAGGTGCTATTGATGAAACCCAGTGTCTACGTTAACTGACTAGCTAACATCATTTGTATACCAGCCAATATACAATGTTTTCTGGGTGATTAACAATAAACAATAAAAACAAACAGAACCCTGAAAACCAAACATTATAAAATCACAGCAGAAAACTACATAAATGAGACCATCAGCAGCAAAGCATACATAGAAGCTGATAAAAACTCTGAAGATCTTAAACTGATAATTAAAATGTTTGGAAAATAGGTTTTCACCTGGTAATATAGTAGGTGCAAGGCAAACCTATCTAGAGGGGGTGATCTATTGTTATGGTGCCATCACTGAAAAGGCCGTTTCTGTAGCAACTTCCTGCTGTGTATCATTTGCTGAGGGCACCTGTGGAAGGGTCTCTGATGAAGACCTTAGGGTCTAGGTAAGGTCAAATAACTGGAAGGGCATGTTTAAGAACATTCCCAGTTAAAGAGGTTAAGAGTGTTATATATGGGAATGGGTAAGTTAGGGAGAGACAGACAATTTTACTTGTGTATAACCAGTGCCATTTTTCTAGAAATAGAGGTGCCAGAACTCACCAAGAGCACTTCCCTCATTTTCTTAGAATGGCAGTAGCACCCATCTGAGTGGTGCCGGAACTGAGTTCTGGTGAGTTCCAGCTGAAATAGACTCTGTGTACAACTGTCAAATGCCTTTATAACCCCCACAAAATTGGTTTGGATCCAGATGTACAAGAGAAACTCCCAGCAACAGGGTTTACTTTCCCCCTTTCCCTACACCCCCCCCAGCTGAGGTTCAGGGGATCCTCCATAATGGCATAGAATAAGTTACAGGTGGGTAGCCGTGTTGGTCTGCCATAGTCGAAACAAAATAGAGAATTCTTTCCAGTAGCACCTTAGAGACCAACTGAGTTTGTTCTTGGTATGAGCTTTCGTGTGCATGCACACTTCTTCAGATACTGAGTTTGTTCTTGGTATGAGCTTTCGTGTGCATGCACACTTCGGTATCTGAAGAAGTGTGCATGCACACGAAAGCTCATACCAAGAACAAACTCAGTTGGTCTCTAAGGTGCTACTGGAAAGAATTTTCTATTTTGTTTCGGCATAGAATAAGGTGGCTTATAGTGGGTGAAGGGGGTTAACATATAAAATGGGAAACACCATGGGTGAATCTTCCACTTTCTTGATCCCAGCCATTATAAATGTAAAAATCGATTTATGCGTGGATAGGAAGTATCTAATAGAAAAGTGAAATAGTAAGGGGAATGGCCAGTGCTAAATGTAGATTGTGTAGTTGGGTTCATTTATTGGTGCTTTTTTCATCGAGAGGTTTCCCTTTTGTTGACAATACATGCTTATTCATAATCACTAGCTGATTTGAATTTTTGTTTTCTTGTCAGGGCATTTAAGGGACTAGCAGGGTGACACTGCAAACATTGCTGGAGGCTCCGGCGTCTATAACTGTCTTGTCAGTGGTGGAGAGAAGTATTCTGAGCATTGGGAAGTATCTGGAATGCAAGGATGTGATGGGCCTTTAGAACACAGAAATGTTGTTTCAGTCATAACCCAACCTCTTCTGCAGAAGAGGTAAAAAGAATATCTTGTAGTTTCTCTATGCTTCCTGTATGTAACATTAAGGACACCTCAATTTCCTTTCTACTGCTTCAGTTCTTATTGACTAACTGCTAAGCCATTCCCTAGGAAACTTAACCTTTCAACAGTTGGTGTCTGATGGAATCAGATGGTTCTATTCATGGGCATAGCCCGGGGGTGGGGGGGCAGGTGGCCCCTAAATCAATACAAATCAATACAAATCTGAGCTTCTACCCGCCCTCCCAGAGCCTGCTCCCCTAACAAAAATCCTGGCTATGCCCATGATTCTAATTACAACAAATTTTGTGTATAAACTTGAAAATGGAGATTTGCAATTCCATAGTTCCATAAATGTACAGTTGGCTCTAAAAATAAACCAAGCTCATGCTTATTCAATAATTTATTATTTTATTCTTATTTGTCATTTTAGACCCATTTTATTATGCTTAGAGGAGGGGCTACTGTGTGTTTGATGTTAGGAATTACAAAACATACATATTCAGTATAGAACATGTACAATACTAAAAATTACTTAATCTCAAAATGATTGTGTAAAGTTCATATAACTGGCACATTCTTACATAACAGATTTGTTTTCCTGAACCAGCTCTTCATGGCAGGGGTACCTAACCTGTGGTCTGCAAGCTTCAGGTATTCCATGGCATATCCATATCAATTATTCCTGTTGATTTTTAATTGTATTTTAATTGTTTCTTTTATTTCTCATATTGTATTTTATTGCATTACAATTTGTATTCTGTGGAATGCAAATTTTAATATAATTAAATACAAAATAAGAAATTAAAGGATCACTAATATCACATTTAAAAACACAGCACATAAGTCGATTGCATCTGCAGAAGTAAACTGTAAAGTTAAGGTTCCCATCTGAAGCACTCTCAGAAGTGCTAGCAAAAATTAGTATCAGGCTGTAACTCATCTACAAGGCAAATGTAATGTATGCAAGACATTGTAGTATTCAAATGAATGTTTTAGCTTATTAGGCAATGGAAATTACAATTTTAAAATGTTTTGACTGAAGGCAAATTTTAGGAACGCCAAAGTTATATAAAATCATAATAAAATCAAAGTTGGACTTTTTGGTTTCTTCTTTTTAAATTCCTAAATATATAAGTAAACCATCACCTTATGGATAAATAAACTCTCTTATTTTTCTCCCATCTGCTTTGACAGTTTGATTTCAATAACTGACAAAAACATTTAATGGAAAGATTGTGCATTCTCATGAAATGAGCAAAATTATTTAGTTGTAATGTTGGATAATAATGAATGCCTTATTCTTAGTACTTAGAGGAACACTGAAGTATGCAGAAATGTTATTTCCAGCTACAAGTATGTTTTGTACATCTAGTGCCTGAAAATGTAACACGGTTAAACAAATAAATCGAGCAAATTATACATTTAGTTTTAACTGGATACTTCATTGTTTTCCTGGAAAGTGTAGCTGAAGACATTGTTTCGATCAGGGTATCATAAATCACAGCAGTTATGCTGTAAATCTATTCTTTGGAAAAAAGTAGGAAAAAGAAGCAAACAATTTTGCAGATTTCAGGTAGATATGCAATTGTGTCAGGAGGAGACAATAGGTTTTTAAAACAAAGAACTGCATGCTATTTTTTTAAGTCATCCAATCATTTTAGTTTATTCAAATAATGTATAGAAGATACCTGTGCATGTGAATAAGTGCCATGCAAGCTCTCTGTTTTATAAACACTTGTAAATAACCATGTCTGCACTGTTTTACTAATGCCAACATTAGATTCCAGAAGGCATGTTAAATGATGCTATTTACCAACATGACAAACGATTATGGAGACAAAAAAAATGCCCTCTTGGTAAGTTTGGGTAACCTCCCTTTCTTTATCACAGAACAAGGAAAATAAATGGAAAGGTTTTCCAATGAGACCCTGCATTTCTACTGAGTGCCAGTGCCCACTGCACAATTTTAAATAGAGCACCAATTACTGATTGAGAAAACAGATGAAATATCTCGTTTTCAAAACGGTTGCAGACATATAACGCATAGGCAACCTAATGCAATAACAGATTATCTCCCCCCCCCCCCCAATCCGTCAGTAAGGAAAACTTCAGGATTGAAATCAGGTTCCTTTGCTTTGAATGCACCATAACAGATAAAAAAAGAATTCTAACAGTTATCTTCCAGTCATTTGTAGAACGCTGTCCTTTTTTCATTTCAAAATGTCTCTTTTGTCCGTATATAGCCTACCAGGAAGGATCCAGAAATCAAATAGACGAAACTTTACAACTCAGATCGGACCAGTTTTAATGAATACAAAACTGTATTTCGTGTTCTTCTTCACAGAAACGTAAGTGACCATTGGGAGGAGGAAATGGGGCAACTATTCTCTTCAAAGGAATAGGGGATGTAAAGCGGCACCATGTGAAGATCGGTGCCTTTCTTCCTTTGCGATAGGCTTTGGCACCGTTTGTGGGCGAGGTTCTTGCCATGAAGGAGCCGCCTTAACGCCGGGCACCGTTGGCTTCTGCGAACGCGATCGGCTTCGCGATTGGTTTGCTCCCGACGAGCCTCCCTTTAAAGCACCGCACCGCAAAATAGTCGGCGAACGTTTCTCCGGGGAGCCGTGGGCTCCCCGCGCAGAGAGGCCTCTTGCCAGGTAATGGCCGTCTGCGTCCCACCCGCGCCCTTCCAGGGTAGCCCTCTCCTAGCGCCCCTCTGGGCGAGAGAGTCGTAGGAGGAAGGAAGGGAGGAGCGGGAGGCAGGCTTTTCAGTCCCCTTTCCCCTCTTCCGTTGGTGCTGAAACGGGAGATCTGGCGCGCGAACGAAACATAAAGTTGCCAGCCCAGGCAGCGAAGCGCCCCGCGCCCCCACCCCGGAACTCTTCGCCAGAACTGCGTGGCGAGCAGCGCCCCCAGCCCCTGGACAAGCGCACCTGCCGTGAGGCGGGCTGCGCCCCGAGAGACTGAGTGCTCAGGTGAGGAAGAAGGGCGCACTGGCCTCCCGAATCCCCCGGAAAGGGCGGGTTACGCACGAAGGGGCTGCTGGCTGGGCCAGCTCCCTTCTTCCCTGGCAGTCACGTTGTGGGCTGGGCGCGTGGCCGCCTCTGGGACTCCCTCAGCCACGAGCAGCGAACCAGACACGTGTTCCCAAGTTGGGAAACTGGAAGGACCGCAGGTGCCTTCAGCGCGTTGCCTTGTTTCTCGTCATGGGCGGCTTCGGCGCCAGACTCTCTTCAGGGCAGAGCCCCGAAAAGCGCGCCTCTCACCAGTGCAGCACGTTTTGCCTCAGAAATGGTTTGATTCAAGGCGGCTTCCCGCCAAGATAGTGTGCGCACGAAGGCAGCCTCAGCCTGAATGCCTTTTGGGGACGTGCAGAGCACTTTCCGCCCCTCACAGCCCGAAGTTGTGGTTGGGAGCTCGCTGGAATCCCTTCCCTTCCCAAACTGGACACCGAGCTTATGTCTTTTTAGAAACTGAGCGCTGAAGTCAAAGCATGACACAAAGGCGAGCAAGAGAGCGCTTCTGCGCTCACGCTCTGCTCGCGGACTTCCCACGGGGATGTGGCGGGCCTTTGGGTCGGACCCAGCCGGGCTCTGCTTAATACGCTCTTCAAGCCTGGGAAGGGGAACTCTGGGTGTTTGTGAACTTGGAAGTGCTGAGAGGGTGCAGAGGCGGCCGAGGCCCTGAGGGTTCCCCGGTGGCAAAGGGGCAAATCCCTTCGCTTCCCGCGCTTTCTTCAGGCGGTCAGCCCGCTGCTTGCCTTGGCTTCGCGGCGGGGAGGTGAGCAGAGAGGCGGCTTTTAGGCACCAGGCTCCGCCAGTGGGCGGTTTTTCTGGCGGCGAGCCGGGGATGGAAATTGGAAGCAGCACTGCAGTGAACTATTTTTTTCCACGCTCCTCGCTCTGCTTTTTTACAGACAGAAAGAAATGTTTGCATTGCTGAGAAGGAACCAGAGGAATTGTGTTTATTTGCGCGCGCGCGCGCGCGCGCTTTAACGCCAAGGTTTGAGGGGGGTGGGGGTCGCGAGCAGACTCCTCGTTCTCCTCAAAGGGGAAAAAGCAAGATAGTAAGAAGATTCTTTACAGGGGATCCTAAAGCCGAGGAAGGCGGGCGGCCACCCTTCGCGTGCAGGGAAAGGGGCGGAGGAGGAGCAGCAGCAGCAACCGAACCGGCCCCTTCGCCTGCCTCTTTGGCGGTCTGCTTTCCTCCTCGCCGCCCCGCCGTGTGACTCTAGGCAAAAGTCCTTCCTCAAACTCGCGCGGAAAGGGCGGGAACGGAGCTCGACGGCCAACCCGGAGAAAGTGCACTTAGCCCGCCCCCAGGCCCCCCCTGGCTGCAGGGGCGGGAGGGGGGAAACCCGGGCTCCAATCCTAGCCTGCTCCACTCCCTCGGCCAGGAGAGGGGCGGAGGTGGCGGGGGGCTTCCTTCCCCGGGAAGGGACCGGGCTGCCTGCGGTTGGACTCGCATCCTCGCAAGGAGCAGCAGGAGCCGCGGCGCGGCGGGGACTGGCTCCTGCAGCCTCTTCTCCAACCCAGCAGCAGCAGCAGAAGCAGCAACAACTCCTTCAGTCCCCTCCGTTCCCTCCCTTCTCCTTCCTTCCACTCCTTGCCACCACCTCCGTTCCTCCCCTCCCCTCCCCTCGCCTCCTTTCCACCTCCCCAGTCCCCGCGGGAGGGAAGGAGAGGGGAAAGCAAGCACGGCGTCGGCAGGAGATGTTGGAGCAGCAACTGCCTTGATTGCCTTCCCCGGCAGCGGCGGAAGCAGGAGGCGGCGGCGGCTCTGCCTCCCTTTTTCCATCCTGCTCCCAGCTCCAAAGAAGGCGCTGCCGGGCAGCGTCGTCATCGGCAGCAGCGGTCGCCTCCTGGCTCCTCGTTTCTCTGCCCGGCTTTTTCTCGCTTGCCCTGTAATCGGTTAGCTACAGGAGGAGGAGGAGGAGGAGGAAGAAGAAGAAGAAGAGTGGCCGCCGGTGGCGACGGCCCCAGAGGCAGGAGCCGGGCTTGCAGGCAGCGGCAGCAACAAAGAAGCGCTGTCTCCACTTTCTCCCCGTTCTCCGCTTCGCTCTTGTTAGGGCCAGACATGGAAGATGGATCTTCTTCGGGCAGCTGTTTTAGGCGGTTTACCGAGTGTTTCCTGAGTGCAAGTAGGTGGCTTCGCGTTTTGTTCTCTGGCTGATTGCTTTTAAGGGCGAGGGCGAGCGGGTCTGGATGCGGGAGCCCCCCCCCCCCATGTGTGTGTGTAAAAGAGACGGGTGGGTGCTTCTAGGGAAACTTGGTCTCAGGCGCCTCTTTTTTTTATATATAGAAATAAAGCACTGCTGCCCATGAGATGCGAGGGTGGTACCTATCTATTGATGTGGAATGGGATAACAAAAGGAGGAGGAACAATTGCTCATCAGAAGATAGTGCGAGAAATAAATGGGTTTAAATTCCAGGAAGGTAGAGTGAGATAAAACCACCACTAGAAGCAGTGTGCTCACTGTAAATGGATTAGCGAGGGGGGGGGGGGACCGCTTCCTTCAGGAAAGTGAAATCGTTTTCCTTGGATACTTTCTGTTCAAGACTGCATAGCCGTCAGTTGAAGATGCTTTAAAAATGGGCTGCCCTGTTTCAGAGCAAGTTTGCTTATTAACGATGTGGTAAGCAGTACAGTCTTTACTAGGGCATGCTGAAAGCAGCACAATAGATTTCAAAAAATTTCTTGTTGGAAACATTACAAGAAGGAAAGCACACCAGAGTACAAATTCCCAGAGAATAGTTGATTACGGGAAGGAATAATGAAAAAACAACAACAATCATTTGTTACTTTCTGTTGCATTCACTTTCCCCCTTTTGTTTTCTGATTCACATTTCAGTGGAATTGAACACATTTGTGATGTGGTGGTAAATTAATTATTTATTAAGCTATTTCCACAGTGTCCTTCACCAAAAATAGTCACAGGCCAGTTTACAAAAATAACGTATTCTAAAACAATAAACAAAAACATTATAGTAATTTGCATAATTACATGAATAGCATAATTAAAAACACCATAAGAATTGTTTAACCCATCAGCCACTAAAAAGGTGGGTTTTTACTTGGCACCTGAAAAAACATCAAAGTTGGGGTGAAATGCACCTCAGTGGGGTGGTCATTCCACAGATGTGGAGCCAACACTGAAAAGGCTCTTCCATGGGTCCCATCACTACACCTCTTTTAATGCAGGAACTTGAATGGCATGGAACCTGAAGTAGACTAATGATGTGGAATAGTTCTGTCAAGTGACCAAGATTTACTAGGACTTAGGATACTCATAGGTCTTGGAAGTTAACAAATGAAAAATGGAGGAACATGGAATAATATTAACCTGCCACATACTAGCATATAAAAACAAAATTTGTGTTCTACCATTTAACACATAAATAAATCATCATTCTTGAGTAATTGGGGCAGTGTATAGTTTCTATTTGTATGGCAACCTGATTTAAAAGTATATTGGTAATTGTGAAAACAGAGTTAGAGGGTTGTCATAGCTTCACATTAATACAGCACAGGTGTGTGATCTGTTGAATGATCTCATTGTGAAGATGTTGATAATTCATCTTCATTATTGGACCTATAATGTATCCCCCATTTACTTATAGTGACTAGACGGCTTTTTAAATAGATCTCCCAAAGTTCATATGGAACACAACTTCCCTTACAGACTTCCCACTTTAATGTTTATTTATTTGTAATTGGGAAATCTGTACAAGTGTTCGCTGACCACTTTATGGAAAAATTAGTTTGCTTCTGCCCTCTCAGGCTCTTTGAGTGTGAAACACACTGGAAGGGTTGCAAATAGTTCCATATTTTTTAAAAAAAAGTTTTGGGAAAAAAAGCGTGACAGTATAGCTACTGTAAAATGTGGTGGGCAGTGGAGTGGGGACTTGTGATTAAAATCATAGGCAGTTTTGTGGGAAGAAGAGCACATGTTGTGTCAAAATAGGTGAATTAACAAGGTTATGAAGGGTTCCAAATGCATTTGGCTGGAAAGCCACGAATGGCCACCACTTCTTGCTTTCCCACCTCCCTTCACCACCTTGGAAATGCTTTGCATGTGGGTTAAAAGGAATGTGTAACTTGAGTTGACTTTCAGGGCCATACTGGACTTTCAGGATTGGTTACCTGGGATGCAAGTTTATGTGTGAATAACCCTTTCTCCCGTGTTTCCTTCAAATGCTTTTTAAATCTATTTTTCTCCTGTGAGAGGGTTGGAATTTACCCACCACAGGAGAAAAACCTGTTAAAAAGGGGAAGAAGTTGGGAGAAATGTGAGTAAAAGAAAAATTTGGCCTCTGTGTTTCAGTCTCTCCTATTCCACAGCTTTGTAGGGATGACTTGTGCTGGGTCACAAGGTAAAAAGGTAAAGGGACCCCTGACCGTTAGGTCCAGTCGTGTCCGACTCTGGGGTTGCGGCGCTCATCTCGCTTTAGTGGCCGAGGGAGCTGGCATACAGCTTCCGGGTCATATGGCCAGCATGACTAAGCTGTTTCTGGCGAACCAGAGCAGCGCACGGAAATGCTGTTTACCTTCTTGCTGGAGCGGTACCTCTTTATCTACTTGCACTTTGACCTGCTTTCGAACTGCTAGGTGGGCAGGAGCTGGGACCGAGCAACGGGAGCTCACCCTGTCGCAGGGATTCGAACCGCCGACCTTCTGATCGGCAAGCCCTAGGCTCTGTGGTTTAACCCACAGCGCCACCCGCGTCACAAGGTATTCGGGCTAATTTGAACCTTACCTTTTTGCTTCCAAGTATTTGCTTACTTGTGGGGGTTGTGATAACTCTGTAACCATTGGTGTATTTTCTACAGTGTATCTACACTGTGTCTCTTACTAAGTTTCTTTTTTCTTTTTTAATGCTTCATGTAACAGCAAACGTTAACATTAAATACATTCACTGTATTCAAAATAAAGTTCTGTATATAGAATTATGTTCCTTTAATTCTGTGCTTATAGATTTATGTTAAATATGTAATAAATCACTTTAAATAGGTAAAATAATATTTAAACCCTTTCACAAAATCTGTATAAGTAAAATAGATAATTGATTCTAGTTATTTATTAGCAGTGGAAAAGTGTCAGATAATTCCAACTTAAACATTTATTTCACATTACCAACTGGGGAATCTTGTCCGTTGTCCATCTTTTGACTTTACGAAATCTGAAAGTTGCTGAATCATTTTCTTTCAGTGAGAATTTTAGCAGGTTGCCATTTCACAGCTGACAACATCTTGGTTGCTCTTAATAACTAAAGGAATATGATTTGATTGAGCCTCATTTTTCAGATATTCCTATAATACTTGGATAAAATTTAATAGTACAGAATAACTTTTCACATTCTGTATATCACATCTCCAGCATACATGCATGTAATCAACATCTTTTACATGTCCAACATCTGTTAACAGGATAGATTTTAGCTAAATGCTTCAAGTGTTAGGTACCAGCAACAAAACATCTGGAAATAATTTATTACTGTTTGTTTAGTTGCAGTTTGCCTCCCCTTATTCTAATACTAAGTCATTATGTAATATCTACATGTGTACAGATAACAATAATACTTGTCATTCTTTAAATAACAAAATGCTGAATAATGTTGGACAGGAGAGGATACATGGAACCAGAAATGTAGCTGGAGACTCTTTTAGCAGTTTTGTTAGGGAGATTTCTGGATTATATATGTTGATAATTTGCATTTTCCTTACATTCATATATTTCCCCTGTGTCCCCATCAGCTAAGGATGTCTGTACATAGGGGACATCCTGATGTTTTCAAGTGGTGTACAGAGGAAGAGGCAGATATTTGAGGTTTAGGATCTGTAAGTACATGGGTGGGGCAGTAGATCTGGCGGTCTGTGCTTAAGGTCTACCTCTATACTGTATGTGTCCCTGTTTACTTGCAGATAAACTCAAATGTTATAAAACACCACACACCTCAACTAACTTCCTTCCAAAATAGACTAAGTCTGGGTGAGGTCTGGGCCCCTGGAATGCACCACCGTCCAGAGAAGTGTGGAGATTGTAGCAATACGTTTTAAGTTGAATAATTGTCTTCTGCCACTGTTGTTTTTGCATTGTTGGGTGTGTTTTTCTGATTGTTTTATTTCATTTTAGATCTGTTGTGAACCCCAGGAGCTCAGCTGTAGGGTAGGCTAGAAATGAAAGAAACAAATGCGTAGAGGCAACTGCTGTGGTTTGCCAAAAGCGGCTTAGTCATGCTGGCCACATGACCTGGAAAAACTGTATGTGGACAAACGTCGGCTCCCTCGACCAATAAAGCGAGATGAGCGCTGCAACCCCAGAGTCGTCCACGACTGGACCTAATGGTCAGGGATTCCTTTACCCATCCCTTTTCACATGCATCCATCAAATAATTTGGTGCTTTTTCATAAAAACTGAGCAGAATCTTGAGATGCCTCTTTGAGATTATAGTTGTTGTTTTGGTTTTTTTTTGGTAATGTTGGAAACATCACATTTCCTCATTTCTTCTTCTGAAGGACAGTCTGATTAAAGAGATCCCAACCTTCCCAAAACATCTCTTGCTTGTATTTGAATAGGTATCTTCCCTCATCCTGACCACTACCATACCCCCCTGCTTTTCTATATAGACTATAAGGTAAACATAGCTTACTTTGACACTGCACTAATATGTTTTGGTAAAGTGGTGAGTGAGATGAGGGTTAATTGAGTGCTCAATATACTTACATTACTTTCAGTGACAGAGCATGTGATGATGAGTGATGTAGCTATGCTCTTAAAATATAGCTATACTGCAACATTTTAAGATGTTGTTGCACAGTTTTACTTCTTGAGCAAACTATTGATGGTTATTTTCCCAACAGAGTCACTGTTTTGAAAATGTCTCTATTTCCTCTGGGCAGTGCATTTGGAACTGCTAATACTAGATGCTCTACAGACAGGGTTCTCACATAATGTTTAACCATAGTTTAATGCTATGTGGACCAGCTGCAGTGAGTCCTATTATTATTATTATTATTATTTAGATTTAAATACCACTCTTCATCGTAATATCTCAGGGTGGTTCACAGAATAAAATACAGGATAAAAAGAAGTAAATAAGTAAATGCAAACAGTAAAATAATAACACCCCTTCCCACAGATACATTTAAAAGTCTGTAGCAGTGGTTTTCAACCAGTTAGCCGTTGCACCCTTGGGTGCCTTGAATGATGGTCAGGGTGCCACAGGCAACCCTGGCCTCTATTCTCTTTCCTGCCCTGCTCTGATGCTCTCTCGTGTCTCTGCCTCCCAAAGGCTTGCACAGTCGTTGGTTGCAGCAGCCCCATCTGCAAGCTCCACAGACGAATGATGCCTCTGGGGCTGGCCAGGGTGTGCTGGTTGCCAGGAGCTTAGGCGGCCTCAGGAGCTTAGGGAGCCCAGCCAACCAGTCCACCAGATCTTGCTGTTGGTAACGGATGGACAAGTGGTCAAGGGAACCGTGGACTAAAAAAAGTTGAAAACCTCTGGGCTGTAGATATAAATCAGCTAGAGGGCTGGTTGAAGAGGAATGTTTTTGCCTGGTGCCTAAAAAAAGAAGGCACCAAGCAAACCTCCCTGGGAAGAGCATTCTGCAAATGGGGGTGCCACTAAAGAGAAGGTCCGTTATCGTGTTGCCACCCTCTGGAACTCATGTGGAGGAGGTGCACGGAGAAGGGTCTCAGAGGATGAACACAGAGTCCAGGATGGGGAGAGGCAGTCCTTCAGGTATTGCGACCCTGAATTTGGCTTGTTAGCAACTAACCATTGCTCATCAAACAACTTGCTTCTTGAGTTATTCTGCTGTCCAGGTGGTCTGTGTAAAATGCCCAGTTTCAGTTCTTCTGCTGAATATTAAATCTCTGAGTTAAAACTTGCATAATATAAAGTACTGTTAAATTAAGGTAAATTTGACCGTATTTACAATAACATTAAAAGATTTCAAGCCAGTTCCATAAACATTTCTGTTTGATTGGCACATGCTCCTTTAAATGTTGTTAAAACAATAGAGTTAAATTTGATACATAGAAGCCACTTCTTTATGAAACATTTATGGGAATCTCAGGAACTGGATTATTGTCAAGCAGTGATTAACTGTGAGGATGTTGAAGTACACTAATTTTCAAAAGATGGCTTTCCTCCCTGGGCATTACGTGCCATTTAACTCTTGCCATATGATTTAATGATGGTCTTGCTTTTTAAATAATTTCGGCATTTACGAAGACAGAAATAGTGTTTCACTTGTTTTATTCATTTTTAATATAGGGCATGTGCAGAAGAAGTCCATCCTGGTATTGACTCCATGCTGTTTCATTATAGTGGTACCTCGGGTTACATACGCTTCAGGTTACATACTCCGCTAACCCAGAATTAATGCTTCAGGTTAAGAACTTTGCTTCAGGATAAGAACAAAAATTGTGCTCTGGCGGCGCAGCAGCAGGAGGTCCCATTAGCTAAAGTGGTGCTTCAGGTTAAGAACAGTTTCAGGTTAAGAACGGACCTCCGGAATGAATTAAGTATGTAACGAGAGGTACCACTGTATTTTGAAGTGCTGCTGTTTTCTTATATAGCAGTGCAGGCAGTGCAAGCATATGAGAAAAAAGTGGCGCAACATGTCACTTAGATTCAATCTAGCATTTGTCTGATTTCCTTGTCCTCCTGCCCTGTCCTCAAATGTTGAAGCTGCAGGGAGCTGCAACAGGAAGGAGAAGGCTGGATGTCACCGTTCCACAAGCCATACTCTGCTCATGATGCTTAAGATTCAGAGTAATAAAAAAATAAAGACATATCGGCAAATAACTTGCAAAGTATTTGGAGTAAATAATTTCACACAGATAATTTTATTTATTAGTTAAAAGTTTTACTTAAAGGGTGTCACTTTTCTGTACATTCTGAAAAATGATTCTGTTTTATTAACAGTGACATAGTATTTGTAATCTTCATTTGTTTGGGGAAATATTCACTTCGACTTCCAGATGCTTCAACATTGTTCATGCATGTTATTAAAACAAAAACAAAGACTACAGTTCTGTGCACAGAAATTTGTTCAAAATCCTATTGAAATGTTGGAATTGTGAATTTCCTGGTGTTTCAATCCTATGCACACTTACATGGGTGTAAGTCCCACTGATTTCAATGTGACTTCTGGGCAATATTGCATTAAACCAGGCTTAATGGGACTTTTAATGTATGCTGGATTGTAGATAATAGTGCCAATAGTCCCTGCACACACACTTTCCCTAGTTCTCCCCCCCTTCAAAACACAATTTTTTCTTAGAATGCTCTCCATACTTTTGTACATTGCGTACAAAACATTCTTATGTTTATTTCAAAATGCCAATTTAAACAAATAAGTATAATTTTGACTTGTGTACTCCCTCTGCTGGTTGCTGAACTGTAAACAATCCAATCCAACCCAATCCTATTCTTATTTCCTACTTCTGAACCACTTCTGGAATTGCATAATCCTTCAGAATGTTGTGGCTGCTGACGCTATTTGTGTTGATAATCAGTAGAAATCAGAGACACCAGCCTGTTGTCAGAGCAGAAATGTTTCTCCACTTCCACAATTTGCTTTATGGATCCAATAGCTGGTGTAAAAACAGACCTCACTCACACCCACCCATTTTGCTGAGAACTAAGCAAATTGTAGGAAGGAGTGACTGCATGCTTTTCTTCTGCCTCTGAGTTAATTCTTTCTCAAATAACTTTTCTTTCAAACTGGTTTTGTAAATCATTTTCTGCAGGTGTTTCCTTTAGTATATTTACTCTGTTCTGTGCATTATTTAATGTTGGGTAATCAAATGTGGATTTGTACTACTGAGACTGCTAAGGATTGCTGCTGATAAGGATTTCTTACTCCGTGCCAGATTCTGCCCGGGGCTTGAAACACTGTTTCTAGGTGTAGAATCATTAAATCAGAAGAAGAAAAAATGGAGCTAGATTTCTTGTACAATTCAGCGCCTGCTATACAGTTCTACTCAGAAATAAACCCCTTTGCCTAAGTATGTATAGGGTTGCAGCTTCAAAGTATTAACAGATTCCGTGGTTCTTTAACAATTTGTTAAAAGGGATGTTTTTCCTTGTTTGCTTATTTCCAGTGTATTTTTCCTTTGGTAGGCTGTTTCATTTCTAAAATAAAAGCTGCTGGAACTCTACCCATGGATACCATTGTATTTTCTTCCATGGATGGGAATGCAGTTTTTTAAATGGCGGAATTTTACCATAAAAAATAGCTTGAGATGAAAGGGGTTGTTTTATTTATTCAGAAGTATGGATATTTCACCTTTCCTCCAAGGAGCTTCAGAAAGTATATATTGCCTCCCCCCTTTTGTCCTCGTAGCAAAACTATGACGTAGGTTTGTCCGATGTCACTATCCCCCAGACAGAGCAACTCCCTCTGACTTCACTGTTATGGTCAGATGAGCAGTGCTCCACACTTGCATTCCCTTTAATGAAAACTTACTGGTTTCAAAGGGACTTTGAGGAAGTCAGCTCCAAAGGATCCATTATAGTTCACCGTGCTAATTACAGTTGGATTATATTAACGGACTGATCTTCCACGCAGGACACAAATTAGTGAGAAAGGTTGGCTGTTTCTGTTTGTTCGTTCATCTAATATTTTCACACTCAGAAAAGTGTGTGTAGGAGGGTAAAACCCATCCTTTGCTGTCATTGGCAAAAATCTCTTTTTTGGGGGAGGGGAGGGGCGAGGGAAACTTCAAATAAATACAGGTACTTCAGTTCTCCATCAGGAGTTTCTACTCATAGCTTAACCACTTGTGTTGAGATATTCAGAAGGTACTCTAGGATTGGTCTAATAATACCTTGTTAGCACCTGGCACTGTTATATCAAAGCACCAGTGTAAAACAAAGATAGAATCACAAATGAAAGGCTGTCCTCTTAAAACCAAATGCTGTTTTTAAAAAGTTAACTTCAATTTCTTTTAAAAAAAGGCCTTTCCTAATAATACAGTTACAGTTCAGCTATATATTAAGTGTTTATCTGGTGTACAAAATGGCAAACAGAAGGTACTTCCACATCACAGGACTTACATGCAGAAAAAAACAAAGTTTTCACATACATGATGCACATGAAAAGACGCCACGCAATGTTCCAGCCACGCCTGAGTATCAGAAACCCTCATAAAAAATTCAAATAGGAGGAATTGCCTTTGATCTGTAATGCAGAACAGCACTTGTGGAGATGTAATGCTATTAGTACTATTAACAAGGAGCTTTGACTGGAAGGTTTAAAAAAGGGCCTTTCTAACAACAAGCTATTAGGCTGAACATGCAGTACTACCATAAGTAATCATAGTATGACCTGCCCCACAGGATTGTTGTGAGGATCAAATTAGGAGGGGGAGAACCAGGTATCCCATGCGTCCTTGAGTTTCAAGGAATAGAAATGTAAATGAATACTAATACTAATTAATATTGGCACTTGAGGGTTGGATGCAATTATTTGCTCGAACATGCCTTTTCCGTCTCATATAGTGAAGGACAGGCATTCATTAACAGAAAAATAGAGCATGCAGCTGAGTGGGCTGTTACACATATAGGAAAACAGTACCAAACCACAGAGTATAAAGAATGTATTCCAGGAAAGATGGAGGCAATTTAACTAACCAAGAACAAAATATTAATTTTAAACCACTGATTTAAACTGAGTTTACTGTTTTATGATTGTTGCATTTCTTGAGCAAAGAGTGCATAGTACTTGGTTGCTGAAACAATTCAAACGTAGAGGGCTGTGCCCACTGCTGTGCAGGTGGAAGCCTGCTCACCAAAAGGGAATTCCTTGCCCTTCCTCTTTGCTGCAGCCCTTTGTGCTCTCCTAGAAACCTCTTATGCTCCAATGCAAAGTTGAGGCAAGGCATATGCACCCCTCAAAAATATATTTCATTGGAAGACGTGTGCTGCATTACAACAAATACTGTACATTCTCAACTGGAATGGAAGCTTGTTTAAGCATGTTCACTCAGAAGTAAGTCCTACTGAGTTCTGTAGAGTTTATTCCCTTTGTATGCATAGAATTGAGCCCTTAGAGAAGATGAAAACCTTTATTCCATTTTTGCAAGTCCAACTTCCTGCGGGGGAGTCCTCTGTTAGTGCAAGATGTCATTTATGATATAGTGTTACAAATAAACAAAATGTGTTTAATTTTCAAAGTTAAAGGTGTCAAATTCTTAGTGTTTAACCTTACTGACATTATTCTGTATGTATATATATATATATATATATATATATATATATATAGGATAAGTTTGAACAGAAATTGTGTATGAAATGCACCTGTTTGTGAAGCTCACTTGCAGAAGACTTTATATGATTACTGTAGTTAATACCATGTCTTCCGACTACCAATAGTTCCTACTATTGGTCCATAGGTTGCTTTCTTTGTGCACATGTGTTTTTAATGAGGGATGGCGCTGAGATGTGTCTTAGTGGGCTTATGGCAAGGACTTACTATGATAGTGCTTCAATTTTGCCCTCAATTTCAGTGGTTGTGGGCAGTTTTGGTGGAGGGACTTATTGTCAAGTGCGTCAGAAATCTGGGTACCAGGTCCCTTGCTAGCCCCATCACTCCTTGGAAGTAACTGGCTGCTTATCTATAAAATCCTCTATTCTAGTAGTGTTAGCCTAGAGAGAGATATCTCATAAGAGATACATAACCTGGAGTTTTAGACAGTCTTGCAGATGTGTGAAGATGTAATATCAAAAGGTTACATGTGTTTGATTTTGAGTGTGCACAATTCTGGAAAATGTGCTAAAAAGATCAGATACTTTTATTTGCCTGAAACTACAGGGAGAGAAATTATGTGAGAAACCATGTTGTAAAGAACATTTTGCTGTTGCAGTCCTAAACATAACTATCCCACTGATAGGGAGAATGGAGCCTTTCCATTCCTTGTATTGTCCTTGCCTCCAGTTGACCATCATGCAGGTCCCAGATGCTGGGTGGAAGGTAAAATAACCATTTTTGCTTCTTTCCTGCTCACTCTACCTACCATTAATTATTAGCAGTCCTTGTAATATTTGTTACTAAACCATAAAAAAGCAAAAAAGAAACTCAGTGCAGGTGATTTCCAATGGGTTCTTGGAGACTTTGCTAATAATTTCCTGGCTTGAAGACAGATTGAGTAAATAAGCAATTTCTTGCATTCTTTGTTCTTGCCCATGTAAGTACATGTCTACCGCTAGGCTAAGAAAAAGCACCCTTTCCACAAGATTGCAATGTTAACAGAATTTTGGAAATGGAAGAGCTTAGGTATAGAGATCTAGTTTAAAATGAACTGGTGGAAGATCCTTTGAAAACAGCCGAGTTTGTTTCATTGAATCCTTTTCGGCAATAAAAGGCAATATCTTTATTTGGTCGTTTTCAGAATGGTTGTCACTGATAGAAATATATAGATGCATCAGAAATCATATCAATACATTATGGGGTGAACAGTCTCCAGGTTTAAAGTGGTGTGTGGGTGGATTACAAGCTACAACCAACTTGATTCTGCAGCTGTATGGTATTCTGTGCTTGGTAACCTGCAGCTGAATTGCAGGTCATACAGACACACTGAATTGTAGAGTTGAAAGCGACCCTGAGCATCATCTCGTCCAACCCTCTGCAATGCAGGAATATGCAGCTGTCCCATACAGGGATTGAACCAGCAACCTTGGCGTACCACGCTCTAACCAACTGAGCTATCCATACATATACTGAACTGTTAACAGAACTCAGGGACAGTAACTATCTGGCCATATAAAGCTGGTGGTTTGAGGTACCAACCTTGTCTTAAACGACCTCAGGTTTCTTTTTGTAAGACATGAGTAACATCTTAATAGTTAAATGTTGTGAAGAAGACACAAAGGAGTTTTCAGCTGCTTGGTGAAGGCAGGTGCGGGAAGCAACACCTACCTAGTGGCAGCAAAAAAGTAGAAGGAAGGATAGACAAACACCCACATGGGGGTGGGGGGACCGACTCTGGCCAACTCGCCCTTCTTCACATGGCCTGACCTACCACTGGGAAGCTCTGCCAGTAGTGGTCCTCTCTACTGACGTAATTCACTATTCTTGACTTCCACTTTGGCATTAAATCTTTTCCCCTGGCATGTGAAGATCTCTTAAGAAAATGAGGGTGGACTCCTCATGGTCCTCTCTTCCTTATTTAATCACTGCAGTTCTTTCTGAAACCCCATCTCCAAATATAAAAAAAATAGTTGGACCTTTTCCATTCTTGTCTGCCCTATTTAGCTGTGACCTGTTTGCCTCTAAAGTAGGTGATGGAGACCCATATTTTAATGCAAAATGAGCATGAGGGCAACTTAATTAATGCTATCCTCTCCCTCAACCCCCCCCCCCCGTGCTTTGTTGCTGCAGGGATGTCTCCTGGCTTAGTTCTTGAATCATAAATGAAAGTGCTACAAGCAACAGGGTACAAATTTATTTATTTTATTGTATTTATAACACCTTTTCTAAAGGTGCTCAAGGTGGCATACATGACTCCCCCCCCCCATTGAATCCTCACAACAGCCCTGTGAGATAGGTCAGATTGAGAGGCAGTGACTGGCCCAAGGTCACCCAGTGAGCATCATGGCTGAGTGGGGACTTGAACCCTTGTCTCCCAGTCTGAGACTGTAATCACTATACCACATTGAGACAAGGCAGGGGAGCTCCCTTGCACACACATTTTAATTGTAAAAGTTAAGCCACCCCATTTTGCTTTAGACATAAACGGGTGAGGCATATAAATAAACAAATGTGGAACCCCTCATCAAGCTCCAGTTGGTTCTTAAATTAAAGCACTATAGGAGCCCTGGTTAAATTGGAACTTTGTTCTTCATAGTGAAATATTTAGGCTTCAAGATATGAGCACAGTATAAGGGACATAAAAGTTACCTGCAATTTGTATCTAAATTGAGAACTGGTTTCTAACATGCTTTAGTGTCCACTTTTTAGATCCTGAAGAAAGCCTGAGAAGAACTTGATAGTTCTTCTTGGCCTGCCATTGAGACAATTTTTGGGAAAAGGGATGCGTATCCTACGCTCCACAAATTATCATAGTATGAAAATAAACAACTATAAAAAGAGGAGATAAATGGTGTCCAATTTGGCATTCAATCAAGAATGTTATGTTTGTGGTTAACTGATAATGGCAATAAACACAGTAGAAAAAACAAAAACAAAGGTAATTAACATTCCACAGTACTAAAAGAGCCAATAGCTATAAGTCAGGCTTAATTTGCATTTCTCACAACATTTATAAGCTTCTGCCAGTTGCAGACAGTCCCCCCCCCCTCCATGCAATTGATAGATGTAAGGAGCATGCTCAGTTTATTTATTTATTTGTAAATATAAAATAACTGCTCCTGAGCTGGAAATAAGCTATCAGTTTGGGTTTCTCAAGCGGTGCTTCCTGCCTAGCTAGGGACAATGCTTATTTTACACTAGGTGAGAAGGCAAGTTATTTGCACGCTTGAGTTTATGTGTTCAAACAAGTCAAAGCTTACATTTACAGCTAATTGTCAGCATCCATCTATCTTAGGAGACTATGGGAGATTGAGCCTTTGGGGGTAAAGTCAAACTATTGAAGAGTTACGGTGCCTGCTGTGGTTGTAGAGATGGATATAGGACAGACACGTGCAGGTGGGGCAGATGAAGTTGCCGGTTTTGCTACTATGGGTGCACCATGGCATTTCTTCTCACTGCACTCCTCCCAGTGGTCATTCCTCCTCTGGACACTGTTGTGGATACACAACTTGACTGACTGTCTCCAGGCACTGTGCTCATTTGCAATGTATTTATGTACTGCTGGGTCAATGTTGTCAGACTTCATGTCATGTTTGTAAACATATTTGCAAAGCAGGGTTGGTCTGCCAACAGGCATGGTGCCTGAAGCCGGCTCCCTGTAGAGCATGTCCTTGGGGTTCCTGCCATCTTCCATTCTGTGTACATGACCAAGACAGTGTAAACATTGCTGAGACAGAAGTGCAAACATGCTGGGAATGTGGGCTTGGGAGACCACATCTTTGTTTGAGACTCGGTCCTGCCACACAATGCCCAAAATCTTCCTCATGCAGCCCATATGGAAGGCATTGAGGGATCACGCCTGGCAGCTGTAAGTTGCCCTTGATTCACTTCCATAAAGCAGTGTGCTCAACATGCAAGCCTAGTGGACCTTCATCTTTATGTTGGTCATTAGCATCCCATTCTGCCATACATCATATTCTGTATGGCTAATAACATTCAGTGATTGGTATTGTTGAAAACAAAATTGTAGATTCTGTAACAGCAAAAGATCAGTTCAGAGGGCTGGGAGACTTGAAGCTAAAACTCCCAATTGAGAATGATTCCTTAACCATTTACCCACAGACAGTGCGTTTGCAGCAATATTTCTTGTAGAGTCAGACAGGCAATAGACCACAACAGGCTACCTTCTCTGGCTTCCACTATTTTGGAGTCATGCAAAAGTTCTGGGACCTTTGATCATGCTGTCTAACTTGGCAGAGGCTATAGCGAGGGGCCATAATTGTTAGGTTTGAATATTTCTGTATTGGCTGTTTTGTGTGTGTGTGCATTTGGAGTCATTTTGTGTGGATTTTTATTTGTATAACTATTCTTTTGTGGTAGTGGACTACTTAATGTGGGAATAAGCAGTTTTAAAAACTTTTGGGATTGATTTAGAGTGATATAGCATTGAGAGAAGATGAGCAATGACTTACTGCATTTGAAGTGATGTCATAGAGATGAAGGGGTGAGAGTTCCAAGAGTCACTTTGTCAGTTGAAGGCATCTGCTGATCGTAACTTGATCTGTTTATCTGTAATGCAGTGAGATCATAACTTCCTTTAGCCCAGAACTGTTTCTGGTGCTTTACTAAACTTTTGTAGCCCTGCCAGCATTGTTACTTTTTGGGGTGCTTATTATGAGAACATGGATGAATACTTTCGGAACCCAAGTGACGCATCATCTAGAAGAAATTCACCAAAAATACCAGACAACTTAGCAGCAACAGAGAGTAGAACCAGCCTCAGAGCTAGAATTGAGAACTCTATTTCAGTGGCAGAGAAAAAAATTGGTGAGCATTTTCCAGCTGAAAGCGTGAATGTTCTCTTATAGGAGCAGCAAACTGCTTAGTGAAATAGTAGCGTGTCCATTTATTTTAGTTATTAAATGTATACAGCATACCTGATTCTCTCCCAGTTCCATTTTTAGCCTTTCAGCAACCCTATAATGTAGGTTATACTGAGAGATGGTGACTTAGCCAAGGTTACCTAATGAGATGGTTGAGTAGGGATTTCAACCTGGGTAGTCCAACACTCTTAACTTGTCTTGGTACTTGTCTTTTAGTAGTTAATCCTTAGTTAAGTGGTTGCTATGTAGGGTTTTAGGGTTTTTTTGGTGACGCAGGTGGCGCTGTGCTCTAAACCACAGAACCCAGAGCTTGCTGATCAGAAGGTTGGCGGTTCGAATCCCCGCAACAGGGTGAGCTCCTGTTGCTCGGTCCCTGCTCCTACCAGCCTAGCAGTTTGAAAGCATGTCAAAGTGCAAGTAGATAAATAGGTACCACTCTGGCGGGAAGGTAAATGGTGTTTCGGTGCGTTGTTCTGGTTCGCCAGAAGCGGCTTAGTCATGCTGGCCACGTGACCCAGAAGCTGTACGCCGGCTCCCTCGGCCAGTAAAGCGAGATGAGTGCCGCAACCCCAGAGTCGTCCGCGACTGGACCTAATGGTCAGGGGTCCCTTTACCTTTACCTTTTATGTAGGTTTTTATACTTAAATTTTAAAATCTTTGTAAATTGCTTTTAGACTTGCTTTGAAAAAACGATGACTAAATTTAATAAATAAATACATAATAACCAAGCATAGTTCAGACATTGCACTCTTCTATGGTATGTGGATTATAAGAAAAGTTGGCTGTGGTGAGTGAAGTCGATGAGATTTATTAAAAGCTGTTCATAGATAATTTAGTTTTTCACTTCAATCCGAGATGGGAGGCTGCTGTTAAGGAAAACGAGGCCAGAGTGCAGAACTACTTGTCTGTTTATTTGGATTGCAGCCAATACAACAAATATATTTTGAATGCATAAACGTATCAATACAATGTTTACATATTACTATTATTGTTGTTGTTTGTTTGTTTGTTGTTGTTATTGTTATTGAATTTATATGCTTCTCATTCAGCCTGTTCTGCACCAGTTTCATTGCATACTGATTTGCTTCTGGGAGCAATTCAAGGTGCCAGTTTAAACCCTTTAAGCTTAAAATGGCCTGAGCTCTTATATATCATTAACCATTTCCCCCTGTATGAGTTCACTTGGCTGTTAAGATCTAGTCAGATATCAAAGCGTGTGATATTGAAAGTAACCCCCCCCCCCAACTTGCATTTGGTTAGAATAATCCCATTCCATGGACACCGTAAAGACACTCTACTCACTTGAACCATAGTGAAGTAAGTGGGAGATGTACAGCTGTACTTCTGGTAATAGGCAAATAGTAAAAGTAGGTGTAAAGTTTAGGGAGAACATTCTCCACCAACAGCTCTATGCACTATGGCTAAGCAAACCGAGTTCTTCAGCTTAAGCCAAGAAAAACTTTCCTTTATGAATTTGTATATGTATCCAAGTTTTGAGAACCACTGAAGAAGCCTGTAATTTTTCGTGGGAGTGTGCCATCTGCGAGCCCCAATCAAAGGGCCCCATTGGGGGCGAATAACAGCCTCCGAAACTACAGGATTGCCTGGGCGAAACAGGTGAAAAACGCCGGCACCCTGTCTCTTCATTTTTATGTACATCTTTATTAACATCAGTTTGTAATATCATCAACACCTCATGCTTTTGGAAATTACAGTGAACTTACCTTTGCTGATACCTTCAGGAATTTATTTAAAGGAAATCTAAAGACTGAGTCTAACACCTGGAAGACATACTAGAATTAGATATTTAGATGGTATCAAACATTTGGAAAAAAACACATTGTAATTAGATATCAACAGTCTGTTTTCAGATTTGTCAGGTTATAAGTCCTTGTGGCTTTTGTATAAGACTTTATATATTCTTCTCAGAACTTTGATGACTAATATATGATAAAGAATGTATAACTGACTTGGAGATTATTGTGCGCCGCCAACGTGTTGAAATATATTACTCTTTTATGGACTAGGGTTCATATCATCCATTGGTTTAGATTAGAATTAAGTCTAGTAATCCAGTCCTTACCTCTTACTTATGATGAATATTATGTTTTTCTACAACACACTTGGTGAATTTACTGAATGTGTTATCATGTAGACGTTACAGCTTTATTAAATTAAACAAAATCCTTTGGTATTAAAAGAAGAAGTCGTCAGTATGGTGTTCTGCAATTATGCAATGGTTTTCGGTTCAGGAAATACTTTCCACACTTAACATTTTTGTTGTAGAAAATTTGACCAAAATTATTTTGCAACAGGACTTCATTGAATATGGTAACAAAACTTAGAATATGGAAACACAACATATTCGTGATAATTCAAGGACTCGAATAGGCTTGGATAAAACAATTCTTTTCATGTGGTGTAAATTTGTGGCTTAGTGAACTCTGGTATTCTGCTGAGCTGTGCTAAATTTAAAAAGAAATTTCAATTTTAGAGCACAGCCCTGCATCCTCACAATTTCTAACACATGCATAGCATATAAAGAAAACTTCTTAATTAGCAGTGTATGGACATTTTCACTAAATTTGCAGTTAGGGTACCCCCCCCCCCAAAGCAGGTGTTCTATAGCTGCTATACTGGGAGTGAATATACTTTTCTTTATTAAGCAGAAAAGGCTTTTCTTTGTCATTGTACTTGGTACATATGAAATATAAAGCTGCATTAAAATATTAGTCCGTCTGAGCCAAGTACTACCTATTCTGACTGGTAGCTAAGACCTTGGGAATCACTGGGACTTTGTTGTTGCTGACAAAATAAAACTTCATGAGTGAATGGAATTTTAAGAACTTGCTGTTTGAAACGTCATTCTCTAAGGCAAAAGATCTGTACTTTACCTTTCTGACAGGCAGTGGCTATTCAAGGTCTTCAAGCCCTCCGACTATAGATCTTTTTAACTGGAGATGCCACCGTTGGATCCAGGAATTTGGTGTTACGCAGAAGTTCATTATTTGTGGTCCTCACCAATCCCCTCCCCTGCATTCTCTGGTTTACCTAGAGGGTTTGAGGAGAATCAGAATCTTTTCTCTCAATTATGTGGTTTATATAGAAGGTAAAAGAGCAGCAGCAACAACAGTGGTAGTCTGCCCTATTTGGAAAGGACTCAAGCTGTTATGTACCTGCTCAAAAACTGCTGTGGAAATGAGACCACTGGGGTAAGAGTGTATATGATGCCTGCGGTTCTGCTTGCCGGGTGTCTGGGGGGGGGGTACTCACCTATGGTAAGCAGACTTGTGGGTACCCGATTTACATATGTAAACCCAATGCTCTGTTGCTAAAACTATGGCTCCTTGTCACTTTAGGTGGGGGCTAAAACTCATAATATTAGTGTGGCCCAGAATATTTGCTAGTAGTATTTATGCAATAGTCATAACATAGGTTATAATTATAAGGAGGTATTTCCATTTAGAGTCAACTCTAATAAGCATTCTTTTTGTCTTCAACAGCATTTCTTTAAGCATGCTTTGAAGCAAAGAGATTACGTAACTTCAACAAAATTTGCTGAATTCATATTTTTTGTGTGTAGTTGTATTGGTCTCATAGAACCTGCAGTTAGGAAGGACACCCACCTTTTTTTGATGAACTAAAGTTACAAGTGTTGCGTGTGTGAACGTCTGAATTCCTTCGTTCTTCAAGTGTAGGTTTTCAGAAGCAAAGCTAGACTTCTTAAAAAGTGAAGTTATATGACACATAATGTCAGCTGCCTCCTGCCAGTGGCTTCTGAGGGCACAGGCGGCTGCAGGAAGGAGACAAGGAAGGGTAAACCTTTGTTGTGCAAGCAGAAGTCCTTTCTGCTTGTACACGGGTACCATTCAGTCTCACTCATCATCTGTAAGTATTTAAATGGAAGTTAAAGAATTCAAATTGAAGTGAGTGAAATTACTTGGGAAGTAGAAGGTCTGCCTAGTTTGATTGCCAACAGATTCTGACAAGGCAAAATTCATGATAGATTTTGGGAACTTGCTCGGACGACATATCTATAGACATTTCAATGAAAGCTAAAAACAAGTTAAATACTTCCATTTTTTTAAAAAAAATTGCAGCAACTTTTTTTTTTTTTTTTTAAAGCAAGCTGTAGGTTGAAAAAACATTTCTGGAAGTAAATTGCTAACGTTTCCCTTCCATCTCCGTGAGCCAATGGTGCCTATCAGCATGTGTTCTAGGCTGAATATTGCTTCAGACCTTGATAGTTGGAGAAGGAACAATCCATACGCTTCCACGCTGCCTATGGATTATTCTACGGTTGCAAACTTAGCTGGCCCTTACATTAGATACTGGCATGAGGCAGCCTATGAAGAAATTCCACCGAACAAGGTATTTGCTGCAGAAGAAAGAAGAGATAAAACACGATGCTATTTTTGGTGTTCAGAAGTAAATGCCAGACCTGACAAACTGTCTTGTAAATACAGAGTATTCACAATGTATGTGAATATTATTGAAATAATTAGGATGCTATTTAACAGTCCATCTTGTATTCCACATCCCAGGGGTACATACTCCTGTTTCTTTATGAACAATTGATTCTGGAAACAGGGTTCCTCTGCTTTGAACACTTTGTCATTATGTAATTACTACAGGAGGGAGGTGAGAAGAGCTTAAACCAAAGAAGTTATGTTTATTCATAGTGCTACTTGCTGCAGCACACTTAGCCTGCGATAGCTTGGGAAGCCTTCAAATCTTCACGTTTATTTAAATCACCTTATTCTCCTGCCCCTCCTTTTCTCCCTGTTAACGCTGCAGTGGTTGAAGTGCAAGGCTTTACAAGCTGATAAGAACCACATGGTCCATTGCCATAACTCAGGAGTCCCCACTGGGCCTTCTGACGCACACAGTCCTCCCCTGATGTCAAACAGCTGATAAGTAGCACCTTGGCTCTCTTCCCAAACATGTGCGCCAGAGAGGAAGAAAGGTTCTTTGTCTGAAAAAGGCAGCTCTGTTGAAGCATTTTTTTTTAAAAAAACAAAACCATCTTATTGCTTTCCTTTAAACAGAGCCAGAATCCTGTCTGTTCAAACTATTTAGTATTATTCCTAAATTACTTGGCAGGCACGAATGTCCACCAGAAAAGTGTTTAAATCACCATGTGCAATATTTACTTCATTTGTGCTGTTGGAATCAGATACGGAATGCAACATGCAGTGTTTGTAAAATCGGAAGACTCAGCTAAATTCTGCATGGCTTAAGGAAATTGTTCGTAAGTTCTGAAGTTTGTATTGCAAAATAGTCAGAGCTTTGATCTTCAGTTGCCCTAACACAAACAGAAGGGCTCCGTCTGTTCATGAAAAGGGGGCAGGAGGGGGCAGGAGAATTAAGTGAAA
Source organism: Lacerta agilis (assembly GCF_009819535.1). Taxonomy (NCBI): domain Eukaryota; kingdom Metazoa; phylum Chordata; class Lepidosauria; order Squamata; family Lacertidae; genus Lacerta; species Lacerta agilis. The sequence continues at coordinate 69,303,348 of NC_046314.1, read as the reverse complement.
ATTGCACCTTTGGCCAGTTGGAGCATTCTATGAGTGGACTTCTCCCCATAGAAGCTTAAGGTGCAAGTCCATATATTGTGCCAGAAAAGAGAGAAAGGGTACCAAATGCAGATTACTACTTAGAATTTATACATTATTTCAAAACATTACATAGCACATGGTTTGCAAATAGATTTTTGAAAATTTTACATACTACAACTTTTTACTTAGTTGGAGTTTCTTGCTGGCCCAAGTATGGCATAGTGATTAGAGTGTTGGACTAGGATCTGGGAGACCAGGGTTCAAATCCCCATTTGGCCACAAAGTTCACTGGCTGACTTTGGGCCAATCACTGCCTGTTAGGCTAACCTACCTCACAGGGTTGTTGTGCAGATTAAATGAGGAGGGAGGAACCATGTATGCCCCCTTGAGCTCCTTGGAGAAGAATGTGGGATATAAATACAATAAATAAATAAAAATAACAGATTATGCTGCATTTCAATTTTGGTGGTTGTAAATAGATGTGTAAATATATTCAGATATAATCCCAAGGATGGCTGTACGGTTGTACCTCGGGTTACGTACGCTTTGGGTTGTGTACTTTTTGGGTTACAAACTCCCGTAACCCAGAAGTATTTCCTGTTGTGTGCGTGATCCACGCATGCGCAGAAGCATTCTGTGCACTTCGCGCATGCGCAAAGTGCGTTTTTCGGGTTACGTACGTTTCGGATTACGTACAAAGACCTAGAACGAATTGAGTACGTAACCCAAGGTACCACTGTGTATATATTTCTTTATTTAACTCAGAAATAATTTCTTTACTCAATATATCACTGTTTAGAAGAAAAAAATGTTCCTACTCTGTGCATTAATTTTTTAAAGCTATTTGGACACCCATCATGCCTATAGTTGGTTGTTACTGAAATGTACATTGCAACAAATTATTACATAGTTACTACTTTGCCTCCCCCCCTTCCCTTGAGATTATTTGTTTAATTATGCAACACCCTATAGCGGGTGGCGCTGTGGTCTAAACCACTGAGCCCAGGGCTTGCTGATCGGAAGGTCGGCGGTTCGAATCCGCACAACGGGGTGAGCTCCCGTTGCTCGGTCCCAGCTCGTGCAACCTAGCAGTTCGAAAGCACGCCAAAGTGCAAGTAGATAAATAGGGACCGCTCCAGCGGGAAGGTAAACGGCGTTTCCGTGCCCTGCTCTGGTTCCAGAAGCGGTTTAGTCATGCTGGCCACATGACCTTGAAGCTGTCTGTGGACAAACGCCGGCTCCCTCGGCCTATAGAACGAGATGAGCACCGCAACCCCAGAGTCGTTCGCGACTGGACTTAACTGTCAGGGGTCCCTTTACCTTTACCTTGCCTCCCCGCCCTTCCCTTGAGACTATTTGTTTAATTATGCAACCCCTATAGTTCTGTTTCAAACTTAAAGACAGTTCTGTCTGTATCATGCCTCTCGGTTGTTATGTAGGACAGCTTTGTAGCATTTGGAATAAAATTTGTCTCAATAGCTATTTGGCCATATTTTTCTATTTTGAGTTTTTCAGATTTATCAGCTGACAGTGAAAAACAGTTTTCTATGACATGAGAACATTTTTGTTAATTTGTCAGACATTTAAGATTCAGCAACACAGAACAGTTCTTAAAACGTGTACTATAAGACTAAAAGAACCTCACTGGTTCTGACTGAGGATCCATCTAGTGCAGCATTCGTTTTCTAACAGTCACCTACCAGGTTCTTCTTGGGTTCACAGCACCTTTAACTCTGCCTCTGGACTTGGAGGTTCTGTTTTGCTACCATTGCTAACAACTGTTGATTGATCTGTCCTCCAATAATTTTTCATACAGTCGTACCTTGGATCCTGAATTCCTTCGTACTCGGACGTTTTGGCTCCCAAACGCCGCAAACCTGGAAGTGAGTGCTCTAGTTTGCAAACGTTCTTCGGAACCCGAATGTCCGATGGGGCTTCCGTGGCTGTAACTTCATGCCCTTTTATAAGAGTAACTTTACTTCCCTCAATATTTCCCACTCTCAAATAGCTCTTTCAAGATTTCTCATGTGAAATGGAAATTATGAAAACAGATGGGTGATCAGCTACGTTTAAATGAGTGTTATTTTTGGTATAATTTTTACATTGCCATTACAAAGTACCTTGAGAACAGTGAATTATGGCTTACTGAAAGAAAGAAAAAAGACACTAGGTAAGATGTGCATAATAATTACTTAGAGAAGAATGGAGAAAATTCTTGGATTCTTCTGGATATATCAGCAACCCTTTCTCCGTTTACTGCTGGGGAGACACCCAGTGGACCAGGCTTGGCAGTCAGGTGAGGCTACCCACGTGTCGTGTCAGTCACCTGGTGCCACAGTGACATCAGGTGACCTCTTCTTGTCTTTGTAGTTTGAAATCAGACTGGGAATAAAGGCGCAGTGCTTTGCAAGGCATGACGTACAACTGGCCATTGGTGCTTGCAGAGCCTGGCATGTGGCACTTTGCAAGGCCTGAGGATCATATGGTGTCAGGTGCAGGGCAGGTGGATGTGGCTTGGTCGATACTGCCATGTATGCCAAATGGGGAGGCTTGGTGGGATTAATTGGGCCCGAGGGCTGGTCTCCACCACTGCTTGAATGTGCATGGCTATGGAAAGAAGCAAAATCAAAGGGCATAATGGATAGATGAAGCAGAGCCATGAGAGATCTAACAAGAATGTCATGTTCGTTGGAGACAGATGTCACTTTAGGAAGTTAGTAGAAGAAAACAGTATGAGTAATGATAAGCCTCTGTTTCTGACATGAAAATACTTGTGTTCACAGCATGCTGCACTTCCTGCATTGTAGTCTGTGGATTAAAAACCATTTAAGGAAGAGCTGAAGTGCTGCAGCATTGGAGGGAAACCTGCAGCTCATGGACCTAATTAGACCCAAATTAATGCTGCCCATCTGACTGGTTTCCCCCAGCTACCCTGGGTGGCTTCCAACAAATCAAAACATCAAACATTAAAAACTTCCCTCTACAATTGTTTATGGCAATTGATGCCCAACTTTTCCAGACCTTTTGCCATATATGGCATGAGCTCAAACTGTGACTTGAGACTTTAAGCCAAGCTTCCTCAACCTCGGCCCTCCAGATGTTTTGAGCCTACAATTCCCAGCATCCCTGACCACTGGTCCTGCTAGCTAGGCATCATGGGAGTTGCAGGCCAAAAACATCTGGAGGGCCGAGGTTGAGGAAGCCTGCTTTAAGCAGTGACTAAAAGGAAAGAAGATTTAGGATGGATTGCTCCTGATTCTCTCTTTGAATTCAAGTCAGGGATACAAAGGAACATTTTTCCTTTGCAGGCACAGCTTGAATGGCATGGACTGAACCCACAGCTGCCTGCAGGGAAAGAATGTGAGGGCTGCATGCAGCCCATATGTGCTCTGCAGGGAGTTCTGTACTATGCATTATTACCGCACAGTTTCAAGTGTAGTGTACACTCATATGACCCTCGTGCAGAAAGCAGTTCTGGCTCTAAAAAGCTACACTCAGTACTCGGGTTAGGTAGGTGCAGTGGGTAGTAGGTGCCAGATTCTGCCTACTCCCTCACCTTCCCTCTCTCAATTGGAGATAAAAGCTGCCAGCATAGATGGAGCTGATCTTGTATTGGCAAGGGGAGCCCATAATAAGTGCATGAGCAGGTACTGTGCACAAACTTATACAGGTCCATTTTTAATGTTAGGTTAGAAACGCTGTTTAAGCTGCGTACCCTCCCCTTTTATGCTGTTCTAAGCAGTAATGATCTGCCAAAATCTAACATTAACATGAATGTTAGCCTGTATCAGTGAGAAAGGTGTCCGTGTGATATTTCAGCTATTATGTGAGGGAAGAGTGATAATACTGGTTTTATTTGAGTAATGGCTATCTTCATTGAAAGGTATTAGCTTTAAAATTTAATACTGTGATATCTGGCATTACCCATACTCAGAGTTGAGCTACTAAAATGGATGAACTTAAGTAACATAAGCATATTGATTTCGGCAGGTGATTTCAGTAGGTCCACTTGGAGTTTTAAAATCACCCATAATTACTGATGCTATTCAGCTCTTAAATGCCACATCTAGTGGATGCAGTGATGATTCCATACAAATATGGCCTAATTATGTTTGCGACTGCACAAATATAACTGAGGTTTCATGGTATTTGCTGCTTCTTGCCACATTTATGTGTGTTCCCCTTTCAGAGTTGCATGGCCATCAGTAATTAAAAAACTTCAACAACCCATTAAAAGATTCTGTAGTCTATAGCTGAACCATGATTTAAAAGTTTCTACTTAGGTACTCATTTCCTTAAATAATGAACTGAATTAGCATTCATATCTACCGGTAGCTATTACATACCTAGGCTGCAGTCATTAGCTCAGGGCCAGCTAAACATTCTTTTGGCTCAAAGGCCACATTGAGGATTTGCCACCTCTCTGAGAACCACATGCTAAAGGTAAAGGTAAAGGGACCCCTGACCATTAGGTCCAGTCGTGTCCAACTCTGGGGTTGCGGCGCTCATCTCGCTCAAGCCGCTTCTGGCGAACCAGAGCAGTGCACAGAAACGCCGTCTACCTTCCCGCTGGAGCGGTACCTATTTATCTACTTGCACTTTGACCTGCTTTCGAACTGCTAGGTGGGCAGGAGCTGGGACCGAGCTCACCCCGTCGCGGGGATTCGAACCGCCGACCTTCTGATCAGCAAGCCCTAGGCTCTGCGGTTTAACCCACAGCGCCACCCGCGTGCTAACCTGAGCCCAATTTATATGTGCACATGCACACTCAACCTCAGAGGGGACGGATGAACACAGACACACATGCACATACACACAGAACCCCTTCTGCCTCTGGCACATCATCATCAAGGTTTTGAGATAGGAAACAGAGGGGTGTTTCTGCTGTTTCTTAGGCCTCTCTAAGATCTAAGAATGGTGCTGCAGCAGAAGGAGGAGGGACTCTTTTCCAAAGGTAAGAAGCCCTGCTATCAGACTGGCGAAGATCTCGCCAAAACAGTGTGAGGACAACAGTGCCACCTGTTGTTAAAAAACAAAACCCCTTTTTAAAAATTGCAGCCAAATTACCGAGAGGCTTTGTTTGCCATGCAGAATCACCTGGGGAATCAAATTCAGCCTGCAGACCATAAGTTAGCCACCCCTGATTTAGCTCATGTATGAAATCACTAAAGTCAGTTGGACACTCTTGAATACAACTGATAGCATGTGGGATAATACCTTGAATGTGGAATCTTCGTGTTGCTGGAACAAGTTAGTTGGATACCATTCCTTGGACTTATTTTTCTGCAGTCTGGTGGGCGTAATCTACTGTTGAGGGGCTCCTATGCCTATATGTTTCATCAGCTCTCTGCCTTGCTTGAGAGTTAAGGATGGTCATGCAAGGGGGTTCTGGCACACAGGTTTTTGTATATGTGCACCATCCTCGGAATGTAACCCCTGTGCAAGATGCAATTGTACTACATCAGAAGAAATGTAACATCCTCGATGTTCAGTGAGCCCCTTGTATTGGTAAAAAAAATCTTTGTAAATTGAGCTCATTAATGTAACGCTACATTGGTTTTTGTTTTTTCCTGGAATGGTTAACTTACAAAATATTTTAGTGAAGAATTTAATTAGTGATTTTTAAAGGAAGATTATTTTCCCTTTATTGTCTAGCGTGTTAAATAACTTTATTTTGTAACCTAAGTGTTCTCACAGGGTGCATCAGTTTAATGGCCTTGGGTTTCATTTTGCTCAGTTTATATGAGATTAGCAAATGAGACGGCACTAGATCACATAAATAGGAGAGAACATTATGCTTTGAAACTGATTAAAACAGTATTTGGGATGTGAGGGTGGGAAATTAAAATAATTAATCCTGTGCTAACTGATTAAAAAGCTGGTAATGTCCACTGGCGGGAAATGGGGGAATGCCAAACCGCAAAAATCTTACATCATGAACTTTTTGAAATAACTAGTGTTAATATTTTAGTGTTCTGTGTATGGAGTGCTCATGGGCAAAGAGCAGTAAATGGTGCCTTTGAAAGTTTTTGCGGGCTAATATTTGGATAGGCACAACTGAGCATGAAACTTTATTGCATGTGGTCTCCTGTCAATCTTCTTCAGTAACAGCAAACCAATGAATAGAGGGAGCTAATATATCTGATTTATAAATCTGACATTGCTGTCAAATGAAATTAACAAGAAGTTCAAATGATAATTTTGTTGCAATTGTGCTAAAGGAAGTCGCTGGTTTTCTTTAGTCTAAGCAGGGAACAATCCATAAAAACTTGAGGTCTGCTTCTCCTAATGCTTATGCAGAGTTACCATAATTAAGGCTGAACTTTATAATTTAGCCCACATATTACATGTAACAACAGTAATCACAGGAAAAAATGTTGGTTTTGAAGGCTTAGATTATCATCTAACAGATGAAACATTTTCTTGGGAAGAAGTATCCATCTTCTTTCTAATCATGCCTCTTAATTAAAGGTTTCCCTTGCCTTGCTCTTATTTACTGCGCTTCCTTATTTTCCTTTGAAAATAGTGGGAATGCAGAGATTGAAAGCAGGTAAAAGGAAACCCAACAAACGGGAAAAAGCAGTTGTGAAATGGTATTGCCTTTTGGATAGTAGATAAAAGATCCATATCAAGGTAGCATGTGAAAAAGCATTATTTTTAAAAAGGATTTTATATGCTGCTCACCCTTCAGAACTTGAGGTCTCTCCAGTTCTTGAAGATCCTGTCTGCTATAGGATCAGTGGTCAGGGATGATGGGAGTTGTAGTCCCAAAACATCTGGAGGGCCGACTTTGCCTATGCCTGGTATAAGGGCCTTATGGTGGGAAAACAAAGCCTGGATTCTATAAGAGAATAAATCAATTATATTCTCTGTAACTGAAAATGATACTATAAATTTGTTTCCACTAAAACACATTCTGCTTATTAGTGGTTGGCAGATTTTGACCAAGTACTACTATTAGGTTTCACATGCTTAGGGCTTTTGTTTTGTGCTGTGCATTCTTCACTTAAATGGATTGTGATTCTTTATTTTTATTTTTATTTTAATAAGGTCTGACTTGAAAAGGATATTATAAAATTACTGTTGAATTCTGATGTTTTGAACAAAGAAGGGATTCATTTAATGGGATTAGCTTCTAATCCAAATGAAGCAAGTGTACACACATGCCATGGATGCCTTAAAAAATTACTACGAAAAGGGATTTCTTACCTGTGGATTTTGTCTTGATAAGAGGCAGGAAGGTATTCTGTTATGATGATTCACTCCTCTTGCATGGACCACAAAGGCATGGCCAGTCCTTCTGTCATCCTAATAAACTGCAGAATCCCCCCTCCCTTTTGCATGCTGAAATAGGAATTCAGAGGGTAGGAATTTCCTGTTCCCAGGATTTGTAGGACATTACTTAGCTCTCTGGGATGTACCATCCTGTCTCATAGTGGAGCATTTTTTATTTTTATTTTTTAAAAACCCTATTGGAGCCTCCTGTGGTTTCCCACTTCAGGGTGGGAAAAGCCTTCCTAGAATGTAAAGGCCAATTTAAGGTCACAGCCTTGCAATCAGTCTAGACTCTGAAGTAAGACTTATTAACAGGCAGTGCCTGGGGGTGGGGTGTAGGTTAGGATTAGTACAGTTGTGGATATCTTACTCTACCATTGGTTTTTTAGAAACTCATACATTCATAGTTCTACAAAATTCATTTTTAAAAAATGATTTACAGTAATGCATCTTGATCTATTATGTTCTAACGTACTCAGGGGTTCTCTGTGAACATAAGAGTTGGGTGAACCTATGGATTGGGTTACGGTACTTGCATCTATATGCAATGTAAACATTATTGTGTTTTATGATGCTGTGCACTTCCAGTTTGTCTCTATTTTTGGGTGGGATCCAATTGGCCAGTTCAGGTTGCATAATTAAAGTTGGTTTGGAGCTCTTGCCCAACCAACCAGTCCTGGCACCAGACTTTTGCAACAAGGAAAGTGACAGGACAGTGGGACAGCATCTGCTTGGTGTAATGTCACCTAATCTCCCTGCTAGCTAATCAGAACAAATACTCAGTAAACACCCAATGCCCTCTAATCTCCCTGGAAACAAATGGAAATGTATGCTCAATGAAACAGACTGTCTTGAAGCAATCCTGCATGTTCTTAGCACTAGATCCCATCATTCAGCAGGAATATTGAATGGTGGCACACACATTTATATATATATATATAATTTAAAAGCAGAAGAGATTTCACTTACATTTATATTCTGCTCCATAACCAAACTTTCCCTGGCCACCTGACAATGCTAAGTTAAAATATTCCAGAAATACAATTTAGAAATTTTAAAATGCAGAATTTGGCATAAAAAAGTATTAGGCAGCATAAGAATAAAACAATTCAATAGAATTCTCAACCAGTGCAACAGATCTAAAAACAAAAACATTTGACTGGATTCAACTAACCTGGTGTGTTGGTGAAAGCCAGCAGAAGGACTCCAGCTAGTGCACAAGACCTCTCCCACCCCACCCCACCCCCCGTGCACCCTCCCAAAAGAAAATCTTCTCTGGAGGGTCAGCAGAACCAACAGAACAGTGTGGGGGCAGAGAGGAGACATGGTTCTGCCTGACAAGCAGAAATGCATGCATTGATGGAAAAAAACCTCTTAGTGCCATGTTGCATTTCATCTATTAAATGCTGCTAAAGAGCCATTAAACATCTGCTTAGAAGTCTGGGAAAATAAGAATGTCCTCATATCAAAAAGGATATAGTGGGCACCAAGTGAGCTTCTCTGAAGAGTACATTCCGTTATCAGGGTGTTATAGCCGACAAAGCCTTCTTCCTGGTAGCCAACTGCTTCACCTTATGTGGTGAGGACACCTGGAGAAGGGCCTTCAGGACTGACCTCATTGTCAGGGTAGCTATATGTGGGAGGGGGTGATCTGTCCCCAAATGATCCAGGACTTTAGAAGTTAAAACCAGCACCATGAATTGAGCCAAGAAACACTGGGAGGCAAATCTCGGAGGACAGGTGTAATGTCAGATTGCCCAGTCCCAGTTAACAAGCTTGCCACCCTTTTTTGGACTGACAAAAATTTCTAGACTGTTTTGGAAGCCAGCTCCACACAAAGTGCATTGTAATAAAATATTAACAAGAAGGTAGCAAGAACATGGATAACTGTGGCAAGGCTATCACTACCCAGTTAAGTGTGAAGTTGATGACCCAAAGCTGATAAAAGGCACTGTCAGCTGGTAAGTCTATAATTCAAAGCTCACTAGGTAGGTAGCCTTAGGCAGACCATGTATCCCTGCACATGTGTAACTTGCTTACAGGCCATGCTCAACAGACCAGAGTGGGGCTGCACATTTAGTCTTACTCCTGACTTTGGATTATTGAAAACAAACATACATGCATTGTGAGCAATTGTCAGAATAGAATGGCAGACTTGCAAGCCGCTCCTTGTGCCTAGATGCTACTTCAGGGTGGAATCTACACACATATAAACAATGCTGTGAAAATGCTCTTTTGAAAAATACATTGAATTTGGCATAGCTCACTGTTGCCGTCTAGTGTCACATTTGTATACAGTATTGCACTTTACAACACATTTAAAACGTTTTATTTGCAGCTGTGTAGCTGATTCCCCTGATACCCAGTTCTACTACACATGAGTAATGCATAAATAAGGCACGTCTCTCAGCCACAATGCCCCCCATAAGAATAATACTGACTTACTTTACAAGGATTGTGAGCGTATATGAAGTGCTTTGAATGCTTTAGAAGCATTATATAAAAATATTAATGTAGAAATAATGATGTTGAAGGAATTTATTATTATTATTTGTGCTGAAACAAATGTTTCTTATCCATGCATTCACAGTGAGAAGCAGTAGTTAAGGAGTTATTCTAATTAGTTCTGTCCCCAGCAGAACTAATTAACACTTTTGTATTCAGTGTGTTTTCTGTTTGTGAAAACATGCAACTTACTCCCTCAAGGCGATTTGCTGCACTTGTTTCCGACACATCTTTGAAAAATATTTCTTTCGTATTACTCTCGCAACGTGAAGATAGGAAATGGATTTTTGCAATGAAAAACTTGTAGGATCAGGAAAATCTTGCATGCTAAATTCAAAGTTATGAGGCGACCAGAACAGCTTTTTTTTTTAATGTAAGCTGTTGTTTTTCTAGTATGGTGTTTTGAAGATACTTGTTTTAGTCTCAGTGACTGTGATCCTGCATTATTATGCATAAACAGGACCACGGACATCAATGGGCTTTAAGTAAGGGTAAGTGAGGACACAGAAATGACTCTGTCATGAATAATGACATTCTGTCATGTATGTTAACATTTTCTGTCTACCCTGTCTGTCAGGCTATTATTGTTGCTTTCAGTTTATTTGTGTATTTGAAACAAAATAGAAAATTCTTTCCAGTAGCACCTTAGAGACCAACTGAGTTTGTTCTTGGTATGAGCTTTCGTGTGCATGCACACTTCTTCAGATTAACCTATTTTATTACTTTAGTATTTGATTACTTTAGTACTCTCAGAACTGTGCTTTTGTTTGCCGCTGTTACCCACTCGTTATCTTTAAAGTGAGAGTCTTTATTTTCATGCTGTAGAACAGGGGTAGGCAACCCAAGGCCCGTGGGCTGGATGTGGCCCAGTCGCCTTCTCAATTCAGCCCATGGACGTCTGGGATTCAGCGTGTTTTTACATGAGTAGAATGTGTGCTTTTATTTAAAATGCACCTCTGGGTTATATGTGTGGCATAGGAATTCGTTCATATTTTTTTTCCAAAATGTAGTCCGGCCCACCACATGGTCTGAGGGACGGTGGACCGGCCCACGGCTGGAAAAGGTTGCTGACCCCTGCTGTGGAACAGGGATAGGGAACTTGCAGCTTTCCTGATGCTGTAGGATGCTAGCTCACATTGGCCTTGGCCAGTATGGTGGGAGCAATAGCCTCAAAACATCTGGACATTTCCCATTCCTGCTGTACAAGTTGCAGGTGTGAAAGACAGACATACTTGCTGGACCACTGGTCATGGATGATGGGAGCTGTAGTTCAACAATATCAACAACGAAGCAGGGATGAATCGTGACACACAAAACAGGTGGACCAGCTTTAGGAGGTTTGTCAGTACTCGCATGCAAGATTTTTGCCTTATGTTCGAAACCTATGAAGGGAACTTTTTGGCCATTTGTTTCTGGGAATAAATACTGTTGGAATCAGCACCTCTGTCTCCGTGTAATGACTAGGAGGGAGATGTGTGAGGCTAGGTCAAGCTTGAATTATGCCGACAGAGACTTTTGCCCTGTTTCATTTTTGGAACTTGTGGGAAAGCCACATTTGAACCACTGAAGAGCAACAACGGCTCAAGCTCAGAATTGGGCCATCTCTGCCTCAGCAGCCAACTACATGTGTACCATTTTTTTATGTTTTTGCCAATTGTAATTCCATTGAATGAATCTGGTGACATTGCAGTGGGACATGGTATATTTTCATTATGTACAATTCCTTTCCTTTGGAAAAAAAAATCGTCACAATACCTCCTTTATAAGTTTCCACATTCTCTTTCCTTTCAGTGCAATAACTTGAGGTCTGTGGTTATATCCAAATCGTAACTACGATTTGTTTATGTGTGTGTGTGTGTGTGTGTGTGCATACTTGTCTCTATTCATATGCTTTTCTTTGGAAGAAGAAATATATTTGGAAATAGCTCCTATTTTGTTTTGTTTTACGAGATAAATGGGGTACTCTTCAGGTCTTAACCTTGCACTGTGCTGCTGAGAGGAGTCCTAGTACACTCCATCATTCAGCTGCTATCACACAGTGCTGTCTGGCAATGACAGTTTCTTCGCCCTTCGCTCCCCCCGCCCCCCACTTAGCAGTAGAGACTTGTGTATTGCTTTCAGCCCACGTGCACAAACCATTGCTTCTTAGAGCTATATCAATGGATAGCACACACGCAGGTGGGAGATAGGGTGGGAATAGGGCTGCCATACGTCTGGAATTTCCCGGACATAACTGGAACACAGCAGTCGGAAACAGTGTCCGGGGGGGAAATCGCTTAATGTCTGGGGAAAATTCGGACGTATGGCAACCCATGTCGGAAGCTCAACAACTTGTGTCCTGATTTTCACTTTTTAAAATATGGCAAATGTCTGGTAATCTTTATTTTTAGACCCCCCCCCCCGATTTCTCATGTGCCTTCTGAAACTTGTTCAGACACATGTATCTGAAATCATTGAAGTGTTGCTTTTGTCAACTCAGTGCAATGTTTCCTCATAAGTCTGTTTCTACTTTAACAAAACATACACTAATTAATGTATGTTTACATTAATTAAAGTTGTTGCTTTAATCAATATTTCTTTTTTTAAAATCCATTTACCAGTAGTTACTTGTCTACTTGGCTCTCTTTCATGGTCCTCCAGACACTTGGCCCTTCATATTTACTGGTACACATTGGTTTTCATTTGCCAGAGGCCCAGCAACTGTTTGCCTACCTTTAGCTTTCTGCTCATGGGTTGATTTCATAGTGGTGAGTTAGCGGACTTTCATGCAATTTCTTACTTGCAGACTGCAGGCCTCCATTATAGCTTTCTGTTATCACCTTTTGAATTATTGCAAAGTCTTCAGGCTAGGTGAATCTGATGTTCATGGCACAATAGAGCTCATTCCTGATTGTCTTTTTTGTTATTTCCACAACATTTCTCATTAAAATAGTCATAGTATAAACAGCAATGTTCTCTTTTTCAGGTTTGACAGATGAAAAAGTGAAGGCCTATCTTTCTCTCCATCCCCAGGTACTGGATGAATTTGTGTCAGAAAGTGTAAGTGCTGAAACAGTGGAAAAATGGCTGAGAAGGAAACACAACACAGAGGAAGGTAATATCTCAGTAACTTTTGGAATCATTCTCCTGATGATTGGGCTGATTCTGGAATTGTATTTCCATACATTTTTGAACATGCAGAAGTAGAGATAGAATCATAGAACTGTAGAGTTGAAAGGTACCCCAAGGGTCATCTGTTCCAAGCCCCTGCAATGCAGGAATCTCAGCTAAAGTACCCATGACAGATGACCACCCAACCTCTGCTTAAAAACCTCCAAGGAAGGAGAGTAAGTATGTCTTCTCCTCCTCCTTTCTGAGAAGTTATTTTGACTTACAAGCACAGCCATAAATCAACTGAGTCGGGCTTCCTTGTGCCTCTAGTGGGGAAAGGCAGGAGTAGCTATTACAAGGAGATAGGCTGTCCCCTCTTCAGTTTTTTGCTCTTGCCTCGACAAAGCAGTCACATTGTCTTTGGGTCTTCTTATTTCGCCATCTTGGGTTAGCTTATTCTTTTCACTTCACTCTTTAACCCTGTTATTATTATTATTATTATTATTATTATTATTATTATTATTATTATTATTATTTCTTTAAAAAGAAAAGAAATTCTAGATCTTTCTCCCCCTCCCCCTTTCTTGTTTCCCCACTTCAGAAGAGGGAAAAGCAGGCAGCTTGCCTGGGGCGTTTACTCCCAGCTACAATTTTTAACTGATTTCACCGATCGTGGCTGTGGGCTGAGCTTGGCAGCAACTAGGATGCCAGAAAGCTTCCTGGAAGCTCTGCAAGTGGCTGTGGCAGTGTTTGCCCCCACCCTGGAAATCAGAGCAGCCCTTTGCAGCTTTGGTTACAGATTGCATCCCTTTACTACCAGAGGATTCTTACAGGCACAAATATGCTTGTCAAGATGCCCCCTGACCCCCCCTGCAATCCATGCTAGAAAGGGTTTCCAAAGGGTTTCCTGCCAAGGCCCAGATGGGCCCAGTGCTCCTGAGCAGGCAAGATCAGGCTTTTGGGACCCACTGCTTCCTTGCAGCAGTTGTGTGTGGTGACTCTCTATTCCCTCGTAAGTCTCTGCCCTCCCTTAAAGGGTGAGATTGCCTCTTTGGGCTCACAGCAAGCCCTGACGGTTGATTGTGAGACCCAGCAGCCCCATAAGTGCCGTGCAGCAACAGTTTAGGTGGGAAAAGCAGGACAAGTGGGCCCATCGTTCTAGAGACAAGGTTACCCTTGTTCTCCCTGCTGTTTCCTGGCCACTGCATGTCCAGTTCAGTGCCCCAGAGGAAACTAGCCCAGCACAGGTTGTGACATAGGCTTGTCATTCCCCTCCTTCCTCTGAGGAACAGTTCCTGGGCTTTGAGGATCATCCTTCTGCCCATCCTCCACTTCAGTGCAGGCCCAGAGATCTTCCTCTCTCTACCTGAGTCAAGATTAAAGCTGATGCCAAACTACTGATATTGTCCAAGAGGATGGACATCATGTTGTTAGCCCGTATCCTGGGTCTATGCTTGTCAGCCTCACAGTTCACTTCACAGGCTCAGTTGCACGTGATACCAGTTGCTTCAGTGGTTCCTCTTACCACACCAATGGTTGATTATCCACAGTAATCATCTCTATGTTCCAATCCCTCCACATTTACAAGAGAGCATGCACTGGTGGACCAGGGAGGCCAACCTTTGAAAAGGTTTGGCTACCAAAGAACCATAACATCAGATACCAACCATACAAGACTGGGGAGCACATTGCGAGGAACAGTTAGTCTCAGTGAACTGGACAACCACCAAATTCCAACACAGCGTCAAGTGGTTCAAACTCTCTGCGGCACAACTAGCCATTCAGCACTTCTGCTGCGAGTGCCTGTCCCATGTCTTGATTAGAACAGACAACATGAGTGTGCAGTCCTAGATAAACAGAGAAGGAGGGACCAAAACAGATCTACAACAAGAGACTACCTTGTTCCTGTTCTGGCAGAGAAGCATCTCTTTAGCATCTCTTTGAAACACATCTCTGATACCTCGACACACAGGCCAATTGTCTGACTTGCACCAGGCTGGATCCAGGGGAATGGATGCTACACAACTTGGTGTTCAGACACCTTCAGTGAACCATGGGCCCATTCAATGTAGACCTCTTTGCCTCCCATACTGCTACTAGAGGTTCTAGGACCCAGGAGCAGAGGCCTGGGACATTCTGATATCGCCATGGCCTCTTGGATTCCATTATGCTTTTCCTCCAGTGGTGATCCTGCCAAGAATTCTGTGCAAGATATGGGAACAGGCAAAACTAGTCCTAGTGGTGCCCCCATTGGCCCTGGTGTCCTTGTTTCTTTGAGTTTCTAGTTCTGACAGTGATCACTGCATGGATACTCCCAATCTTACCAGACCTCATATCCCAGGGACCAGTATTCCATCCAGATCCCTCTGTAGAGTTGCATTCTTTTTCTTCTCTCTCTCTTTCTGTGTGTGCGCGTGCACACACATATACAGGTGAAACTCGAAAAATTAGAATATTGTGGAAAAGTCCATTTATGTAAGCAATTGTTTTCATTAGCCAATGGAGTTGAATATAAGATCAACTCATGACATGCAAAGCGAGATATGTCAAGCCTTTATTTGTTATAATTGTGATGATTATGGCATCCAGCTGATGAAAACCCCAAAGTTGAAATTGTTAATTTGGGGTTCTCATCAGCTGGACGCCATAATCATCACAATTATAACAAATAAAGGCTTAACATATCTCACTTTCCATGTCATGAGTCTATCTCATATATTAGTTTCACCTTTTAAGTTGAATTACTGAAAGAAATTAACCTTTCCACGATATTCTAATTTTTCGAGTTTCACCTGTATTTCAGAGAAATATAGAAAGGCTTTAGTGTGGGATCACTTTGCCTAATGCTAAGGTTGCATGTTTTTTTTTTGTAAGAAAAGGTGAAATAATACTGGGATGCAATAAAAAACATTCTGTAATTTAATATATTATTCACTATAGTCAATGTGATCTCTGTACTTGCTTGCTAAGACCGTTGATGCCTGTTTTCATTTTATTGACATTTGCTCTTAAATTTTGATACAAGAACTTCATTACAAAGTGGGGTGGGGTGGGAGCCTCTTGGACCTTCAAAGGTGACTCATCCGCCTGCATGAAACAGCCTCCCTTCTTCAAGGCTGCTTTCTCTCTGCAGAGGTGAGCACACCTCTATTGTCATAGAACAAAGCACTGTGATGAAACAGCCCTAGAAGATCCCTTGAGGGAATTCATCGCTGAATGTTGAGCTGAGCAGCCTGCAGGAGCAAAGCAGGGACAGCACAAAGTAACAGTTCCGGTTGTCCTGTATATAAAGAGTCTCCTTGCTCCTAAACATTTTAAAGGCTTTTGCCCTTTCTGTGTTACAGTAAAGTGAAAGCTCTTAATTCTGTTTGGATAGGTTGCTACCTTATAACATTAAATTCAGGGAGTTGTGGCAGGTATAAATTCATTTGGAAGAAAAGATAGGGAGGCTACAGAGAAATGCATGAAGAGAAAAACATTTTACAGTTGCATTCTTTTTCTTCCATGTATTTCAGAGACAGGAGTAGAGGAAGCCTCTTGGCCACCCGGGGCAGCAAACGGCGCGCGGAGGCACCCCCCTGGGGGCAGGGCGTCCTGACGCATGCATTGTGATGGACTGCGCATACGCGAAAATGCCATGCATGCGCAGTCCATCCGGACCAGTGCTGCGGTGACAAAGCGAGTGGCGGCTCGTGGGGCTGCCCTGTCCGTCCGTAAAGCAGCACGGACGGGGGGCCGGGTGGCAGGGCTCGGCTTGAGGAGTGGCGGGAGGGGCCACTGAGTGTCACCCACTCCCCTGGAACGCGGGGCACCCTGTCCCCATTGCCCCTCCCTTGCTACTCCACTGTTCAGAGATGAAATGAATATGCCACATGAAATAATATAATTTTCATGCTTTTTTCTAGTTACATGTTTAATTATTTTCTCCACTGAGTGTTTTGCCATTTTTATGTTGATAGCTCAGTTGGTTAGAGCATGGTGCCAATAATGCCAAGGTCACAGATTCAATCCCTGCAAGGGACAGCTGCATATTCCTGCATTGCAGGAGGTTAGACTAGATGATCCTCAGGGTCTCTTCCAACTCAATGACTCTCTTCTCTTCTCTTTTCTTCTCTTCTCTTCTCCCATGAATCTTTACTCCACAGCATTCATCCCTTTGCCTCACTCCTTTCCCACTCTTTAGTGCTAAATGAGAGCAAACCTCAATCTGGAGAGAACCTGAATTGCCATTTGCTCTGATTGAGCGCTAAAGAGTGGTTTTCCCTGGGGGGGAAGCAGCAGGACAAGAGGAAGTGCGGATAAGCCCTTAGGAAAAGGTAGAGTATTGTTCAAAACAGATTAGTTCAAATATCCTGAAGAAATAAAGGAATGTATGTTCTTGTCATTTTTCCAGTGCTCATGTTTGTCCAGAGGACATTTGAACATTTACTCAGTGTCATATTTTCAGTCCCTAGAGTACAGTACATAAAATACGTCTTTAATACAAATGTACGTATGTTGTAGTTACAGTAGGGTTCCTTCGGAGAGAATGAAATAGTTCCCCTGACGTAAATCTGTTCTACATTGGATTCCTACTCTCTCCCATGTGGTAACCTATCATTTCTACTGCTAATGATCCCCTTACCCTTGTTGACGTTAGCAGACAATTCCCAAGGGGTATTTCCTTTTGTTTCTCTTGTCAGCTGGTCTGAAAAGAGGGAACTGTTCAGTCTTGACTTTTCTGCAGATGTTGAGGATTGGCATTGCAAAGTTCAGCAAAAGTCTGTTTGTTTTCAATGCACTCAAGAACATAGAAACCAAGTGAGCCAGTGAGACAATATATTTTATATTCTGTGACAGATGAACATTAGGAGGAGAGAAGTTATAGGAATTTACTCTCATTGTTTTTATCATGCAGGATTATTGTTTCACAGTTATTTTGTTTTGGCTTTTTTCGTATAAAGGTGGAAAAAAAAGATACATCAGTCAGAACATCACATTGATTAGTGAAGGGCAAATGACAAGGAAAATCAACCATTTGCATTCAGCTTGAAATCTTTCCAAACATTGTACAGTACAGTGAAAACAAAACACAGAGACTGTTACAATTTGTTCTTATGTGACTGAGCCAAATCTGTAGACTTTGGCTGGTCTGTAAAACACCAGTTCTTAGCAACTTGAAACTCCCCTAGGTATTGTCCCATCCCATAAGCATGTCCTCAATTTTAAAATTCATAATTCCATATATACGGTATATGGTGGGTTAGTAATCTGGCAGGCAGGGATTAGAAGGGACTGGCAGGGCTCCAAAGAGTGTGTGGCAGAGGCAGGGGACCAGGGGAGTGACCCAGGAGAGGGGGCCAGTGATTTATGGGGTATCACACCACCTGCAAGGTAGGCGCCAGGGAAGGACTGAGAGTCAGGACATTTGGAGTTGGAGGAAGGTGCACAGGATGTGGCAGAGGAAGAAAGGATGGTTCTGGTGTGGGATGGTTTAGTAGATTCCCCACCTTCCCCCATCCCACTGTCTCCTAGGACCAGGAGGGGCTTGAAAAGGGAAGAGCAGCGATGACTTCCATGCAGGAGAAGTCTCAGGCTGTGGGCATGCAACCTTTCAGAGGAAGGTATATAAGCCAGGGGAGGGGAGTGGCCCCACTGTTGCTGCACCTGTTCCATAGGACCAGACCTGTGGACAGTTGCCTGGAGGCTAGAAGCGTGTGTATACAGAGCACTGTGGAAGCTGCTGTAAGTGCTTCTCTTGCCAATAAAGAGTTAATTATCAGACGTGTGTCTTCCTTCTCTGGACCAGGCTGTGTCAGCACTCAGTTGGTGCAGTGTTGCTAGAGAAGGCACAAGCAAACTTCTCAGCACTATTCCACCAATATGTTTCAAGGCAGAAGGTAAAGAGCCAGACCACCCTTAGCCTGTCGCTCATGGTGGCCTAGGCAGAAGGTGGGCAGGGAAGAAAATGCCCCTTCATGATGGCAGCATGCCCTCCCTCAAATTGCCTCATACCAGGAGGTTTCCTGTGCCTGCTGCTGGTGGGGCTGCAGCATCTGGTAACTTCCACTTGGCCATTGTTTGGCTGGGTGCACTGAGGAAGAAGAGTGCAGGTTGTCATGGAAATTTGCGATTCAGATTTCACACCATCTTACCAGTGCCTTTAGCAGCATTGAGGTGCCATAAGATGGACATGTGCCCAAGGGTCTGGCTTGTAGATTCAAGGAGCATAGAAGTGTGACTTTTTTTCCTAGTGCAAGCTGCTAATATGAGCCATAAATTAATAAGTTGAATAGATTTGAATTCTTAAAACTTGCCAGAATTAAATATTCTAATGAAGATAAGGATGCGGAATAAAACAATTCTAAATATATTGTGATGTAATAGAAACTGAAAGCAGCAGTAGGATTATTTAACGTTGGATTTTTTTAAAAATAAAAATTATCCCAGAACTTTCCAGGAGCATCTAATGTTTGCTTCCTTTCTTACAGATGTTTCGACTCCTAAGCATATCAGCAGGGTAAGTACCGTACATGTGTCTCTCTGTTGCCCAGAACATAAAACTGTCCGAGCAGCCTTCTGTTGATTTGAAATGAATTTCCTGATGTGTTGCACTTCATTCATTGAATTAGCTCCAGAGAAATTGCTGGTGAGCACACTAACAACTTTCAGACCAATTAAAATACCGTTCAGAGCCTTAAGAAGTAAATAAGGACATGGTACACTGCAAACAAATGTATTGAAACTGTGATTAGGGATGTGTGAGCCACCTCCAGCTTGCCCTGAAAATTAAGCGAGTTTTTTTGTGTGTGTGTTAGACTAAACACTGAAAAAACAAAAATACCCTATTACCTAAGTTTCACCACTCTTTCCATCCTCTTGGCTTGCATTGTGAAGCCTTCTTTTTCCCTCCTTCCACCCTGCAAAAAAGCCTTCCTTTGAGGAAGGGGAAATGGCTAGCAGGTGTGGAGGGCAGAAAAGGCCCCTTGGGGGCTGGATCCTAGTCTATTTGAGTGAGGAGTGTGCATTTCCATCTCTCACCTTTCAGATACTTGCCTTATCTCTAGCTGCGGCAGCTGGTTCTCCCTTGCTAAGTGTTTGCAAGAGGAAATCATTTGCATTATAGAAGAACATAAGGTAAGGGATGGTTTATGCAGCCACCATTTCTCTTTAAACTGCCCTCAAACAGTTGTACTCTGGATCTGTGCATACTTCACATGCACTATAAAGGTAAAGGTAAAGGACCCCTGACAGTTA
Organism: Lacerta agilis; assembly: GCF_009819535.1. NCBI lineage: Eukaryota > Metazoa > Chordata > Lepidosauria > Squamata > Lacertidae > Lacerta > Lacerta agilis. The sequence continues at coordinate 69,283,221 of NC_046314.1, read as the reverse complement.
AGTCCAGTTGCGAACGACTGGGGTTGCAGCGCTCATCTCGCTTAACTGGCCGAGGGAGCCAACGTTTGTCTGCAGACAGTTTTTCCGGGTCATGTGGCCAGCATGACTAAGCCGCTTCTGGCGAACCAGAGCAGTGCACGGAAATTCCGTTTACCTTCCCGCCGGAGTGGTACTATTTATCTACTTGCACTCTGACGTGTTTTCGAACTGCTAGGTTGACAGGAGCAGGGACCGAACAATGGGAGCCCACCTCGTTGCGGGGATTTGAACCGCCGACCTTCCGATCGGCATGCCCTAGGCTCAGTGGTTTAGACCACAGCGCCACCCGCGTCTAGGTTGGGGCAAAAGCAGCTGGGGGGAGTTCCAGGGGTAACATGCCTAGTTAAAAACTTCCTTTTCTTTCCTCCCAATCCCTTGTCAGCAAATCACCCCCTTCCAAGAGCATTTTGCAGTACAGAAGGAATGTCAGGTTAATGTCATACATGGCTGCAATGTAATGTGCAGTTTCCTCCTAAATAATCCACAATGCTTTTGTTAACTTTGAATGAGGCTATTGTGTGCTCCAGAGTGTTGCTGTGAATACAGAAATCCCAGTGTATAATTTAAGGGCTGCCTGAATCATAGCCAGAAGAATTAATATTTCCAGATTTCTCATGCAATTGTATATGGAGCAACATTTGAATCTATAGGCTTAGCTAAGGAATGAGTCACACCCAAATAGGTAGCCAATCCTAAGTGAACTTCCTGAACTTTGTAACAAAGAACTGTACAAATTGTGACGTTCGAAGGGACCTTGAGAGCCATCTAGTCCAACCTCTTGCAATGCAGGAATCTTTTGCCTATTGTTGGAGTCTAACTCAGAACCCTGAGATTAAGAGTCTCACTCTCTACCGACTAAGCTATCCTGAATTGCTTATAAATTTGGTATCTGCATATATATGATTTTATGTATACTTGTGAGGGTAAAATTGCTGCTGATTCCTTTACCATGTAAAGGTCTGATTAGTTTTCTGAACTGAGACCTACTCAAGTATTTTTGGTTGTTGTGATTTACAGAACATACTCCTTTCAAATGCCAACTTGAACATTGATAAGAAGAAATGGTATACTGGAAATGTTGCAGAATTGTAAACCATTTCCCAAATTATGCATACTGTGAGCAAATCACTGAATAAAAAGCATCTTACTGTTTTGAAATGTAGTTCATTGATGGAAATGCCTTAAATTATTAAAAGTTTTAAAATGGAAATGTACTTAAAATTTTCTAGCTAAACCATTTCCCCTGTGTGCCATAAAAACCTGACTAACAGTAAAAAGGAAAACTAGACTCTTAGTTCTTATTAAATCAGAGTGTCCTGCCATAATTTCTGGAGTGAGTTTGTCCAAGCAGTCTTTGTTCTGTTGTATGATAATCACTGTCTATTGGTGTGATATCATCTGAGCTGTAGGAATGTGCTTAATCATACAGTAATATAAATGCAACCCCTCAAAAATGGAAAATACTTGCGTGAGATTTTATTCGCACACACCTCTGTTCTTTCCAAGTAGAATGTTTTTGCATGTTCTGATTGATGAGTCAGGGAGTGGAAATTGCAGACATTTCCCCCTCCCTTTCTTACCATGCTATAACCCCCCCCCTCCCTCTTTATTTATTTCTCCCATCTTAGCACAGAGCTTTCTAGACTACAGGTGGATCTCAGTTCACTGCTAAGGATAGTTAGAGAATATCAACATGAGGTGTTATTTTTCTGTAATTCTTGCAGTCATTTTAATAAATACACCTCCCACCTGATGTGGTAATTTGAGATGCAGCTGTGTGAAATATCAGCCGCATGTATTTTATTTCCTATAGTTCCAGCTCTTTCCACCCTATGCTAACTGAGATATCACTAGGAAACTGTTGAAGTACTTCACTGATTGCCGTGGCGTGCTTTCAATAAAATACAGCCATTGCCATCTGCTGCTAGTAGTTCTCTCATGCCTTGCTGCTGTATCTCTTTAAGGGCACACGGACACTATAAATGTTTACACTTTATGGCTTCTTCGGGGGACCCTGGGAATTGTACTTCTGCGAAGTGTTATTGTTTCCAAGCCCTCTTACAGAACTGGGTGTTGTGTTGGAGGAAATTACAAACAGTAAGGCTGCAACATTCACAACGACCGATTGAAATCTTATATGCACTGGCAGTAACACCCATTGAAATTTATGCATAGGATAGTCCCATCAAGCAGGCTTAGGTTTTGCCGTCTTTGTGAGAAAACATTGAAGACATATCATGGAGGAGAATGCATACATATTTTGAGAGCGACGAGCTGCTCATTTGCCAGTGTGTGCTTGCTCACATTTCTTCCTTGGCATTCAGCCATATTTAGACTTTGTTACATGTGCCCTGTGGGTGTAGAATCTTCTGCTGTTGTGTATTATACATTAGAAGATGTGCACTTTAAGTTATGCTTGTCACTCAGTCTCATATCCTCAGTAATGCATTATCTGTAATGCATTTACTGTACTTGAGGTTTTCTTCCATAACTTTCTGCTGGATGTTTGTCTAACTCTTAAATCCGCTCCACCTCCTCGTGGGGAGGAGTTGCGGTGGACCGCAGAGCCGCTCTCCACACTTCCTGTGGGCGGGGGACTTGTCCCTCGCTGCTCGGAGGAGTCCCCGGCCCGCGTCAGCAGGCAACCAGCCAATCAGCCAGCTGGGGGCGTGGCCGGGGGCTCCCTTTCAAAAGGAGAGGCGCGAGCCGAGAGACCTCCTTTCAGCTCGCTTCCTCGGATCTCCCACCCTCCCTCCCTTCCCTGTAGGCAGGTTTCACCCCATGGCCTTGCTTTGGACTTCGGTTGGTCGCCTGCCCTTGTCGGGGGCCTGGTAGGAATTTTTCCACTTGGCATATTGGCTGGGCCATTGGTTTTCGCCTACCACTTAGCAATCGTCACAACTTTGTAAGGTGGCGGTTAGGCATTGAGTGACCTAATGTTGGGGAGGGGGAGGCCTGGCCATCGCCTGCCCCCCCAAGCTTAAGGGTAGGTCCGTTAAAGGAATCAGGGGTGTGGGATCTTGTCCGAAGCCCGGGGCAGGGCTAGGGCCATGCCACGACCCCATTGGAACCAAGGGGAACTCGAGTTGGTCTGAATCGACGGGGCTCCCCTTATCAGTGGTTTACCCCTTACTGGACTTCCTGCTCTGCGGGCAGGAGTCAGATATAGTCAGGTCCACTCAATGCCTAAGCCAATACCGCTCACATGCTGTAACCAATAAAGTTGTGGCCAAATTTTTACCCAATCACATTAACCTTATATTCTGTGTCCTGGTGTTTTATTTCATTCCCGGGAGGGCGGCTTTGGGGTCTCGACACGCAATCTGAAGCTGAAACGTGAGAGCATAAGGCAGGAGTGTGCTGCCCTAGGGCTGCATGTAGCCTCAGTCTTAATTTCATGCATCCCTTGACATGGCAGGAAGAGAGAGAAAAGGGGATGAAAACAGAGAGGAATGGAGTGTCCAGGGATTTGTGTTTGCCCCCCCCCACTGAACTGGGAGGAGAAGGAGTGGGGACTCTATGGCTGGCTGATGGGCAAGTCATAGACAGAAAGACGTGGAAATAATTCTTTACTAATGTATTGCCTTGAAAATTTAAATTATGGTATTTTATTTCTCAGTACTATATATATAAGTCGAAGACCATTTTCTGCTTTATCTGAAAATTTATCCTAAGCTCTAAATTTAGAATTGTAATAACGCTCCCTCTGTCTTGCTCTCATTAGCCTTTAAATGAAAACAGCACCTTTTTAAAACTTAAAAATGTCACTTTTTAAATACTCTTTGTTCTGCTGTCAAGTGTAAAAAGCACTCTTAATTTCATTTTATGATCTAATATTTCAGGTCCTTCACTCCTTTATCATTGTTAAGAAATGCAAATAGGAACTTTTTCATGTAGTTATGAACGGCAAAGAAATTACCCTGAAAGTGTGGTGGGAGTTTATTTAAATCATCTAAAAAATGGGAGTGTATATTATGTGTGTATGTATGTATGTATATATGTGTGTGTGTGTGTGTGTGTGTGTGTGTGTGTGTATGTTTTAACACACACACACATCACAAATCGAACAGGTAGTTTAAAATTTTGTGCTCAGAAAGAATACTGTTCTTTTATTCTTTTAACGTGGATAGCTGAATTAGTTTAAGAAATTTTCACTTAATTTACAATTAGTTTTGACTATATTCGTTCATGTTAGATGTTAGTTTGCCGTTGAACCATGCACAGTTCAAAGAATTTGTAATCCTTGCTTTTAAAGGATCATAGGTTAATAGTTTTCAATATAAACCTGATATGGAAGTTCTGCCACGTAAGACTCTTCAGTTAGCATTGCCAAAATGTTTATCTGTGTAGGGCCTTCACACTGTAGGCAAACATAATGAGTTGGATCCAGACTATGGTCTACACTGAGCTATGTGCAGTTCTGCAGGGTTTTCAGCCTTACCTGGAGATGCCAGAGATTGATCCTGGAATATTCTGCATGCAAAGCATGGGCCCTGCCACTGAGCTATGAGGAGTTCTTTATTTACTTCTGTTGTGCTAATAGAAAAGGAGAGTAGCTTTAGGTTGTTGTGCTTCATCACTCCCTGACTTCCTTCTCCTTTGGCATTGACTTCTCTTTCTCTTGTGGATTTTCTGCTGCTTTAGATTAACCAACTACTGCTGCTACTGCTGCTGCTGCTGCTGTATTAATAATTTTTATTAAAATTTTAACAATAAGAACACCAAACCTTTTTCCAAAATAGGAGCTGTAAAACACCAAATCACCAATAACTTCTGATCATACTGATTTTTCATGAAAGTTTTAATAGTTCTTCAATATGTGCTTGTTTTTCAATAGTACCAGAATCCTGATATCCAAGCAGTGGTATATGACCTGAACGGCTTTATAGAGCAGCGGATGGATATAGGAGGGCACAATCAACTGCTCTTATATGAATTGAGTAGCATCATTCGAATGGGTAAGAAAACATTTATTATGTTTATTATGTTGGATCAAAGATTCAAAGGCAGAAATGTACAGTAAATGCTTCTGCATTTGATTGAATTACTAAACAAGCAGCACACTTAGGGCTTAATGTTGGAAATGTACTTTCAAGTGTTTCAGAGTATAGAATATCTTCCAGTATTTGGCCAAGGTGTGCAGTCTGGGATCCTTGCCAAGACTGCAACATGGTATCAAAGCCTTTGCACAACACAGCCTCTGACTCCTATTGTTTCTTACCTACTTCATATCCCTCCACCTTCTGGAACATGTGAAAGAGACCGGTCTTTGTTTGGAAGTAGTCATAACAAATCAATAAACAAACTGATGTGTGAAAGGGCGGAAACTTCTTTCAATCTGGGCAAACTTTAAGATTTTAGAAGTTCATGAATAATATGATGACAAATGCAGAAACTGATAGTGATAGCTTTGAAAAGAAGACTGATTAAATTTCATGCAGTGTTCACTGGGTTTGGTTCGCCTCCCCTCTTTTTACATCTGCTTGACTCTCAGGAGGACTAGGGAAGACATATATAATTTTGTTTTACACTAAAGGTGATAGTTCTTGCTTCTATTGTTTTTTTGCCTGTAAAACCAAAGAGATAAGTTCCTTACAGTTATGCAGCTTGTAATTCATTTTGTAAAACAAAAACAAAAAAAACCCCAGCTTAAATAAAATAAAGTTTGTAATTATTATCTGAATAAACTGCATTCAGTTGTTATACCACTCATACTAATTCTATGGTAAAGCAAGTTACACGTGATGCATTTTATGTTCCTAAAGTAACGAAAGTTACTTCTGTTTTATAAAGAGTACTTAAGAAAACAAGTACAGTATTGCATTTCCCCCCCAGTTTTTCAAAAATAAATAAATCAGTCCCTTACCCACTGAAACCCCTAGAAGCAAACTATTTCCCCCTCATGGCTTCAAAGTTGCAAAAAACAAAAACAAAAACCCAACCTCCCGCCCCCCACATCCACCCACCTCTCCCTTTCAAATGATGACTACATCTATACAGAGCCCCTTGCATACAGAGGCTACATGTGCATTTCTCCCTGCTCTCCCAGGTGCTTCTCAACCCCCCCCCCCACATGGGTGTCTTCAGGAATTTTTCCAGCAGGAGTATTTTCAGCAGAGGATAAAATAAACACTGAAAGCATGGATCAGGCTGATTTCCCATGGAAAAAATGTGAAGAATGGTGTCTGGGTTTTGCCTCCTATCTCAGGTTCTAAAAATAATAGAAACTTACATAAAGGAAACAAAAGAAAGCTTGGCATCTAGGGATTATGGTTTATCCCAAAGAAAGGCCTTCATCCACATGCACCAGATCAGCAACCCCTGGTTTAGAGGGCAGTTGTGAAAAGTAGTTCACTGGGTGAGGTTGAAGATGGTTCATTGCATTGCACTTAAAGGAAAAAATGAAATACAAATGTAAACAATAATTATAATTAATAAGAGGTGGAGCAAATTATTTTTGCATAAAAATTTTGTTCACATGATTCAGATTTTCATCTTGCTCTTACCTTTTTTTCGGCAATGCAAAGAAGAATAGGAATCAAGGCAGGTTGAAAAAAGATTGCAGGTTGTTAACAGGAGCTGGTGGAATAATTAGTGATAAGAGAAGACTGATTGCTTTGATGGTAACTTTACAAGACATTGGAAATCTCCCTAAACCCACCCTCACCACTGGAATCTCTTTCTAGCTTTCAAAGTTTTGTCTGTACAGTATTGTATTTTCAGTTTATACTAAGATAGTTGTTCGCTCACTGAACAAAACAAGATCATTGTATAATTTGTTGTGTCCATAGCTAGAAGCTTACAACATAGCTGTCAAGTTTCGGATTTGAAAATAAGGGATCAGCATTCTCACCTATCCCGGGGATAGTCACATGTCAGTGGTGGGCGGAGCCAGAAGCAAAAGTGGGCGGAGCAGCAATGTAAACTCCAAGCGGGCTCGGGGCAGAACAAAGAGGAGGGCAGCCATGTGCTCCGCGCGATGGAGCCCCATCGTCGTCTTGTCTGATCCCATCAAAACAGGACAGGAAGCAGCAGCTGCTCAAAGGCAGCCAGGCTCCGCCCACCAGCTAACCCTATTGGCCGGCTGAGGGGCTCGGCGGCAACGGATAAGGGGTGATGCAGGGGGAGGAATACACCCCCCTGTATGCACAGGAAGCGACTCCCACTTGCTTTGAGGGCTGAGGTTTTTCTCTCCAAGTAGGCGAGGTATTCCCACCCAGTCCCTGGCCAGCAGGGGAGGAGCTGCTTCCATTAAAAACGGGAAATTTAAGAGAAATAAAAAATAAGGGAGAGCAGCGGGAAACTGCTTGAAATAAGGGAGAATCCCGGGGAAAATGGGATACTTGACAGCCCTGGCATACAAATAGAATGTTTTAACATATATTTTATGCCAAATTCCATTGAGAATATATTTTATGTAAAGAGCATCACAGATGAATGTAATATATTCCTAAAGTGATTTTGTGTTATTCATAAACTTCATTTTTAGTGAAGTATCGTTTAGTATAGTTCTTCATATAAGATTAATAAAGAAAACTAGCTGGGCATGCCCTGTACAACCTCAGCAAATATATCAGTCTTTTCCTTAATATTTTAATTGTTCTTTGGCAGCTACAAATGCTGATGGATTTGCACTGTATTTCCTGGGTGAATGCAATAATGTAAGTATAAGTATGTCAAGCTATGTTTTATATGGAGATCTCCCATCTGCAAGGCACTTATGCATTGATTATGAGATGTGGTTCTGTAAATGCAGCTATCAATCTGTATTGATGAACAAATTGCTCTCTGCTGACCTACCAAAAGAATCTCCATTAATTAATAGCTTTGTTTAAATTTGTATTACTAAACCAGAAAAGGCCATGGGTTGACTTCTTGCTACTGCCCTAAGTACACATACTGGAGAGTAAGTTCCCTTGAACTCTGTGGGATAGACCTCTGAGTTTAGGACTACTCCTGTTTTCCTTTGATTGTGAAAACTGTCAATTTTTCAATTTCTTCATTAACACGATCCATCCCTTATCCTAGGGCTCATAAGTTACCTTAGGGGTATTTTTGAGAAAAGCTATGAATTGTTTTTGTGAAAGACCAAGCATGTAGTTTTCTCTGGATCACTTTACATCCTTGTTGATATCTTCAGATAATGTTAATAACCTAAGTAGCATGATCTTTTGCAAAAAAATGTTTCCTTTTATATATCCTATTTATCCACAGATCTAACAATTCTGCCATTAAAAGTGCTTGCCTCTAATTAAATTATGTTTCATTGGCCAACATCTTGTAGGAAGGCTTATTTTAATTTTGTTATATTCCCCCCCCCCCATGAATTCACATTTAAGTCCTTGAAGAACTATTGGGCATATGCCCTCTAGTGACACCAGTCTATTGGAGTTTGATAGTTGATAACTTCTTCCTTTGTCAGAATTATTGTGAGTATTACCTCCCTGACAAATGGATGAGAATAGCGATGTAGCTATGGGATGGGTTCAGTTGTGGCTTGTGGGGTGCTGTAGGCATGACTATTTTGCTGACTTGGCTTCTCAACGCCACATGTGGCTGTCAGTTACTGAGATAAGGAGATGCCAGGCACTGCGCCAAGCTCCAACTACTACGTTCACACTGTGCTGAGCTCCCCACTGCCTTGGTCCTTTCCCTCTTAATGATGGGCAGCAATGTGTGGCATTGGGAACCCAGATCAGCAACACAGCCAAGTCAGCCACTGCTAGGTAGGTTTCACCTTTCCGTACGTGTTGACATGATACATTTACTCTCAAAATGATAGTTACAGGTAGGTAGCCATGTTGGTCTGCCATAGTCAAAACAAAACAAAAAATAAAATTCCTTCCAGTAGCACCTTAGAGACCAACTCAATTTGATCTTGGCATGAGCTTTCGTGTGCATGCACACTTCTTCAGATACCTCTCAAAATGATAGTAAGAAGCCAGAGAAACAATACAGGCTTATGCTTTAAGGTGAATTCATTATGCTGTTATTCTAGAATACAAAACATTGAATTGTTACTTAGTTCTACACAATGCGCAGTGCCACCTAGTGACTCTGCTAAACATTTTATGCCATGGAATAGCTTATAGCTGTCCCTTACTGAACCTAGTACGTAATGGGAATTACTGTATTTCTTATGGGTTGAATTCAGAGAACCGCAAGTGGAACTCTGTTCACACAGCAGGACTTTATCGGAACCTCCTCTGCATTGCAACCTTCAGCGGCTCCCAAAAGCTGCTCTTGGGGGCTGAGGGGCTTTCCAGGATGGTGTGGGAAAAGGCATTGGGGATGTACATAATGGGGAAATCACCAGAATTGCGGGGGGGGGGGTGCTGCCTCGGGCAAGTGAAAGTGTCTCTCCGCGAATGCAGAACACCCTTAGTCTCAAGCCAGAGTTACTTGCTTTTCATGCATTTTTTTGTCGGGGAGAGATTAGATGAGGCAAAACATTATTTGTTTAAGAACACAAGATTTCTACTGGATCAGGCAACCTGGTGCCCTCCAGATGCTTTGGGATACAAACCCCATCAGCCAATGATCAGGGATAATGGGATTTTCACCTGGAAGGTTGGGTAAGCTAAACTATAGTTGGGCATAAATTGACACGTAATAGGCCATTGCTGCACTTCTGAAATCTAAATCTGAAGCATACAAGTACACTTGCCTGCCGGTGGTTTCCTGATCATGCCATTGTCAGTGCGCCAACCTACTCACAGCCGCACTCCTTGCCGACAGCCCAGCTCTTGCTGGGTTTCTTTTATAGCAGAGCTTTCAGAGTGACTCACAACAGCCACGTTCATATGTAATACTAAGTTATGGTTTGTGCCTGGTTTTTGTTAATAAATCATGTTTAAAGCTCAAGGTGACCCACAGACAAACAGCCCGTAGCTTGTTACATCAAAGGTTGGTTTTTCTCCTCCCTGCCTAATCTGCACTTCCCACTTGATATGCCTCCTTATGCCTCCGCATTATCCTAGTACGGCATTGCCTCTCATTGTGTTGTCATCCCCATCTCCATGTGTTGGCTTTGCAAATGGGCAGGGAAATCCCCTTGGAACTCTTCAGCTGCTCTTGGCAATGGCTGCAGTCCACCAGAATCCCTCCTCTCGCCCCCCCCCCGAAGAAACATCGTATACCTTCTCTTTAGCCAAGAAGCTCATTTCCTTCTTGCTTGCATGACACTGGGGTTGAAGATTCTCCCAGCGCAAGATCCAAAGCAGCATTTTTCAGTACCATTCCCCCCATCCCTCAGTGAAACAGTGCTTTTCTATGCAAGATTCAACCCTGCGTTTCCCCAAAGTCTTTCCACCTCTCTTTTTATGTGTGAAGGGAATTGCTGGACCCAAGTAGCAGTTTGTGGTAAGAATGGAATAGGATAGAAGCATATGTGAGTAATAGTGCACTTACCATCCTCTTAGTACAGAGGATGATAATCCTCTTCAAAAACAAACAAACCAACCAACAAACAAACAAACAAACATGGAGCATGGTGCTATTTCTACCATGTTCTCTTACCTGACAGACTGCTAGGGGAGTGGGAGAAGTTCCTTTAAAACTCAACCTGATTTTATTATAAAAACGATGGCTGGGATTCTGAATTTGCTCCCGTTGGCAAGAGTATTCCTTAAGCAGAATTCCATTTACATGATGACCCCCATAGCAATTTTCCATCCATGCTTATTTTCATTTGGAGCGTTGCATCGTTTAGCAAAATCAATTGTGTTGGAAAAGTTTCATAAGGACAAAATAGTGAATTAACCTTCCCCTGCGCCATATTTCAACATTTCAAAAAAATGTAAATGAATGTAAACTACTGATTTCAGGATTGTTCTGGTATAACATTATGATTACTATGGAAAGAGTCAAACATTTAAAACACAGTTTTCTTTTTTTGTACTTCCCCCCATTAGAGCCTCTGTGTGTTCACGCCACCAGGAGCGAAGGATGGACAACCACATCTTGTTCCTGTGGGACCCATTATGCTTGGCACCACAGTATCTGCATATGTAGCCAAATCTAGAAAAACGTTATTAGTAGAAGATATTTTGGGGGTAAATTACTTTCTTTTTTCTTTTTCTTTTTTTTAAAAAAAACAATGTCAGGCTGCAAATGTCTCCGTACCTATGTGGGAGTGAGTTCTGTTCAGGCAAAGTGGATTGATTCAAATCATCAGTTAAATCAAGAAAAAAGAGGTTTCAAACAAGTTTCCCAGTAATTCTGCTTCATGTATTTCATAAACAATGGTGCAATTTCTTTCCTAAAGTGAATCAGGCAACCCCCAAATGCAGGCTGTTTCGCAAAGAACAAAATCTATCCAGTCATAAATCAACATGGCCTAGCAATGATACACCCCTTTGCCAATGTTGAACAGAATCTGTAATACACCTGAAGGCTAGGCTGTGAGTTTGTCCTCAAGATTTCAACAGAGATATCCCAGATTTACAGACGAAACTGACATAACTTTAGCGATAAGGGGGGAAAACACACCATTAAGTTTAAAACTGTGCTTGCCTTCCTAGGATGAGCGGTTTCCCAAAGGTACTGGATTGGAATCAGGAACTCGCATCAAGTCTGTGCTTTGTTTGCCAATAGTTACTACACTTGGTGACTTGATTGGTATCCTGGAGCTTTATCGACACTGGGGCAATGACACCTTCCTCCTCAGCCACCAGGAGGTAAAGCCTAAATGTGACAGTGGGTATTTGAATGTTGCTTTGGGGAAGGTATGAAGCCACTTTCATAGTTGGGGATCAGATTTCACATTATTAATTTGCACTGGGCCAAATCATTGATCTGGTTGACGTGTCACATCAAGTTGAAAATAAACTATGGTTGAAAGTAAACTGTGGTTGAATGTGAATGAGCAGCATGCTTGCACATGCTGGTTGAAAGTTACCAAGGTTCTTCTCTTGTGTATCATCATTGAGGCTCCTGCTGCAGCTTCAGAAAGGAGAGTATGATTCTATGAAATGCGGCTGCCAATTATGTTACTGCCAGCTGTAGCCAGTGGAGGACCCAGAAATGGGGCATTGCAGGAGCAGAATTGCTGGTCACTAATACAGTTCAGGAAATAAGGATTTTCTTTTGTTTCAGGTTGCAACAGCGAATCTTGCATGGGCTTCTGTAGCAATACATCAAGTAGAGGTAAGACTGTGGAAAAAGTTTTAGTTTTTTAAGGAAAACAGTAAACAGATTCTAGGAATATAAAACATGATTGATCAGCCTTGTAATATCTGATTGATGTAAACTGTTTGACAACACAATCAAGTTATATTTCATTATCTGTATTTCAAAAGGGTGTACAGATAGCTTGCAACTTATGTGCATTTAATTTATGTACATTCAGCTTTACGCGCTTGGCAAATTAGGGGTATGGGTATCCAGGAAAGGATTTTGGCAATTCCATCTGCCGTTGAGACCAATTTGTTTTGACTACATGCAATTTTGGCTTTAGGTGCTATCCCTGGAATGTAACCCCAGCATAAATTGAGAGTCATTCAATTACTTAATAATTACTTTTTGACTTGAACCCAGTTCAGGTCAGGCTTTCACCACCATGATGCAGGTTTGGATGTGGACAAGTCAAAACATACCTTTCTATGAGCACGGCATGTGTGTGTCCTAAAGTTCCGTTTGAGCCTCCATTTCCCCAAGGCCCACCCAATACTTTAAAAAATATTTTGGGTGATAGCCAGTGTTAGTCATACTCAGAGTAGACCCAAGGATTTATGTTATTGCAATCCATTGATTTCTGTGTGTTGAATCGGAGTATGAAATCTTGCAGATTTAAAGTCTTACACCGGGATGGGAAACTTTTTCTGGCTGGTGGGCCAGATTTTTATCTGCCAACTCCTCGTGGGGCAACTTAAAAAACCCAAAATGTTTTATTGATTTGAAATGAATTGTACAACAGTCAACATAACAGATGACAATGTATATATAGAGCCAAAGGGTACAACCAGGACTGGTGGGCCAAAACTGAGATGTGGGCAGGGCCGTTGTCTGTCCGTCAGACAATCTGACATAGTGACATCAGGTGATGCTGTGCTTTGAAGCCCCACTTGTCAGGACTTCAAAGAGCAGCCCTTTGCAAGCAGCCCTGTTCTGCTCCTTAAACCCCCCAAAATTGGAGGTTTAAAGAGTTTTTATTGTAGGTGGGTAATTCCATAGTAATTAACATAACATTGTAAACTTCTTTATATAACATTATTTGCTTAGCTAATATTATTTGAACTAGAATTAACATTAAACACTTTGTGTGTTTACTGGAATGATTTTCCCTACTGACATAATAAGCCAGGAAAATAATGGTAGGTGCTGCTGCTTAAAGGTTTTCTGGCAAACAAGCTGTGGCCAACATAGAATCATAGAGTTGAAAGGGATCCAAGAGTCATCTAGTCCAACCCCCTGCAATGCAGGAATCTCAGCTAAAGCATCCATGACAGATGGCCATCCAACCTCTGTTTAAAAACCTCCAAGGAAGGAGAGTCCACCACCTCTTGTGGGAGTCTATTGAAGAACAGCTCTTACTGTCAGAAAGTTTTTCCGAACGTTTAGTCAGAATCTCCTTTCTTGCAACTTGAAGCCATTGATTCGAGTCCTACTCTCCAGAGCATGAGAAAACAAGCATGCTCCCTCCTCCATGTGACAGCCCTTAAAATATTTGAAGATGGCCATCATATTACCTCTCAGTCTTTTCTTTTCCAGGCTAAACATACCCAGCTCCTTCAAGTGCTCCTCATAAGGCTTAGTTTCCAGACTCTTGATCATCTTGGTTGCCCTCCTCTGCACACATTCCAGCTTGTCAACACCCATCTTAAATTGTGGTGCCCAGAATTGGATACAGTATTCCAAGTATGGTCTGACTAAGGCAGAATAAAAGGTAAAGGGTAAAGGGACCCCTGACCATTAGGTCCAGTCGCGGACGACTCTGGGGTTGCGGCGCTCACCTCGCTTTACTGGCCGAGGGAGCCGGTGTAAAGTTTCCAGGTCATGTGGCCAGCATGACTAAGCCACTTCTGGCGAACCAGAGCAGCACACAAAAACACCATTTACCTTCCTGCTGGAGCGGTACCTATTTATCTACTTGCACTTTGACATGCTTTCGAACTGCTAGGTGGGCAGGAGCAGGGACCAAGCAATGGGAGCTCACCCCGTTGTGGGGATTCGAACCACCAACCTTCTGATCAGCAAGCCCTGGGCTCTATGGTTTAACCCACAGCGCCACTCGCGTCCCTTAAAACAGAATTGTTGTTGTTGTTGTTCAGTCGTTCAGTCGTGTCCGACTCTTCGTGACCCCATGGACCAGAGCACGCCAGGCACGCCTATCCTCCACTGCCTCTCGCAGTTTGGCCAAACTCATGTTACTAGCTTCGAGAATACTGTCCAACCATCTCATCCTCTGTCGTCCCCTTCTCCTTGTGCCCTCCATCTTTCCCAAAATCAGGGTCTTTTCTAGGGAGTCTTCTCTTCTCATGAGGTGGCCAAAGTACTGGAGCCTCAACAGGCTAAAACAGAATAGAGTGGTACTATTACTTCCCTTGATCTGGACAATATATTTCTGTTGATGCAGCCTAGAATAGCTTTAGCATTTTTTTGCGGCTGTATCACACTGTTGACTCATGTTAAGCTTATGGTCCACCAAGACCCCTAGATCCTTATCACATATACTGCTAGTAAGCCAGGTGTCCTCCATCCTATATTTGTGCATCTGGTTCTTTCTGCCTGTGCAGAGCCGTACATTTGTCCCTATTGAAATTCATTTTGTTAGCTTGCGCCCAGTTCTCCAATCTGTCAAGGTAATTTTGAATTCTGATTCTGTCTTCTGCGGCATTAGCTACCCCTTCCAGTTTGGTGTCACCTGCAGATTTGATGAGCATCCCCTCAATTTCATTATCCAAGTCATTTATAAAGATATTGAACAACAATGGGCCCAGGAAAGAACCCTGTGGCACCTCACTTGTCACTTTTTTTCCAGGATGACAAGGAACCATTAATGAGTACTCTTTGGTTTGTTCAGTCAACCAGCTACAAATCCACCTAACAGTTACCTCGTTCAACCCACATTTTACCAGCTTCCTTGCGAGAATATCATGGGGGACTTTGTCAAAAAGCCTTACTGAAATCAAGATGCACTATATCCACAGCATTTTCCTGATCCACCAAGTTTGTAACTCCATCAAAAAAAGAAATCAGATTGGTCTGGCATGACTTATTTTTGAGAAACCCATGCTGGGTCTTAGTAATCACAGCATCCTTTTCTAAATGCTCACAGACCGACTATTGAATTATCTGTTCTTAGACCTTCCCAGGTATCGATATCAAGCTCACTGGTCAGTAGTTACCTGGGTCTTCCTTCCCCCCTTTTTGGACGATGGGGACAACATTTGCCTGCCTCCAGTCTGTAGGGACATCACCTGTTCTCCAAGAATTCTCAAAAATAATAGACAAAGGCTCTGAAATTACACCCGCAAGTTCCTTTAGTACCCTGAGATACATCAGGCCCTGGAGATTTGAATTCATTTAAAGTAGCTAGGTGTTCCCTTACTACCTCTTTTCCTATCTTGGACTGGAGCTCCCTCCTTACATCATTTATTCTGTTCTCACCAGGTTGGGCATCGCTTTCCTTTTGGGTGAAGACAGAGGCAAAGTAGGTGTTGAGCAGTTCCGCCTTTTCTCTCTCACCCAACAGCATTTCTCCACCTTCCCCACACAGAGGACCTACCATCTGCTTGTTCTTCTTACTTCAGACAGCAGAAGAAACCTTTATTATTATTTTTAACCTCTTTTGCAAGCCTGAACTCATTCTGAGCTTTAGCCAGCCTGACTTCCCCCCTGCAGCTGTTGGCTATTCGAGTATACTCCTCCTTTGTGATTTCCCCTTTCTTTCATTTCTTATATATGCCCTTCTTAACTCTCAGCTCATCTGTATGCTCCTTATGCAGCCACACCAGTTTCCTTAGATGCCTCCCACTTTTCTTTCTTTCTTGGTATTGTCTGCATTTGGGCCTTCAGTATTTCTCCTTTTAGAAACTCCCATCCTTCTTGGACTCCCTTCTCATTAAGTATTTCTGACCACAGGATCACACCCAGTAGCTCCTTCAGCTTTTTGAAATTGGCCTTCTTAAAGTCCAGAGTGTGTGTCCGACTAGTTTCCCCTTGCCTCTGTATCCTGAAACCCAGGAGAACATGATCACTTCCTCCCAAGTTTCTGAGCACTTCCACTTCATCGATCAGTTCCCCCCTATTGGTGAGAACCAGGTCCAAGATAGATGATCGCCTTGTTGGTGACAATTCACTGCCTCATTGCACAAATACCTCCCAGCAAGACCCTGTGAAAATGACACCTTATTGTGCATTTACAAATTGAAGGTCACCAGCAAGTCCATATGAGAAGTTGTAATGCCCACTGGAATTTACACTTGGCTGTGGAAGCCCCTCATGATTCCCCTCCCCCCTTTTCAACCAACTTTTATATTTATTTGCAGGGAAGACAAATGTTAAGGAAGTCATTTTTGTGTTTTAAAGAAGAGGATTCTATATTTATGAACATAATATTGCCACCACCTGGCCAACAATTCAATTTCCCTCAAACTCAACAACAACAAAGTTGCCCAGTTGGCACCAGTGCTTCAGTGTCTGTTTCTGCTTCAGTGCCTTCCTTCAGAATAATTACATTTACCATAGGGGAATCATCCCCTTTGTCTCTTCAGTTTAGAATATTTTTTGGAGGGAAATTACACTTCTGTTCAAAACTGCCTTCAGCCTTTTACAGGGTTGTACTGTTAACCTGAGGCTCAGCAAGAGACCTTTGGTTCCTGAGGAGAATGCCTGTATGTATAGATGAGCCTTGTTATTCAGTTCAGTTTAGCTAGGGAGATGAATCAGAATGAGACTGGTTCCTTGATAAATCTGAAAGGAAGCTGGTAGAAGCTTCTTCATGCTTCAAGAAAGTGGGTGAGGTGGGGGGTCTAGCAGAGAAATACCAATTCTGCCTTTTCTAAACCACACCCAGGTTGAAGTTGCTGATAGTTAACCTTAGAAAGTTTAAATTATCTGTCTTCTAAAAGCATTAACATATGTCCACCCTCCCCTTGTCTGACTTGTCTTTCAGATGGTAAGCTTCTTGAGGGCAGGGACCTGTCTCTTTTTGTAAAACTCTGTAAGGTGCCCTGCATTGATGGTATGGTACAAATAATAAGGCCTAATAATTATTAAACTGTTAGGAAAACAATTATGACAACCCTAAAAAGGGATTTAAGTGACAAAATCACAACACATATATTCCATGTAAGTTGTGCAGATTGTGGTGTTATGTTGGTCGTAAGAATTGCTGCATGTAAAACACATGATAGGTAACATCTCAGCACATTTTCTTGATGCTAGCATCTTAAAGAAGAGCATATAGTTATTTTCATTTGTTGAGGGAGGAGGGAGTATGTGTTCTTCTGACTACATACTCAACCAATGTAAGTTTCATTAGTTTAAGTTGATCTGATTTTATTCCATGCATTAATTTTCTTCTCAGTTTACTGAATGAGAAAGCAAAACTGTCAGTACAATAAAAGGTCATTAACCTATTGTCTATTTTCTTGGAGAGGTCTTTAACTGAATATTTGGGGAAAAAATGAAAGAAATTCTGAGTCATCTTACATGTCGTGTTTCTGGTTGTTTTACTCACATGTAAAATGCCATTTTGAAAAACGGTTGTCAGATGATGAAATTTTGGAAAACTATCTTTAACATGATATAGAACATGTTAACTACATATGAAAATGAAAGATAGGCCTGTAAATTGACATTGTCATGGAATTACCCAAGTTTAAAGAGCAGGGCAGGCTGTTTGCAAGGGACTTTCAAGCAGCCCCATGCTGCTTTTTGAACCTCTGGTTTTCAGGGGTTCAAAGAGCAGTGTTGGAAAAACAAAACAGATTCCATTGAGCAAGGTGCTCTCCCACTGCTCATCGGTTGATGGGCAAGTGGAAGTGTGCCTTGCCCCAGCAAAGGAAAAACAGGAAACTCACTTTGAGTTCCTGTTTGTCCCTTTAAGCACTGCCCATACCAGCCTCACACCTGATGCCATATATGATTTCAGATGCAGGGCAGGTGGGTATGGCTTCCCCAGAATGGCTGCACAGACCAAATGGGGAGGCTTGGCAGGTCATACTAGTGTTTCCCTACTCCTGGTCTTTGCTTAATCATGAACTTAGCTCTCTGCCACTGAATCAGTGAGATTTAAAAACCCAAATGGTTCTTAACCCTCACAAGTGCTTTCCTCTTCACTTAGGGACAATCAAAATTCTTTGCCTGTACCCTGAAAACTTCTGTAACTCACTTTTCTTCCCAGCTACTTCCACCAGTTTATTTTATTTTTTTATAAAATACCCCAAACTCACTTTTTTAAAAAAATCTAACCAAATCTGAGAGAGCTACCATGAACTTGGCAATGGTGGTAAGTGATGTAGGCCTGGGTCTGCCTCTTTCTTTTAAGAACCCAGAACATGTACATATTACTCAGCCAAAGGATTTGATAGAAAATAATATAGCTTATTTACCTCAGTTATTGCTTGTCTTAGATGTTGTTTATATAAGATGAGTAAATGGGGGGGGGGAGACAATCTTTCTTAAACAGAAAATTGAACACTTTACCTGTCTGAACAGGTTAGTAGAACTGACTGCGAGCTGGTATCCTAGGTTTCTGCATTCAGAATTTATATGCAGAGGAGGCCACAAACAGTAAAGTATTCAGGCTCACAGTGTAAGAGCTGCCATTTTAGACAATTAGAAAAATACAATAAATCAGAGTTGGCATATCTGTAAACACAATAAATCTAAAGCTAAAGATGTGTATATGTATGAATATATATATCTAATTTTAGATAGCATATATATCCCATACACTTGATTGTAACATTTTGCTTATATAAGCAATAGTATTTCAAATGTTCTGGTCAGGTATCGAAGGGCCTCGCTAAGCAGACTGAACTGAACGATTTCCTGCTTGACGTTTCAAAGTAAGTGACACTTACAACTCATTCTCAATTAGTTGCATGAAATATGTGTGATGCAGAATCATGGAAGGTAGCAAATGTCATGTCTTGTTACTGCCCTTAGTATATTACCAACTGGAATAGAAAGATAAGCACAGAAATCTTATGCACACTTATATTGAACTCAGTGGGACTTACTTCTGAGTAGGCATGCATAAGACTATGTGTAAACTATGGCGGAAGAAACATTAATGCTAACTTGTTATTTATCTTGGTTTCAGTAACAGAGTGCATCTATCTGCAAAAGTCTTAGCAATAAATAAATAAATTGTACATAAACAGCAAGAAAATATAAATTCTTCATAAGAATAATTTTGTGCACTATGTTAAAAAGGTAAAAGTAAAGGGACCCCTCACCATTAGGTCCAGCCGTGTCCGACTCTGGGGTTGCAGTGCTCATCTCGCGTTACTGGCCGAGGGAGCCGGCTTACAGCTTTCGGGTCATGTGGCCAGCATGACAAAGCCGCTTCTGGCGAACCAGAGCAGCGCACAGAAATGCCGTTTACCTTCCCGCCGGAGCGGTACCTATTTATCTACTTGCACTTTGTCGTGCTTTCAAACTGCTAGGTGGGCAGGAGCTATGTTACTCTTGTGGAAAGCAAATGTACACATTCGGCATTGACCTCAGGATGTTTTCTATAAGGTTTAGGAATGGATGTTACATGATGACAGTTCTTACCCAGACAGAAACACTGTCTTATATTTCTTCTTTCTTGTCAGTCTGAATGTAACACAAAAAGGTACACAGTTTTTGGAATAATATCTGCCTCTTGGAAATAATGAAATCTAATGGCCAGCGATGCTTGAGAATGTGGAACATTCAAAGCATATTTGGTTAATACATCTGGTGCTTATCCGTTAGTGACTTTGGGTGCCTGGGACAGCTACTATATATTAATCAGGGAGAGAGAGAGCTGCTGTAGTAGCTTGTGGAAGCAAGGTCAGCTTGTTTTTCCAGTCCTGCTGCACCTGGCTTTAGGAGGGAATATTTGCTGGTGTGCTCACAGAACCAGGTATAGAGAAGCCCGCTGTCAGTGTCCTGCTACCAATGCAAAGAGGAAGAGGATATAAAAAATGAAATAAACATTGCCTGTATTATTGTACAAATAAAAGTCATTTAGAGGTGGTGTAATTTGAAAAATATATATGTTATAATACGCCCAGCACATGGAAATTGCTGAAGGCAGCTAAAGCAGTTTCTTTAGCAAGATGAAAGAAGATGGATAGCTTCGTCGAGTGGAGCTTATAAGGGTGAAATGTTAAAAAGAATCACAAATGTTTGATTATCATCTTATCTACTGGATTGTATGATTATACATCTGCTCTGGACCTTTGCTTAATTGAAGGATCCCCCATCCATTCTGGTACAGAAGTTGGAGTTTGCAGATTAGGCAAGAGAGATCTGGGTTCAATTCCCTGTTCTCTTAGTTACCTCCTTACCTTTTAGTTTACGTCATAGGATTGTTGTAGGGGTAACATTTTTGCTGCTGTGAGCTTCTTGGAGGAAGAATAGGATACATATGTGATAAATAAGTCCCCCCATGTAGAACAAACAGATGATGGGTTGTTTGGGTTTGTCAGCACTGGCCATTTCTATAGCACTGCCAAAGATGACAAATCAAGTTTTCTGTTCTGTGTGCATGGATCCAATCCAGTTTAGAATCTACCAGTAAAGCTTCAGTTGCCAGATGTGGTCCTTAAAGGGGCACATAGGGCACAGTTGAGCAAGATGATCAATTCATTACAAGCCTATGCAAGGAGAAGATTTATGTGGTATTGTTTCATAAATAGATGATAACCTATTGTTTTTATCAGTAAATGAAAACCAGCATGGGTCATTGTGGTAGTGAAATCTATAAATGATGTTATTAATAAGAACTTCACCTATTATTCTGCAGAACCTATTTTGATAACATTGTCGCAATAGATGCTCTACTTGAAAATATCATGGTAATGTATCTTTTCCTCTAATGTCAACATTACATCTTACTTTTCAAGTCTTCCTCTTTGAAATCTAGTTTATATACTGTGTCCTGATTGTGTGTCTGTTTCAAATCAGTGCATGTTCGAAGTATTACTTTTTAGAAGAATTACATATAAATTATTTTTAAAAATTGTGTAGTGCTATAGTAAAATAATTTGATTTGCTAATTGATATTTTTTTCCACTGCCATTACATAGTGAGATCTCCAAGAGAATGTGAAGCAAGCAACCCTGGTGCTAATTGACAGTTGTTTAGCATGAATGTGTGAACGTGCAGGTTCCTGGAAAGGAGGTTGCAGACGTCTTGCTCCAGTCCTGTTGCTGCTGTGCGCTAAGCCATGGTTTGGCTTGGTGTGTTACCTGAACCTAGGCTCATGGTTTGTCTGGCAGAGACAAACTATGAGCCAGTGGTTCATACAATGCACCAAGCCAAACTATGGCTTAGCGCACAGCAGCAGGAGGACCAGAGGAAGAGCAAAGCAGCCACAATCTCCTCTCCAGGAGCCTGCAGCTTTATGCTCTGGCATGGTATGGCTTTGTGTTAAGTGTGAACTAAGCCAGTGGCTTGTCAAATGCCACTCAAAGAGCTTTGGTTAACTTTATAGCTCACATTCTCAGGCCCCAACTACTTATGGTGCTTAATGCATAACTTATAGTTGCATGGATCTTTTAAAAATAGTAAATAGCTGCTGCTGTGGGCCCAATCAGGGAAGACTGTGGGGAGGGGTGTTAACTCTAGTTCTCTGCCACAATCTCCATGAAAATTCTCCCCCTGTCACCCAAATGCTACTAGCCTCAGGAGAAAAACTTGGTTTCATTTTGAAAGGTTTTTGTGTAGAGCAAAACAATTCCATTCTGTGTTCTGTCAAAACTCTGAATGTAGTCTGTAATCTGCTCTGGGCATGCCACATTTCTTTGCATAGGCTCTGAGCTTTCAATAGCAGGTGTGGAGAAAATTGTCACCGCTACATCTCTGCACCAGAGGCTTTGCCCATGTCATGCTTTTCCAAGGTAATATATTAAAACCACAAGTCAAAGAGCCAATCCTTAGGGAATACCCTACTGAAAACTGAGTGTTCATGCCTAAAGCTTGTTTCAGATTGCACGTAGCACCCCCACCCCCTTCCAGACTGCTAATGTCAAAAACACCACCTCGTCATGTCAGAGGCCTCAGGTCATGCAAGGCACCAGCCTCACACAGCTCAGGATGTCCACCTCAGATGCCTCAGAAGGCGTAGTGATTTGTTATGGCAACAGTGACGGGTGGAAAATAGTGTTTGTGGATGAGATAAAGGGGCATAAATCAGATTGATAACATGTTGGCTCAGTTTAGTGTGTGTTTATTTGTCATATTGAGTGATATAGTTCTGCCACAATTAACAGTAGTTCCTTGAAAAAGCAATCTTTTTTTTTAATCGGATGGTTTTATTAATGATTATTTCATCTTAATATGCTAAATCTCAGCAATCCATAAGTTATTTTAGGTTTTGTTGTTTGTCACGGAAATAAGTCATTTATTTGAAGGGACGCAATACATGGAGCACAGCTGTGTTGCCTCACTGGGTAGCTGTAAGTGTAAGTTAGAAACAAGGTTGAAATCCACTCCTTTAGAGAAGATAGGAAAGAAAACTGGTTTGAGCAGATTTGTCTGGGACAACAACCCTGTGTGCACTTGAGAACTCACAACTGGGTAAACATAGACTTGAGCTGCATGGGTGATCTAGAACTCACTAATTGCTGTTGGCTACTCTATGGCTTCAAGAGAGGAGAGGAGAGGAAAGATATCTTAGCCTCACCTCTCTGCCACCAAACAAAATATTCTGTCATAGTTGACTTGTACGAAGCCACCACATTACATGGGAAATCTTTGACTGGAATGGCTTACACTTTTTATACTGAATTACACCTAGCAGAGTTTATAACTTTTCTTGAAGCAGTGGAGTTGGGGGAGAGAAGTTGTTCAACATTTTTCCTCTGTGCCATTTCCCCAGTTATCCCATGGTGTTCCAGAGAGTTCCAGTCTTGGCCCCTGAGCTGTTTTAACATCTTCATGAGATTGCTAGGTGAGGTTGTCCAAAGTTTAGGAGTCAAGTGCCATCAGCATACACTGAGGAAACTCAGTTCTATTCCTTCTAAGGCTTGGCCGTGTGTCTTTGCATTTTCGCAGAACTGTTAATGTGCTGTGGAAGTGGGGTCAGGGGTATTCAGTGGCTTTCAGGGGGTGGGAGAATTATAATAACTTTTGGTTGGGGTGGGCCTACCTTTTAAAGGCAAGGTGCCCGAGGGTTTTTTCTTTTTCTTTTTTCCAGAAAAAATGCTTTGTTGCCGCTTCACGCGGTGGCTTGGCTGCCCTCAGCAGCCTAGTGGCGTTCCTTTTGTAATTTGGGACACAGTGTCCCATGGGAACAACGTGTGCTTGTGACTGAAAAGAGGGCCTTTTCAGTGATGGTCCCCTAGTTGTGGAATGTCCTTCCTCTTCAGGTAAGGAAGGCACCAACGTTATTACCATTCAGAAGACAAAGCAAAACCATGGGTTTTAGTGAGTGGCCATTGATACTTAGATTGCCTTTATGAAATCTTTTGCTGCTGTTCTGGTTTTATCTAATGGAATGGCTACACAGCATTTTCCTTGTTCTCCTATTTATTCATTGTTTTGATGCTTCTTTTGATTGTTGTACTTTTTTTGTAAACTGTTTTGGACAAGAGTTAATATGAAAGTGGCCTAAAACAGTTTTGAATAAATAAAGGCAGAGAAACAGCAGCTAGGCATAAAAACTCACTTTTCAACATAGACCTTCCCTGAGGATCTGCTTTCTGACTTGTGTTTTATATATTACTTGGGGAAACAATGGCATAATTCACTAATAGTACAAAATAGCTAGATAGTATTTCTCTCTGAAAAAATAATAATACTTATGCTCTTCAAATTGACACTGATAACTTATTTGAGTGGCCTAAAAGTATACTCAGGTTCATGCCACAGTGGCCTGAATCAAAAGATTCTGCTCATGGAAATCTGCTGCTTCCTGAAGGAAGAGACAAATTTCACCAATTCCCACCCCCAACAGCTTTTTGTGCCCTCCCCCCAATCTTTTGTGGAGAGATAGGAATCCTTTCAGAATAGCATGGGAGGTGGCATAGAAGTGTGAAGTAGAATAAACAAAAATGCCTCCCCCAAATTCCATGAATGAAAGTCTTTGCTTGATATGCACTCCATCTATTCACAGAAATTCTTTTCCATATTGAACCCAATATATTTACTATTCTCTAGATCAGGCTTCCTGAAACTTGGCGCTCCAGATGTTTTGAGACTACAATTCCCATCATCCCTGACCACTGGTCCTGCTAGCTAGGGATCATGGGAGTTGTAGACCGAAAACATTTGGAGGGCAGAGTTTGAGGAAGCCTGCTCTAGATAGTAATGTTAGAACTTCCCTGCATTTTTGTCCAAATAAGCTGCCTAAATGTAATAGAAAAAAAACTTTTTAAAATAAATAAAGCTTTCTACTAAAGCAGACTAAAATGACCAGAAGCTAGGATATCATACAGACCCATAACTGCTACTTTTGAGTAGTTCAAGCTTCTGGAAAATGTGCCAGTTTTGTTCTCCGCTAATAAACTACAGAAGAGTCTTTATTTACCTCTATATTAATCCCTGATTTTAATATTTGTTTTCTGCTTCCTAAAGCACCTATCTTTTCCTCTTGGAACCTTTCTTTCCCATTCTCCACAAACTCAAATATCCCAGGAGGTGCTTAAGGAAGAAGTTAATATTGAACACTTACTCCATCTCTATTGTCAAAAGAAGAAATAAAGATATTTTAATTCTTTTTATATAACAATATTTATATACCACTTAATGAAAATAATTCTTAAGTGGTTTCCCTAAAATAATATAAAGTATTTGTGGGAAAATTCAACTGACTTTAAAAGCAAGCAGACACAAATAAATGTACCCAATAAAATTTCACATCTGGATAGGCTTGCATAAAGGATTTTTTTATATAAAAGATATCATTGACAATACAGTGAAGCTTCAGGTTATTTTCATGAGTAGAGATAAACTATTACAATCAATGCACAAAAAGAAATATGACTGTTACAAATTACTTAACTTTATAATTAAAGTAGCAACAACTATGTATTTTAGAGGGTTTATTAAAGTATAGATAGTTAACTAACTTGTGAAATATAATACAGATTTGTCTAAGCCCACTGTGATTAATCTTAGCTCTGTCCTTTATCTGTAGATATATGCAAAAAACTTGGTGAATGCCGATCGCTGTGCACTCTTCCAGGTAGATCAAAAGAACAATGAATTATATTCAGATTTATTTGATATTGGGGAGGAACATGATGGAAAACCTGTCTTCAAGAAGACCAAAGAAATAAGGTAAGACTTGTGAATTAACTATTCTTGCATGCCAATATTAATCTGTTCCATTTCTATGCATATTTACAGATACTTCAACAATTTTTGCCACACTGATATTATTCTCACGAGGATTTGGCTCTCCAGAGGTAGTTCTTCTGCAGGTGGCAACTGCAGTGCCATCAGAACAACATCTCTGATGCTATAGCGTCATCATGAGTTTTCAATGACCACCTACCAATGAGGAGAGGAGAGGAAATTCTTATGTGGTGAATTCCTGCACTTCGGCCTATGCCGACTTGTGTAGTCACACAAATCCAGAGTAGCTCAAGTTTTTCTTCTTCACGAAAAGTCATTCTCCTTCGCTGCTCTTCTGCAGTATAATTAGGGATTAGGCCTAATTATAGCTAGATGTTAACTGTGTTGTAGCTATGTTTTGTGACTGCTAACCACCTAAAAGTTAAGAGGCAGCCCACCTTCCCAGGAAATGGCTTTCGCTGTGTATATTATTCCCTGTTTAGGAGATGATATCCAGTGCTGAATCTACAAGAGAAGGGTGTATGGAGTGTGGGTAGTGCCTCTAGAGGGGGACACATTGTGCTCCTTCTGGGGTACAGTAGTTTGCCCACCTTTGGTCCCTACCCTGCACTCAGCTCTCACCTGTAGCTCCTTGAAGCTGTCAGCATATGACAGTCGCCACACCCCTGGAACAGCTGCAACTGGCCAGCTAAACCAGGTGAGGGTAGCCGATGGGTCTGAAGCCCTCGGTGAGATAGGGACTTCCTCTGCATGCAAAGACAGGCTCTGGCAGATTGAGTGGACAAGACTAATAGTTGGTCCTGTTGTCAAGAAAGTAGTTTGCGTATGTGCTGTAGAGGGAAATAAGGAGCAGTTGGGGCCCCTGAGAAAGTACCTGGGAAAGTAGTCTATCTAGGAGAAGGAAAACTCTAGTCCTAAACCTCCAGTGCCTTGCGGGATACCTTTGGGAGAAGAAAAGGCTATGGAGTAAACCCTACACAAATCCAGAGCGCAGTCCCTACCTATTGCTCTGCTTTTCTTGTACCACACCAGCGAGGCTGAGAGTGGGGTCTTGTTGTCTCGGTAACCCAGGACTTCCATACACACTGCCAGGCTTGCGCCCCGGAGAGGTCACTCCAGTGCTGCTAAGGCAGCAGCTTGACTTCACCCCCAGAGGCGCACTCCATTGTCTCTTGAGACTAGACGGATGCCAACAACGAGAAGAGAAATTTAGCTGCTCAAATGTCATTTCCCCCATAAGCCTATTGCTTTAAGATGTGCATATCTCTTTATGTCACATGCAGATTTTCTATTGAAAAAGGAATAGCTGGTCAGGTAGCAAGAACAGGTGAAATTCTCAACATTCCTGATGCCTATGCAGATCCGCGTTTTAACAGGTAGGAATTTGATATGTTTACCACCCAAAAGAACTTGGCTGGTTAGCAGAGTGGCAGCCACTGCAAGTCCTGCAGCTAAGCTGTTGTGCTGGCAGTAGTTTGCCCCCCGAAGCAACCTAGCTGATGTATTCTGCACCAGCTGCAACTTCCAAACCAACCCCAAGGCACACAGAACAAATTTCAGTAGTCCCAGGTTAAAGGTAAAGGTAAAGGGACCCCTGACCATCAGGTCCAGTTGTGTCCGACTCTGGGGTTGCGGCGCTCATCTCGCTCTATAGGCCAAGGGAGCCGGCATTTGTCTGCAGACAGCTTCCGGGTCATGTGGCCAGCATGACAAAGCCACTTCTGGCAAACCAGAGCAGCGCACGGAAACGCCGTTTACCTTCCCGCTGGAGTGGTCCTTATTTATCTACTTGCACTTTGATGTGCTTTCGAACTGCTAGGTGGGCAGGAGCTGGGACCGAGCAACGGGAGCTCACCCTGTGGCAGGGATTCGAACCGCCAACCTTCTGATCAGCAAGTCCTAGACTCTGTGGTTTAACCCACAGCGCCACCTGGGTCCCTCAAGTCCCAGGTTACCATTGTCCATTGGCAATTTTGCTCTAGCTGTCCTGATTCAGGAATGGCAGTACCTCTCTTACTGGTGAAAGCTGGTTAAAGACACTCACTCTTACTCACCAAAGAGACCTGCGCCTCCATTGATAGAGCTGAATCGAGGAGCACCCCCAAACTACATACCTGCTCCATCAGGGAGAGGGCACCCCCTCTGCCCTACCATACCACCCACTATTAACTCCAACTAACACTTCATGCACACTTGGAATCCCTTGCATATGGAGGTTTGAATTGGCTAGAATGCTTGTTGGGAATGGTGGCTAAATTATTTATCAGAAAGTTCCTGGCTTCAGTCTTGCATGTGTTACGAATTTACCAGGTTCTTCTAGCCTTAATCCTGTATTTGCAACATGGAGATAATAATATTAACATTACAGGCTTGTTGTAAGGATTGCAACTAGGTAATGCACATGAAATGGCTTTGAACATTAAAAGCATAAATGCTAACTATTATTGTTAGATGGTGTCATGTTAAGAAAGTGAATGCTCATCTTTTTCCTTTTTTTCCTTCAGGGAGGTAGATCTCTACACAGGCTACACCACCAGGAATATTTTATGCATGCCTATTGTGAGCCGAGGAAGTGTAATAGGTGTCGTACAGATGGTGAACAAACTAAGTGGAAGTGCCTTCTCTAAAACTGATGAGAACAACTTTAAAATGTTTGCAGTCTTTTGTGCTTTAGCCTTACACTGTGCTAATGTAAGTTTTGTTCCAAAAAGATAGCCAAGTGCACAAAAAAATGAAATTAATTTTATAAATTTATATTATCCATTTTGGATTTGTATAGAAAGTCAGTTGTACTAATTTGATTGTTAAGGGAGGTGTCAAAGATTAAATTGATTCAGTTTTAAAGTTCCAGGATTAAGAGTTGATTGTTAATAAAATGGTTACAATTAAGCTGATTCTATCATTTACAGCCTTGTTTAATTTATTTTTTTTAAAAGTCTTTAAATTCACATGATGGTGACCATATCAATTTATTCTTTTTTAAAAATGTTCCTAATTATCCCTCAGAAATATCACCTCTGTGAAGCCAGACACAGATCTAAGTATTTGGCTTGAGAAAGAAAGTTTAGACTCTGTGCAAACAGCCGTATCTTATATAATAAAATGCTTTATTTAGATGTACCACAAAGTTCGCCATTCAGAGTGTATCTACCGTGTTACTATGGAGAAGCTTTCCTATCACAGTGTTTGTACAGCAGAAGAATGGAAAAACCTCATGGATTGCAAACTCCCACCACAACTCTGCAAAGAAGTAGAACTGTATGTTTTTTATGTGATCTTTTTGATATAGAAGTAGGGTATTCCCCATGAACACTGGCAGCTTAGCAGCTGTTGCTATTATCAAAGAGCCATACTAGACATGGCAAATGCATCTTTTCAATGAATGGTCAGGTTTTTCAAAATACAAATAGCATCAGCGTAAGGAGGGGAGGTTGATGATTAACTGGATTTGAGTAGGCATGGAAGGTTAATGAATTCACCCCTTTCTGCCCCCTGCTTATAATAATGAGGAAAATATGAAGCTAGTATATGCATTGGGAGGAAATCCCCCATTAGTAGCAGTTTAGGTCTACACCTGACCAGGGAGTTAATGAGAAAGGTTCTGTGGATAACACCACCAACCTCACATTATTATTATTATGGCCAGCAGAGAACAACCAATGAAGTGTATGACCTGACATGGGTATAGGGTCTGAAACACTCTGGGACAATCCTGTGGTTGTCATGGTGGCCAGGATTCATTAATCGTTTATATAAACAGAGTGGTTACTTGCAGATCTAGCGTATCTGCTGTGAAATACTGTGTTTCCAATGCACCCAAGTATTTTACTGAAGTCAGTGACAGGGAAATAAAACACCTGCTGCATTCAGCTATGAGGCAGGACTAATTGATAATAAAACAACTAGCAGTTCTGTCGTTATGAGCCTCAACATGAGATTATGAATATTGACTTCAGAAGAATATAACTTTAAGTAACATGATAAAGTGGAATTTCAAATGTTTGGATTGCATTATTTTGTTGTAGAATATTCACTGCCACTCAGGAAGCATACAAATTTGTCATAATCAAAAATTCATTATCAGCAACATTTTCATTTCCTTTCATTGTTCTAATTAAACATTCGTGTACCCAAAGGCTTATCCGTTACATCTAACAATCATAGTATTTTTTCCAGAAACTTGAGACGTATTTTTCCTTGTGAATATTCTTTCTCAGGATACTCCCTAATAGGTTCTTCTTGGTCTAGGTAGTACAGCATCAGAGTTCTGGCAGCTGGTGCAGTGGTCAACTCAGTTGAGAACTGCAAAACTTTCAGGAAAGAACTTGCATGTTAAATAGATCTTGACCCCACCCTTCAAATGAAATTGAACCAGTGTAACTTACAAAATTAAAAACAAAAAATTCCTTCCAGTAGCACCTTAGATACCAACTAAGTTTGTTCTTGGTATGAGCTTTTGTGTGCATGCACACTTCTTCAGATACCGGAGAGGGGTATTACTCAGAAGGGTGGTGGGAATGGGTGATTGGCTGATAGCTGTGGAAAACCTGTTGACGACTGTTAACGACTGCAATTGGTCTTACAGGAAAAAGCAAGGGGTGGGATGGCTAAAGATAGCTTTGTCATGTATAATGAGAAAAGAATCCAATGTATTTGTTCAGACCAGGTCTCTCCATGGTTTTAAGTTTGGTAATGAGTTGCAATTCAGCAACTTCTCTTTCCAGTCTATTTCTGAAATTCCTTTGTAGTAAGACAGCTACTTTGAGATCTTGTATAGAATGACCTGGGAGACTGAAGTGTTCTCCTACTGGTTTCTCTGTCTTGTGATTCCTGATATCAGATTTATGTCCATTTATGTAACTTACATTATACTTTATTGTGTTAATGTTATGTAAGACTGTATTCAAGAGATATTAACAACAAAATGCCTATCACAGATTTAATAATGAATACCTTAGGTAACAAAACCCCCAGGCATCCACCTGGACAAAAATGGCATCCTGCATTAAAAATCATAAATGATTGACACAAAATACCTGTATCTTTTATAAGACCATGAGGTGGCAGAGAAGGAGGGGAACCACACAAACTGCTGAGAAATTAAAGAAATAAAAGTCATAAACTGCAGCGCGACCCAGCAAATACAGCAATTGCCTGTCATTCTTAACTCAGCTGCCAAGAGTCCTCAAGTTAATTCTGCCTTCTACTAGGCCCGAGGCAAAATCTGCCCCTAATTCCACACCTCATTTGCAGGTAGAGAACTGAGAACAGCCATTCTAGTGTCATTTCAACTGCCAAGATTCAACACTCCCCCTCAATAATTTGAGAGGTGGGGACTTACATAGGGGTGGCAAGGCTTCACCCTCTTTTTTTCTTTTTTCAAAAAGCTTAAAAGCCACTGCTTATGGTGGCAGTTTTGGCAACAAAGCAGCAGAAGTTATAGCAACCAGATCTCCACTTCTACTGCTGCAAATATTTCAAGCCTATTTTTAAAAGGGGGGGGGGGGAACCTGCTACTTCCATGATAAGCACCCCCCCATAAACAGCACACAGTAATTCATGCC
Source organism: Lacerta agilis (assembly GCF_009819535.1). Classification (NCBI taxonomy): domain Eukaryota; kingdom Metazoa; phylum Chordata; class Lepidosauria; order Squamata; family Lacertidae; genus Lacerta; species Lacerta agilis. Next base: position 69,252,172 of record NC_046314.1, on the reverse strand, counting down.
ACCCACCCTGGGCTCCTTTAGCCCATTTCAAGGCTCTCACACATTGGTATTGAACAAAGCCTGAAGTGAGCAAAGGGAGCCCATCCCTGCTTTTTACGGGAAACCACTCAGAAAGCTGTTTGTGAAGTGATGTCAGGCACTGTCGTAAGAAGGATAGAGGCTTGTATTATTATACCAGAAGCTAGTGAGAATCAATCAGCACTTTTTGATTTTTGATTTTGAAGTTAATGTTCAACAGAAGAGATTCTGGTGCAGAAAGCTTTTATCTGAACTAATGAGCATAATGTACATCCAAGAGTTATTGGTTCTCTTAACTGTAAATTTCCTTCATAACAGATTCCACTTTGATATCACTCCTTATGAAGATTTCTGGCCATCCATTTTTATCTATATGATCCATCAGTCTTGTGGGTCAGGCTGGTATGAATTCATTTTTTTTAACCTTTAATTTTACAACTATTCATACTGTTTTTTATATAGTAAACATTTTATTTGATTACCATGAAATGATCTGGATGTGTAGGATACAGGATTATGTAAAATACTGTATTTGAAAATACTGAAGCAGGAAAGAGGATTTGAGATCTGTACATGTCTATACTATACAGAGTAATTGCCTCATACAGCAAATTGGGTTATTACAACATTATTGGAAACAATTTTGAGGTAGCAAAGTGCAGCTAAAACAGTTAAAAGGGGGGGGGGCTTTGCCTTTGAAAGCATTTACTTACAACATAAAATATTTGCCATAAAGGCTTTTTGAAATTTCTCCACCCCCTGCAAGTTTTTATTTAATTATTTCCCTAGAGCCTTCGCATCTCTTAAGTGTGAGCAAGGAAGGACTGTTTCCTTATTTAAATATCTATAGAGACTAAAGTGAAAGGGGCAGTTTTGGCTTGTGTAGATCTCCATGTGTGCCTCAGAGCCCTGCAGAGCTTTTGACTGGGAGAGTTGTCATATCTTATTCAGTTTCCCCCCCCCTCCCGTGAAAAGTATTTATAGTCTTAATTTCATTATGTTTTGTGTTGTATCGTGTGTGTGTGTGTGTACGCACACAGATATGCACCCACCCGGTTATATTTTAAAGAAACATAAATATACCCACACTGAATTCTACTCACACTGAATTCTACTCACACTGGAGGAAGGGAGTGGGGAGGCCATATTCTCTGATTCCCCCCTTCCCTCTGCAGTGCCCTGCAAAGCACATCTGGAAGGGGAGAGGGCCCTCCAGAGCAGCATGGTAGCTGGCAGAAGAAAGGTAAAATCCCCTCTGCTGCATCTATCCTTCAGTGGGGAGCCTCTGTTCCATCTTGATTCCCTGATAGAATGGAAAAGACAATGGAGTGGGAATTGTAGGTTCAACCCACAATTGTTTTTGTAATGGAAAATCATATTTTTTCTTCTGAGCTTTGGGCTGCATTTCCCTCGGAATGTGTGTCATGCTTCTGGCATTGGATGCAGCAGTCAGGAGGGAAAGGGAGCTTGTTATGAGTTGGATATCCTGTTATATTTTTGGAATACTTCTACCTTGAATAATGTTTTCAGAAGTTTCTGATGTTAGGCTAAGCATTCTGCAAGCAGCATAATATCTACCTGTATTTCTAGCTACAGGTATTTCTGTATTTCTAGCTTCACTTTTGATTATTTATATTTTACAACTTCAGCCTGTCTTGTATCACAAGTATATCACAAGTTCTCAGAAGAATTGGACCTACAGATAATGGCCTGGTTTGCATGCCACACTAAGACAAACCATGGCTTGGCTTAGTTCAAGTATGTAGTTAGTCTGGAGAGAGGTAAATCAGGAGCCAAGGTTTGAATGGCATGCTAAGCTAAGCCATGGCTTAATGCAGTATAGCTGCAAAATGATCAGGAGGTCACAATCTCTTACCTGGAACTCAACCCATGGTGCATAGCTGTCAACCTTTCCCTTTTTTGCGGGAAATTCCCTTATTATACCATTGGGAAACAGCAGGGAGGGTTGACAGCTATGTATATAGCAGTGGGAAATAGCAAGGAGGGTTGACAGCTATGCCATGGTATGGTTTAGGATGATGTGTGAATCAGGCCAATGCTGTATTAAAAATTTTCCTTAGACCTCTTTAACAATTTTTCTGGAGGGAGCTGGGTGAAAAACCATGTACCTGTACTATAATTTGGGCAATTGGAAGCACTTACTAGTAGGACAAATCCACCATTGGAAACAGTCCACAGTTTACTTTCACTTACAAGTTTTCATAAAGCCTGCATGGAAAGTTGTGCCTTTTTCAATGCAGGCATTTTTTTTTAAATCCATCAGTTAATCAACCTGTATATTAGGTCAATGTGCATCCTGGTACAGGTTGTGATTATTGTCAGAAGGCCCTGTCATTTGAGTTGATAAATTTAAAGGTACAATTCAGTGCAGTTGTTTCTTTAAATATTGACTTGGCTTGCGATCACAAGCATGCCTTCTTAGAAGTAAGTTCCCCCTACACCAGTGGGGCTTCTCAATAAATATTCATATGGTTGAGGTGTAAGCCATAGATAGTGGCACTGTTTTAATGCTCTTAAAGCAGATTTTTCAGTTTTGAATTTTAAAATGCCTTAGTCAGATGTATTGTAACCATATAGAGGCAAGGTAGTTCTCTTTCCTGCCTTGTAAGTCTGCCCCATTTTGCACATGCAGGCCCAGACATGCAGTCAGAAAGGAAGACAGGTTGAAAAAAGAAGATTCCAGTGTTTTGATGTCAGCCTTGAGCCTTTATGTGGAATCTGATGTTTTGGAGGAAGGGTAATTAGAGCTTTTAGCCTAGACACCAACTTTGAACAGATGGAGTGTGGGGGTGCAGGGGATATGTAAATATGATTTGCAATATGAGCCAAACTGTTACAACTTACCGGTAACTTGAAGGTGCAGGCAGCATTAGCAGTGGTGCTCTTGAACCTCTAGAAGTATGTTTTTCCTCAAAATAATTACTCTTTTTTTAAAAAATAAATAAATAAATAAAAGCAAAGTAGGCTGCTGAGAAATTACTTGCAGATTTATTTATTTATTTATTTATTGAGTTCATGTTCCAGGGTCATAGTTGGAAGCTCTGTGGGACTCTGATGTGGACATGCAACTCTGCATGTGCAGAAGCTGTCCCACCTTCTGTGAGTTGGGAGGTGCATCCCAAGAACTCTGCAGTGAATAAGTGAAATATTGCCCTTCTTTGTATGTGTGTCAGCTTCTCCACGTGTGCTCTGGAGCTGCATGATTACATTGTAAACCATTTCTCTTGGAAGTGGAAATTTGTACTGCAATTTTGCACCCAGGGCAAAATGTTAACGAAACATTCACATGTAGACTTCCAGCAAGTAAGGGTGACAAAGCAAAAGGGGTCAGGAATGCTGCTTGAAGCCTGTGTCTTCCCTACCAGGAAGTAGTCGTAATGGACCATCACAGTTCCCTCTGCCAATGTAGAGAAGGACCAGCAGCAGTAGAAGAAAGCAGTGAGAACTGAGGAAGGAATGAGAGTATAATCAGTTTCTTTAGTGGTATTTCTGCACTAAGACACTGAAGTGAGCCTACGTTTGATATCCAAGCAGAGGTGCATCTGCTTCCCTCTTTTCAGCTTGGCCTCCATTTAGATGCGAACTCAACTTGTGTGTGGAATTGCAGGCTACACATTGTTTGACCAACATTCTTCATTCCCTGCAAAATCCATTGGCATTGAATCTGCCATTGACCCTTTTCCCCCTTTAACTAGAATGTTTTGAAGAGCTGGAAAACTTTCAGTGGCCTTCAGTTAGCTGACTTATTATTACTTTTTTAGGGGGGGGGACGACGTGAAAATGTTTTATTTCTCTGCAGTACACAAATATATTTACCATGGCAGTTAGGGCAGAGAGAAAGGAGAAGAACTTAAGAGCTTGCATGGCAAAGCATAACTTCTTGTTGAATATATTTTTTCCATATATCATTATAAGCTCTGGTTTTGCATTTGCAATAAATTTTAAGTAAATAAGGCCAGTAATTTTGAGGAGAATTAAAATAAACTAAAACGCTTCTGCTAATTTTTGCAACATTATCAGTGGAGCGTTAAATAAAGTTTAATGTAAAATCTCTTTTTATTCTGTTTGGTTAAAATAACTTACATTTTTTTTTCTTTCACTTGCTTTATCTCACCATTCTATTTTTTACAAAAAGTTTTGAACTAGAAAAACTATGTCGATTCACTCTGTCTGTAAAGAAGAATTACCGGCGTGTGCCCTATCACAACTGGAAGCATGCAGTTACAGTTGCACATTGCATGTATGCTGTTCTTAAGAATAACCACAGGATTTTCACAGACGTAGAAGTAAGTTTAGATTTTTTTTTTCCCCCGGTGTCAACATTCATATCTCAGCCATGCCGTGTAATTTCATGTTTTGATAAGTGTAAAATTATATTCAGCATGGAAAGGGATTTTAAATTTAAGAAATTTTTTCATTTATAGTGCAATACTATACACTACACCGCACTGAGTTCAATGTGACTAAGGGCCAGGCAAATGTGTATAGTATTGCAGCCTTAATCAATTGTACATCTGCATCTTGAATTCTGTATACAATTGCAAACAGGGCCATGAAGGCAGGAAATGATGTGGTTCAGAAAAAAGAACATTGCTGGTTTGAAATAAGGAATGTCTGCACTATTTTAAAAAGCCCAGGACTTTCGCCTTACTTAGATATATCTAGGTATAACAGTGATACATAAAATCAGAAATAATTTGAGAAAACCCAAAAGGGCACAGCAGGGTTAGCTAACCTGGTGCCTTCCTGATATTGCCAGACTGCAACTCCCATAATCCCTGATCATTATTAGCTAGGCCAGATCAGGAGGATGTTGCATTGGCTACCTCTGGCGTACAACTTTGGATAACAGAGGACATCTGGTTAACACACAGCTAGCCTTTGGACATCGCCGTACAGATTGTACTATAGTAAGCCTGCAGCTTACACACATTTAAACTGTGCTCCTTCAGCTTTACACACAAGGCAAAAATTAAAAGGGGCAGAAAGGGGGCAGTTTCCCAGGGGAAATGATTTTGGCAATCCTACCCATTGTTGAACCCAGTGGGTTTTGACTACACACGATTTCGGCTTTAGGCACGATCCCTGGAATATAACCCCTGTGTAAGTAGCGGGCTTACTGTACACTGACCTTTATTTTAGAAAACTTTATTTTAGAACATAAAACTTCATTTTAGAACATGGTAATTAGTCTCATTGTAAAAATGAATTAAAATAAGTTGTAGAAATCCTGGGAAGTGGCTAGTAACTAAGAAGGGCATAACCCCCTCTCTGGAATTATCTCAAAATTAGAAGAAGGTCAGAAGGAACTTAAGTATTCTTCTGTGAAGGATAACATCACCCATTGGTGTCCAGAGGCTGGGCTTAGCTTTATTTCTATAATAACTATGATCAGTGAGAGATCACCACCCAGTCCTCATTCTGCTTCTGCCGGGACAGCAGGGTTTTCTATTCTAAAGGCCATGCAATACATGAAGACCCTTAGCCTACTCCAGGCATAGGCAAACTCCGGCCCTCCAGATGTTTGGGACTACAGTTCCCATCTTCCCTGACCACTGGTCCTGTTAGCTAGGGATGGTGGGAATTGTAGTCCCAAACATCTGGAGGGCCGCAGTTTGCCTATGCCTGGCCCACTCTTTCTCTAGATTCTTTTCCACCACCTCTTTCTTACCTCCCACCTCCTCTAGATTCTCTTTCCACCTCCTCTGTCTCCCTCCCACATCAGGAAGGACAGGGAAAGGTGGGGGAAGAGAGAGAGAGAGACAATTGTATGGTGGCAAGACACAGAAAGCATTTACATGTAAAAATAGTAGGAATGGTGCAACCAGATATTCTGCCCATCGGAGTATGGAAAAGGCTTACTGTTCACATTTTGGGTATCCTGCTCCTATGAACAAGCTTCTGAACCCTGAGGCTCACACTCTGGTTGTGCCAGAGTCCAAAGAAGAGTCCCTTTCCAAGGGAGTTTTCTTCCTCTCTCGTAGCAATTATCTAGTTGACAGTTCAGTTTTCAAGTGATGTCTTAGTTGGGTCCTGGTGGCTGGGGACTCATCCCAGTGGAGATGGGGAATTCAGCAAAGCCGGTAAGCCCTATGGTGCATTTTTGTGGCACCCCATACTATTATTTGTTTTCTCTGTGTCACACAGTACTGACCACAGCCTGATGCAATATATGCAGGTGGTCTGACCCACTAAATGTTTGTAAAATTCATGGCAGATATAAAAAGGTTCTCTTCTGTTGTTTGGAAAAAATAGTTGAATGTTGAAAAATCAATGCAAATACTATTTAAGGCAATGTACAGAACATAGCAGTGACACGCTCCCTGCCTAAAGGACTTATAATCTATTAAGGCCAATGTCAGGTGTCTGGAACAGAGTAACTGAATATTTACACGCAAATGATGTGAAGTTTGCTCTGGTAAACAGTACATGTAGCATACATGAAAATGCAACCATTGCAGTTGTCGTGTGATTTAATATCTATATAGGAATATATATAAACAAACAAACAAAAAGAATCTTGTGGCACTTTAAAGTTTAAAAAATACATTGTGGCATGGCCTTTTGTAGACTATAATCCACATATACAGATGCATGAAGTATTATTCAGTGTGGGCAGGCATATACACATGGGGTAGAGTAGGGGTAGCTAACCTCTGCCCCCCCCCCCCGCCCAGAAAGTGCTGAACTACAACTTCTGTCAGCCTCAGATAATGGTCAGGGATGATGGGAGCTGTAGTTCGGTAACATCTGGAGGACCACAGGTTAGCCACCTTTGGCGTTGAGAAAAGCAAAGAAACCAGTGAGGTCAGAGGGAAATAAAATTCAAGAAATATAAGCCATGGGAATTACACTGAATCTTAAATTTAGGTAAAATTATTACAGTGATCATTCACAAAGCACTATTGATAGCACACACTTCCTTACGTAGGTAAAATAACATCTGTGTGGGGGGGAAACCCTCTCTCTTCAGGCCACATGTTAGAGCTGAACTTCTTTTCAAAGTTTTAAATCAGCCGTTTCATCCTGGAATTTTGCTTTGGAGTTGCTTTGCTCAAGAATGGTTACCTACATTTGCAAAACATCAAGTTTGAAAGCAAGCAGAAAAACCTAATTAGCATTGAGGACTGATACTGAAGTCATTTTTGCCAATGTATGATTTCCTGAATTTATTCACTGAACTTTGTACCGTAGTGTGAAGCAGTGCCTTGCAGATTCATTAGGCAGGAAAGATGATGAGATCCTAAACAGCTGCTGCCAGAAATTTGATAGTAAACAAATGTTCTGTCATGTAAGAGCTCAACACGGGGCTGCTGTTTTCAGTGTCAGCCAGGCGTTTCTCATAATGCATTGGCTTTCTGTTTCAAGCCCAAGTCAAGATAAAACCCTAAATGGCTTGGACTAGGTTATCTGAAAAACAGTCTCCTCCCTCTTTTACCTGTCCATCTGTCACAGAAGCCCTGCACTGACAAGGGAAGCACACTTGAGACAGGCCTTTTTTAGTGGTAGCTCCCTGGTTGTGGAACAATCTTCTGAGGAAAGTTCTGTGGTTTGAAGCAGGCAACCAAGACATATATATATTCTGCTGAACTTTTAATGGCTTTTAAATAGCTATTCAATTTTAACCTGAAGATTACCACTTGTCCAGTTTTAATTTTAATTTGTTTGAATTAATTGTGGGATGTATCTTAATTTATTGATTGCTTGTTTTTATGCATTGTCTAACTGGTATGATATTAGACGCTCTGAGCCCGGCTTTGGCCGGGGAGAGTGGGATATTAATAATAATAATAATAATAATAATAATAATAATAATAATGCACTAAATAGATATTCCATTTTTGTATGCTTGCTTTAAAGAAGTGATAAAACCATAGCATAAAAATGGAATTAATTGCATCTAATTTTTAGTCAGACACAACTAAACGACTAAACAACAACAATTTTTTTAGTATATTAAGTTATATGTTTTGTGGTTGCAAACCACCTTGAGGGTCTTTTGAGGGCTAAAGGATGGGATATAAATATTTTTAAAAATATAAATAAGGATTGAGGGTGTTTTACCTGTTAATGGAATTGTTGGAATGTTTGGAGGGGGTAGACTGACATCTAGTGGTACAAAATTAATTGAAACACTGATTACATATTCTGTCTGCTTACTTACCTAGCGAAGAGGACTTATGGTTGCATGTTTATGTCATGACCTGGATCACAGGGGTTATAGCAACAGCTATCTTCAGAAGTTTGATCACCCATTGGCAGCTCTTTATTCTACTTCAACAATGGAGCAGCACCATTTTTCACAGACTGTATCAATATTGCAGGTAAATTGCATTCCCGGTATGTTCTCTTTTTTTGAGCAAAAGGTAAAGGGAGGCTTTGGTGGTACCTTGGATAGCTCCATGCAGGGTTCAGGACAGACCTCAAATGTTGTTTCAGCAGCAGTCATCCTTAGGCTAAACCATGGGTAGGCAAATTAAGGCCCAGGGGCTGGATCCAGCCTAATCGCCTTCTAAATCCAGCCCACGGACGGTCCAGGAATCAGCGTGTTTTTACATGAATAGAATGTGTGCTTTTATTTAAAATGCATCTCTGGGTTATTTGTGGGGCATAGGAATTCGTTCATTTTCCCCCCTTCAAAATATAGTCTGGCACTCCACAAGGTCTGAGGGACAGTGGACCAGCCCCCTGCTGAAAAAGTTTGCTGACCCCTTGCTAAGCCCTAGGCAGGAGTTTCAGCTCGATCTCAGTAGCCTTCTGTGATAGGAGCCATTTCATTTAAATGGGCCCAGCCTGCTTGAACAAGACTGGCTGCAAGCTCTGCATCTTTCTACAGGTTTGCAAAGAGTTCTTGGAAATATAATCTTTCCACTACAATTTTTATATTTCCTCTTTATTTTATGGTTTATTGTAGAATATTTATTTATACTTTATACCTATCAGTCATCTTGTGATGAGGCTCTACATGCTACATTAATAACTGTATAATTAATATTTGTGAAACATAATGCTTGAAACCAAAAGGAAAACATAATTACATTTAAGGAGAAATATTGGCATTACTTGTACTTATTTATGATTTATTAAATTTGCATTGTAGTTCTAAACAGTGTTTCAAATCCATGCTTTCCATAAATTTACATAGAGATGATATGAAGTAATGTGGCACAGTTAAATAACAAAAAGTGTTATTAAGGTATTTGCATATATCCACACTGCCATCCAAGCCAAACTTCAAATCCAACTATTTGTTGCAAACAACGCAGAGACGTTGCTAAAATGAGCAGCCCTGTATTGAATTCTTTCCCTCACCTCTTATGTGTAGAGGCACCCCATCAACATATTGTGCAGATGTCTGCCCTATAAACACCAGCCAATGATGTGGAGCAAGAAAACCAGCATCATGATGTTACAGCATGGGTTATTTGGTGGCATTTCTGTTTCCTGTAATTCATAGTTTCAACTCGGAAAAGGTGTGGTTTGCACATAAGGCTCAGCCAAACAAATTAGCATGAACAAGCAAGTACAGTATGTCAGTACAAAGAGTGGAAATTGCAGTCTTTTTGCTCCTCTCTGGTCCTGCCATGCTACCTGGAAGTGAGCCATGATTTGACTTAGTGTTATATGTGTACCCAGGCTTGTAGTTTGTCTTGCTCCAAACAAGCCACAAGCTCTAGCCAAGGCTTGTTCTCAGGTTACCACTTATTTTAGGGAGACAAACCACGGGTTAGCTCTGGGTAGCACAAATGTAGTAGAACTAGGGAGGAGCAAAGTGGCCCTGATTTTCATTCTGTGCACCTGACCTCTTGCTCATTTACCTTTAGCCATAGTTTGGCTTAGCATTACATGTAAACTAGGTTGGTTTCTGTTGGTTTCTCTTCCACGAGATTGTTTTTGAAAAGTTAGTGTGCGTAACTAAGCTTTGAAATGTTGTATCCGACTTCATAATGCTTAGATTGTTAGTAATACTTTAAGCATGACGAAGTTTGGATCCAGTCCAATGTCTTTTACGGATGTTGTCAGAATCTTGCGCTACATACAGCAGTTTGAATGTGAATTGAGTTTAAAAGACAGTTCTAAAACAATGGTTTAAAATGGTTCAAAATAATATATTAGCTTGTTCATTTTAAAAATTTCTGTTTTCATAGCTGGAAGGCCACAATATCTTCTCTAATTTGAGCTCTACTGAGTATGAGCAGGTGCTGGAAATAATCCGCAAAGCCATCATTGCTACAGACCTTGCTCTGTACTTTGGAAACAGGAAACATTTGGAAGAGTTGAACCAGTCAAGATCACTAAATCTTAAAAATCAAGCACATAGGTAAAGAGCAAATGAATATGTATAATTCACTTTTAAGTCATGTTGTTTTAGCAGTGTCCATAGTTTTCATTTGCTTTAAAGGTTTGATTTACTGTGTATTGATGTCCATATAAATCTTCAAACATAAAGGAATCATTAGAAGAGTCAGACTGTTAGCTTATGTTGTGCAGTGCCTTTAAGCATGAAATCTTATATGAACCAAATTATATGAACCAGTATAGTTGCAGAAACAAAATCTGAGCTACTCTCTGACATGTCTTACACAGACAAATAGATAATCAAAACTTGAATGCATAACACTGGCCACTTTTCTTAAGAAAGTTTTAAAAAAGAGATCTGTGAAAGGTTACAGCAGGATTTGGGAACCTGTGTATTTCCAAATGTTTCTGGACTACAACTCCCATCATTTTGACCACTAGCCAGACTGGCTGAGGCTGCTGGGATTTAGAGTCCTGCAACATCTGGATATTTATCAGATTAATATTAATCTGAACATCAAACTTAAGTTATTTCAGTAGCAATCTTAACTGCTGCTACATAAATATAAGAATATGTTTTTAAACAAAATAGCAAATGTTACCTCTTTAAACTGCACAATAGCTTTCCAGTTGTTATATTCTAGGGATCGTGTGATTGGGCTGATGATGACAGCTTGTGACTTATGTTCTGTGACAAAATTGTGGCATGTTACCAGAACGACAGCCAGCGATATATATGCAGAATTTTGGGCGGAGGTACGTGCATTTTATTATTTATATGTTGGCATATGCACCGGGAGGCATGTGCATCATTAAACCTAATTTTATTGGAGCATCAAGTAATTCTGTTTCACAGAACAATTCTACCAAGTTGAGGAAGGGAGGAGTTGGAGTGGACAAACCACGAAATCCAAAGCATTGCTGGGCTCACACTGGGGGTTTTATTCCCTCCCCCACCCTTTTCCCAGTTTAAAAAAAAAATGCAATGGATTAATTATTTATTTAGAAAAAATGTAAACCCACTTTAATATATATATATATATGGGACCCAGGTGGCGCTGTGGGTTAAACCACTGAGCCTAGGGCTTGCTGATCAGAAGGTCGGCAGTTCGAATCCCTGCCACGGGGTGAGCTCCCGTTGCTTGGTCCCAGCTCCTGCCCACCTAGCAGTTCGAAAGCATGTCAAAGTGCAAGTAGATAAATAGGGACCGCTCCAGCGGGAAGGTAAACGGTGTTTCCGTGCGCTGCCCTGGTTCGCCAGAAGCAGCTTTGTCATGCTGGCCACATGACCCGGAAGCTGTCTACGGACAAACGCCGGCTCCCTCGGCCTATAGAGCGAGATGAGCGCCGCAACCCCAGAGTCGGACACGACTGGACCTGATGGTCAGGGGTCCCTTTACATATATATATATATATATATATATATATATATATATATATATATATATATACACACCCAACAACAACCCCAAAGAGAAGTGCATTAAACAATATAAAACAATTGTCATTAAAAGCATCAAAATTTATAGAGAAATACATGGGGCTAAGATTGTATGTCCTGACAGACTTCCTTGAACACAAAGGTTTTTAGCAGGGGTATGAAACAGTACAAAAAGGGTACCCGTCTACTGTTATAGGCAGGGAGTTGCAAAGCACAGGAGCTCTCACACTGAAATACTTATTACATATGTGGTGCAAGTTCCATAGAGTGGAGTGTTTGAAGAGACACACAGGAAGCAAAGCAACCTTAGGGCTTTATATATTATATAGTAAAACTTTGAATCTGGCTTTTTGGGGAATCAGCAATCAGATCTTTGAGTAAAGGTATAATGCTGACTTAATCCCACTCCTGTTAGTAATCATGCCGCGGCATTCTGCACTAACTGCAGCTTCCAAACCAACAGCAAGGGAAGCTCCCCACAGAGTTTATTTCAGTAATCCAGTCTTGAAGTTACCACTCCCTGGACTGCTGTGGTCAAGTTACCTTGGTCCAGGGACAGCGTCAGCTGAAGCTGAGGAAAGGTATTCCTTGCTACAGAGGTCACCTGGGCCTTTAGTGAGAAAGCTGAATCCAAGTGAACACCCAGACCGCTGTTCTTTTTGGCCTCCTTTTAGTACACGGGAAGCACTCACCCACACACAGCTATTTGGAAAGAATTAAAGCAGCTGTTATAAGCCTAGTTCTTGCAAACAAAGAACCTGTATGTACCACTGCAGATTGCAGGTGGAGGCACACCTTTGAGTGCTTTTCCTCACAGAAAAGCTTCCTACATATATGATACTAACAGCTCAGGGACAAGATGAGACTAGTACCTTCCTCACTGACATCTAGAGTTTGTAGAGTATGGAAGATCACTCATCCATATCAGCCACCACTTGCAATTTGTGAGAATCTGTGAGAACTATGTCTTCGTATTGGGACGTAGTTGGACATTTTTCTCCCTGTTTGATTTTTGTGGGATATGGGAGAAACAGAAGATTCTGTTTCTGTCAGGTCTGCGTTAGGGTTGCTCACGAGTAATCAGGCATGAGTCTCAACTGTCTTTTAACAGTTTATTGGTGCAGACTATTTACAGTGCAGAGAATGTGAAAACACGACCGTCCTAGTCGCTCGCAGAATCCGTTTTCCGACTGCGACCACAACATAAGAATTTCGGCACCCCAAAGCGCTGCCTCCCGTCTCCTTTTGACCCCTCTGTGCAACTGGGGCAACGGAAGTGGCGTGCTCCCCTCAGAGCGAAACTCACGAGGCGTGTTGGGCCTCTCAGCAGCATCTCCAAGTCCTTGTCTCGCCTGGCTGTTTCAAGCCCGCCACTCCCCACTGGAGGAGGTGCCGCTCTTTCTGCTTGAGGAGGTCTAGGTACTGAGGAGGTGTCTGGGCTCTCGGTACATTGACAAGACCTCCCGCCCTGTCAAGGGCGGTTCCCTGACAGTTTCTCACACAAAAATCCCTTCCCCCAAGGTACATTTATGAGTCCACCTATCAGGTTCAACACATTCATGAAGGACAGGACTGTCAGCAGATAATGGCCACGGTAGCTGTTTGATACTGCAGATGTCAAATTCAGGGTCAATATGGCCCTGAATAAAAACTCCAGGGTGTGACTGGGCTGCGTGGTGGGTGGGATGACAACATGGGAGGGGCTATTGCTTTCTTGATGGCTTTCTGGAGATAACCTAACTGGCTGGACTAGATTTCTGTGCTGAAAAATCATTTCCTTCAGTTGTTCTTCTTAATCCCAAGCCACTGATATTAATATATTGAGTTCTAAATGCCTGATTGTATATACATGAGAAACATTTTTTTTGGACCAAATAACCTGGAATAATCCATTCTTTGGTCTTGTACTTTATTTTAGGGTGATGAAATGAAGAAGTTAGGTATTCAGCCTATTCCTATGATGGACAGAGACAAGAAAGATGAAATTCCTCAGGGCCAAGTAGGTCTAAAAATGTTTGAAGTTTCAAAAGGCTGCTTCTGGAGGGGGGGTTGGGGGATCCTCTGGTATGGCGTTGGATGAGGAAATGGGAGAATATGGCAGTATTAGAGCCAAGCCAAGAAAACTAGAAGGGGCTGCCAAAGCTTACTGATAATAAGGAGGTACTTAAAGATGGCTGGAATTCTGGTCTGAATTCTATGGAAGTCTGGTCATTGATTCATGGGTGAGTCATCCCCCCCTCTCCCCCCAACCCCCCCCCCAAAAAACCCAAGAAAATTATTTGCTTATCTTCTGTTGACTTTGTGACAAACCCTAGTAGGCAATATAAAGATGGGTTTTAAGCTGGAAGATGGAAATACTGGGAAAAAATAGGTCTGGTGCCAACCTATGAGAATAGGGAAGGGTCGCCCAAACTGAGGGCTCTTCTTTTGCATTCAGAAGGTCACTGATTCCTCTTTGTTAAAATCATCTCAGGTAAGAGTGCTAGGAACGACCTCTCTGTGTCCAAAAGCCTAGAGAAATCACTGTCAGTAAGAGTAGAAAATACTGGGTTAGATGGACAGAGTCAGTACATAGAGACAGTACAGAAGACAGGTAACCATATGCAAGAATAAAAGAGTGTTGGAATACATACTGGACATTCTCTTTTAATGTTCAGATTTTTGAATCACTACCATAACTTTTAGTTCAGGCTTCAGAAGTTGTACAACTGCTGTACTTACTTGAGCTCTGTTTTTCCACTAATTTTAGTAGCAAGCTTGTTAACATACCCATGAGTAGTTACTCTAGGGGTTCCCCTCCCCATTTATAAGACTGGTATTGCTAATAACAAATATCCAGACAATTTTCGTGCCAAGTAAATTTGTTACAACACCTTTCCAAATTTCTTATTACAGCTTATGTTGATTTTTATTCTGTTCTATTTGATTTTTTTTCCAGATTGGGTTCTTCAATGCTGTAGCCTTGCCCTGCTATAACACCCTCTCACAGATCCTCCCTACCACCCTGCCACTACTTCGAGCTTGCAAGTAAGCTATAAAAGTTTGCACTGAATCCTTTTTCCAGCTGCAGACCACTGCACATGCTATCTAGATATTCTTTCTGAAGTATAAAAGTTGACTGGGGGAGAGGTAGCAAGTCCTCCCTGGTGTTAACTAGATACCTTCTAGAACTGAGTAATTGTAGTACATGTGCAGATCCTTGACTTAATGCAGAAGCAGCTCAGTAGATGAGATGGGCCCTCAACACTAGCTTCCTGGCAGGTACGTCACAGCTGCTTACTGGGAGGGAGAGGTGCAGTCGTGGGGGAAGTCAGTGTGGGTGCTCCTGCAGGAATACCAGATTGGCTCTACCAGTTTGCCTGCACAACACTGACCTTCCCTCTACCTTACCCTCCCTTTTCCCTCCTGAGAAGTTAGTGTTGCAGTTCTGCCCCACCACAGAAACCACTTCTGGCTTTATTAGTGCTTTGCCCTATGCCTCGTGGTGATTTTATCCTTCAAACCTAAATAGACAAGCTATAGGCATATTAAGAATGATTTGATAATTAAAGGGAATATGGAATCGATGGAGGCACAAGAGAACTGGCCGGCAGTATCAACCATCGTGTTTTATTTACAAGTTTACTTGTACACCACTTAAAGAACTCTTTGGTCAAGTAGTTTATAAATCTTCTAAATAAACAAACATGGACCCGGCAAATGTGGCAAGCATATCCATGTTTTAAGCAGATAAATAAGCATAGAGGTTTTCTTGTGTGTCCCACCAGCATCTAAAGATGGAACTAGGGAGACGGCCTTTATCTGCTTAGGTCTCGTCTCAGGAACACACTGCCTAGGGCAAGAGGCTCCCTTGCTCCCTCTCCGATGGTCTTGTGTGAGTGTTAAGACCTTTTTGTTTTAGAAAGCTTTTGGGCTACAACAAGTCATTCTGACCCTCTTGGATTTAGATTTTGAAGTTGTTTTGTGGAAAATTCCTTTTCACTTTTTGCTGGTCTGTTTTAATTGATTTTTAAAAAATAATGTCTTAGTGATTTGTGCTTTTTGCTCCGGATTGTATCAGTTGTTTTCTTCATTGATATCCTTAATGCTGTATTGTTTCACTGGTTTTGGGTGTGGTTAGCTGCCTCAGACATGTTATGGAAAGGTGGAGTAAATAAATAAATAAATAAATACCTTCCAGTAGCACCTTAGAGACCAACTTAGTGTGTTCTTGGTATGAGCTTTCCTGTGCATGCACACTTCTTCAGCACACGAAAGCTCATACCAAAAACAAACTTAGTTGGTATCTAAGGTGCTACTGGAAGGAATCTTTTTATTTTTTATTTTGTTTCGACTACGGCAGACCAACACTGCTACCTACCTGTAACTCAAAAAATAAATATTGCCATCACTGCCATCTCAGCCCAGCCGTTACTCAGTTAATGTCAATCTTTTCAATATGTTTGGTAGGTAGGTGTACTGAATACATGTCTTAAGTTAAATGCCTTCACCAGACAAGTCACACTTCTCAGCCTAACTTGCCTTTCAAAAATAAAGAGGATTTGGAGATGTTCTGTAGTTGACTTTTTGTTCTTTTTTCCCCTTGCATTTCCCTGTAACTTCTTTACTTTTTGTGTGTGTTTGGATTATACAAGTCATTAAATTATAATAATATATTTGTACTTGGGACTGTAAACCCTGCTTACGCCTCTCGCCAACCCTGCCTACCTGCCAAGGTCTTTGCCAGTTCCCCTCACTCACACTTGGCCAGCCCCCTCCCTACACACACACACACACACACACACACACACACAGCTCACTGCAATCCTGCTCTCTTTTAAAGGAGGAAGCCGCTTCAGAGGGTGGTTTTCCAAAGAACCTCCCCTGTCCCTTAAACCTCGCTGCAGCTGCATTTAACGGAGGGGAATAGGTGTTTCACAGAGCAGTTTGCCAACATACACCTCATGACCCCCTGTTCTATCCTGGTGTAGTACTGAGCACCCAGGTCAGGCCCACCCACCTCATCCATCTAAGTTTTGGTAATATATATGTCAGGTCAGCCTCTTCATTCATGAACAAGTTGTGGATGTGCATGGTCTTATTGTGGACTGATCTGGCATTCAGTAACAGCAGCACCAAACCAGAGGACTCAGCGCATAAGCTGCCAGTAACTTCTAGAAGAGTGGCAGGGCTGAAATGCTTCCACCCCAGCAGGAAGAATATGCTAATATTTAACTATGACAGGCAGCAACTATGCTAATTTCACTATGACAGGCAGCAGCAGTTTAAGGCGTGTCCAATATGTGCATGGCCATGCATATACCAAACACAGAAGTGACACGAAAACATCACAAAAAGAGGCAGGGCAAGGGCAGAACAGGGTGTTTGCAAGGCTTTTCAATTGTGTTTCAAATGTGCATGCATGATTTCACTTAAACGTGCCTCCCTAAAGTAGCAACCTAAAGGTAAATTCCCTTTAGTGACAACACCTCCACATGCGCCAGAGTTGCTGTTACAGTGAGTCAGGCTCTGAGCCACGTTCCAGCTGTATGCACTCAGCCAGCAATCAAGCAGTATCACTCAGTGCAATCAGCAAAACACTCACTTTTCCACAGGCAGGTATCTAACACGACAAACAAACTGATAGCTAAATTCCAGCTTGATTCCCCAGTTAAATTGCAGTTTGGTTTCCCAGCATGTGATAGCTTACTCATTAATTTGATTATCAGTACTCTCTGTATGTGGTGTGGGGGGGGGAGGGAGGAACATATTTAAGAGAGATGGAAAATAAAACATTTAAATTAATTATTCTTGGGAAATAAGGTGAGTGAAAGGCAATGATGGGTTCTGTTCAGTCTTAGGGACTTCACTCTGGATTTGTGTAGTGTTTGCTCTTCAGCCTTTTCTTCTCCTGAAGGTATCCCAAAAGGCAGTGGAGGTTTAAGATCAGAGTTTTCCTTCTCCTAGATGGGCTACCTTCCTAGGTTGTCGAGTCCTATCTGCCCCTCATTCCCCCCAGAGCACTGCCTTCTTAATCGCTGGACCGACTATTGGTCTCATCCGTTCAATCAGCCAGAGCCTGCATTTGCATGCAGGGGAAGTCCCTAACTCACTGGCGATTTGAGACCCATCAGCTACCCTTACCTTGTTTAGCTGGTGAGTTGAAGCCGTTCCTGGGGTGTGGCCACTGTTGCATGCTGATGGCTTCTAGAAGTGACAAATGAGAGCTGAGTGTTGGGTGGGGAGCAAAGGTGGACAAACTACCCCAGAAGGAGCATAACATGTTCCCCACCAGAGGTACTACCCCTCCCCTAACACCCCATACACCCAGGTATTAGTAACCTAATTAGTACTTATAATGAGACAGAAACCCATTCAGGCCAAAGGTGACAGATTTGAACTTCACAGCAAATTGTAATTGAGTGGTCTCATTCTGGAGTCTCCTTCTGAAGTAGGAAAAAAATTCAAAAAGGCATACAAGAGATCAAGCCCTATAAAATATTGTTGTTGCTGACTTTTTTTATACCATAGGTATCTTATTTTGGAAATAAAGTAATTTTATGTTGAATGTTGGCTCTTTTGCCTCACCAGGGAAAATCTTAAACAATGGGAAAAAGTGATACGAGGAGAAGAAGCATATGGATGGATACCAACACAGACCAATAACCCTTCGACAGATGTGCTACCCGTGGAGATTACAGACTGATTCACATTTTAAAATTTCTTTGAGACTCCCACCACCTTTTAAGGCTTTTAAAAGGATAAACACTGCAAATTCTAACTGGGAAGGCTTGTGCACATTTCTTTTCTTTGCTGATCCAGTGTGTACAGAGGGACTGATGGACAACTCAACTATTGCAGAATCAGCTATCAAAGCAAATGTTTGGCTTGTAAATATAAGACTGCCTTTTTCTCATGGGCTACTTTGCTGAGGCCTTAATTTAAAATGGTTGGGCAAGGAAGGCAAATCTTGGGTGTTGCTTTTGAATTTTGTCTTTGTAGCAGAGATTTTCCGTGGTACTTACGACCCTATACTGGGGCTGGCTTTAATGCCAGTTTCACTTGGGGAGTTCTTGGCTATACTTAGGACATTTCCACATTGTTATTGTAAATGTTTATGTTTGATCTCTGTGCAATCAGCTCAGACACTACCAGAAAATATCTGGGACTGAAACTATCTTTGAGTTTACAGTACTTGAAATAATCTTGCTGCAAATGTGTGTGGGGGGGGGGGGAGGAGGAATTTAACATCCAGATAGAAGACTCCAGAATTTATTCTGTTTACATCATGGAACACTGCTCTACTGCAAACATGTTAAACATTTGAAAGGTATAACCAGTGCTATTTTTCTAGAAAAGGAGGTGCCAGAACTCACCATGAACACTTCCCATGTTCTCTTATGATGGCAATGGTGCCCCCTTGAGAGGTGCCAGAACTGCGTTCCTTTGCGTTCCCTGAAAAAAAGCCCTGGGTGTGATCCAAGGTTCTTCAAAGTGATTTCATCAGCTACAATATGTGCCCATTTTTACACTGGAAATAATAGAATATGTGCCTCTGATGAGTAGAGATTTAGTTGCCCTATAAGGTACCAAGAGGCCTTCCTGTCAACGTTAGTAAGAGTAATGGGCTTAAATTTCAAATTTGGCAACAGAAATCTGCCAGGTATTTAAACTGGTCAATTTATATTTTAGCAAGTATTAGAGACAAGTCTCCAAATTCCAACTTATCCACAAAAAACAGGACCTTCCAGTTGTATTTATCAGAAGTTTTCATGGTATCATCACAGTAAATGAAACTAGCTTTTGTGTTGCTCACTAGTACTGTGTGCATTCTGTTCTGCCCTTCCATTTGAATTCCCAAACAACTGAGAGCTTTTAAAACAACAACAACAAAAACACCTTCCTTAGTATTGTAAGCAGGTTGCCTTCTTAACCAGAGAGTGATTTGGAAACCATTGCACTTGAATACTGTGAATGAAGGTCTGTACTAACTTGGGCCCCTATTCTGCAAATAATTACATTATGTGAAGTCAGTATATACTTCTTTGCAGAATTGAGTTTCAGACCTAATGCAAACATTTAACCTTAATAGGCATGTAGGATGTATAAATAAGCCATTGAGTTTAATCCTCGCTCCTCTGACCTCAGTACGTTCTGTTGTTAACTTGAATTAATTTGGAGCTAGTATATCCTTTTCTTTTCCCTTTGTCTTACACTGTTCTCTCAAATCTCCCAAGTGTGTAGAGTCTATGAGTGGTGAGGGAGCAAGATTGCACTTGCCTATGGGCCTGGCTGCCATTTATGTACTGGATGTAACATTTAAATGACTGTACATAAAATGTCCACTCCGTATAGGCCTGATCTGCACAAATCACATGCTGTGTGTGTGTAGTGCGTGTGTGACTGTGGGATGGCCATGGCCATGTTGGCCTGCTTACTTTTGTGGCCATTTGCACTACTGCAATGCAGCCCCTGTAGGGATGGCCAACAGGAAATGCAACTCTCAAGAGTCGCCACCCCTGATTTAAGACATGCATGTGAAGAAGCTGTAGGGGACACTTTACTAAGGCTTTTTCTATTGCTACTTAGATGTATCCTCAACAGTGTGGCAATGAAATGAAAGGTACTGTGAGAATATCTTTATGCAGGTTGATATCTGTGAGATGGTCTAATAACCCTGAAAAGAACTGGTGTGCCAAGTTCATTACTGGACAATAGAATCACATGCTATAATTCTCAAAGTACTTTTTTGTTGTTGCTGTTGCAAAACTTTAAATATAGCACAATCATTAAGAGTGAACCCTTGCTATTATGGAGGACTGTTAGAAGCAGACTTCAATCTCGCCAATGCCCTGTGCAGAATAAACTACTCTTTTTACAGTTCACATACATAGATCCTATAGTAGATTTGAGGCAATGTTGCTTTAGCATAATATCTGTTAGTTTTTATCAGACTAATAGACAGTGCTGACTTTTTCATTGTTGTTCAACATTTTGTGCAGACTGTACTGTCAGTACATTTACAGGTGGGTAGCCGTGTTGGTCTGCCATAGTCGAAACAAAATAGGAAACAAAATAGGAAATTATTTCCAGTAGCACCTTAGAGACCAACTGAGTTTGTTCTTGGTATCTGAAGAAGTGTGCATGCACACGAAAGCTCATACCAAGAACAAACTCAGTTGGTCTCTAAGGTGCTACTGGAAATAATTTCCTATTTTGTTTCCTATTTTGTTTTGTCAGTACATTGTTCGCAATGCTGCATTAGCCCAAAAATATTTATCTTTTTTTTCTTTATTCAATCAAATGAGTCTCCAAAAAGATTTGCCTTAAGTTATAATTCAGCAAATACTGTTACAAGTTTGTATGTAAGAATGCATTATCTGGTCAGAAATATAATTGCAGAAATATGTTTGAGCCTTTGTCTTACACAAAACATTTAGATTTAAATATGTGCTTTGGCAGGTCTTTTTAAAGACCCAGCTTGTTGAATGGATCCAGTTGACTTCACTGCCCTAAGGGTAAATAAAGGTCTTCTGCTGATTCACTTTAACCACTCCTATAGTCATATATGGGCATTGCTGCGCAGCAGAACCGAGTCCCTGTTAAAGAAAGAACATAACCTAGTATGATCAGATTTTGTTCATTCGGACAACTGCATGTATGTGTCTATGTATGTCTTATATATTTTTCCTGATTAATGCAAAGCGTTCCTATGCACAGTATGTGCACGCGCACACCCTAGAAAAATGACTAACTTAGTAATGCGAGTAACAGTTCCAGATATGTGATTTTTTTTAAAAAAAATTGCCAAATATTCAGACTTCAGGCTGGTTCACACTGTAGTGGCAATGGTACGTATGGTGCAGCTTGATACCTATGCACCCGATGACCATGTTAGGAGTTGTTTGGTATGTGCGGGCACTACGCTAACCATTCTGCAAGTGAGGGCAACCTATTTTCATAATGATGACTCACATTTGAAGGGGGGGTTATTGGTTTGTTTTTGTTCACGCCTATAATGTGCTTTGTGTTTTTTATTCTTTATTTTTAAGTTGTGAACTGCCCTGAGATCTACGGATGAAGAGCAGTATACAAATTTAATAAATTATTAATATTATGGAAATAGGTTGCACTCACGTACGCAGTGATTCCATGGATGGCAGAATCACAGGCTGCCTGCAGATGATCAGCAGATGCACTTTACTCTTGTCTGCCATTGGCACTGATTTTTTTTTTTTAAATTTATGGTTTAGGTGTGTGTGTGGGTGTGTATAACATAACTCTTTTTTATGTTCTATCCTTTCCTCCACGGCAACTTTTAACCAGAATTGAGTTGTATTCCTTTTTACAATATAAAAGAGTCTCAGAAGTTAGGTAGACTGAAGTCATTTAATGTTCTTGGCAGTATTACGTAACTGCTATCTTTTTACAGTGTAAAATTTACATGCTTATATTAAGTACATGCATAGCCTTCCATCTCCTGGGATTTTGTTGCAATTAGGCATGGGTTTTTTTGGGGGGTCACATGGCATTGTCCCAGTCCAAACTTCAGCCTACGAGTAGATGCTTGCTTGTCATCGGTGTCACGTTTGGAGCCACCCTGAATCATTTCGCCTAAATAAAAGTTGGAAGGGGCCTCAAGCTGTTAACCATTTGTGGAAGAAGTTGGAGGAAAGAATGGTTACAGAGGCCACAAATGCAAATGGATGGTGCAGTGGATGACATAGTGGGGCAGGGCTGAGGAGCTGTCCCTCCCCACACCAATGTCACTGCAGCTTACATGGCTGACACTGGGGGGAGCGCAGCGGTTGCGCCAATGGATTTGATGGTGAAGCACATAATTTGACAAAATTCTGTATTCTCTGGTTTGTGTTAACAGGTCAGCGAGTCACTTGCTCAGTCAGTGCTAAAGCTATATGGAATGTGTAAGGCAACTGTGTTTGTTCTGAGGACAAGAGGTCATTCTCCCTAAATTGGCATTAGGAGACACAGAATAAAGTTCTAATATAACAACCGATCAAAGGCACATCGGAGTAATTTTCATGGTTTGCTGACCAAAAAACTGTGCTTGATTGTAATATGGGAGTGTACTCCGTACATTAATAACGTAACTGGTGTGTATATTTAGATCCATGTATTTCCAGGTTCTGGTGGGTTGTTCTGGAAAGAAAAAAAACTTCAGAGGCAACACTATCCAATTTAATTATATCTAAGGAGTTCAGGCAGGAAGTTATGTATAATGCTGAGGAAACTTTGTAAAAAAAAATATGCAAGTGCAATAATATAAATATGTCTTAACTTTGCATCTATGAATTATAAATACTGTATATGGTATGTAATATTTTCATGTATTCATTTGCAGTCTTTGTATTTAAACGATCTCAAATCTTTACAATTACGTTTGTACAATAGAAGATAAATGGTTTATTATGGTCTAGATAAGTTGTAAATAACTCTGCAAAACCAAACAGCCAGAACATATGCATATCTGGAGTCCTATAGTGAATCCTATTTCTGCTTTAACAGCTGGCTGTAATGCAGCAAGGCATCTTCTGTGGATATGTAATTATACATATAAATATATGTATGATACATTAAATATTTAGAATTGTTCATAATTTTAATTGAATTATACAGACATATACATATATACATGTTGTGAATATTACTGAATACAGAGATTTTTTTTTAAAAAAAGCATCTTGTGTTCATTTTTATTACAATTTCTGGGGAGAAGTGGGGACAGAATCCTCTGCTCGGTTTGTCTCTGGGTAGTCTCCCTCTCTGTGTGTCTATAAGGGGAGCTGCATAAATAGTTCAATAAGGATGCATAATTGAACTCAGAATGAGGACCACTTTTCTTGCTAATTTGAGAGGACTGCTGTACGATGTTAAGCTCATGGAAGCATTTTAGTGTTGTTGTTTTTTTAAATCCAGCATTAGTTTTGTTCTGATTGTTGATCATAACAATATAAGCAGCTTGGAAACTCTTCTTTCTGCTGCTGTGGCCTTTTTGGCTCTTTTGACCACCATCCTGTCTCTCATTCATCTCTACCTTACTTTGCACCACACCTTAAAGTTACTGTGTTTGATGCACACATATTGTATATTACGAATTCAGAACTTGAAAAAACTACCGCAGGCAATCCTATCTTGGAGATTTTGGTATATTCAACACTTTTCAACCAGCTATCCTTTCAAACAAAGAAGTTGGATTCACCATTAAGAAGTTAAAATATCCTCTGTTGCAAATAAAGAGTATCTCGTGCAATATCCAGGAACTGGGATTTTGCTTCTGATCAGGCCTGGTAACTCATGCATTGTTGCTTAACAAGCACAGGCGGTTTAAATAGAACTTGGAATGTTTGACTGGTTTCCTTGGGAACGAATCAGCATAAAAGCAGCAGTTAACGTCTTACACTTTGTGGAGTTTGTGAAATGTAAGTTAATGCGCAGTTTAAATGCATTTTAGTAATCGGGTTCGTTAGAGTAATTGTTGGGAGGTTTTTTTCTGTTTTGAAGAAGCAAGGAATTTTGTTGAACGAGTAAACGGTAAAAGGAAGATGCCACAAAAAACAACACAGATCTTGCTTATTTGAAGCTGGAATTTCCTAAAAGACTGCTACTTGTTACTTTCATTTTCTTCCATTATATTTAAATTAAAAAATAAGTTTCTTGCACTTAGCTATGCTGGTGTATTTATATAATTTATTATAAGATGACCCAAGCAATAAAATGTGTAGTGTTTTGCTATGTTTTGAACCTCTGCTGTTTTCTAAGTGATTGAAAAGTGTTTATTGGTAGGAAACTCAGACAATCATGTCGAGGCTCAGAATTCCAACGTAACATATGGTGGCCACATGGACCAAAAGAGAGCAGGTGGCACTGTGGTCTAAACCACTGAGCCTCTTGGGCTTGCCAGTCGAAAGGTTGGTGGTTTGAATTTGTGCGACAGGGTGAGCTCCCGTGGCTTTGTCCCGGCTCCTGCCAACCTAACAGTTCAAAAGCATACCAATGCGAGTAGATAAATAGGTACTGCTGTGGTGGGAAGGTAAACGGCATTTCCGTGCGCTCTGGTTTCCATCACGGTGCCTCATTGCGCCAGAAGCGGTTTAGTCATTCTGGCCACATGACCCGGAAAGTTGTCTGTGGACAAACTCCGGCTCCCTCAGCCTGAAGTGAGATGAGCGCTGAACCCCATAGTCACCTTTGACTGGAATTAGCCATCCAGAGGTCAGGGTTTTTTTTTGTTTTTTTAACCTTTACACATGGACCATTTCTCAATCAATCCTTGACCAGGAGGGAAAGGATCATCTACGCAGTGTCTGGAGGCAATGGAGATCATTAAGCAGAAAAGGAACTATGGTCTTTCCACTGTGGAACCCTTCAATCCACAACGCACAGGATGAGCAGGCAGACCCTGTACCAGACAGTGGGTGCTATTTAGGGATACAGGCATCAGATAGTGCCATGCTTCAGGCGGGTATCAACTAGTTTTTGAGTGCCAATAATCCAGTAAGACGGCAGAAGTACTTATAGCAGGCTGGCTAAAGGATAAGATGGGTACACATTCCCACCCTTCCACTTAGAATAATTAGGCTAATAATAATTTTATTATTTATACCCCACTGATCTGGCTGGCTTCAAAGACTTTTAGAAGGCATCTGAAGGCAGCCCTGTATCAGGGAAGATTTTAATGTTTGACATTTAATTATGCTTTTATATGTGCTGGAAGCTGTCCAGAGTGGCTGGGGAAACCCAGCCAGATGTGTGGGGTATAAATAATAAAATAGTTGTTGTTGTTGTCATTTCCATTAAATCCTATAACTTGATCCAGACTTCATTCCCAAGGTGGATGTTATTTCCCACATAGCACAAGTAGTGTTTCTTTATTTTGCCCCAACACCCTACACCTTGAGAAATGCCTTAGACTGAAATTTAAACAAAAGGCATTCATTTGTCTTTGCTTTTTCCAAGTAGCCCTTCTTTGAACAATAATAATCTAGCTCAGGCTTCCTCAAACTCGGCCCTCCAGATGTTTTTGGCCTACATCTCCCATGATCCCTAGCTAGCAGGACCAGTGGTCAGGGATGAACTGTAGTCTCAAAACATCTGGAGGGCCAAGTTTGAGGAAGCCTGATCTTTATCACCTGGAAGTGCATTTGGATGCATGTAAGCCTACTGGTCCCTAGTAAAATAGCCATCTTAGCAGGATAGGCTTAAGGACGTATGCAAAGCATCCATGCAGTTCTTATGACATGTATTCACTAAATGCAATAGCTGTCTTTATATGACAATATAGCTAGAATAAACACATGGAAGGTGGGGCAACCACTGGCCATATCTCAAACTTCTGTGTTCATACAAAGCTGTATACAGATCCTATGTGTACAACAGATCCTATGGGTACAACTTATATGCAAGCAACCTGTACTCTGCATTTTTGTTTTTATGTACATAGACTCTGTGCACAGGTTCGGCCAGTGAGCGAAAACCTTTCTTCTCGCACTCATTCTGACTGCATTTCTGCCTATATAGTCCAGTGTGGCAAACAGTCCTCTGGAGAATGAATTGGGGAAGAGAGGTGCAAAATAAAGGGACCGTTTGTTTTGGCTGGGAACAGTGCTATTTTCCTAAAGGAGAGGCATTATAGTGTGGTGGTGTTAAGTCAACTGCATCCAGCTATCCATTGTGAACCAAAATACTTCTAGATCTCTTGACGGAAAACAAGAGACACCGAGATGTGTGTTTTGCTTTCTTTTGCTTGACCTGACCATTCTGTTTATATGCACAGCGATGAACATTCCTCATGGCAGGCGAGAACCAAAAAAGCAGCCTCAAGGACCTCTTAGACAGAATGGAAAAGGCCCACAAAGCTGACATTCAGCTTTACACCTCTGGCCACTTAAACCATGACAAGCTTTACAAGCCCCAGCAATGGATAAAGAACAACTACTGGGAAAGTGCCAAAAAATCTGCACTAATCCTCACAAAAAGAACCAATTTCACAACACCCAGTGTGGTATCCAGAAAGACAAAGACTACCTTGAGCAGCTGTGTGGAGTCGACACCCACACCCACCCGTGCCAAATCTGCTTCTCATTCATGCTTTCAACCTCGGGCATTCAAGGCCAGCTACAGATCTCCAGCGAGCACTTCCCTCAATTCCACACCTTTCAAACAGCAAAGAAAGAAGGATGCTAAGGAGGCAAAGGAGGAACTGGGTATTTTTCAAGAGCAACTTATCAGGGAAGAGCTGGAGGTTCCAGAGATGAGAACGTTGAAATACAAACCGACAACCAACAGTCGGCTTTGTGCCACGGAGGAGACAAAAGACGAATACCAATTCTTTCCTTCCTACTTGGCTGGTGTGACCAAAACGGACCAATTTCGCAAGTTCATGCAGTTTCAGAAGGATGTGATCGCAAAGCAGGATTTGCTGAAGAATGACTTTATTGGGAGCGATTCAGCAGAGCACCATGAAAGGACGTTGGCTCAGGTAAGTAAAGGGTAGCACAGAATGAGAGAGAAACACAGGCTCCCAACACATGGAAAAATGATATGTGAGGGAATCAGTGTTGTGGGTAAGCCATGTATTCATCTTGAGATAATAACTGGTTGTCTATTAGAAGAGTGAGAAATATCACTAGGCCTCAGCCAGGTATTCAAGCTCTCAAACCTGCCATCTGTTAGAATGAGCTCAGCTAACCAGCAGTGGTTGGTGGAGCAGGGTGGAGTAGGTTGGCCCTGTTCACCTGGCTTCCAAAGGTGGAGGTTGCTGAGGGTAACCAAGAGGACAGAGGTAAAGGAGAGACCCCACTGCTGCTTCCACACCACACTGACCACTTCCTCTACTCTCCCCCTCTTGGTTACTAGCAGTAACATCTCCACATTGGGAAGCCAGTCTTAAGCAGTGCCACCCCACTCCACCCTGCACCACCACCCACTACTGCAGCCCACTGTCTCCAAAAATTATGAATTAACTCTTCAGCAGCTTTGTAGGAACCCAGTTTAACTAGATTGTCTGGAAATACCAAAACTGCCACGAAATTCTACTCAATATTGACCCAGAGCAGATTCCAACGTATAGTTAGCAAAGTAAAAACTTAAACATGTTGCAGGGTTCCTCAAAAATAGACCAGAGGCAATTGTATTTCATCCAGCAGAGCTTTACTGCTACTGAAGGCAAACGAGCATAATGGTCACAAATCCAGTACATTCTGGATCGGCACTGTCCATAAGAAGTCCAATTGCAGCAGACTTACGGTAACTTAAACTTACAATAACTTATAATAAGACTAAACCTTAACACTATATACAGAACAGCACACCAGAAGGAGAGATAGAAAGAGAAAGTGAAACCTAGGCTCCTTCTGGCCTTACTTTTATAGTCAGCATGACCTTAACAGAAGAGATAATCTTTGGTTTCCTGTGTGAGTGGGGTAGGTGGGTGTTTTGGATCAGGTTAGCCATATTGATTTGTATGCTGTCGGTAGATTTTTGTCATTGTAAAAATGTTATATGGAAAAATACGAGAGACATTACACACACTTCTGTAAACCAAGAAAATCTTTAATAAACAAAAAACAAAAAAACAAAAACAAAACAGAAGAGATAACAGAACCAGTTTAAGCCAGCTGTACTAGGCTTCTTTGAAGGAGTAACCCAAACATCCTGAACCTTTTGCTTGTTTCTTTCACACAGAGAAGCTTCCAGAACCCTCTTGAATTAATTAGAATAGGAAAGATCTCTACATATCAGATCAATACTTTCTGTACCAAGAAATGCAAACTGACAAAAACTGCCACAGACTGTGGATTAGGGCTTTAAAGGCCAAAAACAACACTTCAAATTGTGCCCAGAAGCTAATACGTAGCCAACACAACCGGTATAGTATCAATGAATTATGTTCTAATTCCCACAAGCATTCTAGTAGCTGCTTTCTATCTCTTGTGGCAATCTATCCTGACTCTTGCCCAAAACATGAGGACAGAGGCTCTTACTTGTTCATAAGTAAGAGAAGACTCAAGCATAGCAGTAGAAGTGAAGAGTTCTGGACCCAAGCAAGAAGTTCAGAACAAAGCAGAAGCAATGAAGATGTCCCAATAAGTTTCCAATCCCCTCCTGCAAAACTTTCAAAGTTGAGGTGTGGCACACTTAGTCACAAGAGTATCTCACCTTATGAGAAGGCTGAGTTAGTAAACATGCACTCCAACTGAGTGAGTGAGTCTGTTCCTGCCTACAAAGGTGGAGTCTGGTTCTTGGTGGTGAGGCTCCATCTTCCCCTTCTGTTCAGTCTCTGCTGCCTCTGGCTCAGCTATTCTTGGTGGGTGATCAGTACTGTCCTCAGCCCTCTCCACTGTGCGGGAGGGCTAGAAGGGGAAGAATCTCTATCCCCAGTTCCCATGATTCATCCCTCCATCTGCTTTCTTCTCCTCAGCCTGAGCCTGCCAATCCATGCATGATCCTGACAGGGCCATGAGGCTTATGAACTGTCTGCTAACATCTAAGGAGTCAGAATAGGTGGTTGAATAAGATGTTTAGTGGTTGTTACTGACGTTCCAGCAGCTTTGTCCCTCCCTTGACTACCAAAACATGAATAAAGTTTGCAAAAATTGAGACATTATACAAATAAACAGTTTGCATAATTTAGGCAGCAGAATCCAGCCTTTCTTGGCTTTGAATTTGTAGTGCCCAGGGCATGAGGGACTTTATTGGTTGTATTTTTTTAAACAACAACAACAACAACAACAACAACAACAACAACAACAACAACAGCAACCATGGAGTATACACAGCAAGGGAGAAGTTGGGTTCCTGGAAGAAGTAACATGATATTTGGATACTACAGGATATAAATTGTACAAATGTTCTCTTCAGGAACTTGCTTGCCTTTCTATGAACCAAAACACCATCTGTGATGGAGCTTACAGCTCTTCCCTATTCGGAAGAGAAATTGGTTTGGAAGTGCTTGGGATTTGACTGCCTGAAATTTATATTTGGCCTGCATGCCAAAGGGGTCAGATCTGAATAAACCTTGTGAATTTCCTTCTCTTCCTTTCCAGGCGCTTCGGAATATCTGCGACTGCAGCCGGCCTAATTTCAACCGGTTGCAGGCTGTTGGTGACGTTTTTGAAGATATCTGCAACAGTTCTTTGATATTTGGTGACATACTGAAGGAAGTGAAAGTATGTGCTGTCCCTAACATTTAAGGCGGTATATCCCAAGCCCCTGGTGGCTTGTTTTGGCACCTGTGATGCCTTTAACACCTTATTCATTTTCAACAAACAGTTGCAGAATTAACAACATCATTGTGCCTCTATGTAGTTCATACAACCTCTCAATCACAACACAGGATATAAAGGGACATTTGTAAAAAGTTATGCTATGAAGAAATGGGACGCGGGTGGCGCTGTGGGTTAAACCACAGAGCCTAGGGCTTGCTGATCAGAAGGTCAGCAGTTCGAATCCCTGCGGCGGGGTGAGCTCCCGTTGCTCGGTCCCAGCTCCTGCCCACCTAGCAGTTCAAAAGCACATCAAAGTGCAAGTAGATAAATAGGTACCGCTCCGGCAGGAAGGTAAACGGTGTTTCTGTGCATTGCTCTGGTTCGCCAGAAGCGGCTTTGTCATGCTGGCCACATGACCAGGAAGCTGTACGCCAGCTCCCTTGACCAGTAATGTGAGATGAGCGCCGCAACCCCAAAGTCGTCCGCGACTGGACCTAATGGTCAGGGGTCCCTTTACCTATGCTATGAAGAGTGAGTATGTTTTCTCTAGTAAATGTGCTGGAAATCCCCCCTTCTCTAAAAAAAAAGCCCAACTTTTGACAATTTATGAAAAAATAAACTGCATTTATGAATTATCAAAGGAAAGGGAAAATTTCAGTGAAATTATCATTGGTGGCTATTGGTTTTTTAAAAAATTGTGTTTAACCTGCTTTCAATATGGCCAATGTGTGTCATGAATGCCCTTTCATTCTATAAATAATATTTCGGGCGGCCCGCCTTCTGCAGCCTCCCTGAATTCTCACACTTCCTGAAAACCCCATGACCTCACCAGCTGGACTTTTATTGAAGTGCAGGAAGGCAAGGAGGGCTGCCTAACATACCAAAAGTCATCGTTACATAGAATAAATGGTAGTTCTCAAATAAAATGTACAAATTAAAACTCTGGGTATCCTTTGCAGTTGACCACTAGCTTATCAAGTTCTTTCACATCTTATAGGAAATTTTAAATGTATTTGAAGATCAGGAAGGAGTGAGATGTCCCACCTTTCCAAAATCACTGTCTGGGAACAAAGAACATCCAAGTGCAGTCTCTAAGCTATGTAGATATATCTGATTGTCTAACTTCCTTGTTTGGCTTTACAGAATGAATATGAACTCTACATGGTGATCCTGCTGGAATCTCTCCCTACAATGCAATACAGAGTAAAAAAATCTTTTTTTGTTTTTCAATATACTGCAATGTATGAATCTGTCTGGGCCTGTCCCAGTGGTCCTTTGTTGTAAACATAATGGATAGCACTTTTTGCCATCCACACTTCACATAACATGTGTCCCCAGTTTCAGGCAGCACAGAACTCAAGCATCCCTTATGTCTAATGGTATAGCTGGGTTAGCCTTTTGTGTGTGCTCTATTAGGCCTCCTTAGCACTTGCGGTAGAATGAACTTAATTTATTTTATTTATTAAGCTTGTATACCACCCTGTACCCATAGATCTCAGAGTGGTTCACAAAATTAACTTACAGTATATATATAAAATACTTAATAAAAATAAGAACAGAAACAAACCAATAATTTCCCCTTTCCACAGCACATTTAAAAGGGCATTGGACGTCAATCAGCCAAAGTCCTGGTTGAGGAGGAAAGTTTTTGCCTGGTGCTTAAAGGTGTATACAATGCAGGCAAAGAGCTGAGTTAGATTTTCCTTCTTCTAGGATGTTTCTAACACAGGGGAGCATTGTATTCCCTTGCCTGTAGTTCAGATTACAGATAACTTATTCTTCTGTAAATTTAGATCTGGCCTGTGTATTGTCCCACACTAGATGTTGCTCAGCATTTGTAATTGGCCTTTATGCAGCAGCATGAATCATAGGCAGTTTACACACTGCACATTGAAAGCAGTTCCCTCCCTGAATTCTTGTAACTGTAATTGTAAAAGGGCTGCTGGGAATTGTAACTCAGAGAAAGGCAAAACTACAGTTCCCAGGATTCAATTGTGTGTGTGTGTGTGTGCTAAATCTATGGTGTGTCAAATGTATGCACATAAACACAAACTCAAGATATGTTCTGTCACCCCAGTTAACAAAAATAGCACAAACCGGTTTTGCTCACAGCTATGCTTCCCTCCTGCTGGAATGTCCTAATGGTTCTGTTTGTCGTTCCACCACAATATAGACCTTGCAGAATGAAGTCAAAGGCATGGAGAGGAGGGCAGCGATGACTCATGAAATAGAAGAGAATAGGCAGGAGGTGCAGGATCTTGTGCAGAAATCCAGACTGGCTTTAGCAAGAAACGAAGAGTAAGTTGTGTAAGTGTGAAATGTTTATAGAACATATAACACACACACACACCCTTAACCAGGGTAGCTATTATCCTCACGGGTTTGGTAGGCACAGCACCAGGGCCTAGAAGTAGATTTTGCCAAATAAATTGGCTTGCAGGGATGTTGGGAGGGAATTCAATTGGCACTTACAGGTGAACCTACCAACCTGCACTTTCTGAAACAGGATGCGAAGAAAACTCAGCCAACTTTTGAAATTTGCACTTCTCTGAATTTTGCGATGTGGTTCTCCAGCCACACAATGTGTTGTAAAATGCATATACTAGGGCAAAATGGATTGGTGAAACTAGTATACAAAAATACATTTAATAAGGGGCCATGGCTAGGCAAAAATACATACAAAGATGTGTATGTGAGGAGACATTTGCGTGAAAATGCTGCTTAATTTTCAAGAGGACTTTTTATTATTAAAAATAATCAGAAACTGATGTGGAAATGTGCAGAACTGAATTTAAGGGTGGAAAATGAGAAACAGAGAAACCAAAATGGACAGATTTGCTTATATCCAGAGTTCCACACCTTCTGAATGTTCCACTATTGTCCTTCAATAATGCTATTAATGGGGCAGAAATAAGTAACTGGCACACAGAGAGAGGTGTTTTTGGTGGTTTCTCCTGTTTCTGTCTTTCTTCCATGGCTCAAAAAGTCTCACCCGTTTTACTTTCTTATCACATCATAATCCACTTGGCACAGAACAAAAAATTTCGGCTGTGAATATATGTGGTGTCTTAGGCTCCAAGCCTGCACACAGTTAGGCAGCTTAAGCCCTATTCATGCCAATGGGATCTAAGTACATTTGTGCAGTGCAATTCCAAATTTACTTACTCCCAGTTGCATTCAGTCCAACAGGACTTGTTCTCTAATAACAATGTTATGGACTTGCAGGCTTAATCTCTTGCCAAAAGTCCTGGAACTTATTGGCCCTTTTCCCAGTAAAAGCAGGATGCGAACAAAGTCTGTCATACTTTCTGCTTCTCTGTTATATCCATGAATATTCATGCCCTCAGAATGATATCAACAGTATATTATTAAAAGTAACTTTGAAACCTTGAAGGAGACTTCTCGGTTGCCTGCAATAAAATCTCGTAGGGCTCTTAAAATGATTGTGTGGACACATCCCCGATGAATCAAGGAACTCACTTTACTATCTGGCATTGGCAAATGTTCAGAGCTATACATGTAGATTTACAAATTGTCCCATACGATAGAACTGGGGGGGGGGGGACTATGTACGCTGCTAACCCCACAAATGAGCATCTGCAATTTGTAGGGCTGAGGGAAGCCAACCTAGTTTGATGTGCACTTAAAATAAAGTCAGCCTTTGCAAGGAGTGCTTTTTTCCTTTGTTTTTTTCACCATTCATTCATTCATTCACTCATTCACTGATATCCTGCCTTATGGCTTACGCCTGACATCCACAAAATCAAATACCCACAAAAGGTAAACATGGAAATGACTGGAAAATATGGCCCTTGTTGTTTAAATTTGAGAAAAGGGCAATCAGGAGAATCTCATTGCTATCCAAGGGCTTCTGCTTTTTATCCATGCAGCTAATAAAATGGTGGGCGAGCAAACACACAGTGCAGATTTGGAGTCATTTTGCATTTAGAGTAATCCTCATGTAAACACATTCAACAGGATCAGCTCTTCCACTTTTGCTTGGGTCTGGTGTATATTGTGCAAGGCTTAAAACACTACTGCCGCTGCTGGACTGGAATGAATTAGAGGCTTCGTTTTCCTTCTTTTACATTTCAGATTCAGAAATGAATTGGAAATGGAGCTGTGGATGAGCCAGTCTTATTCAAAAATGTCAGGTGAGTGGTAGCTTTGCTTTGAACAATGGGACTGATGTGTTGGATGCTTTATGGATAGTACAGAAGAACTGTAAAATCAGCAGGCATTGTCCAATGTTGTACTCTGAGTTTGACTAATATTGTGCTGTAGTTCTGTACGGTGTCGGGCTTCTGAGAGAGACGTCCTGCTGAGGGAACTTCTGAGCTCCTATCCAAGTCACCATCATGTCTTTGCACCTGCAGAAAAGGAACGTGAGGAGGCGGCCAAAGCAGAGATTGCTGTTCTTTCCAGCACTGAGCAACTTGCATCCTTGCGGTGTAAAGTTATCACAACATGGGAGGAAATCCAAGCAATGCAAAAAGAAATTAAAGAAACGATGACGGTTGCTGGCATAGCCAACATCCGAGAAAAGACCGTTAAAGAATTAGAGGTAAGATCCAAGGGTATAATGAAAAGATAGATGGGGATATCACCATGCTCCATTCAGTTGAAGTTTTTGGGCTCCGTGATTCTGTGTTCCTGCAAGTTTTGCCTAAAAACATTCGTTTGGGGGCTCTGTGAGCTCATACAGGTCACACGACTCATGTGGGAGCGCAGCTCGGAAGACATGTGTCCTGATTTCCAGCAGCAACAAGTTGGAGGGAATGCAATTAAACACACACATATCCACTAAAACATGCAGATCGTTATAATAAGAACACCACAGCACCAATCCTTTCTTTAAGAAACAGCCAGTTCCCAAAAGCCTGTTTGAACAAGAAAGTCTTCACCTGCCAAGAAATAACAAGGAGAGAGCCAGTATAACTTTTCTTGGAAGGGAGTGCCAAAGTCTGGGAGCTGCCACCAAGAAGGCCCTCTCCCATGCCCCTATGAAGTGTACCTTGGTTAAGGTTAACCACAGCTTAGGGTTTGGATGTACTGCTAAACTGTGGCTAGCTGAAATCAGAATCAAAAGTGAAGCAAAACTTTACAACCTTCTCATTTTGGAGGGAGAAACTCACAAACAAAATGAACTGTGTCAATAGCTCAGGGCATTCTAGAAAAGGAACAATGGCTAGGAACAGTGAATGAATCCATGACAAAGGAAAGAGGATGACAAATCTCTTCTTATTGGTTTTTTTAATACATTTTACATATATCTGAGCAGATAGCAATGTAGGTAGGTGGAAAACATGAGCTTCCTATCATGTTATTTGAACAGTGACAAATTTTCCCTCAACATTTTATTTGCTTCTTGTCCAATATCAAGCGAGATGCTAATACCAGCTCAGACAGAGCTTAGCAACGCCTCCCCACAACCTGGAAGGTGATTTTTTTAAAAAAGTGTAAGAGATTCTGGACAAACTTACAGGAAGCTTGAAAGTATAAAAATGGTTTGAAAGTATTAAAAATGGGGGGGAGGCTCCAATATTTAATTCGAAGTGCTGCTCTTTACTTTTTGACATTCTTATGATTCTATAAGATTATGACTTTAGCAAAATATTAAAGTCTTTACTGATCAAAAAAAGGTGGCAAGACATTTAAGAAGGTGCATATTTATGATTTTTTACAGGGTGAAGCATCAAAGCTCGTGGCATCTAACAAGTTTCTTAAAAAACAAATAGGAGTAAGTTTGTTTCATTTTTAGTTAAATACATCCATTCAATACATCAAAACTGCATAATTAGAAAAGGTACTTGCCCTATGGCTACTAAATGTTTTGAGAAATGGTTTGTCAGGGGGTGAGGCATTGGACAGGAAGAAGGAGAAGCAGGCAGTTTGGGACTTTTTGCAAACAGCCCATGCTGCGCTTTCTCACTAGGATAATTACATTAATTACATTATCCACTTATAAATTTCAGGCTGGGTACTTTCCACTAGTTTGCTATATATTTTCTGTCCACTATGCATTTGGACATCACTTAACTAGCATGATGGTTCCTGAAAAAAAACAAAAAAACAAAACAGATTTCTGTCTGTGTTTAGATACAGATGGATGCCATTTTGAATCAAGATGGCAAACTGAACTTTCCAATACTGCACTGATTTTTTTACCACTGAGTTCAAAACTTTTTTGGTTTCTTAGAAATGTGCAGAGCTGATACCACCAACATTTACATATATAGTATTTCATCAGTATATGTATGTACATCAGCATCATTAAGTCACATATATAAATATCTATAAGTTATATGTGTAAACAAATAGCTATGAATAAACATATATCTGTATCAGTCATCTGTGAATCACGTGGATGTATCAACCAATTTGTTTCGAGTAAAGAATCTGTCTCATTTTGTGTTTCTCAGGATGCTGAACAGACTATCACAAGTGCATTACAGAGGCAGAAGTTTAGCCAGAAAAGCCAGCGGTGAGTCTGAAAGTTCTAATAATAAACTAGGCGAGGTTTAAATTGTGCCTGAGCTCACTCAGAGTCAGAGTAACCTAGGGCTTAACTATGGAGTGCATTTAGCAAGAGCAGATGAGAGTGACCCTGAACAACTGCATTTCTCTCATTACTGAGTAAATGCAGAGTCCCCGCACATCAGGCATTGGAAAATAGGTCGCCGGACCAGAAGGCAAATATGAGTTCCATTAAAATTTTTTTTTAAAATAAATAAATAAAGTTTTCCTTTAAAACAATCAATCACAAACAAAAAACAGACAGACAAACAAACAATAAATCTCTAATTTCATCAATGTTTTACATACCTTATCTCCCTTTGCTCCACCGAGCTGTGACTTCCCTCCACTTCGACAACAGGCTTTCTTAACCCATCTATACTCACAGCCTCTTCCAATCTCATGTAGTCCATGTTGTAGGGTTTATTTCAGTCCTGCTAGTGTTTTCAAGCTTCTACAGTTATTATCTATATAGTCAGTAAATTTACTCCAGTCTCTTTGGAATTTTGACTCATCCTGGATTCGGATCCTGCAGGTCAGTTTTGCAAGTTCCGCATAGTCCATCATCTTCGTCTGCCACTCCCCAGTCGTTGGTAACTCCTGTGATTTCCACTTTGGGACTAGTAACGTTCCATAATATTTTATTTTTTAAAGTCTTGAGGACTGAAGCCAGATATGGCTCTGTTCTTTATACTACCTGCCACAGATTGGTTATGAAATCCCCCTAACATTATGTAAGGGTTCTGCTGTGGTTTCTCGCAAGTAAAGAGGCTCGACTCAGGTCCCGTATATTTACAGGTTTTATTGTGCAGATATGTGCAGTGCAGAGCTCAAAAGTCCATGATCAGCTTAGTCACTTTCAGATCCCAGAAGTGGTGCTTTTCGGGAGCGCCCCCAACATAAGAACTTGGGCACCCCCACTCTCCTCCTACCTTCCTTATGTTTGACACCCCTACGTAATTGGGGCGACAGAACTGTCATTGCTCCCTCTTGTCTGTGCCTGCTGAGTGGGTGTTGGGTCTCTGGAGCATCCCCCAGCCCCCTCTCCGCTGGGCTGCTTTCCTGCCTGTCGCTCCCGCTGGAGATTCCCCTGCTATCCCCGCGGTGCTGGGGCTCTCTATCCCCTGACAGCCTCTGCAACGCCCCACTGGGCGCTGCCTATTTCCTGACACATTATATTTACATCATGCACATGCGCACAAAAACAATAAGCGAGGCTGCGGTCTTCTGGACACTTATCTGGGAATAAGTCCCCTTGAACTCTGTGGAGATTATTCTGAGTTACACCTACATAGGGACATGTGCCATGTTAGGGGTTGTGAGGAGAGCAAGCGTGATGTATTCAGTCAAGGGATGAAGAATTGGCCATACACTTTTGAGTGCCAGCCACCCAAACTGCAGCAAACAATCACTGTTTGTGACAATCTGTGGTGATGACCCTTTAAAAGGCCTTATATACCAACACAACTGATTTCTCTACAGTTGTGAGGTGAACAAACAATAGCTCTCTCTGGAAGAACTGGTGTGAGAGAGCTTTTGGTAAGTGCAAAAAAAAAAAAAGTCATCAGAGGATGGTCACCACAATATTTTTGCTAGCCAAACTTCCATTCATTCATTTGTTAGTCATTAACAGTCAGTGAAGGGATTTTGTGAGGATGGCGAAAAACATGTGCTGTTACTCAGCACCATGAAGAGAAAAGCTAAGTCTGCTCTGCCTTGATGACATTGGAAAAGGGAAATGCAGAAGGATATGAACAGCTCATGTTCCTGCAAGAATAATGAAACTTGTTATGTCAGAAGTTAAAAAACTCAAACCAAACCACAGTGGTGTTATTTTAAAATCATTAAAATATGGCTATCCTAGAGGTTATTGGCAATAAAATATTAAGGCAATTAGCAGCAGATAATAGTGGGATACAAGGTTAATTAGTCTCTTTTATAGGCTGTTAATTATTAAAAGTAATTAGCCTGGAGACAGTTAAAGAAATGCCCTTACTAAATATTTTTTAATGTGTTAAACTTTTAAGACGATTTCCAATTTTGCTCCCAGTGAAAGTGCGCGTTCAGATTCCTTTAAATTGTACCATGCCTTGGAGATATGTGCATAATAAGACAGTTTATAAATGAGGGTGCTCCCAAATTTTGCCCTCCTTTTATTATGATTCTCATTTTGGGAGCTGGCGTCAGTCTCCTTCATTATAGATTAGGGAATTTGAAAGGCTGTGAGGAGCCTGAGAATCAAAGTCTGTCTGGAAGGCATAATTGAAGGAGGGTGTCTAATTGCGTGAAGTCAGAACTGGATCATCTCTCCCCCCCCCCTTGCCCTTAGTGCTCAGAAGCTTATTTAAATGGCATTAATTAGCGGCAAGGCACAGATTAATAACGAGACTATTCAGTCCCCAAAGGAGTAACTTCTTGGGTGCTGTGTGATGTTATCTGCTGAACTGAAGGCAAAATGTGTGACTATGTCAACATTTACCTGCACACAATATACCCAGCTGGCTTAGCTCTTGTTACCAACTCTCCATAATATAGAATCACACACAGCCCATCCCACCCATGAACCTAAGCAGGAACTAGAGGAACGAAACAAATGCATATGCAGATGTGCATTGGAATGAATGTGCCTGCATGTATGGATACTGCCTGTCCACAGTGAATTGCTTTCAGTAGCCCACACATTTGAAACACACATCTCCAGCCATATTTTGGTGCAATGGGTTATGCATAAATCCTGTAACTTCATTGAAACCGGGACTAGATTAGGATATTAGAGTTGGAATGGACCACAGAGGGATATTCTTATATTTCTGTTCACTCCCTAAATCAACATATGCAAGCTCGAATGTTGTTGTTGTTGTTAGTATTGCTGCTGCTGCTACTGTTAAATTTCTTTATCCTCTGCTTTACCTTTGAGATGTCCAAAGTAGTTTTCATTGAGATCACATGCAATCCCCCACCCAGTGGCTCATGGGACATGCTAGATAGAGAATAGGTGCATTGCAGAAAAGTCCCTGCTAACAAAAAAGCTCCTGAAGACTTTGTCAGCTTCAACCCATGTAGGAACTAGCACTTGTAGAAGATAAACACCCTTGGGTTCATCCAGGCTTCCCTTTGTGCCATTTTTCTAGGCACAGCCTGTGCTTTAAAGCTCTGTGTCTAACTTTTTTTTTTTTTTTGCCCCAGCGCTCTCCCTGTTGAAACCCACTCTTACCT
The DNA here is from genome assembly GCF_009819535.1 of Lacerta agilis. NCBI lineage: Eukaryota > Metazoa > Chordata > Lepidosauria > Squamata > Lacertidae > Lacerta > Lacerta agilis. The sequence continues at coordinate 69,212,455 of NC_046314.1, read as the reverse complement.
GCTTTTACCAATGAATCAGAGCAAATGACAACCCACAGAAAACCCAAATTGCTGTTTGTTCCGATTCAGCTGTGGAAATCAATGAGGGCAGAGCTTGAAAGCCCAGATCTTTGCTTAGAAAGCAGAGGCACTGAATTCTGCCCAACATTGGGGGGGGGGGCCCTCGCTGTGTGACATCACACATGTAATGCACACGTGTGATGTCATGCTTGTCAGGAGGAGCCTGCGAGTCCTGATGAGGCCCAGCACCACTGCGAGGGGGGAGAATGAGGCCCACCACCACTATGGAGAGGCCCGGCAAGACCAAGCCCCTCAAGATTGGGGGGGGGGCCTCAACTCCACCCAACATACTTGGGGGGGGATAGAGTTTATGTGGGGCAAAAGGTAAGTGTTGAAGAGCCCTGAGAGCACATCTCCCAAACATGCTCTCATTATAAGGAGGACTTTCTGTATAGATGGCATCATGACAGGAACATTCTGGAACAGTCTTGGAGACCACAATAGACACAGAACATTGCTGCTTCTCCATATGAATGAATGAATTGATTTATTATGGTTACAGACCAGAAATACAGACATAAACGGCAATAGAGAACAGGTAAATATAAATAGGTTAAAATGAAACTCTATAAGCTAGAACATGGTAAATCGTACAGATATAAAACAATTGAAATATGTAGGTTAAAACCTTAACTGCTAATTTAAAATATGTGTGCTAAGACATTGACCGTTGGATTCATTCAGGGCTTTTCTCCTTAATTGTATAGCAGCAGCAGCAGCAGCAGCACAGAATTTAGCCACTTTTGAGGTAATCTCTGGTTCCCTGTTCTCTATTAGATATTTTAAGTAGTGGTCATCAGATCTGCTTGAGATTCGCTGCATGATAGGAGTGATAAATATTGAAAGTATATCCCTATAATAATGACAGTATAGTAGGACATGAATAACAGTTTCAACTTCCTTCAAACCACATGGGCATTTTTGCTCCGAGTATGGTTTACTGTCATATCTGCCCTGCAGTAATGCAGATGGGAGGGCATTGTATCTGGCAAGGATAAAGAATCTTCTAAATTTGAGTCTTTCTCGCTTAGATAAATGAACAGTTGACAATTTCTGCCCTGTAGATTGTCTAGTGCTAAATCAACATGGAATGGTGAGAAGATGGGTGAGCAAATTACTCTTTCAACACAACATTTGAGACTACTCTTTAATAAGAAAGTAGAGAACAGTTTGGTGGGGTGCTTCAGCCAAATACTTGCCGCAGTGGGTTTTAGCCACAAGTGTGTTGTTGTTTCCATTTGTTTTTAGGAGTCTGTGGGGGATGGTGCAGGACTTCTTGACACCTGAAGGAACAGAAAGATGCTTTGTGCAGCTAGAACTTTCATCTTCTGATGATTCTTTGTTATAAGAACGGAACAGTACTGTGAAAAATGAATGATGAGAGATATTTGAACTTGTACATTGTATGCTACTTGAAAAAACAAACATACCAGAAATATGTCTCTATTCTTTAGCATATGTGAACATGTATCATGACTTTATAAAATGCTAATTCGGTTTCCCATAGGTTGCTTCCTGTTCTGACAGAAAATTTCCCACCATACTTGAAGTTTGCTGTGGCAAATCTGGGTTCTGTTGCCATAAACAACTGAAAACAGATTAATTACTTTCCTTTACCCAAGTAAAGTGAATGGCAGATAGAAGATACAGCAGTTACAAAATATGTACTATTTTCTACATCAAAATTAAATCCAGAGTAATCTTCCAAACTTTTCAATGGAGTACTTGGATGGTTTGACTGTAAGGATATTTTCCACTGTGACTTTGATTTCCTTCAGAATGGATAGGTTTGATCTTCTTGCCTATCCATTCTGAAGGAAATCAGCCCTGAGTGCTCACTGGAAAGACTGATCCTGAAGCTGAGGCTCCAATACTTTGGCCGCCTCATGAGAAGAGAAGACTCCCTGGAAGAGAAGACTTGTCTGGATTAAGCCTCAGCTTTTTGTCTACAACCAGGCCTTTGCTGATTTCAGAGACAGGTTTTGGACTTCAAGTGCTTTCCCAAGTATGATGGAAAGGAACTGTGGGCTTCATCAGCGTATCAGTGGCACCCAGCACCCAACCTGTCAGACAACCTCTGCCTGTGGTTTCATGTAGATGTTGAATAACATGGGGAAAGGCAAGATAAAGCTTTGCATAGCTCGTGTTTACTGTTGTTTTATTTTTATGTAATTGTTGCATGTCGTGTGCGCTAATGTAAACAAAGATATATGCAACCATGTTAAACAGTTCAAAGAGGAAAATGTGTGTATTATTAACCAAATCTCTGGCACATGGGTCCCTGCTGTGTCCCAAAAGTGTGACCTGGCTGATTTGGTTAGCTGCTGCTCTGTGCAGGCTCCTTGGCCAAATCAGGAAGAAAGTTTGTTTAACCACTAACTCAGCTTATGATGAGTTTCTTCCTGAACAATACAAAGGCAAAAGCAAAATTCCTCTGTTAGGTTCCTTTAATTAAATATATGCACTCTTACTTCTAACAGACACAATCCTACTTTTGATTCTCCTGTGCTGGATTCTGTGATGCACCATGTATAACAAATGCATTTCAATTGCATTTCATCCCATTTAGGCATTACGACAGCTCTGGCTATGCTCAGTTTTTTCCCCCAGAAACAGCTCGTTTCTTTTCAAATACCCACTAGATGGCAGTGGAATCCAAGTGATGGCAGAAGACACAAATAGAAAAAAACGATGTTAAATAAATAAAGAAACTTTAAAAAAAGGCAGCAGCTCTCATGAAATCTGAACTGATATGTTGTTACTTCCTTACTTGTAGTACTTGGATGACCTCTGAGTGTATAATAAGAGAAGGCTGTGTAAACATTATGATTGTTCTAATGCGGTGCATTCTCATGGGGCTGACTATACCAACTGAGGACGTGGATGGAGGTGGACACATTTGAATATTCCTTGCATGCGGGAGGCTGGCAGATCACAGAGAAGGTTACACGGCAACTCTTAGGTCTTATAACTCAGCTTTTTATATAGGCACCATCAAAAATGCAGTCTGTGCTGCCTGCATCCTGAAGTGATACAGTCACGGAGGACAGCTGTCACAAAAGTGACAGAAGAATGCACTGCAGTGCCACTTTGTCCCATTAGAAATGCAGACTGGCAGAGCTACATCATTGCGTGAGGCTGTAGGCAACAGCTCAAGTAATAATAAAAATAATAAAATTTATTTGTATCCTGCCCTCCCTGGCCGAGGCCGGGCTCAGAGCAGCTAACATTATAGAAACAACACAATATACATCTTAAAATTAATTCAGACAAGTTAAAATCTGGGCAGGTGGCAATTTTCAGGTTGGAATTGAGAGTGGTTAATACTTGCCAGGACCAACTGTTTCCACTGATCATACAAGGACCTGTGAGCAGGTTGGGGGCCTCCTTTGGGCTTGTTTTATACAAACCGCATCCTGCCCAAAGGCCTGTCGGAACAGCACCATCTTGCAGGGCCTGCAAGCTGCAGGCTCTGTCTTGCACGGAGTAGCCAGCCACCCCACTTTTCCTCTGGCAGAGCTCATGTGCCTTCAGTTGCTTTAGGGCTGGCAGGAAAAGCTTCTCCCACCTCTTTTTATTTTTTTAATTGCATTTATATCCCATGGTGGCATCCATGGTCTCTCCCTCTCTCCATTTTATTCTCACAACAACCCTGAGAGGCAGGTTAGGCTGAGAGAGGCAGCAACTGACTTCATGGCCGAGTGAGAATTTGAACTCTGGCCTCCCAGGCCCTGGTTTAACACTCTATCCACTATGCCACCCTGCCTCTCTTCTAGCTTCAGGGTAGCCCAGCAGTTTACCTGAGCCAGAACCCAACAGATGAAGGATTTATTTGTTCTTTTTTTAAAAAGAGCTGAAAGGATGTTTGCAGATAGGATTACCTGAATTTCAGATATTCTCTTATAAGCCTTGAAATTAACTGATGGATGTAGGCAAGCTGCAGCACTACCTCAGCCTAACCTGCCTCACAGGGTTGTTGTGGTGATTAAATAAGGGGGGGGGGGACGCAAACCATTCATGCCACAGTGAGCTCCTTGAAGAAAAAGGTTGACTGTAAATTCCATCAATCAATATCTGCTGAGGTTTGAGTTGGGAACCTTTGGATCTGTCTGCTGCACCACAGAACTGTGTTTTACAGTAACTGCCCATGCAACTTGACACTCTCAGGGGGGGGGGCCCACTTCACAAAATTGGCTATCAAGCATTGAGGGGTGGTGGATCAGGAATACCTTGGGAGTAGGGATTCATTTTTTTTTAAAACCCATTACTAGATTAATCTATTGAGCATTAGTCTCCTAGAAATAGCTTTGTCAATGAGGTTCGCTTGCACTCCTTGTTCCTCCCACATCATAACCTAGAACATTACCTAGAAGCCTAGAACATTACTTAGATGCTTCGAAAGCTGAGGTAATTTTAATTTGTTTTGGCATTTTAAACTTTGGTCTGTTTTAAGGTGTGGTTGTGGTTTTTATCGATTTTTGTTGTTTTACCTTTTCATAAAATGCTTTGAGTCTCCCCCTTTCTTTTTTTATAATCAAACAGGAAATATAATAGATAAATAGATAAATAAATAGATAGATAAATAGATAAATAAATAAGGTTTGCCAGTTCCTTACCCAAATGAAGTCAGACACAAAGAAGAGCTCACCTGGCGCTATCTTCTTTGGTCTCTTCCTCTTTTCTCACCTGTGGGGCAGGGCTGCATCTCTGTGGCAGAGCATCTGCTTGACCTGCAGAAGGCCACAGGTTCAATCTCTGGCATTTGGGCTGTGAGAGAACCGTGCCTGACTGGAATCCTGCTGCTATTCAGTGTGGACAATACCAAGCGGAAGGGATTGAATACACCAATGGTCTGACTCAGAATGAGGTCCCCTCCCATGTTCCCTGCGGCTCCCACTCTGGATGAGAACTTGAAAAACTTATCCAGATCACAGCTCTGTAAGCTCTTTGTCCCCTGTTCACCATTTCCCACCTGCAAGCAGCCATTTTCGCTCTAACTTCTGACTTTTCCGAGACCGCTGAGCTCTCGTCAGCAAACTTTTTGCTCTGCTAGGCACCGAGTCAGCTCATATTGAGTGAGCAGTCAATAAGAGGCCTTTTCTTTCATGATATTAACTGGTGAGTTGGGTCTGCCAGGCTTAAAGGCTAGTTCATCAAAGCGAGACCGAAAAAATAAAATTAAAAAGCGTCCGCATTTAGTTATTCTGCACATGCTGGTTGCCCACACAACTAGGAAATGTAGAATAATGTATTTGATGCAGGAAACAGGCAAAGAGCCTTATAACTCCCCAATCAGACTTTAAAGGGATCTAAACAGCCTGCTACTTGGTATAGTAAAATAAATTATAACAACAAAGCTTTAATGGAAATGATTAATCTCTATAACATTCTTCAAGAAACATAGCATTTTTTTTTCAAAGGGCTTCTCTTCTTTTGCTGTCTAAATGTTCAGCACACCATTTAATTATTAAACATCAATGGCAAGGAAAAAATATATTAATTATGCATTTGCTAGACCACAAAAGCTATTTTAACTGGCTACAAAATGATTTAGTATGCATAAAAGTTAACATTTAATAATACCACCAAGAACATTTGTTTTAAACATTTCCATGTCCTGTTCTGGTCTAATTAATATTTAACTGTTCAAGAGATTAGTTATGCTCTTTCAGTTTCTTACTGTGTTCATCTGAAGTTTTTATTTAGCAGTCCTTGGACTGGGGTTGTGTAATACCTGCAAGGAGAAGTTCCTTTATTTCATGGTACTGAAATGTTGTTAGGTATGGAAACATTTGCAAAGAACCGTGAAATATTTCTCCATATACTCAGTCAACCAGGATGCTACAGTTTCCAGTTCCGTGTTGATAGGAAAACATCATGCTTAGAACCTGTGCGGCCAGCCAATGCCTAAAGAATATGGATGTGATGGAGACTCTCACAGATATCATAGGGATCCTCCCAATGGAATGAGAACAGGAGAGGACCATGATGGTAGAAGACCCAGTAGAAGTCCATTACCTTTGGCCAATGGACATCCACAGACACTGGCTGGATTCAGAGTGTCCCATCCATGAAAAAAGGGGTCCTTCCATTTGTGGAAGGGAATACAACCCAATGGAGGCTTCCTCTTGAGGAAGGTGGGAGAACATAGGCGCTGGCTCCAGGGGACTGAAGCCCTGTGGGTTTAGGACCAGGAAATGGTCTCATGTAACTTCTAACAGGGCATTTGCAGTTTTGTTGGGAAAGGATGGAATTTCCTTCTTTCATGTCCCTCTGGATTCACTTTTATTTTTGTAGGCCGCTATCAAGTTCAGTGAACTCAGATCCCATTTCTTGTGTTGACACCGTTTTCTCTGCAGGCAGCAAAGCTGAACTTCGTGAGATCCTGGAACGGTTTTCAATAAATGCGTAAAAGTGAGAAATGAGTGTCTCTTAATAAAACCCATGTTTACAAGTGCCTCTCACCCGCCCAAGACACACTCATGCGAAAACCTGACCGTAGCAGTGAGCTTCTCCTGTTCCCAGTGTGAAGTTTTTCCTTCCTGGAAATACATGCTGCATTCCTGTAACAAAACAAATACATGTTTCACAGTGTTTGTATGTCTTTCTTCCTGGTTGAAGATGATCAGGCTGAAAATCCATTCTTGAAGACTAGCTGTATCCTGAGTATAATATGTTGTCTAATCCCCCTGAACACTAGGGTTCAGTCTTTGATAAGATTTCACATACAGCTGAACACCGTCTTCATCTTGCTAATCCAGAATTTAGGCCCCTGCAAACGAGATGTTGCCCTTCCTAGAATTAACACATTTAAAAGTATGAAACGATGGTGTTGGCGTGAGGCAAGCAGTATAAGCATTGACCTAACTGGAAGCGTGGAATGCAGCTGGATTTAATAAAGGCTCTGAGCAAAGGGACAGGACTTGATCAAGAAGAAAGTCTTGACGGCTTTCACAAGCCTTTTCTTTAGTCTCTTGAGCTAATTGTGTCAGTTGACAGGTTTGCATCAGGGTACGTTGAAATTCTGACAGGCTAATTTGAGCTTGCGGTTCCAATGAAACACACATACGGCACTCGTTATATTTAGTGACAATCAGTGTCATTTTCTGCTTAAATGCAAGCGGCTCAGTACAAATGTTCAGCTAGCTGCCTATCAGCAAATGTGAACCTAGTTTTTCAATGGAGCTGAAGCAAAAGTGTGTGTGTGTGTGTGTGTGTGTGTGTGAGAGAGAGAGAGAGAGAGAGAGAGAGAGAGAGAGAGAGAGAGAGAGAGAGAGAAGGTTTGTAAAAGACTGGGACAATAAACAAATATTAAGCTGCTCTGATTCTGATTCTGCATAGATAATTATTCCTTTATTTCAGCTATTTCTAAGGCACCTTTCAAGACTATAGCATTCCCCAAGGCAGCTTATATTTATAACAAATATGCAACAGGTTAACAGTTTCCTTTGGGTTGAACTACTGTCTAACTTTGCAAAATCCTGAAAAGAAAGTGTAACAGATAAAGATAAAATATTAAATTGATGCAGTCAGGACTTAGTAAACCTAAGGATAAAGTTTAAAGATAAAGACATTAAAATGCTTTCCAAAATAACTTTAAAAAATACAACAATGAAGATTGTGCTAATGTCCTCTGCATTGGTCTACCCTTGGGGACAACTCAGAAGCTGAAGCTAGTGTGGAATGTTATATACACCGAGTGGCATGTAGTCAGAGCCATATTACACCTGTGTTAGCTACCTGCCAATTTGCTTCTGAGTTCATTTTAAAGTATTGATATTGGCTTATAAGGCCCTCAATACTTGGTGGAGTGTCTCTTTCCTGGCATGTACCAGTTCAGCTACTAAGATTATTACGGTACGTTACCCCAGCATTGGAATGATGATCCGAGCCAGAGTTTTCTTGGTTGTGGAACTCTTGGCCTCTGGAGGTACATCAACCATCTTCAGTTTTTTTAGTTTCTCATTTTGCCCAAAACATCTCTTTGCGTCTGCATCAAGTCCTCTTGACACTATAGTTCTAATCTGGATTCTTGAACATTCTGATTTGTTGAGCAGTCTATTTAATGGGTACTCTTGCTGCAGTTTTTAGTTTAAGGGGTGGTTTGGGGAGCCTAAAAGCATAGTTTAAACTTTAGATGTTGAGAAGATTTTACTTTTCTAAAAGAATATTTATGCTGCCTTAAAATGGTGCTTATGTTACAGACCAATCCAGCAGCTCCTGCAGGCCAATATTAATATGACACCTCATCACGTCCTGTATGTGTTAATGTTTTTGCTGGAGATGTAGGGAAACATGTATGAATTTTACCTTTGTAGGTTAGTTTCTACACACCCACCCACCCGCCCCCCTGTCTGTCCTCCATCCAGACAAACAAGAGATTATCAGAGTTCAAAGACACCTTCCAGTCACGCAAAAACAGGGATACCAAGTAGGGCCAGTCCAGTGAGAGGTGTAACCTGGTGAGAGTTCATATTTGGCCTCTGGGCCTAAGGTTCTCCACCTTTGCCTTACTGTTGGAGAATTAAATCTCATTCCTACCATGCACCTGGAAATTGATGTTTTAAAAGATTGCCTTTGCTTTGGAGCAAAGGAATAGGAATAGGAGATGACGGGATTAAAATGCTCCCCAAGCATACATATAAAGCCCTCTTTTTTCAAGTAAAGCTGCCCTTTATCTATTTAGTATTTAGCTTCAGTCATTCAGTTTTAAAGCTTGGATCTCCACTTAGTTAAGTCAGTTTTATGCCTGATTAGCCCCTAGCTCCAGATTTATGCTAGAACAAAACTGGTGAAACTGTGTGGAGAATCATGGCTTTGTTTCCTTAGGTTTGCTGCCATTTTCTTGTACACATCCAAAAACATAGGAACCCATTTTTAAGGGAGGGGGGCAGATCCATCCATCCATCTATCCTTTTATTTGTAGGCTGCCTTTCCACAGTTCAAACCATGCTCAAGGCAGCTTGCAAAATGAAAACTAAAATAAAACACTTAACTACAACAGAACAAAAGTAGGCATAAACAATAAAACATTTAAAAAGACACAACCAAATGAAACAAATTCCGCATAAATCACACAAACTCTAAAATAAAGATAGAAAAACCAACAGCAGCAATGCCCCCAACAAACCCCCACAAACATCACCCTAGCCCAAGGGTCTGTTCAGCAGCCTCAGCTCCAGGCCAGATGGAAAAGGCCTGTAAGGCAGGGTGCAGGTCTACTAGGACTCACAACCAAGATGGCAACTTTGAGATTGTCTCAAAGGAGGACGAACCTGGTTCTGTGCTTTTGATAATGTGTAGAAGTGTGGGAATTGCAGTGAGCACAGCTGAGCTCACTGTGGCTGTAAAAAGGTAAAGGGACCACTGACCATTAGGTCCAGTCGCGGATGACTCTGGGGTTGCGGCGCTCATCTCGCTTTACTGACCAAGGGAGCCGGTGTACAGCTTCCAGGTCATGTGGCCAGCATGACTAAGCCGCTTCTGGCGAACCAGAGCAGCACACGGAAACGCCGTTTACCTTCCCACTGGAGCGGTACCTGTGGCTGTACCGGCCCTTAAAAAAGATGAGCAAAAGTGTGCCTGCAGTCTTTTTAAAGCTCATCTCATGAAATATCGCCTGTAGCATATCAATCTGGATTAATACCTTGTTTCTGTATAATTGATTCTTTAAAAACATACCCAACTGCCTAAATAATTAATTGTGTTACACACTCTGGTGATAATGATGATGATTTTGGCACGCTGCTTTGACTTGATTTTAGACAAAAAAGCGAGAAAACTATCCTGGCAAGTTTAGCAAGAAACTTTGTCCCCCACCCACTCTCCACCCTATTCAGAAAGTGTCAATGTAATTTATGCCAATCAGCATGTACTTTGATAAGTCTGCTGAATGGTCTGCAGCTGTTGGAGCAAACTCTTCCCCCTCCTCCGCATCCTTTTCAGGTTCTTCCAGATGCTGCCTTCATCTTTGGAGTGACAGAGCACTTCTCAAGTAGACGCGGAGGCAGCTCAGCCAATGATGATTACCAGGCTGTGTGAGTGAGTGGCAGAGAGGAGCACCCCCATCGCACTCATCACAGGAAAGAAGCAAACAAAAGGGTTTGATTAGGACCGGAGGGGGAAAGAGGATGCTTCCCTGCCAGCGATAAGACATTTCGCTAGGATGGCAGGGATTTCCATGCTGCTTACTCAGGAAGCTTCAATGGAACTACTCAGAAGTAAGTGGTTTGAAGGCGGATTAGATTTCTGCTGATGTTGCATTTGATGAATGCATTTTAATTTTTTTAAGAGCGGGTAGATTTATCAGGAGAAGGGAATGAGATGGCTACATACATATCCAGCCTCCTAAGGCCAGGCTGGGGAACCTTTGGGACATCAGAGTGGCTGGGAGCCGCCCAGAGTGGCTGGGGAAATCCAGCCAGATGGGCGGGGTATAAATAATAAATATTATTATTATTATTATTATCAGATGCTTCTGGGCTCCATCAGAGTCAGAATGAAAAGGCAAAAAGAGTTTGGCATGTCACTTATATGCCAAACCCACACCATGGTGCATTATAAGCAGAGAGTCTGTGCACTATAGAAAGATGGCTTAAAAACATGCAGTGCCTCTAATACCTCATGAATCCCACCCTACAAGGGGTGATTTTGTTTGTCCTTATTGTAACAGTGGGGAACTCCAGCTCCCATCAGTCCTGCCCAACATGCCCTCTAGTCACATCAGAAGGAATGCTCACTAAGTAGCTGATGTCCTATAAGCTCTCCACAGACAAATCAGGATGAATGTTGAACAACCAGGCCATCTGGAAGAGACTTGGTTGTGGTGGGAGTAAGGATGGTGCTGGTTCCCTCAATAATCGAACTTGCACTTGAGTTGAGCCCCATCGCCACCTCGCAATTGTTGTGAGTTGATCAGGTATCCTGTGTGTTAGCGATATTTAGCAGAACAAATGTCATGGAAAAAACAACACACCAAAAGGCAACTTATCAAACACAACCCATTCCAGTGTCTGCTCTGTCATGCTGCTGAAATGTGTATCCCCTTGAACTCTGCTTAACTGTGGTCACTGGTGGAGGAACGGGAGTGCGGAGGGAGTAGACCGTCCCCAGCACCACTATTCCAGTAGGGTGCCATCGCAGTGGCCTCTCCGACATGTGCCACGCACACACACCCATGCGCCGGGCGCCACACCCCCAGAATGTGTGCCATGCCCTCGCGATTGGCGTACCACGCCCCAGGATGCATGCCATACCCCCGGGATGTGCGTCATGCCCCCGGGGGCGCCAGCCACATCCCTGCCTGCTCTCTGCCTCCAGAGCATGCAGCTTCGCCACTGACTGGGGTGATGGCAGGAGCCATTAACATTCATGGTTATGCTCCTATTCCTGTCGCCTACCATGATTATGTGGGGTGGTGGGGAAGGTAGTAATGCTGGATGGGATGGGCTTTGAGTGAGTGGGTAGTACTTTAGTTAATTCTACCATCTACAAAATCAAGTTTGCTTAAGTCTGTGGCCTGATGAAGAAAATCTATCCAGGCCAGCCCGGTGAAGGTCAATGGAAAGAAGAATAAAGAGAACACAGTGCTACCCTGATTAAACCACAGACATGAGAAAATGTACAAACCACAGGCATGATGTGACACTTGTTAGTGCCATCCCTCCCACCATACAAAAACAGGCCCAACAACACAGTTGAGGATTAATGAATGAATAAACTGAATAAATGAATAGCCAAATAGTGGTGTGATTTTTTTAAAATAAAAGAACAACTAGCTCACTGTTCCACCCACTTTCTTTTGGGTTCCGCTTCTTCAAAGAACTCACAAGTCTTTGCTAACTTCTTTTATTGACAAAATAAGTATTTTCAGCTTGATTTAGAAGGGTTGGGACAGTCTGAAGCACAAACTGCTTTGTCGGTATTGCAAGAAGGTGAGAGCAAAAAACTCCCCCAGACATGCAAATTACAATACCCCTGGGGGTGATCAAATGGATACTTGGTGAAGGTCAACAGTGATTAGCAGTAGCAGAACTGCAAATAACCAAATCCATTGCATGAGGAGTTCTCACAACACAATCTGGAGGAATGAAGTCAATAACTTCATTTTTGCAAAATGTGGGAGCTGGTCAAGCTGACATGTGTTCTACAAGCCATGGACTGAAACAAGAAGAATTTGCGCAAGGACACTGCAAGAACTGCCCCCTGCTCCCCGTCCTGAACAGGTACATGACTGTGAACCCTAGATAAGAGGTACAGTGACTTTCTCCTCTCACTATCATGGGATGTTTAAATATATGCAGATAGTCTCCAAGCTACAACCTGAGAAGATTATGCCCTGCCATAACAGCATATTCAGGCCTGTTCTGCCTTTCTTGTGGATTAGCTAGGCTGTACAGAATGAACATTTCCCTGGTAGTTTCAAAGGTTAATTCAGTAAGAGGTCCCTGGCACAGCCTTGCTCACAGCCTCATCCTTTGTAAATGTGTGTCTTCCTAGATAGGGGTATAATGACTCTCAAACAATCTTTCTTTTCCTGGTGGATTTTTGGTGGCTGCCTTTCTATTTCTTTCGCAACAAAGAAGGACTGTTAACATGTAGGTTAAAGGCAAATGTCTTCTGTCAGTCAGGTGTAAATGAAGAAAAACGGATCTGGGAGATGGTGGCTGTAAACAGTGGAAACAAATGAACTTAGAAATTGAGCTATAAGGTATTATACAGAGTACTTCCTCCTACCATGAGACAGGTTGCTGGATCTTCTCAGAGTCACCTAGTAATTCATTGGGAACCAATCCTATACCCATGCATATAGTCCCATTCTGGGTCCTGTTTCTTGGTCACACTAGAGTGTGACAGAACCTTGGGGTGGACCTGACACCAAGATCTCATATCCATACTGCTTAGCCTTTTTTCTATTCTATTCTATTCTATTCTATTCTATTCTATTCTATTCTATTCTATTCTATTCTATTCTGTTCTTTCCTGCTATTCAACAGTAAAATGGATTCCCTCATTACATTATACTATTTATTTTAAAAGATAAAATAAAGCTGCTTTTATTTTTATTTTCTAAATAAAATAATCCCCTCATTATGAAGGCTTACCGCCTTATATAAATTCAATGAATGTACCTATCTTTATCATGAAAAAAATGTGCTTAAGGTCACCTTGACACTGAAACAGGCATATCTGATCACCACTGCACTGAGCAATGCTTAGATAGTACTCACTAACCATGCAGGCTGCGTTTTGTACATGGTTGATTTGGGTTTACTTCCTGCGACATCCTAATCATTTGGAATATCCCTGCCAACGCTACTGTTCCTTGGCAGTGGCTTGCAGTGATATGGAGGCGATCCACTCAACTGAGATGCTTCACACAGCCACCCCTGTGCAAAATGATACTTCCCACTAGGTGGAGTACTGCCATGCCAAAGCATTTGTTAGCGAGGACCACCACGTGGGGTAAATAATATGCCAAGATTGGCAATGGCCTGGATCCCCTTGTTTCATATGAATTTTTAAACACACAGTTGTAATACAGGCCACTACTGAGCTCTGTGCCAGTGTAGCCCACAAATCAATTGTACGCTTCAAGGAAACAATGTCCCCCTTCTTTCCCTCTCTTTTATAAATACCTACATCACATATCCTCTGGCTCCATCATAGTGAAAGTGTTAAAGCTGATGGACTGCAGCCATGAGGAATCCTTCCAGCACAGAGCTACACATGCTGAGTATCGTTCACCGATTCATCTCTATGTCCAAGACACATGCTGAAGCCCCTCTAGAGGGTGACATGTGACTGGTAAACATGAATAGTATGCAAATAGGCAACAGTAGTAGGAAAATAGCCTGGGAGTAACTCTTGGAATGGTTAGAAAAGATCTCCAGGGTTTGTCCTTGGAGGATGCTTCTCCCATAATAATGCCACTGGGAGAGCTTTGCAAGACAGAGGAGGTATACTTGCAACGCTATAACCGTGCACGGGAATGTCTCTCTTGCACTCCAGTGACATGTGCTTCAAATGGGTTGTGTGATACGCAGGAGGAGTTCGATTGAGGCCACCAATTCCACACAATTTAAGAAAAGCATGAGCCCCAGAAGATGGTAATGTCAAATGACACCTCCTTTGAGCTAGATTTCGGCACGTGGTGCAGGGCAAACCTATGAGCCATCTAGCCTCCCATGACCTTGGCCTCATATTCCCGGCAACTGTGTCTTGGGGGCAGATGCCCATGTCATCTTGAAACATTGTTAGATTTTCTCATCACCTGAAAAATAACCACTCTGCTCATTTAAAAAAAATGTTTTTCTCGACAAGCCTCTAAGACGTTGTTCACCCTTCACGATATCCCCATTCTCCTCCTTCTCACACTTCACTGACTCTTTCCCCCTTGCTGCCATCAGAAAACCTCAACAAATTCTTATGTATGCTGCACAATATGGTACGAAACTATCGCTTCAGAAGCAACAGCAAAGGAGAGTCAGGCTGGAGTTTCAGCTCCCAAATTACGGTAAACATCATTTCCATGGTATGGATTTCAGCCCCGGTGATGTTCTTACAAAGCAGAATGCCCCTTTGCACGATTTTTTTTTTTAAAGCTTCAGATAAATGCGCTGCTTTCAGGCCAATCGATATCACATTCTTTTGTTACTGTTGCCTGCAAGGAAGATGTTAAGGGTTGTGGTTGCTTATGGCTGTGACCCACCAAGATCCTTTATCAGGATAACTAGCTTGCGTTTGCCGCAATCCATCTTGATTTCTCCTATGTAGTGCCCATTCCTGAAAAATGAAGTGTCTGTATGAGTTAGGTTTTCAGGGTGGCAGGAGCTGAAATGAAATTGTTTGCTGCTCATTTTATTTCGAGAAAGCTGTGCTCTGAATCTTAGGATCAAGGATGAACTCTGTTTGGAGAGGCTGCCTGTTGTGCTTAAAGCTGGCAGATACAGAGGCCGCATCTGTGTACAGAGCTGCATGTCAGGGGTGGGGAACCTCAGGCCCAGGTGCTGCATGCTACCCCACGCCTCTGTATCTGGCGCTCAGGACTCTCCCAAGGTCACACACCCAGTGTCATTGTGTGTGGAGGGCCACAGGGGCGGTTGCCCCAGGCGCAAAATGGTTAGGAGTGCAAAATTTCAACACCCGGTGCGGCCTCAATACAGTTGCGGACTTGCGTCACTGGGCTCCATTGAAAACATGCGAATCAAGAAGTGACCTTTCCAGATAATAGAGCAACTCTTCTTTTCTTATCCCTGAAGCTGCGATCTCCTGGGTGATGCGGATGCTGTTAGGCAGTTGAATGCGCATGTGTACTCTGTCCGTTTCTCTCCCTCCCTCCCACCCCTCCACGTGGCCCCAGGTGCTGGCAACCCACGCTACACCACTGAACACTCCCGAGCCATGCCGCTTAGTGGCCCTGGTTTGCAGTTTGCACCCTCCTTGAGTGCTGAATATGTCCATGAACTCTGATCATGCTTCTTGCTTGTCTAGATGGAGGATAGAGAGGGATGTGTGTGTCTCTGTGTATGTATGACAGAGCCTACTGTGTAAAGGTAAAATTCAAATGTGTAGTGTCCCCTCTCCTACATTTGCTTCTGATCTTGCCCACCACTTGCCTGTTGTCCCTGGAAGTTTGCTTAGAGATACATGCGGCCCTTTGGCTGAAAAAGGTTTCCCATCCCTGCTGTATGTCAT
Organism: Lacerta agilis; assembly: GCF_009819535.1. Taxonomy (NCBI): domain Eukaryota; kingdom Metazoa; phylum Chordata; class Lepidosauria; order Squamata; family Lacertidae; genus Lacerta; species Lacerta agilis. The sequence goes on along the minus strand of NC_046314.1, from coordinate 69,196,699 downwards.
GAAAACTAAGGCAGTAGGCAGATCTGCCTTAGACCAAGCTTGGGCTCCCAGTACACAGCCACATTCCTTGTCAAATAGCGTTGCATCAGTGGCTAGAAGACAGCTCCAAGCAGGATGCTACAGTTAATGATTCTCCTCCCTCCACTTTTCTTTATGCATCCATGCCTAATTTAGTGAAATTTTGATCCAAATTAACTGGTATTGTGTTGAAGTATGTGTCTTAAATCCCAAGACACATCGAGCCAGATGAAATGAATGTTTATCCCCCAACATATCATTTCTTAACATGAGGTTGAGCTACAAAGTGGTAGCTAATATTACTATTCTTTTCACAAAAATGACACAGGGCTGCTTAAGAAACAAACTGCCGTTTGCTCAGTTCAGAGGTTTCCAGCACACACTAAAGCACGCTGTGTTTTTTAAAAATGTAATATGCCATAAGATCATGAATACAAAGGTTTTCACTTTCCTTTTGCTCTTTATAGAAACACAAAACCATGATATATGCTCATACATCAGCACGGCATAACTTTGTCAATAGTGCAAGAGTTCCTCTGAATAACTTGCTTATTCATCATTCATCATCCTGATTTGCTTACACAAAGCTTACAGGGAGGTTAGACTATGTCTGATCTTTATTGAGCGTTTGTTCTGATTTGTTCACAGTATTGTTTACAGTATTAATCCTGCACTCATCCTGATTTGCTTGCAGGGTGTCTACAAGTCTTCCTGTTCATAATTTGCTTACCTATCCCACACTTTTTGATGCATTTCCCCGACACTCTGCAAACTGCAAAAAGGTCATTGTGCTTGGACTGGGGTGAGGAACCTCCAGCTGGCAGGCTAATCTTGGCCCACCAGGAGGCTCCAATATGGCCCACAAGGCCATTCCCCTCAAACTATACCAACCTGCTGTTGTTACTCCTGATGTCAGTTGGCTGAGTATGCCTGTTCTCAGTAGGGAACCGCAGGAAACAAATATTGCCAAAGCAGCAGGATTTAACCCTCTGCTTTGCAGCTGATGCTCAGTTCAGAAGGATTCCATTCAAACCCCATGGAGACTCTCTAAGGGGAGGAAAACCTTCATTTTATCAGCACATTGAAAATGACATTATTGTTACATCTGGTGATGGGGCCTGTGAGGCCAATCTTGATTAGAATCTGTCTCACAAAGCCGATAGGTTCCCCACCCCTGTGCTGGGGCAAGATGGCATTTTAATTCACTTAAACTGAGCAAGCCTGAAGTCCTCATATGTGTTTTAATCCCTTCTGCAAAATGCTGGCAACCTGGAGGCATCCTGGATATGGCAGAAGAACCCACACTTTCCTTCTAGTGTAGGGGCCAGATGGAGAGGGAAAGGAATGAAGTTTCCATACTGAGCCCTCTTCTGCTGGTTTATTGAGCAGTGCCTCAGCCAAAATAAGGCATCTTCTGTACAAGTTCAATTCGCATGGTCTCTTAGGGCGCCAGTAGCCATTAAGACCATCCATGGTCTTCTGTGAATGACAGATATCAACTACCAGCTGGTTCACAAATCTGTAAACCCTTTTGTTTATGGCTCCCTGCGGTCTTTTCGCTTCAGATAATTCATTACTCGTCTGCCATGGAGCTGCTCATAAGCTGCAAAACACCCTACTCAGAGAAGCTTGAGACTGCACGATGGATTTTACACAATGTATCATGTCAATCAGTTATATGGAGATGTTAATAAGCGGATCTTGCAGACAAAGTATCTTGTCATTCCATAGCTTGGAGATTTGCATAAGTCGAGCTTTTGATGTGATGCTTCGGAGTGGCTTTACAGAAGCTATTTTACTGTGCTGTGTTAATCTGCTTGAAGACCTTTGTGGCGAACGATTCTGTATATGGCCCAACGGAGATCAGTGAGTGCAATATAGTTTTTCTGCTTGCAAAAAAAAAAGGCAGTTGTAGGCTTTCATCTATAGTTTCTTTCCATTTAAGTTGGCCAGAAACATCATCCAAAAACCAGCAAATGTGCAACTGATGAAGATGCACGTTGCAAAGCTTTTCTAGTCCCCATTGAACATAATGGACACAACTGTGGATATGAGGAAGGACATCCACATTCAGGGACGCCAGTCACACACACCAAAGGACAGAGAAAAACAATTGCTTTGGTGCCAATACTGTATGTTATTAGTTGATACTGCCTTGGAGTTAGGAATATTGTGCTCAAGATCATTCTTAGGCCATTCTTTCTAAAAAGGTCACAACAAATTATTATTGGCTGTTTACAGCAATACTAAACATTCCTATTCCCACTAGTGATATTTTTCAGCTATCAAGGAGGACACATTTTATCACCCCACTAGTTTTGGTATCCCCTTTTCAAACATATAAAACATCACTCCTTATTTTCCAGTTATTTTTCAGGTTGCACAGGACTTCTTTTCACCTAATTGAGGGTGCAGATTGTTCCTCAAAATCTAACCAAAATGGGTCAGAATAACTCTCATACAAATTTAGAGATATTTTCTTGTCTCCTGAACAATTGTAAATGGGATTTCTGTCAAGTGACAGAAAATATGAGCTATATTTCTGTAGTTATTTTCTTGGGACAATGTTAATATCTAGTAAGAGATGTGAGGAAAGTCAAATATGATCAGAGTTGCAGGTTTTGTTAGAGACAGGGTGAAACTTTATTTTGGATCAACATTTCAGATTTAGACTTAGATTCTACCCCTTTCGACAATTTCATTTTGATATAAGCAGAGTATACAACCAGCAGTTCAAGCCAGCTTCCACTATGCCAAGTTAGGATTATTTTGTGGGTCTTCTTTGACAAACAAGACCTGCAGCACAGACTACTAGGCGCACATGTACTTCCAATTGTTGGCTTTATCTGATGGTCCTCCTCAATCACGTGCCGATTTTAATCATAGAATCACAATTCCTTCAGGAACCAGTACTGAGAAACCAAAACAAGTGGGAAGAGTGTTGTTCTGATCACATTCTGCTCATAAATGTTCCATAGAAATCTGGTTGGCCACTGTGAAAACAAAATTCTGGGCCAGATAGGCACTTAGTCTCAGCTCGCAGGGCTCTTCTTGTGTTTATGTCTTTGGTAGGGCCATAGTTAGCTGACCCTACAGTTAGTTCTGAAGCCTGCTTTAGTTCAAAATGCATACAGAATGCAGCATCTGCATGCCTGTGATTAGTGGCCCTGGAGTAAAAAATAAAAATAATGCTGGTCGCAGAACACATGCGTGGGTTTTTCACCCAACAGTATCTTATTTAAATCAGGCTTCAATCAACATAGTTTTATTTCTGAAACAATTCTGATCCAATTGCACAGTTATACGATGCCAGATTTAAAATAAGGCAAATTAGAACAATTTGATTAGTGGAGACTTTCAAAGATTTGCCACCCTGCAAGAAGCTAAACCCATTATAGAAGTTTGGCCATTTCATTCTCTGCATGTCCTTGTTTTCTGCCTTCAATCATGTTATATCAGAATCTTTTTAATTGGATTAAGCTGACAGCTTATTATCCAAATTAAGTGGACATCAGCCATCTCAACTAAATAGCTCTGTTGATTAATAAAGGGCCATTTAAAAGAAAGCCAACTTGGGGGGAAAAAATCAAAATGACAAAATACTAAGTAAAATTGATAGTCACTCTACTTCAGTTTATTCTTGATGTTTTGAGTGGAAAAAAAATCAAAGCTGGGCAGAAACTCACTAATTAAAATGGTCCCAATTAAATGGTTAGGAATATCTAGCAGATGCCAACTTTGTTAAAGTAATTCACATTGCTTTCAGCCTATTTGAAAGACAAAACAAATAAATAGTTATTACAAAGTAATCAAGTCAGTTTTGGAACATTGTGGCTCTGCTGTACCACAGTGTGTGTGTGTGTGTGTGTGTGTGTGTGTGTGTGTGTGTGCACGCTCTGGTACCTGGAGCAGCGCAATGCTCTTCACCCGGGGGTGAGGCCATGGGGGCAGGGCAAGCGTCCCAGGGGGCGAGACACCTCTTGGGGTGGAGCAAGCCGCCCATGGAGGGAGTTGCGGGCAGGCAGTGCACCAAATGTCACCCCCCCCTCAATGATGACACCCACGGTGGGCTGCCCCCACTGCCTCCCTTCCTCTGCCCCTGCATATAATCCCAGGGGCTATAGGATGTTTTGGGTGGAGTGGGAGGTTAAATAATGTAATTTGGCAAATCAATGAATTTGAGAAATCCTCCTTGAAAGCCATCCAAGATGGTGGCCAACTTATCATTGCCACTCAGCTGTGTATTCTTGTTGACACCTGTACCCCTTGATAAGTTTCTGTTTGTTACTAATAATAATAATAATAATAAACAATAATTTTATTAATTATACCCCACCCACCTCAGCCACTCTGGGTGACTCCCAACAGAATAGTAAAAACAAAATAAAACATCAAACATTTAAAACTTCCCTAAACAGGGCTGCCTTCAGATGTCTTCTAAAAGCCAGATAGCTGTTTATTTCCTTGACATCTGAAGGGATGGTGTTCCACACGGAGGGCGCCACTACCGAGAAAGCCTTCTGCCTAGTTCCCTGCAACTTTGCTTCTTGCAATGAGGGAACCAGTGGAAGACCCTTGGAGGTGGACCTCAGGGTCCGGACTGAGTGATGGGGGTGGAGATGCGCCTTCGGGTATACTGAGCCGAGGCCAAGGTAGGTGGAGAAATCCAGCCAGATGGGTTGGGGTACAAATAATAATAATAATAATAATCATCATCATCATCATCTTTGGCAATCACTCGTAGCTGAGTAAGATTGTCTTCCATAAACACGGTCTTAACAGTGAGTCCGTAAGTGACTGTGGAGACCAATTCTGGATTGACACGTCCTTCCACAGCAGGGACATAGGTTTCTGGATGGGAGTTGACCACAGTGAGGATTTGCCGAATGTACCTTCCTCTTAGCATGTTTCTCCCTTTCATCCTGGGTTTGTGCTTCTTCAAAGGCTATTCTCTAGTTGGAGTGCTTGCAGGCCAGTGTTTCCCAATTATCTGTGCTTAAAAAATTTGCCTTGAGAGTGTCTTTAAACCCCTTTTGTTTTCCATTCTTAAGTTGGGAATAGAGTACAGTGGTACCTCAGGTTACAGACGCTTCAGGTTACAGATGCTTCAGGTTACAAACTCTGCTAACCCAGAAATTATGCTTCAGGTTAAGAACTTTGCTTCAGGATAAGAACAGAAATCGTGCTCTGGCGGCTCAGCGGCAGTGGGAGGCCCCATCAACTAAAGTGGTGCTTCAGGTTAAGAACAGTTTCAGGTTAAGAACAGACCTCCAGAACGAATTAAGTACGTAACCAGAGGTACCACTGTAGTTGTTTTGGAATGTGATAATCAGGCATCATTTGTACACACACACACAAAGAGAGAGAGAGAGAGCGCACAGGGCAATATAGTACAGTGTACCTGCTTAAGGCTCACTTTTTTGAGAGAGAGAGAGAGACAGAGAGCCTAAGGGGTAGTGAGATGTGGTGATTAATTTTTGGAGGGAGGGGAGGAGTATTCAGCCAGAATCGTGTTCTTTCTGCTAGGTCTGCTGAGTAGCACTGCAGAGGCCCAGACACTCCACATCCATCATTTGTTTGAAATGTCGCTTCTCTGCTTAATGACGGGTTGTCTCCAGCTTTCTGTGTCCCACATTTTCCTTTTTCCCTATCTTTGAGAGCTCTATAATGTTCTGCACTTCTCTCTATTTTCCTTTTTGCCTTTTTGTAGTATCACCCACCTAAATGATTGTAATGGAACAAGTTGTTCCTGATGCTATCTGGCAAGGATCGAAGAACAAAATATTTTGATTGCATTTTGTACCACTGAAGGGAGAAAGTGAGCCAGGATGATGCCTCTGAAGCCTTACCTATTGAAGAAACAAAAGGCCCTCGTTCCTACAGCACTTATGTGTCATTCTCGATGACTAGGTGTGATTATTAGCTCACCGACAAAAATTGCTGCTGCTTCCATTTAAAAAATGAAAGAAAGAAAAAAACGAGCTGGCATTTTATACACACCACCTAAATACAAACAGCATGATTACAGGGCAACATTTTCTCCTGCAAATGTACCATTGAATGAATATGGAAACTGTGCATGAGCACCAATGTGCTGTTGCACATATCCCATGAATTGTACTGGTGTTTAGGCAGACGTGTCCCTTTGTCTGTTCTCTGTTTCTGTTTTAACTATAGTTAATAGACGATCAATAGATTGTCACAACTTATAGTTTGAGTAATTTAGATGGTGTCTGAAAGAAGGTTATTTACCATAGCTCCATTCTCTTTCCTGTTATGGATTGATCTTTTGGCAAAAAAAGGGGAATGCCCAGTGACATTCCTCTTTAATTAAAGAAGAATGAAACGCTCCATAGAACCTCTCTTTCGTTTTTTAAAGAGGTATTGCTGAGCACATGTTAATGAGCAAATATTCTTGCCATTTCAGCAGAGGCAGAGGTGCATGTTATTACAGAGCTTAAAGGTATGGCATCTGCTGTACTAATAAAACTGGAATACAAAGTACTTTCGTTACTCTCTCTCTTCCTCTTTCTTCAGCCCTGACTCCTTTGGAAAGTGGCAGGCTCTCCTCAGGGGCATAGGAAGGGAGGGGCGGAGGGGGTGGGCCGCAATGGGTTCCACTCTGGGAGGGGTGGCAAGATGGCCCCTGGCTCCCCGCAGCTGTAGAGCAGCTGAGGGTGCGCGCTTGCACGGTGTCCGTATGGGCTGCCGCTCTCTCGCACCCTCCGTACGGGCGTCCGTATGGGATGCAGCTCATGTGCCAGCCCATATGGACGCCGTCCAAGCGGCAGCCCGTACGGAGTGTGCATGTGCAGCATTCTGTACTGTGTGCACATGCGTGGGATGCCGCACATGCGCACTCCGTACAGGCTCCGCCGCTCCAGGTGCCAGAGAGGGTTCCTCCGCCACTGACTCTCCTTCCTTTGGAGGCTTTTAAGCAGAGGTTGGATGGCCATCTGTCATGGATGCTTTTGCTGAGATTTCAGCATTGCTGGGTTGAACTAGATGACCCTTGGGGTCCCTTCCAACTGTACTGTTCTATGATGTATGGCTAAAATTTGAAGAAAAAGGAAAATGCCAGAAAGCAAATAAGTGCCATCAAGTCCCTCTGTGACCTGCTTCATTTCTTCTGAGAGCCAGTGTGGTGTAGTGGTTAAGAGTGGTGGATTTGTAATCTGGGGAACCGGGTTCGTGTCTCCGCTCCTCCACATGCAGCTGCTGGGTGACCTTGGGCCAGTCACACTTCTTTGAAGTCTCTCAGCCCCACTCACCTCAAGAGTGTTTGTTGTGGGGGAGGAAGGGAAAGGAGAATGTTAGCCGCTTTGAGACTCCTTCGGGTAGTGAAAAGCAGGATATCAAATCCAAATCCAAACTCTTCTTCTGCATTTGTTTGATTGGTAGCAAAGCTGCACATCTGCTCCCAGAATAGAAAGTTAGCCTCATGCTCAGGGCTATGCCTTTCTTTACTGAAGATCTTGTGTTTGGGTAATCTCTGTAGCACAGAGATTGAAATCTGTTTTGTACACAGAAGGTTCCAGTTTCAATTCCTGGCCACTGTAGGTAGTGCTGGAAAAGACCCCAGTCTTAAACCTCCAACAGTCACAGTGGTCAAGGAGAAACAATCAGGGATGGCTGCTGCCTCCTCCATATCACAGCAACCACTGCCTGAAGTGGTTGCCTAACTCTGCCTAATGGCAGAGCCGGTGCTGGAAAGTGAAATGAAATAAAGAAACAATCCCAGGGCCAAGCCATGTCGAAGGAATATATTCAGATCCTATAACCAGGGGCAGATATACTATGAAACTAATGAAGCTTAAGCTTAAACTTCAGGGCCCCTAATCCCAAAAGGGCCTTACATGCAATGTTAGTTAACATTGTTTTAAAAAATTGGGTCCAGTAGATCTGATTTGAGTCACATGACTCAAATTGATTCATTTTTTGTTGCATATATTTAAACAACCCCAAAGTCTGAGAGTCAGTAGCTGTAAAGGTGTGGCGATCTGTCATGTAACAACCCCATTGTAGAAGATAATTGTGGTTACCCAGAGCTTGTTGAAGGAGCCCTCATGACAGGGCCCCCAAATTGTAGGTCCATCACTGCCTGTAGCACTCATTATCAGCTAGGTGACAATGCTTCTTATGGTGTGGGTAGGTGCTAAACATATTAGGAACAAAGGAAGCTGCCTTATTTTGAGTCAGGGCTTATCCACACTTTTCTTTTGTCCTGCTCTTTCCAGTCACAGGTCTGCACTTAAAAGCTCTGTGTCCAAGTGGGTTTATTTTTTGCCCTGCAAAAGCTCACTCTTTAAAGCTTATTTGGAGCAAATGACCCAGCAGGTTTTCTGCTGCTTGCCATTTGCTCTGATTGAGCTTTAAAGAGTGGGTTTTTTTTATCAGGAATGCTAAAAAAAACCAAACACTTAGAAATGGGGCTTTTAAGTATAGGCCATGCCTAGAAAGAGTGGAGGAAAGGTAAGTGTCGATAAGCTCTCAAACTATTTATGCATCTAAGCTCAGCACTGCCTACAATGAATGGCCTCTTCAGGGTTTCAGGCAGGATTTGTTCCCAGCCCTACCTGGAGATGCCCCAGATTGAAACTGCATATAAAGCAGATGCTAAAACATGTAAATAAGGCAATGGTGATTCCAACAAACAAGGAAATAAAAAGGAAGAAAACTCAAACTCCTAACACAAACAAAAACAAAGAACTGCATTCTGTTCCTAACTCTGCACCATGTTTCTTCTTACAACCCTTATTTTAAGTAGGCTTTGTACAATTTAAAAAATGCCCAACAAATTCAACATACTGCACGAAAGCAGTTATTATACACATAGAAATGTTATTATATACATAGTAATGCTCAGGATTTGGGAGCATCCAGGTCAGGAGTCCTGCCTTTCTTGGGGCATTGTAATGCACATCCAACCCTTTCCCACACCACTTAAAAAAAAAAAAAACAATGCAGGAGTGACTTGCAGCTGTCCCATGCCACTAAAATCTAATGATAGATGCTAAGCAATGTGACTGCTGGCCAAAGGAAATAATTGTTAGAGATGTGTCTCCTGACCTTGGACAAGATGATCACATTCTTCCTGGAATGCAGATAATAAGGACATGATCTATGCAGTGTTTAGAAGGTTGAATGGTGTAACTGAATTGTCATCATGAAGATAAAGTATCTTGTTCTGGTAAATTGGAAGGGCCTTCGGTACTGGTGGGCAGTAAACTCTGACAAGCACTTTTAAAGGCTGTGAATCTTCCTTAATTTCTCTGGTTATTGCTTTGTATATTCTCAGCAGAAGAGCAGAGCTGGAGGACAAGGAGAAGGTACCTTCCATATTAATACCACCGGGGATATTTCTCATGCACACTAACACAAACAAAGCAAGTTGCTGAAAGTGGCGACTTCCAATTGATGATTCATTCACAAACAGACCCTCCAAGACATTCACTCTGCTGCAACCCTGCATCTCCATACATCTCTCAGCCATTCGTAACACTGAACGCAAAGAAGCAGCTGCTTCTTTGAATATCTCTAGGAAAACAAAAGTATTAGCTTTAGTGCAATATGGAATTGGCCTGCATCGTCTTTAATACACCATCTACTGTTTGCTCTGTGTCGAAAGCTTACATAAAAATAAATAAATCTTTGAAATGTGCCTTATACTTTTAACTCAGCCTTGTATTATTCTGTGGTTCCTGAGCTATAAACTCTCTTCCATAAAGTGTGAAGAATCTCGAGTGTGTGAAAGACGTTGGACACAGGGGGGTTGGATATATGAGACTGCATAATATTCTCAAACGCCCATGGATCACAGGGCTGCTCGCTATCAGATTAAACTTCTTGTTGTTGCAGCTTCCAGGGAAATGGGAATGATGAGATGAACACTTGCTTCTCCAAAGCGCTATTAAAGAAATGAAGGGTCTTATTGTCTAATTTGAACTGAATAAACCATCTATCTAACACAAAGCAGTGGGATTTTAGGATGACCTACCTAGTTCCATTAAAGTGAACGTGGAGGTGCTCGTTGCCTTTCTGAATGTCGCTCTGCACATGGGTGGCACTGTGGTCTAAACCACTGAGCCTCTTGGGCTTGCCAATCAGAAGGTTGGCGGTTCGAATCCCCATAACGGAGCGAGCTCCCATTGTTCTGTCCCAGCTTCTGCCAACCTAGCAGTTTGAAAGCATGCCAGTGCAAGTAGATAAATAGGTACTGTTGTGGCGGGAAGGTAAACGGCATTTCCATACACTCTGGCACTCATCATGGTACTCCATGGGACAGAAGCAGTTTAGTCATGCTGGCCACACGACCTGGAAAGCTGTCCGTGGACAAATGCCGGCTCCCTTGGCCTAAAAAGCAAGATGAGCGCCGCACCCCATAGTGACCTTTGACTGGACTTAACGGTCCAGGGGTCCTTTACCTTTACCTTTACACGTAGGCGGATGGTGCACAGAGATGGTGCACTTTGAGATGCACCTGCAGTGCTCATGGTAGATTTGAGGTAACACAAAGAGCATGCTTGCTGGAATGCAGTCTAAGAAGGACAAGATCTGTGCAGTGTTGAGAAGGCTGAATTGCACTGTCTAGTGTGAGGTGAAGAATCCTGTCTGTTTTACACACAGGCAAAACCAGAAGTGAGATAAGGTAATAGCTCACCTACAATAGGGTTTCATTTTCTCCTGGTTCACTATGTGTGTCTTAGTGGGGATCTTGTAGAAACAATCACTGCGCTGACTTTTGGGGATAGACTGTTGCTATCCCCTCACTTGGGTCCTGTATTTGCAGTGACCTTTTTTAGTCCTAAGAACCTATGTATTTACAAGTGCTGCAAGGACAACATGCATATGCATTCAGCACATGATGGCTGGGCACATGCTCTCTGACATTGCTGGCGACTTTGAATGCTAGATCACCCAAATGTGGCCCTTGAGCTGGAAAATGTTTTTCCCATTCCTGGTTTAACAATCTCAACAATGAAACAACACTTATAGTGGGCTTCTGAAATGAAATGCATCGCTATTGGGCTTTTGCGTGAAAGCACTCTGAGCTCAGTTCCAATCCTGAAATCAAACTCTCAGGCTCAGAATGTGCTCAGAGGCATCCTGCTCTTAAACTCTCACTCTTGTTTGTAGTTCTGTGGCTCCTGGTAGAAAACAAAGGAGACATGACAAGCCTTGATGTTTGCTCACCCCTGCTATACAAGACAGGCACTGGTCAAAATACTGCATATTTGTTACATATTTACATAGAGATCCTAAGAAGCAGGTGCAGTTGCCTGCCTCTTTACAAAGCAGAGAATTCAGCTTTTTGAAAACCCAGTAGGTTGTGCTTCTAGGGTCTTTTCCTTTTTAGGGGGAAATGATTATTATTTTTTTACTCTTTATCTATCTCATCCCAGAAGGCTACTGAACTGACACTCTCTGTGCACCTGCGTTGACAACTGTGTATATTGCATGTAGTTGCAGAGACCTCTGCTTCTCCTTTAGTTAGCTGGGTTACTTCAGTATTGAGTGATTTTCCTTTGTTTCCCGTGTGCCACTAGTCAGTTCTTCAATAAGTCGGAGGAGATGTTTTCCCTTGCGATGGGCAAGGGATGTGGAATCCAATGTTTTCAGCAGACCTGTCACAGCTAGTGAATTCATTAAGACAGGTAGACCTCTATAAAAGGTCAAGAACGGTAACCTTTTCAGCTTTGCTACTCCTTAATCTCATTAGCTACTTTTAAAAAGTTATAGTGTCTCTTTTCAAGGGATGAGGTTTGCTATACCAGGCGGCCAGCTAAAAATAGAACTTGGGTTTGGCCTCAGACCCCAATGACAAAGTGGTTTTGTTCAGTTTCTGAAATATACAGCTATTGACTTGGCTTTTCAAATGATCAGAAGAAGGGCAATAACTAGGTCATATTTGCTGAAGGATGATGAAAGCTTATGGTGGCAAAGATCTTTGCACATTTAAAATTTTTATTATTATTAAGTTTTCAATTTAACATTTCAAAATAAACATTTTACAAACTTTAAAATATCCAATGACTCCCCTTCTCCTCCTTCCATGGTTCATTTTATGTATCAGACATTCTTGCATATTTTACTATAACCATTCTAATCAGTTTTCCACTTTTACATCCATCAAAAATGATTTACTCTGTTGAATTTATCTTAGTGCTGCCAGTGTTTTCAGCTGTATACAGTTATTTTTCATATATCCAATAAATGTTTTCCACTCTTCTTTAAATATATGTTCTTCTTGCTCTCTTATTCTATGTTTTAAATCTCTAAGTTCTGCATATTCTATCAACTTATAAGTTGCCAGTTTTCTTTAGTTGGGACCTTGCTCACTTTCCATTTTTGGGCTAACAAAACACAGGCCGCAGTTGTTGCATATATAAATAACCTTTTCTGACACCTAGGAATTTATGTCTGGGTTATTTCCAACAAAAAGGACTCTGTGGTTGTTGTTTTTTTTGGAAAGTTGTTTTAAACATTTTTTTCAATTCGTTATAAATTATTTCCCAATATACTTTTACCTTTTTACATGTCCACCACATGTGAAAAAAGGTTCCCTCTGCTTCTTTACATTCCCAACATGAACTGCCCCAAAATGCCAAAATCAGAAGCCGGTTCGCTGAGGTAGCGACACCGGCTTCCTTCTCCCCTTGTGGCAAACCAGACGTCAGCAAAGATCTTTGCACATTAACCCAGGAGAATCACCTTCATGGGTGACGTTACAACTAACAGGGGTAGGCAACATGGTGCCCTCCAGATGTTTGGGACTACAATTCACATCAGCTTCAGCCAGCATGGTCAATGGTCAGGGATCATGGCAGTTGTTCTCATCGGATAAGACCATAATGGCTGTCCCTGGTCTATAGTATTCTTGCTGAGATTCAGTGTGAACTACAAGTAATAACTGAGGAGAATAAACGGCACCAGCACATTACATGGGAGGTGACTGATTGGCCACCCTGACATTTTCTTTTCATTTTAATGAAATGTAGCCATGTGACCAGGCTGCAGGGCGGGATTGCCTGTCTGAAGTTAAAGTTAAATGGGCCAATCAGAGCCCCCCTCTAGTAGGCACCTTACTTTAGTCACAGCCTAGGGGAAAGTGGAGCTGGGACTGGGATTCTATGCTTTGGGTACATGCTAAAAACACACTCACAGGTTCTTTTTATTACCCCTTATCTTATCCTCAGATTAGTCAGATATGAAGCATACTGCTGGTTATTGTTGGTATCTGAAATTATTGTAGTTTTATTGGTTTTATGCTATTTTATTCTGTGCTGTTCTTCTTTTGCATGCCACTCTTTCTTTTTTTAAGTTAAGCATTTTCTGCAAAAACAAACTCATATGTGCTCGTTTTCTGGGGACCAGTCCTAGTGTTTACATCACATGATGGGCTTGTACTAGGTGACTTCACTTAGGGGCTGATGTTCAGCTTGGCAACATGAAGTTAGAGAAGGATATGAGATACCCAACACTTTTGTTAGAATAGAGGAGCACAGACTTGGGTTTGGGGCTCCTAGATTCAACACCCATGAACTCACCTTGCTTATAACACTGGTTTGATTAAGTGGGACCCCTGCTCTGAGATGTGTGGGGCTAGGATGGTTGGCACAGAGAAGTGTAACAAGGGCACTCTTTTTGACTTTTCTGAACACCTGCCTAAGACTGGGCTTCAAGGACAAAGTGAAATGAGTATTAGGCCTGAAACGTATAAATATATATATTCCATTCCATTTCTTTTACCACTTCAGAAGGGAATCATAAAATATAATTTTACACTGTGTTTTCTTCTCAATAAATGGCTTTTTAGTTCCTCCTATGATTTGCTCTATCAGATTTGCTGAATAAAAACTCTTGATGTAGCCCAAGGGCAGCCTTAGAAATCAGTGCGCCATGAGTTTTCCTGTAGCTGAGATACTGAGGATTCATCAGTATGTTCTATAAATTCTTGAGCCTTCTCTTCCTCTACCATCTCTAAGAGTTCTTGCTCAATTTCACATTCTAAACACCTTAGGGAGACTTAGCACTGGCAGAGTCCCAGAGAAAATTAACCAGCAGATCTCATTTGGGGCGTTTCTCTTCAGATCCAAAACACTACACAGCTGATCCATCTAAAGGTTATTCCAACGATGAAGGATACCAAACCCACCATAGAAGAATTCTATTAGCATATCATGCGCATGGATCTAAAGTTCTATTGTCTGTCCTGGTCATGGCTCCAAATTCTGATAAATTGGCAGTTCTCAGAGAGTAGCACTTCAGATGGACCACGTTCCTTCTAAAGGAAAACTCAGTGCACTGGATTGGATTGGAAGCTGATGCAAAATACAGACTTCAGAGTTGTGACCGTTTGCAGCGTCCGTGTCCTCACTGCAAGTTCCTCCATGCCAATTTCTTGGAAAATTGTTATTGATGGGTCCAATGTTCTAGGAGTTTAGCAAAGGACCAGTTCTGGTTTCTGAATCAGTTCTTAATCCCTTGCTGTGAAGCTCTGTTCCCACCCTCTTCATATAAGGAGAAAAGCTCCCACATACAACAACAACAACAACAACAACAACAACAACAACCTATTATTTATACCCTGCCCATCTGGCTGGGTGGCTCCCAACAGAATATTAAAAATGTGATAAAAACATCAAACATTAAAAACTTCCCTAAACAGGGTTGCCTTCAGATGCCTTCTAAAAGTCAGATAGTTGTTTATTTCCTTGACATCTGATGGGAGGGTGCCACTACCGAGAAGGCCCTCTGCGTGGTTCCCCGTAGCTTCACTTCTCACAGGGAGGGAACTGCCAGAAGGCCCTCGGAGCTGGACTTCAGCTATTAAAAGAATGAGAGGTTTAGAGCATGTGGGGGCATGTCTCTCTCTGCGTGGGGAGCCTGTGGCCCTCCAATGTGGCCAATGGTCAGAGATGCTGGAAAATGAAGTCCAAGTGTCTGAAGGTTCCCTGGTTGCCCACCCCTAGTTCAGAAGGAGCCAAGCTCCTGGAGTATCGCGTGGGTAGTTAAAGAGACTTGGCAAGAAATACGTTTTCTATCGCTGCAACACAGCAATAGCCAACAATGCCAAAGCAGTGCCAATGTACAAAACAGAAAAGCAGAGTATGATGGTTTTGCAGCCTGACACACTGTGCATTGAAGGTACAGTTGATGCAGCCTGATGCTAAGCATGATTACTAAGCAGTAAGTCCCACGAAGGCTTGGTCTACACATGCAGAAGAATAATGTGGGGATGAGGCAAAAGGCTGAGATGATAGAATGGTGGTGGGTTCCAGTTCTGAATGCTTCTCCACAGGGGTGGGGGGGGGAACTACCCTATAAATAGAAAACTAGCATATCAGGTGGGGAGAGATTCCATCAAAGCCTTTTGCCAGCTGTTCTCTTTTTCTATTATAGGGCATTTTAAAAAACAACTACAGAGGAGACTATTTTTTTTAAAAAATGGAATCACTCTGCAGCAGCTGGACATATTGCAGACAAAGGAACAACCAGTGATGGCCTGGTGTCAGTGAGAGTCATCCCAAGGGGGAGACATCAAAGGGTCTTATCCCTTTGGTTTCTTCCCATCTTGGTGCAGTTACAGAGTAAAGGACTGCACCCCCTTGAACAACGCAGAAGGACCCAGAGTGAGAGGCAAGGAGGTGGAGATCCCTCAGGATGAGATGAAAGGAAAGCTCCCAGGTGAGAGGGTTTGTCATTTTTTTGAGTAGGAGGCAGGAGAGACAATACTGTAAAAGCTACTTTTTTTTACAGAGAGAAGTCATTCCGATTTTATGTGCTGCTGAAGTGAGCACTACAGAGAGAAGTATATTGTTATGAGTTTGGTGGGGTCAGTCTGGATGATATCCTGAGTCCCCTCCACATCTGTAAACCTCTGTATGGAGGCTAGAAGTGGTAGGAGAAAACTGGCTGAACCAGTCGAGCCAGTCACTTTGTTAAGGTAATGATTTTAGCTGCTCACCTAAGAACCTAGCACCTGCATCTTAAAAGAATGAGCTAAGATGCTACAGTCTCCATTGATCTTCATTCCAAGGAAACTGAGGCCCAGGTAAAGTGCAGGCACCCAGGTGTCTCTCAATGCTCAGAGTTTGGGGTGGCACATAACAATATGCACTTTGTACAGTTTTTGCACTTAAGGTATGATGCTGCTGATTTCTCCCTTCCCTTCTTTTTCAGGAGGCTGCTGTTATTGGATATGTATTACGTTTTATAGTTGCACCCGAGATATCTAGGTAATAACTTACGTTGTGACTTATGAGTCTCTGTATTTCGCAGTCTGAAGTGGTGGAGTCCATTTGGCCACTTCAGCACTTTCCCATCTATTTTGCTGCTTGTGTAGACCGGGCCTGAGTCCAAAGGAGATTATTCCCAGGTAAGTGTGCATAGGATTGCAGTTTCCAAATAACAATAACACTGCACATTTCAGAGTTCATACACAGAGAAACTGTCACTCAGCAGAAAATCATTTCCCCCCTATTTGGGCAGAACAAGCACTATGCATATATTTAAAAGCTCTTGGATTCAAAATGCAATCATGTGGAAGGTTTAGGAAATATGGTTTTAATGTTGAAACAGCAGACTGGTCACAAGGTTCACGAGTGTGGCTATATCTATCCTTGGCTTCCCAGGCTCAAAACTCCATCATTAAAGGGGGGGGAAGTGTCGTGTAGTTTAAGCTTCCCATTGAAATGCCTAAGAAAACATTAAGCCAGCAAAGGTGGAAAAGTTGATAGAAAAGCAGTGGCTGGAAAAGATGAGAGAAAAGCATTAGTAACTCACTTTAATTTTCTTTTCACGCATTTACAATATTGCTAAAACTTCCTCATTCGGGGTACTTTGAGGCTCACGGAATTGGTTCAGAATAGTGCCGAGTCCAAAATGGAGAGGGAATTAGTTAATAAATGTACCCGACGGAAGTGCGTGTGGCTTGAGAATGAGGATGAAGATAAGCACACCTGGCAGACACTCTGCATTGACCAGGGAACTATTTTTAAACAACGTTTCTCTCCACCCCACCCCACCCCGCACTTTCCCTCTGGAAAGCCTTGAATCACCTCTGCATTCAACAGCATGCTCAGT
Source organism: Lacerta agilis (assembly GCF_009819535.1). Taxonomy (NCBI): domain Eukaryota; kingdom Metazoa; phylum Chordata; class Lepidosauria; order Squamata; family Lacertidae; genus Lacerta; species Lacerta agilis. The sequence goes on along the minus strand of NC_046314.1, from coordinate 69,179,596 downwards.
CCTGCCCAAATGTGAGGCTGCAGCAACTATTCATTCTGGCTGACGCTCTGCCACAGCTGAAGAGCCTCGACTCACAGAGCAACAGGACCCAGAAGGAGATTCTGGGATGATTCCGCTTATGTATGCACATCATCTGATTTTCTGTAGGATTGTGGCACCCACACACCCCATAAAACATAGATGTGACACAAAAGCTGGGGTTTAAAATGGCACCAAGTATATCAAATCATTTCAACTGGATCTACATGTGAGTAAAACTGTGGTGTGAACTCGCTCAAAGAGTGCCGGCTCCTAGAAATTTGAGGGATGGGAGCATAATCCCTCAACCTCAATCTCTGGGTTAGGACATCAGAGTAGTTAACTCACTCCACCTCCAATGGTGCTGAGGGAATTTGGAGCTCCTTATGACTCCCCCCAAGCTATGAAGCATTAAGCAGTAGAGCCAGCTAGTCCTCAAGTACGGTTCCTGTCCCTGCCCTTCCACCTTGTGGCGTTGATGGGCAAATCTGAGGAAGAACCACTTCATCTCCAAGACACAAGGTGCTCAGCAATTATTTCCCCTTCTATCCTGATTTATCCAACCCCACACTGTATTTGCCCAAAGAATGGCAAACAAAGGCCCTAAAAAACCGCCTGATGACCAAAGGCTATGTGACATAGGCAAAAAAACATCCAAGAAATCCAAAGCCAATTAGTACCTGAGGGGAAAAATTCCTATATAATTGGGAACCATGTCAAAACCCACAGTATAACAAGGACCAACCAAGTCACACTGGAGCAGAAGGAGGAGCTTGTGTCATGCTCAGGTAAACTAATTTGCAGCTGGCTCCAACAGTTGTCTGTGTCTCAGGGTGCAAAAGTTGCTTCACCTCCCACAAACCAGGCCACGGAAGGTGATGGAGCGAGAATCACTACAGATCTCATGATTTGCACCTGATGGTGTGAACTTATTCTAGAGGTGGGTGAATCTGACAATTTCAGCCTCTCATTTTCCCAATTTTAAATTATGTTCTCCGCATTCCCGCATCTGGTGTTTGTTTTAAGTCCTCATCAAAATTTAACAGAGTTTGGTGCATATTTCTCCTTATATGCAGATTTTTTTGTATGCGGTTTTGCCCAAGATACAGATTTTTTTGCAAAAGAATTCTCCTCATACAAGACATTATTTGTATGATTTTTTCCCCCCAGAGGGGAGTCCTCAAGCTTTGCTGCAAAGTATTTTCTTGCCTTATTACCCTAGAACAGACTACCCAGAGGTGGGCCTTGGCGGCTCAAATTTCAGCAGTGCCCTGTGCGACGACAAATTCTGGCACCCTCTTCCTCTCACCTTCTGTTTGACGTCATACATAGTTGCAGCACCTGCTGCGGCACCCCAAAAGCTCAGCACCCAATGTGACTGCACCTGTCAGGCGCTCCTAGATCAGCCTTTGGATTACCTTAAATGTTTTGATTAGTTAAAGGATCTGCAACTGCTCCTTCTAATCTCTTACAACCCAGTTCTCAGTTCTGGAGAATAGGGTTACAGCAGCTTTACCAAACCTTGCTAGAGCTGCCGCTTGTTGTTTTAGCCTGTAAAGTGACAACGGTGGCATGATGCTTTATAAAACCGAAACATTATTTTCTTCCTGCCAAAAGGAAGTTCAGCTCACATAAATTTTACCCGTTTATTGGTGCTTTATCTCTTTACCACTGTCGCACAAATGCAAAATCTGTCCCCTTGCCAGGAGATGCCTGTGTTTCTCTGAGAAGGCAGAAAGCAGCTTTTACTAGCGACCCCAGACCTTTCCTTCTAATTATCTTCTGTGTCACATGGATGCATCTTTACAAGCTCCATGCACCCAGGCCTATTGAAATCAAGTGATAAACCCCACCAAGGGACATCTGTGTCAAAACGTGGTGTGTGCGCGCTGGGAGGAGAGAACAAATAAGAAAACACAGCAGCAGAAAAGGGTAAGAGAAGCAAGCTCAGAAGCAGCAGCTGCTAAAGAGCTAATCTGGAACAAAATAGGATATCGGTTGAATGTGTCACATTTACAATTTACGAGGGACCAGGAATTCAGTCCATTTCCCGATAATGCAAGTTTTAACTTATTTTTAAATGGTTTTCTGATATTCATGTTGTAGAGCTGGCATTAGAAGGCCAGCATTGTCAGGCACCAGGTAGTTGGAGTCTTTCAGGAGCTAATGACTCCTGTGTGGTGCTGCCCTGCCTGGCATTGGTGCCAACTCCCTATGGCCCTGGGTGCCCAAGCACCCACAAAATTCCCTGTGAAGGGTCCCGGCACCCACAAATTTTGGCGCTGGGGCCATGCATGCTGCATGGCACCCATGGCCCCGGGCACCCATGGTCACTGGGCCAAGCTGGCACTCCTGCCACCTGGTAAACCACTGAACTGCAGAGGAAGTTTCTGGATTGACTCCACCTACCCAGACCGTGGTGTGGACTCTACTGCTGGCCCATACCCTTCAACGATTCTCCGATGAAAATAGAATCATCCTAGTCCATAATCATAGGAAGTTTCTGGATTGACTCCACCTACCCAGACCGTGGTGTGGACTCTACTGCTGGCCCATACCCTTCAACGATTCTCCGATGAAAATAGAATCATCCTAGTCCATAATCATAGTAACAACTAGATAAAGATTTAGAGAGAATGTGATAGGGAGAAAAGGGGAACTGCTATGTTGCTGTTGGTGGGAGATACCAATACCTGTAGAGTATTCATCTGCAGAGAATACCTGAACATTTAATTTGGTTGCATGGCTGACATTAGGGCAGAGGCACAGTCTTCGGCCGTGCATTTCTCTCCTCATAAAGCGAGCATAACCCCGGGGGAAAATAACGGCAATTAAAGAACTCACTGACAACCCCCCCCCATATCATATTCATACACACAGACCTCGAGAGACTTATTGTGATGGCCTGGGAGTCAGACTCTGATGCTGAACCTGAGGGATCCCAACCTGCACAGGATTCCCCGCCTCCAGAACCAGCTGAGCCGGGGCCAGGGCTTGAGCCTGAAGGATCCCCACCTGTGCTGGATCCCCAGGTGCAGGCATCAGCAGAGTCTGCTCTGGCTCCTGATGGGAGGGAGGACCCATTGCCTGCAGGTGCTCCACTCCCAGCCTCTTCAGAGGAAGCTGAGGCATCCCCTGGGTCCAGTAACCCACCAGCCTCTCCTGAGCTACAGAGGCTCAGGGCAGAGAGGCGAAGGGAGTTAAGTGTCTGCAGGAGGAGTGCTCGCCTCCAGGCCCGGAGGAGAGGCGAGTCTCCGGAGGATCGGGACCGCCCTAAGCATAGGGCCAGATAAAAGCCAGCCAGACCCAGCCCAAGTTGCGTGAGCAACTTAGTTGCAAGCGTGTGCTCAACCTGCAACCTTGTGCCTGAACCTGCCTTGGACCTTGACCTGCTCCCTGCCTCGCTCCCCGCCGGACTGACCTCCTTTGGACCCCTGGACCCAGGACTGGACTCGGACCTCGCTTCATGGACAAACCCTTGGGGCCAGCACACTTATTTACTTAATTCTCTCTCTGTCTCTGCCTAGCTCCACAGATTATCTTCTTGTTTTCTAGCTTCCTCACAGAGGTGGTGATTCATGGGTTTCCTCTCTCACTGAATATGCTGGAAATGGCAACTGGGTAGCACCAGCATTCTCATGTGTATAGATCTGTGATTATGAAACCTATACAATGAATATCTATGCATTTATCTATGGATTTATCTCGGGGGCCTACAATTATGAGAGTGCCTAGGAGCTAGTTGGTGGAGCCTTTGAAGCCCACCATGCTGCTGGGCCTCAAGCTCCTCTTTTGTATTCAAGGAGCCTGCAAGTTGTAGAATATTATGCAAAGGACATTATCTAACAGCAAAATGAGGATAGCGAGCTATGGTTCGCTTTCTCAATCTTTTGTCATGTGCACCTTAGATTCCATCCCTCTGCATTCAGTGCATATTTTGGTTCCTTGACTTAGTTTGACTATTGCAACAAGCTCACTGTGCAGCTAAGATAATGAATATGGAGTTTTAGATACTGAGTGGCCAGGATGCAAGGCTTTGCACTGAGTTCCAACACCTTGTTTGTGTATTTTCACACAAACTGCCTGTTTGAGTCAAACCACTTTGGGCACCATCCTAGGCATGTGGTCATGTCTGACCTTCCCTCTTGCAGCCTCTCTCTCTTGACCATGCTTTGCAGCACAGCCTAAGCCAGGCCCCAAGGCAGCAACAAATTCTCCTGGCTTTTACGCAAGCGCACACAGAACAAAGTTTCATCTCTTTCCAGTAATTCAGCAGATGATGATGAACGGTCTTCTCCAGTGCAAGCAGACAGCATACGAGCCTGTGCTACAGACGGCACACACACAAATCACCCGCTAAGGTCAGTGTTGACAGGGCCTGGCTACTTAAGAGGGGCATCAGCTTACAGCTCCTCATTTCTCAAACAGAAAAAAAGGAATTAGATCCAAGTCTATGATCTCTTTGTGTGGCTGCTTCTGTGTGCATAGAAGCATTTCCTTTCTCTCTCTTTAAACTCTGCTTGCTATTGTGAGCTCCTCCTTGCTCTGGAGACTTGCCTCCTCGTGGGCTCTCCCACCCCCTTGTAAGCAAAGAGGATAAAACCCCATTGCCAAAATGTGCTAAGCTTAGTAAAGTACACCCTCTGGCCTTCTCCATCTCTGTACGGTCGTACATATGAATGTTTAATGGATGTGGTACAGAGGATTGGGCCAAAAACAAACCAATCATCAGCTTCATGGTCTGCAAGGAAAATGCAAGACGGATTAAAAGAATTGAAAAGATTGAGGGTACTCATTTGGAGAGCATTTAAAAAAGCTTCTGTCACTGCATTGGCCAGAGTGCAATTCCAATTTACCCAAGGAGATGTAGCTGGCAGCTTCTGGGCTGGACTGTAAGAACATAAGAACCTGCTGGATCAAGTCAATGGCCCATTTAATCCAGCATCCTGTTCTCATAGTGGCCAACCAGATGCCTGTGGGAAACCTGCAAGTGGGACTCCAGTCCCCAGCACAAGGCTATTCTCCCCTCCTGCAGGTTCCAGCAAACAGAAATCAGAAGCATAACTGCCTCCAACTATGGTGGCAGAGCATAGCCACCATGCTGTGTAAGGGCACGCAGCTTACCCAAAAGTGTGGCTATCGAAGGACCCCGTGACAGGCAAGGAAGTATACTCTTATCTGAGGGATGGGAAGAGTGCAGGTAATGTGAGCATGTCTGCCAGGTGCCCTGATAGAGGGATATGGAGGAACACATGTACCTGAGCCAACAGGGGCCTTAGGCTTTCTTCAGAAATGTCAATTTGACATTTCTGAAGAAAGTTAGAGCACAAAATGCAGAGGCAGCTCTGAAGGTTCAGCACTCAGCAGGCAGCACCTTTGCTACAGATGGCTAATCGCTTTATCACTGCTGCAGTGAATGGTTTGTTAATGGATGGATAGCTGTGTATGGCTTTGGGTGTGAATGGAGTCACACTGACCCATTAACTCCCCAATGTATGCATATCTATATATAGTGCTTTTTTGTGACAGCAGTAACCTCTCTGGCATCAAAGTTCACTCCTCTCCCAATCTCCCCCATTGCTCAGCTGAATGGCTGGGAACAGCTCAGCAGCAAGAGACAGGTTGCTGCAGTTATGCCCTGTTTTCTTCATCGCTCAGCTGATTGGTGGGAGGGGACACGACAAGTACCATAAAGTTCAATAGTGGACTATAAGCAATGAGTTGCGCATCTAGGAACTAGATAAAGGAACAAATGGAGAGTACACAAGTTGCCCAGAGAATACACACAAGGCCTATTTGCTACTGAGAGCCAGTTTGGTGTAGTGGTTAAGAGCGGTAGACTCGTTATCTGGGGAACCGGGTTCGCGTCTCCACTCCTCCACATGCAGCTGCTGGGTGACCTTGGACTAGTCACACTTCTCTGAAGTCTCTCAGCCCCACTCACCTCACAGAGTGTTTGTTGTGGGGGAGGAAGGGAAAGGAGAATGTTAGCCGCTTTGAGACTCCTTCGGGTAGTGAAAAGCGGGATATCAAATCCAAACTCTTCTTCTTCTTCTTCTTCTTCTTCTTCTGACTGAGGAACGCATGCACAGCGTGAGTGATGATTTACAGAGTAGGAGAGTCCTGCCCCAGGGATCTGACCATCAAAAACACTGGGCCTGTCACCACTGCTTAGCGATTCACATCCACCCGGTTCTCTTTTGCATTGCGGATGGCAGGTTTAGTTTCAGCTCAGAGCAATACGAAATTGTACCTGGCCAAAGAGACTATTGTCTCTTGGAAACTATCCTGATTCTCAGTGGGGAGGAGTTGCTTTCCTTTGATCTGAGCACAAAACTAGAGAAGGTACTGACTGTAATTTATCTCCTTTCAAGTCATGGGGAAGATAAGGCTTCTCCTGCCCCTCGCTTCCCCCAAAGGCTGGTGGGAATAGCAAAAACAAAAATGGCGAGAACTGCCTGGGAAGATGCACTCTGTTTGCAACACATTCCCTTTGCCTTTGTTCTGAGAAAGCAACACCACCCCAAATGGGAGCACATCAATTTTGTGGTGCTGAAGACACACCACAAAGGAGATAAAAGATTGTGCCCCTTTCATGTCTCCTAAAGCAGAAAGCTTTGAAAATACAAAACAAGAAAAGTGGTGTCTTCCATTTTTACCCACCTCTCTGCTTTCTGCTCATTTCCTTTTGCATAAAAGAAATCACACTGCTTTTAAAGATGAACATTTAGATTACTCCTAGCAGTTTCAAGTGCTTTGCCCTGAAAAACATATATATTCAATTACCCTTCACCTTCTTTTGATATACTATTAGATTGCTTTTATATGAATACATATATGCTACAGTGTCTTTTCATTTTAAAGGAGCTGGAGAGCTTTCAAACTTTTATATACATGGAAACCACTTTACTCAGCATTGAAATGCATTCTTTGTAGTGCCTATATTTATTCTAAAAGTATAAAATATCTTGAATACAGGAAATGAAGGGGAGAGAGCCTCAATGGAACCCATGTGCAGTACCGGCGCTTTGTGCATCGCCTGAATTTAACAGGAGGTGAGATTTATTTATCGTTTTGCAATTTAACCATTTAGGGTGTGATCCTGTATCACTTACCAACCAGTCAGTACCACTGCGCTCAGCGGTTATTGTTTCTGAGTAGATGTGGATGGGACTGCACAGTAAGTCTGCGAGCCTATATTCACTTACCTGGGGGATTTCTTTTCAGCAGGTACAGGCAAATCAGTTAATTTTGGTTTCTCATTTTTCCAGTATTTAGTTCAATTTCCACATTTGCATGTCAGTGTGTGAATTTTCTTCTTTAGGGAGTCCTCATAAAAATTCATCAACATTTTAGTGTGAAATTTCTCCTAAAATACACATTTTTGTAAGCCACTGTCTTAATATGCACATTTTTGCAAAGCTATTTTCCCTAATATAGTTTTGTATGGTTTTGTTTAAACTAATATATGTGCACTTTACCCTAGTTCCCTGGGGAGGGATTGACTGTTAAACCACACTGCAGATGGGGAATAAGGGTCTCCTAACAACTCTCAGAAACCTAGACAGCATCTTAAAAAGCAGAGACATCACCTTGTCGACAAAGGTCTGTATAGTTAAAGCTATGGTTTTCCCAGTAGTAATGTATGGAAGTGAGAGCTGGACCATAAAGAAGACTGGTCGCCAAAGAATTGATGCTTTTGAATTATGGTGCTGGAGGAGACTCTTGAGAGTCCCATGGACTGCAAGAAGATCAAACTTATCCATCCTTAAAAAAATCAGCCCTGAGTGCTCACTGGAAGGACAGATCCTGCAGTTGAGGCTCCAGTACTTTGGGCACCTCATGAGAAGAGAACACTCCCTTGAAAAGACTCTGATGTTGGGAAAGATTGAGGGCACAAGGGGAAGGGGACGACAGAGGATGAGATGGTTGGACAGTGTTCTCGAAGCGACTAGCATGAGTTTGGCCAAACTGCGGGAGGCAGTGAAAGATAGGCGTGCCTAGCGTGCTCTGGTCCATGGTGTCACAAAGAGTCGGACACGACTGAACGACTGAACAACAACTCTCAGCTCCCAGAATTCTTTGGGGGAAGCCATGATCGTTTAATGTGAATTGCATGGTGTGAATGTCGCCTAAGTCTAGTCTGTTGACTCTGATTAGTTTATAGGGCAGTGATATAACAATGGGCATTTCTCCTGGATGCATCTTAATTTGCTTATAGGCTGTTTATATGTCTTCCCATTACGGCTTCCAGCAACTGGTATTCAGAAGCGTTGCTACCTCCAACAGTGGAGGCAGAGCATAGCGAACCTGGCTAGAAGCCATTGATGGCCTTTTCCACCACGGAAGCAGCAGACCCATAGGTTTTGATTGTCTTATCCCTGGCTCTTGATTTCAAGGTGTAAGTCCCACTTTGCTCTTGATGATAACCCTAGTGTGCGCACGCACGAACACACACACACACACACACACACAACAGGAGGTTGCTGCAAGGCTTCTCACTTCCAGTAAATCACTCCTAATAAAAGTTCATTGTCAGAAGCGGCTATGCAACTCTGAGAAAGTTAACGGATGGGTCAGAGGGCACTGATGCCATGCCGTTGTCATTTGCCTGTGCCTGTTGCAGGCACAGGCACAGGCAAATAAGCCAAGTATCATAATGGGACATTAACGGCCCTCATTTCCTCTCCTTTATTCCCATTCAGACCCGTGTTTCCGATTGCGCAGCCTCGGCCTCTCTCCTTCCACATTCCGCCATTTCAGCTTATCTATGTCCCAGGAAATTGTATCCTTGTGCTTTATTACAGCAAACAGAAATATTTCCAGGATATGTACAGCTGTGCTCTTGAACCTGTGACATTTAAAGGGCAGTAGAATACTAATGAGACTAATAAAATAGAAAAACGGTTCGAGATGAGAGGAGCTCTTTTTTTGAGCAAAGTCATTTTGACAATGGCGCTCAGAGCAAATGAAGTGGCGGGACAGAGATAAGAATTTTAAAGAAAAAACAGTAAAAATGAAAATACAACATAGACACAGGTTTTGACAGTGCGAAATAAGCAGGATCTGACTTTTCTTTTTGACCAACGGGTTTTTTTCTTTTAAATTCAGAGTAAACTCCTACTTTAAAGGGGATTATTTCTTTTTCTTTTCTTTTCTAAAAGTGCTTCCAGGCTAGAGATTTTTGAGCAAATCAGCCTTAGACCTTTCTCAGCTGTTGCAGAATGGGAAGGAAGAGCAAGCTAACTACACTTCCTCTTCCAAGTGGAACCCCTGCATCTTTTTTTTGGTTGGTGGGTATGTATTTGTGAAGTGTGTGTTCCCTGTACCTAAGTCATGAGAAGCACCCGGTGAGGGCAGGGCCGTCTTACCCAAAGGTGCTAGGGGTGTGGGGCACCTGGGTGCCTGGCTCTCAGGGGTGCCAGGCCAAGAGTCCGGGGCCAAAGAATTGAGTCCGGGGAAGAGCCTGCCCGTTGGTTGGAGTGCTGCAGCAGGCTCTTCTGCTGCGGGCGGCTCTTCATTGAGAGTTTGGGGGCGACCGAATCAGCGAGATGCTGAGGTGGCTGGCTGGCTCCGCCCTCCTGCTTGCCTGGAACTGGGCAACCGGGGGGGGGCAGGCGGATCTTTGAACCCCAGCGCCGCATATGCTTAAGACAGCCCTGTGTGAGGGGTTACAGATTCAGATGCTCTAAATGAGAGAGAGACTAGGAAGCACATGCCTTGCCCTTTCATGTTCTCCTTCCCCATTTAGAATATCTAAACCTAGGGTGTGGCCATCCAGCATAGCTGAGATCAGCCTTCTTCAGTCATGGATATCCAGATGTTGTTGGCTATGTCCATCCTCCTTGAGCACTGGCTAAGCTGGCCAGGGATGATGGGAGTTGTAGTCCAGCAACACCTGGGGACCCAGGATAAAGGGAATGGTAATAAGTTGTAGGAAAGAATGAGGAGTAAAGAATTATTTAAGAATGTACTGGAAAGCATGTATACGAGAGTATGCTGTGTTGTAAACATTCAAATTAATTTAAGTTGAAGCAAAGGGATTTGTCAGGGAGTCAGTCTAGAGGACTTAGAAACAGAATACTTTCTTCTTTCCCCCCTTTTTAACCTTTTTTTTCTTTTTTTGTGTTTTTTTTCTTTTTCTTTTTTAAAATTTGATTTATAGTTAAGGTATAGAGTAACTGGTCTAGAAAGATCAAAGCATGATCTAAATGATTCAAATAATTTTATAAGCAACTTTATTTGATTTTGTAAAGGTTTTGGTGTACGGTTGGATAAGATGTTTATTTTTATTTGATATTTGTTAATTTATCTTTTTCTTTTTATCTGTTTTTCTATTGTGAATTGAAATAATGCAATAAAAATCTATTATTTTTTTTTTAAAAAAAAGGTTGCTGGCCTTAGATGTGCTAGCTGCACAACACCCCTTAAGCACCGCTTCTTCTTGCTCATCCAACTGGGCACTGAAGTTGCACCCAGACTGGTGGAAGGGCGTGGGTTTTCCACACCCTGAGCAGCAATACAGAAGCAATACAGGAATGCATGGATTATTATTATTATTACAGTGGAACCTTTGGTTTCGAACGTCTGTTGACCAGTGTTTTGGAAGCAGAATGCCGAAAACCCGTAAGTAAATGCTTCTGATTTCAAATGCGCTTTGGAAGTCGAACTTCCGAGGTGGCTTCCCGTTTGAGTTTTTCTTTTTTCGTTTTGAGGCTTCCGTATTGAGTTTTTGGTTTTTGAACGTTTCGGAAGTCGAACGGTCTTCCAGAACAGATTGCCTTAGAAAACCAAGGTTCCACTGTATTTACTTTTAAATAGAGCAATTGTTTTAGAACGAAGATTTCAAGAGGCATTAGAAGACTTGTGCAAAACTACAGATGTTGGGCTGGACATCTTTTCTTATCCTTAGAGCTGTATGGGAGGATAAGGTCAAAAAGGGTATTTTAGAGCTAGGGAAAAATGCAGAAAGGGACCAACTGTGGATCTCTCCTGAAAACAGAAACTTTAATGACTGTGGTGTCCAAGGGTAGTTTTTCATCCTCTCGGATAATAGTAGAACCTGGGTCAAGCAATGAAGTTGGGTGGTGAGAGATTCATGTCAGACAAAACAAAAGTTCATCTTTACACAAGGCAGAGTTAATACTATGGCATGTGCTAGCGCGAGATACAGTGAAGGCCACGACTTGGATGGTTTTAAAGGGGCATTATGCAAATCCACAGGAGATCAGGCTCCAGTGGCTACTAAGCCATATTCTCTCCAGTACCAGAGATGGTGTACTAGTTGCTGAGAGTCACAAGCAAGAGAGTGCTGTTGCCCGAACTTGTCTTGGGCTTCCTGTAGGCATCTGGTTGGCCACTGTGGAAAACAGGATGCTGGACTAAAGAGGGTTTTGCTCTGACCCAGCAGAGCTCTCCACCTGTCCCTAGCTGAACCTGTCTCAATCTCATTTCCCCTACAGTTATTTAAGCTTGTGACCTCTGCTGCATCTAGTCACCCAACTTACACTTGACTTTGTTGATGAGCATTGCTGAACTGTGAAATCTAAAGTGTCAACAACCACGGCTGCTCTTTTAATGCAGTCCAGGCATACCAAAATGTCTGAGCTGCTTTGTGTGAACTTTTCTTACGTAAGGCTACATTGTGGTGTTTGTGTGAATAAACTCCCCCCCCCCGGATATTGATTCAAGGAAGATATTTGATATACAGAGGTGTAGCTAGTGGGGTGGGGGCACTGGGCACCACACTGCGAGGGGTGGCACTTACCACACCAGAGCCATGCGTCTCTCCTGAGAGTGATGCAGTGGCTTGTGTGCCTGCAGGCTCTGTGCTGCCCAAAAAAGCAACATGGGCCTGTAGGGTGCCGGAGCGGAGCGGGGCTCAGGCACTGGGATTCTGGAGCACCGTGCCCCGTCCTGCTCCGCGGGCGCCTCGCCCCGCCCCCTAAATGCGCAGCTACGCTGCTGTTGATATATTCAACATACATTTAACAGCGATGCAGGTTCTGCTTTCAAAATGATTTCACATGCTTTTGTTCCATTTCAGAGGGAAACCTCAGTGAACATGATTACAAATGAAAAATCTCAAATAAATCTATGTATGAACAAGTAAGGTGAAAGCTCACTTTTAAATGTTCTCTTTTTTATATATAAAAAAGAATCTGTCCTGTGAAGTAGCAGGAAATTAATACATAGCTATAAAGGCTGATTTGCTGTTTTCATGCTTGACAGCAGATTCCCGAGTAGAATGTTGTAAACCGAACTGAAGTTGACACGAACGACTGAAAAACAGACTCGTTGGGGCACAATCACAAAATGCTAATGCAGGTTTGCTCAAAAAAGTGGGGCAAGTGGGGGATATACTACATTTCTGATAAAATAAAGTACAGCTTTTATTCTGGTTTTTCAATCCTGACCCAATGAAATCCCTAACACTTTCTTTATCCCTTTGTTTAATCTGCCGTTAACTACTGACAGGATTTTGAACGGTATGTGTGACCCTCTGCCTTTAGCAAATTTTCCCTTGGGAAGGCTGGAGAGATGGCTTTTCCTTGTGTTCTGGGCTTGATTAGTGGGAAATAATTGATTAGTGCCTGGGTGTGCATTTCTTTTATTGCCAGTGGAGCATGTGACTTGGTTCACTGACTCGGATGACATAAAGATATTAAAGCTGAAGGCAACTTGCGGAAAAGGTTTTGAGAGGTTTCGACAGGCATCTGGATGTCTGGATGATTCTGGATGCATTTTATCTGTGTATTTGCTTGAAGGGTTGTTGTTGTTGTTGTTGTTGTTGTTGTTGTTGTTGTTGTTGTTACCCTTTGGTGTTTTTCAGTGCATATTTCCAAAAATATGCAGAGGTAGTAATGGGGATGTAGAGGCATTTCCCCCTTCTTTTGCTATCCAAAATTACAAGCCCCCCCCCCCAACTTAAGCATGCCACATTTAGTGGGGCTATGTAGATTTCCAAGTAGGATTTTTGTTTTGTTATCAATCCAGGTGATGCTTGTACAAGACTTGTTTTATGTTCTTAAAACCTCACTTTCTTACCTAGAATCTCATACAAAATGGGGCCCAGTTACCAGTCCTAACTGCATCTATTCAAACAAAATTCTATTGATTTCAATGGTGCTTGCTCCCAGGTAACTGGTGCTTTGACTGCAGCCTTACTAACTCTTAACGTGACTTAGTGGTGCAAGCTGACACCAACCAGAGTAGGAACTGTTCTCTGACCCAAGAAGGAATCACAGCAAATGTTCTCCTTTTTATATCCCTTTGTGGCCCTTCCCCCAGGCCACACCCAAAGCCATTCCACTCATTGCTTCAGTAAAGCAGCTGACTACCTAATACTCTGATAATCAGGTATCTGCTTTACTGCATTATGAAGAGCCAGTGTAGTGTAGGACTAAGACCTGGGAGAACAGGGTTCTAGTCCCCACTCAGCCATGAAGCTCGCTGGGTGTCAGGCTGCTGCCGGTGACTTCCATGGCTGGTTGCCAGGAACGTACAAAGACAAGGATAAGTGGCTTCTATCTTTGGGCTCTTTGCTCTCCTATTTTCATGGCTCGCCTGGTTCTGGCAGAGTGTGTGTGGGAGTCTGGAATGCTTTCTAAAGACACTGTGTCCATCAGCTGTCGCCCCTCTGGTGCTTCCTCCTCCTCCTCCTCCTCCCCCCTCTCCCTATTCCCAACTCTTCCCCTCATCTGTCTCTGAGCTATGACCTCCCTCAAACCCCTGTTGTAAATTGTCTTCCTCTTCCTCCTCCCTGGAAGGCTCAAGCTGGTGAGGCAGTCACCACCATTCCTCCTCTGCCCAGTTCCTGACATTGGGTGACCCTGGCTGCATCTCAGCCTAACCAACGACACAGGGTTGTTGTGATGATAAAATAGGGAGAACCATGTACACCGACTTGAGATTTTGGGAGGAGAGGTGGGGTACAAACGTAACAAATCAATCAATAAAAATATATAATTTAATTTTTAAACTGCATACATTTAACAAACTTACTCTGTGGATCAATCCTAGGTGCTAGGGCAGTGATTGGGCTCCTAACTCCCATAGGCTTGTATTGTCCTGCAAATATTTTCCATGTATTTGTATGATTGTGTGTGTGTTTGTTTGTGTGTGCATGCATGAAATTGTTTGCATAAAGTAGCGGCTGCTGTTGCCAGTGGGTTTTCCTTTTTGGCCTTGCCCGGTTGAAAACACCACCTAGAGTATTTCATTTTGAATCAACCCTCCTCTTGAACTGGCTACTCCATTCTGTTGGTTAGCCACCTAATTGCAAATGAATGTAGTCTTATTTTTATGTCATATTAAGGCCCTAAAGCTCCTACAGCAGTTATTAATTACTCAGTATTTGATGTGCAAGTTGTCAAGATGATATTAATGGGTGGAAAATCATAACACCCATGAATGATTATTCATCCTCAAGCACCTTTGCTTCGGGCCTGTTCAATCTTTCAGAGGCACTTCAGGCATATTAGGCGCTTGCTAATGACCTTCCACAAATGATGTAAATCTCCCCAAAGAGTAATTACAGTTTCCTTAAAGGTCTGTGATTTGCTAAATCCATCAAAAGTGGATGGCATCAATGGAAGTGTGATTGGAATGTTCTTATTTGGACTTGGGTACAACAGAAGTAGGGATTGCATTCCTGGATCTGACCTGAGTTGCCATCTTTCCCATTCATAGACTGGCCCAATCAAAATGTGGAGTGAGACAATTGTATCAGGCAGGGGGCACAGGAAGCTGTGGCTTCACTCGACCCCAGATTCTTCTCCTCACTTTCCCCATTATTGGCTGCTTGTCCTGCTGCCGCCACCAGTGCCACCACACACCTGGTGAGGCAAGGGTTTCCATTGCCCCCTCTACCTCATTTTCCTTGCCTGATGCTGAGGAAGGGCCAAGTGTGTCCCTCCTCAGAGTGAGGCATTCTGGGTGCAGTGCCAGGACAGGTCGTGTGCCACCATAGTGGTTTGGTGCAGCAGAGAAATACTGTTTACACCAGGCGCTGGCAAGGTTATCCAGCCATGTGCCAGATCAAGCCCATGGAGAGCATCCGTGGGCCAGACATGCACAGTGCAATGCTGGAAATCGCGTCTGCGCATATCCATGGCACAGAAATTGCTTCTGCACAAGCCCAGATGCCGAAAATCGCACCTGCACAGAAGTGATTTTCGGCGTCTGGACATGCACAGACACAATTTCCAGTATCTGCGTGTCCGCAGACGCAATTTCCAGCGCTGCTCAGCAAGTCCCCGTGCCATGCTGGAGGCTTGCCAAGCGGGTGGCTTGGTTGGCGGGAGGCTTGTGGGCCGGTAAAATGGCCTTCGTGGGCCGCATCCGACCCATGGGCCGGAGGTTGCCAACCTCTGGTTTATACAGAGAGAGAAAAAGTTAATTTAAAAACCTGCTGTTGAACAGTTTTTTCCCCTACTTTTAAGCCAAAATCTGCTTCCCTGTAATTTCCTCTATGTTGTTTTAGTCCTATCCTCTGGAGCAACACAGAGCAAGTTGCCAGCCCTTCACATGTCTCTCCTTCATGTTCTCTTTGGTCACACCTGGACCTTGCATTTAAATTATACCACTTCAACAATCACGGCTTCCCTCAAAGAATCCTGGGAACTATACTTGGTGGAGGGAGGCTGAGAGCTGTTAGGAGACCTCATTCTCTTCGCACACAGTAGCTACATTTCCCAGAGTAGTTTAGCAATCAACCCCTCCTACCGGGGAACTCTGGAAACTGTAGCTCTGCAATTAAGTGTGGCCTCTTCTACAACACATTTCTCAGGCATGGCACATCACAGCAAAATGGGAAATGGCTCTTTTACCATTCAAGTTTGTGATGAGGGGTCTTGAAGAAGGGGCCAGAAAAGCCTTGCCAATGGGAAAAAAAGGTTTGGCAAAGATGTTTTTTCCCTTTGCAAATGGCTGCCTGGTGCCTTAAGGTATGGAGCTATTGTTCAGCCCTTTGTAATGCATGCAGCACTGCACTCCTTCAAATTATTTTTATCACTGCGAGGAAGGTTTTAAGAAATACAATGAACACTGCAAACATTCCTACAAGCTATGCTTTGGTAATTATCGCTTGAACTCCTGAAAAATGGCAAGAATAATTTAACTCCTTCTCTTGGCATTTTAGAGCTGTGTTATTTGCTTCCTTCCCCAGAAACCTGTTTCAAAGGATTTGCCTCCTCTGCCGGAAGCTGCATTTAGATGGCGTTAATGAGAAGGAGCCAAGCCTCACAAAATCTTGTGATTTCAAGATCTAAAGTAACCCCTACATATTTGGTCGGGGAAAGATTTCTAGACAATCAATTGGCAAATTATTGTAGTTTTAAGCTTTCTCTCTGTTCGTGTTGCGTGCCCAACTTAAAACAGTATAATGCTTGTTAAATTTGCTTGTATAATTAGATATCAGAGCTTCCACCAGGGGGAGCTTGAAGATCATTCATCTCCAAAGAGCTTATGGGGTGGAGCATTGATGAATCCATGGGTAGAACATCCGTAGCTTCCTACATCAGGTTTTCCTTAAAATTCATTGCTGGAAAATAATTGCCCTGGCTTCGGTATGGCCTTTTGTGATGTCCCTGCCTCAGATTCATCCCATTCTCTACTTAAAGGACAGTTTTGTACAGTACCTGTCTCTTCCCCTTGGGAGCACTGGACAACATCTTCCCATGTGACACCTTCTAATGCAGGTAAAGCTGTAACGCCCTGATCCAGCATGCGAGAGCCACATCCACACACAGCCTTCTGTGCTGCATTGCCGATGAAAGTTGGATACCCTTCATCTTCCACTTTGAGATGCTCACACCAGCTTCTTGAACTGGCTGGATGCATCTAGGAATGAAGATCCACATTTGCATCTAGTGCATCTAGCAGACATACCTTGCTTGGCTTCAGATGGCTTAGAGGCAGAGCCATTCACTTTACCATGGTTTCTGAATAAGCTAAGTAATGGGGGGGGGCTGTGACCCCAGGGTTGCCAGTTCCAGACCCAATAGTCTAGCCTCATGGTAGGGAACCATTTTTAAACCTGTGGAGAGCCTGAGTTGGCAGTGGGAGGGCTGCACTGTTGGGATGTGTTGTTCAGTAGTTCACTCGTGTCCGACTCTTCGTGACTCCATGGACCAGAGCACGCCAGGCACGCCTATCTTTCACTGCCTCCCACAGTTTGGCCAAACTCATGCTAGTCGCTTCGAGAACACTGTCCAGCCATCTCATCCTCTGTCATTCCCTTCTCCTTGTGCCCTCCATCTTTCTCAACATCAGGGTCTTTTCCAGAGAGCCTTCTCTTCTCATGAGGTGGCCAAAGTACTGGAGCCTCAACTTCAGGATCTGTTGGGATAACAAGGTCCAATTACCTTCTGAAACCCTTTAGTATGCAGTGAGCAGGGTTTAGCTAGTGAATTTTGGTCAGAGAGTAGACGTTACCTGTTGCAACCACACACCCAAAGATGCTTGCAGGTAGGAAAACGAGTTGTTTACTGTAGAAAATACATAACTTGGAAAAGTTTCTTGTGCTAGTCTAATCAGTCTGGAGAAGAACAAGGCGGTCATGCTTGCTTCTTTCTTCTCTTAGAGCATAGTTAAAACTTGAGGTCTGAGAGACAAGTGTGAGGAGGAGGAAGCTGTAAACAGGATGCAACCTGAGACATATCAGTCTATACATCATGAGGATGGAGAAGTATGCTGATAGATTAAAGGTACAGGGATAGTCTGGGAATGTGGAAGTCATTCACTCTATATATGTCTTAACCCCATGCAAATCCCTGTTCTGCAAGCTGAGTTCCACCCAAAATTCCAACATGCATCCCCAGTGGTAGGTGTGACTGGTGGTAAAAGTGGACATGGGAAAAGTGCATGGTGCAATGGATAACAGTGGGAGGCATTATCACAGGTCAAGAACACAACAATCCTCTCAGGGAGAAGTGCTTGAGAAAGGCACAGAGCACAGCTGGTGTGTGTGTGTGTGTGTGTGTGTGTGTGTGTGTGTGTGGCAAAAGTTTAGAGGGCATAATATAATATTAAGAAAAAATCCAGAAGCATTGCTGTTAGGGATACTGGACAAAGGAATTAAGAAAGAGGATGAGAAACTTTTCCTATATGCAACCGCAGCGGCAAGAATATTAATTGCTACACATTGGAAAAAACAAGACATTCCAAATATTAGAGAGTGGCAGGAGAAATTATTTAGTTATTTAGATTTGGCCAAATTAACGAAATTAATTAGTGGAAGTAGCAATCAGAAATTTTGTCAAAGTTGGGAAAAATTGGTGAATATATGAAAAAACAGTGCCCCACTTTAAAGACCTGGATCCATATCTAATAACCCGTACTGATATACAAGAAAGAAGGATATATGATATATTAATTTTACTATACATATTGGTTTAATGGTTAAGGAAAGCAGAAATGAACTGGTTCAATGAATTAACCTGAGAGGACGACAAGTGGAAGTCTAAAATGGGGATAGGAATGGGTGTTGAATGTATGTATGTATTTTGTTTTGTTTGATTTATTAGTTTTGGTTTTTTTTGTTTGATAGAGTGTTTGTTTGAAGTAATGAGTGGTTTGTGATTTGTTTTGTTGTATTTTGTTATGTTTTATTTGCTTGTTTTTGATGTTTTGATATAACTTTCAATAAAGATTATTTATAAAAAAAGGTTTTGAGGGCAGTATAAAGAGGCCTAGAGGGCCACATTCAGCTCCCAGGCCTGAGTTTCCCCAACCCATGACACCAAACAGCTTCTCAGAATTAAGAGATCAAATGAGTTACTATCCATTCATTTATTTACTTCGGACACCAGTGCTCTTCATCCAAGAACGCTTCCAGCGCTGCTTACATAAAATCCCCCAATAAAAATAATAATAACAACCAATAAAAGGTTTAAGAGCAGGGCTAACAATCATTCTGTGATAAAACAGCATTGGAATCAAATCTAAAAGGTCTGGCCAAATCAAGGCATTTTTAATCTGGTGATGGAAGGAAGAGAGTCTTCACATCAGGCAAATCTCCCTGGGGAGAGCATTTCACAACTGGGGCATCAAACTGAAAGGACCATTCTATGATTCTATGCTCTAGTGCTGAGTGCATGCTCACGAGTGTATCCCTCGTGGCTAGAAGCCACTGATAGCCCTGTCCTCCTGTGTTTGTTGGAAGGGGCTCTGCATGTGCATGTAGACCTCTTCTATCCAGGACTCTAATCCAGCCAGGGTCTCGTCTCACATGAAGGAGTGCTAGTGTGTATATCACGATGGAGAGTGTTTGGAGGGGACAGAACTGTCATGCATGTTGGGGGCACATGCCACCCCTGTCTTGTTCATCCATCCACATATGGATGTAGGTGTGTGTGTCATCCATTCTTACAGTTCAAGTGGTGAAGGCGGGTATTTTCAGGATCAGTTAACCACGATAAAGGTGATTGTGATCATGAAAAATATTTTCCTGGGTGTGGAAAGCTAGACTGCTCAGGTGGGGAGATTTTTACACTTGTGGAGGTATGTGCCTACTGCAAGTGATTAAAAAAGAAACCAACCAGAAATGTTCCTTAAAAAAAATAAAAAGACAAAACAAGCTTGCATTCTTCAAATGGAAATTTGCCTTTCTGTTTCAAGCTGTCGCTATTTCCTGTTTTCTGTGAGCGCTGAGATGCAGCCTTGAAACTCTCACACTGCCTAATTATTATAATCCTCTCAGAGCTTAATTATTGGGAGCTGATGCTGGTGCAGGCAAGCTTAGTTGACAATCTGGCTCCATGCAGCTGGATCCCAGCATTGTGCTTGGCAGTGTCATGCAAAAAGAACCCACTTGGTGAAGTCATCTAAAATAATTATGCCTTAAATATGCACTGTTTCTGCCAAGCCATGTGCTACTGAAACACAGAATCCAGATGCCATGAATTTTCTATTCTCTCCAGCTTCAAATCTACCATGTGCAGGAAAGAGGTGCATTATAAAACTCCCCCCTTGCCTTTTCCAGTGCAGGAAAGCTTTAATTAGGCATAAATGAGTTTGATCAATGAATCATTAACTTCCATTAAACTTTAAGTAGATTTCCTGACCCGGCTACTTCATTTTGAATTTAATCTGGTACACACTTGATAATTAGAATGAAAGGGGATGAAAGCTGGAGGCTATCCTCAGTCTTTCACACAAAATAGAGTTGAGTCAGCTAATAAGTTATGTTATAGTAGCTTATAAGGGCAGGAATTAGCTGTAAAGTGTGATTTCCCTAGGAAAAGTGGATGGTGAAGTGAACTGGCTCTTTGTTTTGATTTTGAAATTCGTTCCGGAATAGCCCATCTTGAGGCTTTAGAATTCCTTGCCAACCATACCCTGCCAGTGCAACAGTTATTGTTCCAGATTATGTGCAGAGGCTTGTTTTTGAACCGTGAAGCTACAGAGTTAATGTCTCACTGATGGCTCAGTTACCTTTAGGATGAACCAACTACACGTTTAGAAGATCCCAGCCTATTCAAAACTACAAGCATGCCACCACTGCTATTTTCCAGCAATCCCCATGAACTCATTAGTCAGTGACTCTGGACTCAGTTCAAGCATTTGATTTTTTCTATGAGCATTCTCCTGCAATTTCCTTTTTAAAAAAAAAAAAAAAAAACCCATTCTCTATCAATTAATGGGAAAGGTACTGCATTCAAAAAATTTCAAAATGGCAAGGAAATTTCAGTGAAATTCTTATCGAATTTCAGCTGCACATATTCTCATGGATGTAGTGCAGGCTTTTTGCCATGCTTACCTTTCTTTGAGGTGGCTCAGGGATGCTTGTGTTGTGGCAGCAGCATCAACAGCCATAGCCAGGGGTGCTGACTCTCCCCCCCCCCAATTGAGGGGCCCTGCTGTCCTGTAAGTGGCAGGGGATGGCTGCCCCCTCTATATTGGTGGGGCTCAGCCCCCTCCCTAGAAATATTGAGGGGGCTGAAGCCCCTTTCCACCCCCTATATTTGGTGCCCCTGGCCTTGACCACGGTATCTCTTCCTTTTCCCTCCTGCTACCATTGCTCTTTTCATAAGTCCTTTTAGTAAAAGGAAAGAAAAACAGTGGAGAAGTGTGTTAAAGGGTGCCACTGATTTTAAAAATCTGCCCCCTTGAAGTGTTAGCAGAACCACGGAGTCTTTTAGAAGTCCCCAGCCATTTATCTGAAGTTCTAGAAGACATTGCTCATTAGATAATCCATGTGATGCACCGAGCTAGTTGTGATCTTTGACAACCATCCCTGATCACCAAGAGGTGAAGGAGTAGGAGAAAAGGAAGTTGAAAGCCACACTTGCAGAACTAGCCATTCTGTACCACTTGTTGCTTTTCCGAGAAAGTTTTTATTTTAAAGTCAAAGAGCCTGTTTGCACATCAGCCTGGTGCAAACAAAAGTACCGTAGTTTGACTAAATAAGGAACAGATAAGGCAGTGTTGAAACTTACAGGGCTTTTCTCCTAACTCTGGTCAGTTTCAAAAGAGAGCAGCACACAGGGATGATGAAGGTGATGAAGGGGCAGGCAAATGATGGAGAAAGATGGTGTGTGACTCCATCAAGAAACAGCAATGAATGAATAAAAAACCCAACACACACACACACAAACAGAAGTTAGAACTAGTCAGTGCTGCAGTTGTGCTGGAAGTTCCAAAAAGGACCACTAAACAGTGGCACCTTAGGAAAAAGACAGGCCTCGGGTGATTTTAAAAGGATGCAATTTGGATAATCAAAAATAAATGAGTGGATGAATTGTGTGCAGAGCCGTCTCATCCATTGGGGCTGGTGGCGCGGCGCACCAGGGCGCAATGGCCTGGAGGGCGCCTCCGCCCTCCAGCCCCGCTGGCAGCGCCTGCCGGCAGCGCCCTCTGACTCCCGGCAAGGGAGCTGGCCGGCCACGCCACGCCCTCTGGCTGCCCAGCAGAGCACAGGAGCTCTGCGCGCCCTTCCAGCGCTTCCGGGACGGGAGGCGAGGGCAGCCGGCTCACGCTCCCGCGCGCAGCCAGCCGGCCGCCCGCCCGCCCGATGCAGCGAGAGCTGCCCAGCCGCGCCGCGCCGTCAGGCTGCGCGCGGGAGCGCGAGCCGGCCGCCCTCGCCTCCCATCCCGGAAGCGCTGGAAGGGCGCGCAGAGCCCCGCGCTGCTCCAGCGCCACGCCCCTCATCCCCCGCTCGCCCACCCCCCTCCCAAGGGGCGGCAAGCGCGGGAGGGAGGCGGCGGAGAGGCGGCATGGCGGGGGCGCCGGAGGGATAGCCGCGCCAGGGCGGCAGATCCCCTTAAGACGGCTCTGATTGTGTGGATAGGAGAAAAGGGGTCATGTGAAAGTAACTCTGAGCAATTGATGCCTCTGACTTATTCATACCTTCTAAGAATGTTACTGTGATAGTTGCCTCTCTTTCAGAGGAGCAAAATGCTTCAACAAGGCTTGCTGCCTCTTGTTCATTTGCAAAGCTCTCGTGTAAATAGGAAGGATTCCCAGTTCCTCTTGCAAAGGATTTGGGACAGAAGCTCAATTAGCCACAAAGGAGCTGAATTTCTTACGATGCATTAATAATAATAAGAGGCCGAAAAGACCCCTGGGAGCTGTCAGTCAGCCGGAATCTTCTGAAGCCTTGCAGCATTACTTTGAAAAGCCATCATGGTTCTGTTCAGCCTGCAGTGCACTGATACTACAAGTGTCAACTTGTCACATTTTATTTCCATTCACACGACGCAGCGGGAACAACAGAATGAAAAGTGAAGGGACATCTTCTTGCCACCCTTTTAGAGTCACATTCCTCCCCGCTCCAGCAAATGCAGCAACAGCAGCGCCATCTGCACTGGAGCAGAGGTGACAGCAGGCGAGGTGACCCTGTCATTCTTCTGCCTCAGGAAGGAAGAGTGTTACATCCCGTCAAAGCTTCCTTCTCTTGAGCTAACCACCAGGGCTGGAGCTGCAGCACCTGCTCCTGACTGCAATGAGGAAAATGGAAAGCAGAATTGCTCTGAGGACATGGAGAGTGGAGGCAGATGTCACCTGGTAAAAACACACCAGCCAGCTACTTATTGCTGCTTCTCAAACACCTGGGCCTAAGCTCCAGAGAAAAATTAGTATGAAAATCACCGAAAGTCCTGTGCACCAGTTCTCCTCCTGCCAGCACAGTGGTGTTAAGAGGGAAAATGTAGATTGGGAGTGCTTTGTTTCCCTCAGAAATATCTTGTGTGGCCCTTAGTGAAATAAGGACGTATATTGTTATAGATCAAATGGTGTGCATGTGCCACGTCATGTGATCGATTATGTGGGGCGGGGCTTACCTGGGCCCTCCCAATATTTTATTTAAGTTGCTAGCTGTGGATCCCAGTAATATTAACAGGGACAATAAAGGTAAAGGTAAGGTAAAGGACCCCCTGGAGGTTTAGTCCAGTCAAAGGCGACTATGGGGTTGTGGTGCTCATCTCACTTTCAGGCCGAGGGAGCTGATGTTTGTCCACAGACAGCTTTCTGGGTCATGTGGCCAGCATGACTAAACTGCTTCTGGTGCAAGGGGACACTGTGACGGAAGCCAGAGCGCAGGGAAACACTGTCTACCTTCCCGCCACAGTGGTTCCTATTTATCTACTTGCAATGGCATGCTTTTGAACTGCTAGGTTGGCAGGAGCTGGGACAGAGCAATGGGAACTCACCCTGTCATAGGGATTCAAACAGGGACAATACATACTCCCTGATTAGATAAGAAAAAAATATAGTGTCTTATACCAGTCCTTGCCAAAAGCCCAGTGGAAATGGATCAGGAAAAACAGCCTCATCCAGCAATTCTTAGAGCTGAGCGGATCCCACTGAGCTGACTCCCCATCACCTTGCTCATAAACTGAAGTTCCAAGCAATCCTTACTGTTTTCTGTGATGGAATACTTCCTTCTCTTTGCCTTAGCAATTAGGTCTTGAATTGCCTGCCAACATTAGACCAGTGATGACAAACAAAGATCCAGCATGCATGCTGGCACCTGTACTTCAAGCACCCCCTCTGCACCTTCAGATGTGACAAACTGGGACAGATCCAAGAAAGGGACAGGAAGACACAATAGGAATACCCCCTTTGGACTCTTTGGACCCATAAATAGCCAGGACATTATTTAATTCAATGCACGAATATTGTGAAATCCTGCAGTCATCTTGAAAGAGATTCTCTTTATAATTAAAAGTTTGACAGTTCCTTTGATTTTTTTTGCTGCCTAATTAGGAGGCAATTAAGTAAGAGCAGGCAATCTTTTTGATCACAAAATATGTTCACAGCAGCAACACAATTTCTCCGGGATGCAATTCTTGATGGCTGCTGGAGCATGGTAGAGAAAGGTAGAGGCTCTCAATATCTAAATTGCCAGCAGTTTGTTCCTAATATTGACACTAATTAGAGCACTGGGTGGCATTCTCTGCAAAGACTGAACGCGCATGGTATAGATTTTCAGACTGCATCTTTCATTCTTCCTTGGCAAAAGGTGTTTCATATTCCCCCCTATTATCCAGATCAGTGTTGATTCCTTTATAATATGTGTTTATTGCCCTTTGTGCATGTTTGTCTAAAACAGGGTTGGGGAACCTCCAGATGCTGCTGCGATACAAGTTGCATCATACACGACCATTGGCCATGTTCACTGAGGCTGATGGGAGTTGAAGTCCAACAGCTTTGGGGGGACCAGAGCTTCCCCATCTCCACAGGTTCCCTAGCAACACTTGAAGGGCCACCAGTTCCCCACAGGTCTTAAAAGTGTTTAACTCTAACTTAAAACAGCAGCTAAATCTCAAAAACCAGGAAATGGCAAAACTAACAAGAAAAAAACAACCCAATAATTTTAGATATAACAACTAACATAAGAACCCCAATTACATTAATTTAATTTAAAATATCTATTATTGTTTTTGTTTTATTAAAAAAAAAAGATGAAAGGATTGGAACTTCGTATGCTGAATCAGTTCCAATAACCCTGCAATCTTCACAAGCCATACCAAGATGGGAGCAGAGAGTATTGCATTTATCTAATTGCTCAGGCTATTATTAATTATTCCATACATGGCATGGGGGGCAGTTGTAGTATGTCCCCAGTATTTGGCATGGGGGCTGCCGCCATGGAATTATCTCTGGGAACTGTAATGTAGAAAGAAAGAAAGAAAGAAAGAAAGAAAGAAAGAAAGAAAGGGAATCAGATTTCTCCTCCATCCCTAGGTGCCAGGCTTGTGGATTGCCATTGTCGCAGGCTATCTACCTAATCAATCCACTGCATATCTGAAACAAACAATGTTAAATGCTCTCTGCTTCCCTTAGTGGTGAGAACTAGTTCTGGGGCAGTGGTTGCTGGGTGTGGTCTCCTTGGAGGAGAGAAGGCCCAAGGTGTGAGTGCCTGCTTGGATATCTCACGGGTAAGCAACCCCTCATCTCTCTCACTCTGATGCAGTTCCAGACATAAGGGAAACTTATTCTTTGTGGAGGTGGTGTGTCTCCATATAATAACACCATTCTAAGATACATACATACGCATATATATGTACGTGTCTGTATATCTGCACCTACCAGTATATCTCTCAATATCTACACATCTACACATACCTACACGTATTTGGAGAGGAGAGGGAGAGGCAATGGACAGTAATACATCCTCTGTGGCCCCCTTTTGTGGTTTTTCTTTTTAAAGTAAGAAAGTCAAGAAGAGCTGGCATCGTTTCTTTTCACCCCTTGGGCAAGTTTAGGTCTTCACCAAGTGATGGAACTTGCCGCATTGAACATTAGGGACTTTGGAAAGGTAACTGGGAACAGAGGAATAGCTGAGAAACTGATACTCCAATCAGAGCAACTCGAAAGCTCTGCTCTTCAACCTGCCTCTAATAGCTCCTTGAAGCTTAGCTGCAGGCATCCTTGAAAACTCGCATTATGAAAAACCTGGAACTGAAAATCAGGAGCATCGTTGTCAAATCACTCCAGCAAACTTCAGCGATGTCCCGGCCATTAGTAACTGACCTTTGCATTGTCCTAACTGTTGACCTCAGGTTCCAGCAGTCTATATACGGACACTACAGATAACATTTGGAGCTCCTTTAAATCTCTCCGGGTGACCTTTATGATTACAGTGACTTCCAAGAGGGAAAGATACATATATAGAAGGACGTCAGAGAAATGTATCAGCAGCAAGAGCATCCATTCAAAACAGCAAATGGGCTGTTAACAAGGCTGTCCTTTGCTCTTGTCTGCCTGGTGTGCAAAGATCACGACTTTTTTATTTTTTACGAAGACCTGAGCATTGCTGTTTTCCACCTTTCTAGACCTTCTCACGAAGACACCCTTGAAAGTGCATGGACAGTTTTATATTCGAGCACACTGAAGTATATAGGGCACTATCCATTCATTCACTGCTGGAAATAACATGAAAATGAGCAGACCAATTTTACCTTGCCAAGGAAAGGAGAATCACAGGCAGACAAACCTCAAAATCCAAAGCCTTGGGGGGCTTGAACCAGCAGGGCACAAGTGTGGGAAATGTCCCCCCTGCCATGTGTGGGGCTTGAATACTTTGATCCCTGAGTTGGGGCAAGATTGGGGAGCTTTGAATCTGCCCCAGCACACCTCTTTCTTCTCCTCTGTGCTGTTAAAGCACAAAAGCAGAAGGGAGATGGTTATGGTGGTTTCTGTGGCTGCAAGGAGATCTCTCAGGATGGGCATTCCCCTCGGCCTGTGGATCTCTCTCTCTCCATGAGCAGAGGGGGAGATCCACTTTGTCCTATGGATCCTGGGATGCGCCCCAAGAGACCTGAGGATTGTGCCCTAAATGTAATTTAAGGGAAATTAAAGTTCAAGTTTAGAGCTTTGCTCTAGCCTGCATCCATAGGAGTTATTAATGTAACCTTGTGATAGTAACTTTGTTAATGGAAGTGTATGTTAAAGTCTCAAGTGAATTGTTTTGCTGACTCAGATCGAGTGCAAACAGCAATAACAATTCCACTTTCAAGTTTCTCTAGTTTTTGTTCACAGGTCTATAAATAATAAAAGCTGAGATAAAATTGTACTTAAATGGATTTTTTCCACCATTTGAATCCCCCCCCTACATTTTGAAATTTTGCATTTGAAATTTAGTTGTAAGAAATGCCTTTGAAAGATCAAAATCTTGTTGGTTAATTTTAACATGTTCATGACATGAACTAGCTGCATTACATTTTAAGTTCCAATGAATCTCTAACAGCACCAGAACAAAGACTAATAATAAATTAATAAATCAAATTAGTAAAACCTTCATTTTATTCCCCCCCCCCATCAAGTCAATTCTACTCGGGAGAATTTGCTAAAGAATTTCTTCCTTCAGTTTATTTTAGCTCTACAAAATATCCCACATTTTGCAAAAACCATTTTGTACAATTCATGCTTGGCTTTCAAGTGTTCATGAACAATTAGCAATTTCAATTTATGTTTGTTCAAGCACAACAATAGCCAAATTCGGTTTGCAGCTATTCAGTGATCTATTTCAGTTTTATCCATGATGAATGTCAAGTGGTGTTTTTATGTCTGATAAGTTAGGTGTCAGACGGTGTTTTGTATGTGCATGCTTATTTTTGCCCAGAATATATTGAAGTTTCAATGCCACAGACTGTCAGAATAGTAATGATTTCAAGTGTGTAATTTATATCAAATAATAATTCATTTTCAAAGAGTAATTATAGACATGTTGTATTTGGCAATCAGAGAGAAAATATATTTTTACCTTCAGATTCATGACAAACTATTCTAAGTTTCGGTAATTATTTATAGTGCGAAGAAGTAAAAAGGCATTTGCTACTGATTGTAAGGACAGTCCCATTAAAAAAAAAATCCCAAGGAACTGGAAAGGGACCCTGAGGTTCATCTAGTTCTACCCCCTGAAATGCAGAAATATCAAGGTGGTTATTGATCCCTGTTAAAGTTGGAAAGGTAGAAGAAGCAATGATTTATGCAACAATGGGGCCCTGAGGTGTTGCATCACAACCTCTTGGACCAGCTGGTCTTGAATGTGGGACTTGTCAGCATCTAAGGACTGTGATACCAGGAAGCACTTCTAACTTCTGAAGAAAGGGACTTCCGGTTGAGCGCGGAGCCGCCATCAGTCGCAGGTTTCGCTCGGCTGAGCAAACCTGAGTGCGGCAGGGACGGGGTGTCTTCTACAGCGCAGAAGACCCCCAAGGAACCCCAAATCGAGAGTTTTGGGGGCATGGTCGTCCGGCGGGTGCCAGAAGGGTGCTCCTCCCTCCCCGGTAAGGCTCTGTTTTGAGCCCCCGAGAGCGAGGGAGTGGAGCCCCGGCAAATCGGACATACCGCTTTCCCTGCCTGCACGAAGCTGCGATACTGAGGGGCTACAGCGTTTCAATTCTTCCAAGTAAATAAAAAATGGACAAATGAACAAATCTGAAGAGAAAACTGTAAGTAATTTGATTTGATTTGGCTTCGGAGGGGATTCTAAAAACGGAAGTCAATCCCTCTCTGCTGAGATTAAGAGACAGTACGACTTTGTAACTGAAGCTATTTTCAATGCGATTGAAACAAAGAAACTTTTGTAAGAGTGTTTTTAGTTTTAAAAGTGGATTGGATCTCTTTTCCTCTTTCCCGGAGGTCCAGATGGAGTGGATATTACAAACTTTGGCAATGATTAAAAATAAAAATGGCGTACTTATGCAGTAAGAATCTACGTAGCAAGAAATAAATTGTTGTGACTAGCAACCTGAAGCTCGACCTTGAAATGACAAAGGGAAAACTGTCCTCGCGGTTTGTAAAGCAAGCTTTGGAACTTTTGCAGCAAGTAGCCGTGGGAATCAACAGCATTGCACAATTGGCACATAAAGAATTGGAGATTGAGACTGTGGACAACTTGGAGGACTTTACATTGGAACAGAAGGATAAGGAAGAAGGGTACAGTGACAATGCTGAAAAAGAGGAGCTGGAACAGGATACATCAATTGGAGCCTTTAGGCAAGAAGAATTTAACAGTGTTAAAGACTGGTTCCTGTTGCCACTGGATTGTGAAAAGACTACAGACCTGCGATTAGTTGGACAGTTACAGGATATTCTTTTTTATGTCTCATGGGCCGGGTTCTTTGAAAGGGAGGGTATAGGGTAAAATATCAGAACTTAAAAACGAAATGGTATTTCATTATGGTTATGACAATTGGATATGGACACTGCGATAACGGACAATGTTTTGAAAGATAAACTCTGGGACCATAAGGGAGGGAGGTGCATGAGCAATATGAAAATTTTTTGGTTAACATAATGAGAAATTACAGAGGTATTTTGAGGCGGAGGTAGAGAAATGTTCAATAGGTAAAATGATGAGATGGATTTTAAATTAGAGTTTAAAGGTAAATAATGCTGGAACTATGTAATAATTTAGAAATCAGTAAGAGGGGGACTGAGGAAGTCATCGTAAAGGAATAAAGATTGGAATTTAATTGACTGACCCGGGAGGAGGGTCAGCGTGCTGTGTTTTGGAAAGTATGTGGTTAAATGTAAAATGACTTTTGCTACCTCTGTGAGAGGGGGGTTTGGTGCGTATTGCTCCCCTCGGTGGGAGAGGGGGGAGCCAGGAGTGTTTAACCATGTATTATAATGTATTGGCTTTAATTGGTTTTTAATTGGAAAATCTAATAAATTCTTTAAAAAAAATAACTTCTGAAGAAAGGAGGAACAGAAGGCTGGCAGGGACCAGACCAAAGACTGTCTGCTGTGCCAGAAAATCGCTGTTTTCTTCTCTCTATGACTTCTGCCTATGTTGCCCACTAAATCAGAGGCGGAGCTTCATGCTCCAGCACCGGGGAGCAGAGAGCAGGCGGGGCGGGGATAGCATGCGTCTCAGGGGCATGGTGCACGTCCTGGGGGCGTGGTGCGCTGCTTGTGGGGGCGGGTGGGGCAGCCGCAATGGCACCCCACTGGGATTGTGGTGCCGGGGGCAGTGCGCTCCCTCTGCACTCCTCTTCCTCCGCCACTGCACTAAATGCATCTTTAAAAAAGAGGTAGCAAATGACAAAAAAGAGGTCACAGATTTGCATTAGATTAGCATATGCTAATATATACAAATAGATGTAAATTTATAAATTGTTACTGTAATTTAAATAGAAATACAATGCATGGCACCATTGTGGGGAAGGTTGTGGCTAGGTGACCTGTGTGCTTGTTCAGCTTCCTTTCTGGGCAATTTCAAGGTCCCTGTTCCTTATCTTTAAGCAGACATGGACAGGATAGCCCTTCAAATAGAAGGCTGTGCTCCGACAGTCCTTCAGGATACATGACTGGCCTGCTTGTTGCTTTGTGTCCCCATGACGCTAAGAACAGACCGTTTCCCCTCAGTTTCCAGAGGCGTCAGTCTGCTGGAACTGCTGCTGTATACTTCTTCCTGCTCCACACAGATGGGTAAGTCCTGATATGGGATTGGGGTGCATAGCTCCACTGGGAGGAGTCTATGGAAGATGACCAGAAAGAGCACTTGTTTCCCTCAGAGCTTCAAGGCATGTCCTTGAATGGCACAACACAGGTGGGTTGGCAAAGGAAGAAGCCAGAGCTAGGTGTTAGCACTGGTACAAGGAAATGCATTATGAGTTCTCTGTCTCATGAGACTCTGAGCCATTGTGTTTTAGATACTCTAGTGTGCGTTTGCATCTGTTTGAATACATGAGTTCTGGTGTGATAAGTACTCAGGAAAGCTGTCTCTGGTGAGATTTTGTTTTGCACTGAGACTGCGCCTTGGTGATTTGCACAATCGTAGCCAACTCAGCTTTTGTATGGCAAATCAATGAACCACCCTGTTAGATGGTAATTTAGCTGCCCCTATTGACCTTGCTTGGATTTGAACCCTGGGCATTAAGGCAAATGCCTACAGTGTCTAAACTAATCCTATGAGCTACTGAGTTCAAAAACAGGCATAGTCTGTTCTTGGCAGTTCTTGTGCTGACATGCAAGTGGGGAATACTGGGTATAATATTTCTGCCATTCAGGCCATAAATATATGGATGAAATATCTGGCTTTGGGGAAATTCATCCACCCTGAGCAAGTGAATATCTGGACCTTTGCCAGTTGCCTACTTTGACTCAGAGAATCTTTATGACAGAGTCAGAATTTCAGTAAGGTTTTCTTACGGGATGATGATTCTTGCAAATTATATTTTTTAAGCAGTTTACCTCACTGCTACTGTACAGATGGTGTATTTTTTGTATTTAATGTCATTCTCTGCTGGTTTTTTAAGTAACGTGACTGTACCTCTGCACCTTAGTGGGAATGGAGAACTCTGAGGAAAGCATTAGTGGCCTGGTGCAGATGCAACATATCATATCGAAAGGTTCACAAATCATGGAAAGAGTGTGAGGTCTGTATGTTCTTCCCTCACCTTCCCCCTCTTCCCTCATGTGCTGACTTTGAGCAAAAGTC
Source organism: Lacerta agilis (assembly GCF_009819535.1). Lineage (NCBI taxonomy): Eukaryota > Metazoa > Chordata > Lepidosauria > Squamata > Lacertidae > Lacerta > Lacerta agilis. Next base: position 69,148,182 of record NC_046314.1, on the reverse strand, counting down.
CTTACTTGTTTTAGGCCAGAGCTCTCTATTATATCTAAAATGGGGACAATCTTTAAAAAATATGCAGATTCAGAATCTATGAATTCACAGCTGGCTCATTACCTCAAGGCCCTGTAAAAGCCTGGGCAAAGAGGTGCCACTTTAGCGTGTGTTGAAAGGCAAACTGCATCAGCATCATTCACCCCAGAGAGAAGAGGGCATTCTGTTAGCTGGGTGCCACCACTGAGAAGCCCCTAGCCCACATCAACACACAATGTGCTTCACCCAACAGCAGGGCAGCAAGAGGTGTCTCCCCAGCAGGTCTTAATTGCTCTAAGGAGAAGACAGATTGATAATAATCCCTATAATAAAAAATAATAAAGTTTATCTTACCCAAGACAGAACAAGGTAAGCAATTAGATGTAGTAAGAGTGGTTTGATGACATCCTCAGTCATTTTGTTTTACTGATGGGCTGGGGGCTAATTATTTTATACAGAGGATTCAACTATATTATGTGGTAAAGAAGAAAACATTTCACAACTTCATATCCCCACCTATAGAGGTATATATCTATCTATATATCCTCCCTGTTTAAGAAAACCTACTCTCAGATTCTTGAGGGCAAGAAGTTCAGCTGTTGTTCTCAATGTCTTAATTTGTTCTACATGGAAAAACTATGACTTCAGATTTCACGGTGAGAACATAACTCAAGAGCAAGAAATCAATAGTTTCATGCGCACAGTTAAGCAAAATTGGGTTTCATATTGGTAGGCAGATCAAATTAATGCTTAGATCTGTAGTTTTGTAACTACCAACACTGCAACTTTAATTGCTCCTAGAATCAGAAATTAATCACTCTGGGTTTGTGATATAAACAGCATCCCTGAAAGTAATGGGTCAGTTGGTTGACACATGAAAATAGTTGACAGAAATGGTTTCCCTCCCTCCTTTCATTTTTCTTTCTTTTCTTCCGGAGAATTGAATCTACCCTTGGCTACGTATGCATTGATATTTTTTTCTCTCCCTAAAGTATTGAGTAAGATACGTGCAAGAAAACAAGCCTGCATCCTAGCAGAAAACATCACAAGGAGATTGATGGGAAATTTCTCACTGCAGGGAAGAAAGACTTTTGCAGATGTTAGTTTTTCCTTGCAGTTCTTAAAGACGTGTCAATGAATGGAGCACTCTCCATATGCCATTTTTCTTTGCAGCTGCGATTTCTATTTTCTATTAATTAATCTTATTTTAACAGATCAATTAAATAAAGCTCTTCACACCTACAACCCCTCTGCACAGCCGTCAAGTTACTGCTCTTTGAGTAGCTTGATTCATTTCTGACATATAATAAGAGAATCCTAACTGCTTCCTTCCCCCTTTCTTCAGAGGCAAAATATATTGATCACCCGCCCCCCCCCCCTTTTTGTGTTAGAAAAAAACAGGGAAATGTTGGTAATTTTATCTGTGCTGGTCTAAAGAGGATTTACAGCACAATGCTAAGCGTATTCACTCAGTGTTTCTGACTGGAGTTACTCCCTACTAAATGAATTTAGAATTGCAGCCTCAACGACTGAGAGAAAAAACCATCATCAATACAGAACACCTAGATGGGGGCTACATTTCTCCCCTTCTCCCCACATGTTGCTGATAATGTATAGTTGGAAAAAACCCACATGCCATGATGTCATTGTGTTGGAATATTCACCCTTCAGAAGTTGGTACACTCCAACTCCCATCAGCCCCAGCCACCATGGTCAGGGATGACCATTTGCAACATATAATTAGGATGCAAGCACCACTCTTCACCATCCATGCTCAAGCATGTGCCTCATAATGCCTCCATAAGATGAGCTTTTCAAGGGGTATGGCATTTCCTATCACTGCCCAGCCCCAAATCAATCTGGAATCTCCTGGGTGTCAGTGCTTACTAAATCAACATGGCGCATCTTAGCAACACAGCTTTCTTTCTCTCACACAAACCTGACAGATCCGTTGCAGCCAAACCCCAGTTCCAGTGGGCTCATTATTGCCTCTAGCCTGCCTCAGCAAAACCAGCAACTTCTCAGTGGGTGAGTTACAAGAGGACAGAGCACTCATTTGTTAGGTTGGGGAGAGGTGGGCAACGGCCGCCTCATGAGGCTGAATACCCCTGTTGTCTGGGTCCCTGACCCATAATGGTGAGGCCATGACCCCAGAAGCTCACATTCCATGGTGATTGTCCCAAACGTGACTATTATTGCTGCCAAGCAACAGAGGAAAGCAACTTGGGGACATCTATTTTTCCAGCAAAGCTCTTAACTTCACTGCCAGGTTCAAAACGAGACAGATCCCCAAATATTTCATTCAGTAGGAATCTTATTTTATGTTTAATGAGATATTTTATGATGTGACCCCAACACTCTCTGACTGGGATTCTACCACCCTGCTGGATGATGTAAATTGGGAACACATTAGATTCTCTCTCCCCTTCCCAAATCCAGTTGTGATAGATCATATGAGTTTTAGTGATCTTAAAAGTATATTAAGCTACAACTATAAGAGAATCAAAATCAGCCCTGAGTGCTCACTGGAAGTTCAGATCCTGAAGTTGAGGCTCCAGTACTTTGGCCACCTCATGAGAAGAGAAGACTTCCTAGAAAAGACCCTGATGTTTGGAAAGATTGAGGGCACAAGGAGAAGGGGACGACAGAGAATGAGATGCTTGGACAGTGTTCTTGAAGCGACTGGCATGAGTTTGGCCAAACTGCGGGAGGCAGTGGAGGATAGGGGTGCCTGGCGTGCTCTGGTCCATGGGGTCACGAAGAGTTGGACACGACTGAACGACTGAACAACAATAACATAAGAGAATCAAAGAAAAAGATTATAGAGAGAATAAGCATCACAAGCAAACATTCTCACGCATCTAGGACCTGTTCAATCTTTCTAACTTGTTTGCCTTTTGTACCCCCATATCCTTTTCTAACTTGAGGTGCCTCTTTCTGATTGGCTCCCTAAGTCACCATCGCTCACAGCCTTTCACCCATTTCCTTTCCCTTACTGTCCCAGACAAGAATCTCAACCTGCCTCATAATACATGTGTACCCTGTTTTGCTTCACTATTCCATCTTTACTTTAGGCATCTGTCAAAGTATGCTGCTAAAATGCTCCTAACTAAGCACATTGCTGCTGAAATCTGTGCTGTAAGCATATTTGTTATTGAAATCCTGTGCTCATCAATTCTATGCTTGAAACATTGCCCAAACATTTTGTATCTGCCTTACTATACTTCTGATTATCTCGTAAGACAAAGCAGTCTGTATTGCTATTGAACAGCTCCACAATTGGTCAGTTTACCCTAATATTTAGTTGAGATCTGCCTCCTTGCATTTTCTACCCATTTGTTCGAATCCTGCCTTCTATCAGAACAAGTCTGCTGCTATGTCTTCCTTGTGACAGCTCTTCAGATCTTGGAAGACACCCGTCATGTCTCCCCTTAATATTTCTTCTTCCTCATGAGGAATGGTTGAAATAATTGGGTATGTTTAGCCTGATAACGAGGAGAATGAGAGGAGATATGATAGCCACCCTCAAATTTATAAAGAGTTGTCACAGGGAGGATGGAGCAAGCTTGTTTTCTCCTGCTCCGGAGGCTAGGACTCAAACCAATGGCTTCAAGTTACAAGAAGGGGAATTCCAGCTAAATATCAGGGAGAACTTTCTGACAGTAAGAGCTGTTTGACAGTGAAACAGACTCCCTCAGGTGGTGGTGGATTCTCCATAAGTTGGGTGGCCATCTGTCATGTATGGGATTCCTGCATTGCAGGGAGTTGGACTAGATGATTCTTGGGGTCCCTTCCAACCATAGGTGCCTACTCCTTGAGGCCCCGGGTGCCCAAGCACCCATAAAAATCCCCATGAAGGGGCTGTGCACCCACAAATTTCAGTGCTAGGGCCATGCATGCTGCATGGCACCCAAGGCCCCGGGCACCCACGGTTGTGGGGCCAAGTTGGCACTCCTGCTTCTAACTCTACAATTATATGATTCTTCATTCCTCATAGGAGTTGGTTTCCTGATCACCCTCCTCTAGGCATGCTCTAATTTGTCAGTGCCCTTAAAACGTGTCTATGACAAGTCATGCTTTTTAATTTCACCAGATCACCAGCTCGATACATCCTGCAACCAGTCTGGCAGATGCAGGACAAGAAAATGTTCTGGCATCATTATACTGGGGTTTGTTTTTAACATAACATGTTCTGACAACAAACGCGAGGTTGCCATTGTGTCAGCCTCAGTCTTCCTTATTGTTGTTGTGTGTGGCAAAGGGAGAACGTGAAGAAGTTGATGTTTATCATTGAGATCCTGCAGTTAAAGGTCAAAAAAATTGTGATGCCACATGAGAGGGGATGTGTGTGTGTGTGTGTGTGTGTGTCTCACACACTTTTACTTGCTCATTCACATGTTATTAAGGCTTGAAACCTTTGCATCAGGGGAAGAAGTGCTGCTGAACATTGGTACTTCTGAGGTTTTTCTAAAAAAATTAATAAATTTAAAAATGCATATGTTCAAGCTGCAAATCTCTTCTAATATCTCCTCTCCTCTGTATCTCCTCTAATAAAAATTGATCACTGAGCTATAGAGAAGAGAGCCTCTTGCAGATACCATCTTATCAGGAGGTCATTCCACACAAGATAGCAATCACCCCTTTAGTGGTGTGGTACCTGCCCTGTGGAATTTCCTCCTGTTAAATATTAGACAGCTGTGCCTCATCTTTCTGGCACCCGCTGAAGACTTTCCGCTTTCAACAAACCTTTCAAGCAGAGATTTTCCCATACTGGAATTGTATTTGGATGTTTTAATTCTTTTATTGCTTGCGTGTTTGCCACCCTGGGCAAAGGCAGGATATATATCCATGCATTTATGGTGTGGGCAGAGAGCCCTCCTCTGGGGCTCTCTATCTGGTCTTCGTCATTCCTCCCATACCACAACCTCTCCCCAGTCACACTCTCTTCCTCCCAGGCTTCACCCCACCCCCCATCACTGGCCTTTCTCCACATTCTTCTTGAGTAACCATTGAGTAATTGCTTGGCTGGAATGTCCCCTTGATCTCTGATTGTTATGTACTGAGCTGAATCCTAGAACAATAGGATCCAGAATGCAGCAGTCTGATTGGTCCACAGGAGCCACCCAATCCAGCTCCAGGTGCAAGTGAATCAGCGACCTGATTGTCCTCCAAGAGCAGCCAATCAGGCTCCTGGAGGAAGTGAATCTGCAACCTGATTAGCCTACAGGAGTAGCCCGGAATTAGCCAGTCATGTGGGGCCCATTGTGTAAATAATGTATATATAGCAGACGTTGTGGGGAAAGATCCATTCATTGCTACTATGAGCTGAATAAAGAGCATGAAATTCACACTTGACTCTGAGTATATTTCACTGATGGTGACTATAGTTTGCTAGGGTGGAGGACAGAGGTGTGTGTGAGACTGTTTATATATTCATTCCTCCACCCAGTTCCCCTCTGGCCCCATCCACCAATAGCATGTGGCCCCTGGAAGGCTGCCCAGAAGGGCACATGGCCCTCAAGCTGGAAAAGGTTCCCCACCCTGTGTTAGGGTGAGTGATTTGGCATTAGTTGGATTATTGTCCTCCCTGCCCTGGCAAGAATAAGATAAACTGCTTCGTATGGGATGTTACAGGATGAAACACAATACGTTATAGAGTATAGCATTGCCCTAGATGACCTCTACAGGCCCTTCCCATCAATTAACACCATCCTTCTTTGTTTCTGACCCTCTTTAACCTGTTCTAATGACTCCTATATGTACCTGTACTGCAGCAGAAAGAGAACAGCAAGAATAAGAGGTTCAGACACAATGGAGCATGTACTTAATCAGCCAAGGATGTCACTTCTCATCAGCAGAAGCCTTTCTGCCATTGTTCCCAACTCCCATCCTCTGCTCCAGTGATGTAATGGGGGGCATATGGAACAGACACCATCTATTTATACAGGGAGTCATTCTCTTCCATGTTGATGAGAACAGATGCTCATAGGCAACCCAAAGAACCCCATTCTTTAAAAGCAAAAAATCTGCCTGAGATTCTCCACCCCACTGCAACAGCACACCACATGAAGCTGAGCCTTATCCTGAGCCACACCACATCCCCATCTAACTCAGACACATCCAATCCAATTGGCGAAATTTCCCCAGGTCTCAGGCAGAAATATCCCCCTGATATTTCTGCAAGATAGCTCTGCAATGTAGATACACATTTTGCTGTATATGGCAGAGACTGAGTTTGGTAACTTATGCAGGCAAGCCACGCACTCTGCTACTAAGCTTCTACATGGGTTCATTGCGACAGGATGTGGCTCATAGGTTGCTGCCGCTTGGTTTTCACTGGTCCTTTGCCACCCTGTTGCTTAAGGTCCTTCAGGTGGAGCTGCTGATGATTTTTGATCCTGGGACTCAAAGTGTACACAATATGCACTTTTCAGATCAGCTTCTGAATTATAAATCCCCACAACTAACAACAACAATAAACAGCACAAGGCCCTGCCATTCTATCCACCCCTTAAGAAAACTGAGTTGTTTTCATTTTGACAGGCAAACACCTCTTTTTCTTTTAATAATGAGGAGGCCGGCGTAGCATCTCCATGCAAGTGGCTTTATTGATTTCACCAGGACTGCTCTTTGGGTTGAGGACCAAGTTGATTGGCATTACCCTCCATAGCAACATTGAAATGATCCCCATCTTGTGCCCTGTGGGTTCCAGTATATTTCCATCCTGCATTACCTGACACAGCTGCTTCCTTTTGGAATCCGAGCCCCAATCAAAGAATCAGTGCTCTCCAACCCACATTTGCTTTTTGAGCATTATGCTGGCTAGCTTCAAATGAGCAAAGCGCATTTAACCAGCCATTTATAAGCCTTGATTGCATGGCTTTGAAGGGGTGCCTTTGTAGGCTTCTCCTTCCCTTCGTCCCCTGCCTCTTTGGTGCTAATGCTGTGACTGTTTCTTTGCCAATCACAGCATTAGGCTCATATCTGTTTAAGCACACACGGGGGTTGCTGTTTCCAGATTGCTTCATGCATACCTGAAACATTGTTTTCCTTTCCACTGGGTCCTTCCCACATTCATTACAGCCTGATAATGCCGTTCTTGGATACCAGCGAAAAACCGCCGCACTACAAAGCACAGCAAGAGGCCAAGAAGAATAGCTTTGTTTACCTCTCTTTCTCCCCGCCTCGCCTTGTCCGTTTCCTTCTGCAAGATGTGCATGCTGACCCCCAAAAATAATGATTGCACCTAAGGACCCTGAGTGTAAACAGGAATCAACTAGCACTTGGGTTTCATCTCAGGTCACAAAGGAAGAGTGCATAATGGCTGGGCTGAATGTGTTTGAAAAGGAATTGTTTCTCACCAGCTGAATTTCTTAAGAGTGCAATAATAACTATAATTAAACAGAAAATGGGCGGGGTGGTGGGGAGTGGGGAGACATTTCAAACTGCTGCAATTTCGTGCAAAATGCACTGCAATTATCTTTCTATTCCTAGCCCAATCGGGTACAAAGCTCTTTCTCTTCTCCTCCACCCCTTTGCTTTCTACACTCTTGTATAGCATCATTGCAGTTTTCTGTTGATGGCAGAAGCACACTGAATATCACCAGACCGAGCTGCCTTGGAAGGTTTGATATTAATTGCACAGAACATTGTTACTCAGAGCACAGAGCAGCATGACTGACAAATCTGGCTCGGGAATGATGTTAGCAATTTTCTCGTTGCAGTGGTGATTATGGCAAGGAACATTATGTAGCTCATTTAGGAAGCTTCTTATTGTTTAGAATGGTGTGTGTGTTTTAAAGCACTGCAGAAGAAGAAAAAGGCAAAAAAGAGAGAGAAGAATTCTAATTTTTTTATTGCAACAAGATTATAAAATACTACCAGATTCTGTTTCCCCTCTTCACCCCTGGCCACAAGTCCTCCTTTAAATTCAGCCTCTTCATTTTCATTGAGGTACTGGCAGGATCTCACAGGCTGCCTTGACTTTTTTTTTTGGCTTGGAGTGTGAAAATAAAGAGTTCATTTAATTTAATAGCCAGCCTTAAGGATACAATCTATTAGCAAACTGGAGTGATCTAAGTGTTTAGCACCTTGGTGTGTAATTTCTGTGAGCTCTACACAGAAACTCCTTGAAAGGGGCAGTAGCTTGGTGGCACAGCATACACTCTGTATGCAGAAGATCCCAAGTTCGATCCCTGCGATCTCTACTTAAAAGGCAGCAGGACTGGGGGAAACCTCTATTGTGGCTCTGGGGATCCACTGCCAGTCAGAATAGAAAGTAGTGGGGTAGGCAGACCAGTGGTACGACTCTGTATACCTGAAGAGCACAATAAGAAGTAAGATTGAGATAGTAATGGATTTGAAAACAATGATGTGCTAATAAAAGACTTAGGGCATAATCAAACCCAGGATGGGGAACCTGCAGCCCTCTAGATGTTGCTGGGCTCCAAGCAGCCTTGCTGTACCTGATGGGACTTGGAGTCCAATGGTGTCTGGAGGGCCACAGGTTTGCCAGTCTTGATCTAACCTGTTGGCATCTGTCTCAAGAGACAATGGAGTGTGCCTCCAGAGGTGAAGTCAAACTGCTGCATTAGCAACAGCAAAGTGACCTCCCTGGAGCACACATGTGGGCAGTGTGTATGGAGGTCCTGGGCTGCCCAGACAACAAGACCCCTCACTTGGCCTCTCTGGTCCAAAGGGAAGCAGAGCAATACATTTGCCACCAGCTTGGCTGCAGGAATTGCTGGAAGGAGGTGTACAATACACCATCCAATTGTCTTAGGGACTCCACTCTGGATTGGTATAGGGTTTACTCCTTAGCTTTTTCTTCTCCTAAAGATATCATGCCAAGTAGGGGAGGTTTAGGCTCAGAGCTTTCCTTCTCCTAGGTGGGTTACCTTACCAGGTTGATGAGCCTCATCTGCCCCTCACTTCCTGCTGCAGCAAATAGCCTTCTTGACCATTGGACCCGCTATTGGTCTCATCCACTCAATCCACCAGAGCCTGTCTTTGCATGAAGTCCCTAATTCATCAGGGGTTTGAGACCCATCAGCCAACTCCACCTGGTTTAGCTGGCCAGTTGAAGCAGTTCCAGGGGCGTGGCCACTGTCACATGTTGACAGCTCCTAGGAGCCACGGGGGAGAAGTAAGTGCAGTGTGGAGACCAAAAGTGGACAACGTGTCCTACCAGAGGTACTACCCCTCCCTTAACACCCCTAACTCCCCATATCTAACCACAGTTAAGCTTTCACCGTGGTGGTTAAGCATGCACTTCTACATTTCCATCACTGTATTGACCTTGTCTGGGACATGCCATTATTTTGTGTATAAGTCTGCAATTATGAAAGCCACTGAAATATGAAAGAGTTGGATCTTATTATGCACAATGCAGTCTCATGATATCTGAGTAGGAGGTATGCTTGATGGTGTCCAAAACAAATGCTGGTTTATGTTGCTGATCTTAAGTTCTACATTTTGTGGAATGGCAATGGAGGCAGTGTGTTCTTCCCTACTTACAGGCTCTAATTACCATAACCAGAATAAAAGTTATCAGGTACCCATTATGGAAGACAAATATGGAAATGCATGCCCTGAAAATCTCCTGACCTCCCAGCTGCAATGCTACATGAGAACAAAGGTTCTATGCCTTAGAATAACAACAGCAATGAATTTGAAAAGATAGGGTTAACCCATCCTCAGCCGCAGCATCAGACAATATAGATTCAGCTCAGGCACAGGTTAAACCCAGTTACTTTATAATAATAGTTCCAGGATATTTTTGATGCCATCTACCCATTGTCAATAACCTATTCTTAACAAGTCCCACACACTTCCATGTGTACCAGCTGCCCACCCCCTTCAGTCTTGATTCTGAAATGCATCAAAATCTCAATCGCTCACCTTTCTGTTGCTACATTTTCCATCCTCCTACAACCCCTCACCTTTCTATTACACAGTAGCATTAAAAATAATAACAACGAAAAAAGACTCCTACCTACTGTACTGTTTATGATCCTTCCTACAAATTTGCTACATGCTTTGGTAGTGTCATACATCACTGCTTTGAGTTATTAAAAATTGCCTTTGATTGCTCACAAGTGCTTGAAATGCATTTATAATCTATACTTGCTGCAGTGTGTTGAATCTCTCTCTCTCTCTCTCTCTCTCTCTCTCTCTCTCTCTCTCTCTCTCTCACACACACACACACACACACACACATATTGATGATCTATTGCAATTTTTATATAATCCAGCCCTTTTACCGGTATATCAAGCACAGTGTGTGTGTGTGTCTTGGTTCATCCATACTGTTGTGATGTTTGTGTGAGCTGGTTCGACACTGGTCCAATAAAAGATATCACAGATCTGTGATGTTTCACATGCAACTTTCCATCTGGCTGAAAGTACTGCACTCAGTGTCCCAACACGGATGCTGTGCTGACTATTTTTAATCAATCAATTAATGCAAACCTAGGCAGTGGGATGGATGCTGCTCTTGTGTTTCAAAGTCAATCATGTGAACTGAGCTAACTCCCAAAGACATCTTCTAAGTGCAAAGATGTGGTCAGAGGTCTTCCTCCTCTGCCATATAATCTTCCTTGTGCCTTGATAAATGTTGGGAGCCACTGATGTAAAATTGCTTCAGAAGAAATGCATATTTGGATTACATGCACGGGAGTTTTAAACATTGTTTCCAATCCACTTTTTATCAAATGTCAGTGACACATAAGATTGCTAAGAACAAAGCAATCAGGATGGTGATAGGTTTGTCTGTGTGTGCGTGGGCGCACACTTTAGCCCCCCTGGATAAGTTGGCTAAGAAGCAATTGCAGCATTTAAATTCATGTTTTGTCATTTCCATTTCAAAATGTCCTATGGGGAGAGAGATGGTAAGAATTTCCATATGTTGCAGAGGGTACTTTGCTCTGAATTTTGCAATTTACACTGGAAAGCATGCATGCAGCCTGATCTTGTGTATGTTACTCAGAAAGTTCAATTAAGCTAAGAGGGGCTTACTCCCACCTAACTATGCAGTGGATTTTAGTCTTAATATTGCAATAATGCTTCCTCTGCCTTCTATATCATTACTAGTTTAGTACACGTTTGATTCTAAATTTAATAGTCATTAAAATGAAAATGTGGTAAAAAAAAACAACCCACCACCACCACCAACCATAACTGATTTTAATATAAAAGCATCCTAGATATGCCTCAGACTGTTTTCTGATAAAATTCCATTGGGACTAATCAGAAAGAAATGCTTCTACATCCCAATGAGGGAAGCAGGCAGGTTTGACTCTTCTTTCTATAAGAGCAGGATGCAGGCTGTCCATTCAGAGAAGTTCAGGTAAAGTTCTTTGTCCACTCCTGAAATAACAAGACCAACACTGCCAAGAATCTGTCTGCCATGTCTAAGAATTCCCCTGGTTTCATTTATTCTCCTCTATTGCTGTTTCTTATCAAACTGCAGAAGTGTCTAGGATCCACAAAGTTGTGTCATAGAACCATAGAGTCATAGAACAGTAGAGTGGGAAGGGACCCCAAGGGTCATCAAGTCCAACCCCTTGCAATGCAGGAATCACAGTGAAAGCATCCGTGACAGATGGCCATCCAACCTCTGCTTAAAAACCTGCAGTGAAGAAAGGTCCACCACCTTCGAAAGGAGCCAGTTCCACTGTCAAGCAGCTCTTACCATCAGAAACATGATAGCCATCTTCAAATATCTTAAGGGCAGTCACATGGGAAATGGAGCAAGCTTGTTTTCTCCTGCTCTGGAGGGTAGGACTCAAACCAACGGCTTCAATTTACAAGAAAGGAGATTCTCCATCAGGGAGAACTTTATGACAGCAAGAGCTGATTGACAGTAGAATGGTTTCCCTCAGGAGATTGCGGACTCTCTTTCACTGCAGGTTTTTAAGCGGAAGTTGGGTGGCCGTTTTTAATTTATGTACCACCCTTCATAAAAAAAAATTCTCAGGGTGGTTCACAACAGACAAAAAGCACAAATAAATCACTGTCTCATGTGATCTAGTTGAGGTTCCTCATTGCAGGAGATTGGGCTAGATCATGGGTAGGAAAACTAAGGCCCGGGGGCCAGATCCTGCCCAATCGCCTTCTAAATCCGGCCCGCAGACGGTCCGGGAATCAGTGTGTTTTTACATGAGTAGAATGTGTGCTTTTATTTAAAATGCATCTCTGGGTTATTTGTGGGGCATAGGAATTCGTTCACCCCCCCCCCCAAATAGTCTGGCTACAAGGTCTGAGGGATAGTGGACTGGTCTGAGGGACAGTGGACTGGTCCCCTGCTGAAAAAGTTTGCTGACCCCTGGGCTAGATGATCATTAGGCATCTCTTCCAACCGTGCAATTCTATGGTTCCATGATGCTAAGTCAAACTATTTTAAAGGCTTGTTTTCCCTCTGCTGGGTGGCGCTGTGGTCAAAACCACAGAGCCTAGAGCTTGCCTATCAGTAGGTAGGCAGTTCGAATCCCCTCAACGGGGTGAGCTCCCATTGCTTGGTCCCTGCTCCTGCCCATCTAGCAGTTCGAAAACATGTCAAAGTGCAAGTAGATAAATAGGTACCACTTTCGCAGGAAGGTAAACAGCATTTCCGTGTGCTGCTCTGGTTCGCCAGAAGTGGCTTAGTCATGCTGGCCACATGACCCGGAAGCTGTCTGCGGACAAACACTGGCTCCCTCGGCCTCTAAGAGCGAAATGAGCACCACAACCCCAGAGTTGTCCGCGACTGGACCTAACTGTCAGGGGTACCTTTCCCTTTCCCTTTCCCTCTGCCAGGCTTGGGTTGGCTAAGGAGGCAGCAGCCCTACTTCTGAGTGCAGTTTGGAACAGGGGTGCCTTAAGCCTGTGTTAGTTCCACCAGCTTCCGATAATTAGGGTTGCTCTGTCACTTACACGAGGATCAAGGCACTTTAGAAATTAGCTGTCAACCCTTCTCTTATCCTGCTGGTTATCCAGCTACGGTGTGGAGTGTTAGTTAATGGCTGCAGTCTATCAGGTGTGAGGATATGTCCCGCTGATAAGGTTGGACCAACACAAATGTTCGCGTTATTCTCCAAGTCCTACCTGCCACTCTTCGTGAGTCATTCTAGACCTTTGGCAGTTTTAAATTGCCTGTGATGGATGGAATCGCTATTGGAGGCCAAATGGCTATCATTTTACAGTGAGATGCGGTGAACCCATTTATTTGGCTATCTGATAAGGTTGGGAGTAGTAATGCCTTGCATCAGTTATACTCCAGGAAGCAAAGAGAAGAAAAGATAGGGCAGAACCTGAATATTAGAAAAAGAAAAAAACATCTCACAGAATTATTATTTGAACATGTCACAAAATAAATCTTAGCCTAATTAAAGTACAGTAAGTTAACTGACTCTCATTTAGCAAAGTAATTAATTAATCAACTAAAATAAATATCAGAGTGTCTTAATTCGTGTGATATTCTGAGAAACTTAAGGGAAATAGCACGTGCCTTTACTAAAACTAGGAAAATATCACTTACGACAAGAACTAAATATATGAAAACATTTGTGAACCAAGTGCTATTAAAGATCCACATTTTGATTTTTTTTTATAACTTTGAGAGCTCATATCAATGGATTAATGATTTCAGGCTTACTTTCTAAATTATCTGGTTGCATTTTATTTATTTATTTATTTAATAAGATAATCATTTTTCATGCTGCCATATGCTTTGGTTTGCTGACGAAAGACTATAAGATGAGACTCCTTGGGAGGCCATGGAAATGTGAAAACTGAATTATGAAATGATGTGCTAAATGAAGTGATAGCTTATTCATAATTAAAAACTATTCAGTGTTGAGCGATTTTTAATATAAAAACTTGTCACTTAAGCGTAGTGATTTCAAGGTAAAAGAGGCTTAAACTTCTACATTAAGACTTACATTTATATTTGTGATCAAACCCATTGAAGTGGCCAGTGCTTAATCTACAGTGGCTGTTTCTATGTTTCCTTAGGAATAAATGTCCTGGCCAAACAGCCTTGTTCAAATCCTATTTTTGTTGGTACAGGATTGTCAAACAAACATCCACACACACCTGTTTTTGTTTGTCACCATATTCGTTGCCATTTGCACATATACATTCTGCTGCTTGGTGTCCAGTGGCTTCCTTGCAGAGAACAGCTGTTTTATGGAGGCATCCATTCTGCAGGGTGCAGCTTTGCAAAAGGTTTCCTTTAGGTAATCCATCCTGACCCGCAATGATCCAGGGCTGTCTCAGCCCATCTTGACTGATACCAGAATGCCTCAGAATAAGCCCAATTTGGGCCATGCTTAACTTGGCCAAATCTGGTGCACAGACCTATTGTTTACACGTTCAGGTTTGCCGCCTGAATCCTGAAAATATCAACATCTGCATTAATTTGTTTGGCAAGATGTAAGCTGCATATGTTTTATAATATAAACCCATTTCTGCCTGCCTGCAGTGGAAGTAAACTTTCTCTTTGGACAAATTATTCTGTAATTGTACACACTGGGGTTTCATGATTTATTTATTTAAAAAAATATTTTCTAGTACCAACCGCTGCAAGAGATATGATACATATCTAGGATGGCCTGCTAGTCTTCCCTGATCACCTAAAACAACTTATTTTATCTGCTACAGTGACACTTGCTTACAGCAACAAACGAGAGAACTTTGACCTTAGTTCCCCCCCCCCCCCCTTCTTTGAGAACTGGAATGCAAGCATTCATTTCAGGCGCTTTTTAAAAGGTTATTTTCAGCAGAGCTGAAACAGATCTGGTGATTGCAGAACTGCAAACTGAACTTGAGTGTTTGTGGTTTTCAGTAAAATATCTAAATTTGAATTAATAACCTTTCTGAGAGTAGCTTAGCATTTCGCCAATATCTCACTTTAGATGAGTGCAGGCTTGACAGATTCAGTAAGAGACAAAGCTCTTGTACTTTTAGTATTTCCTTAGAATGGTACATTTGAGGAGTTGTGGACTTTCTCCTAATAGCTCTGCAGCTATACAAGCTGAGATCCTCCTTTCTGTGGTGCATCAGTCTGCCTGCCCCCTCTACCTTCCACCCTGCCCCCCCCACCCATGCGTGGCAGGGCTCTGGATGCAGCAGTGGTCGGTCCTGGTCCATACTCAGCGGTGGGGGTGGGGAGAGAGGTTTGGACTGCAGCCTCGGATTGGATTGCAGACATTAAATTAGGTTAGACACAGGTGGGCTTGAAGTCAAAAGTTCTTTCCTGTCGTTGGGCTTCCCAGCCTCAGTATATTCAGAGATGAACTGCCTCTGAACCTGGAAGTTCCATATAGCAACTTCAGCAAACATCCATTGATGGACAACTTTCCTCCTCCAGGTTCAGAAGTAACCTTCATCTGGAGTCTGCTGAAGCAGGGGAGACTAACAACACAGGATTATTAGCCTTCCCTAGGCCTTGCTTATGGGCTACCCGATGCATCTGATTTGCACTGTATTAATGACAAAGGTAAACAATTTCCTCCCTCAAACAAATGCTTTTATGGCAGTGGTTTTCAACCAGTGTGCCGTGGCACCCTGGGGTCCCTTGAATGATGGTCAGGGGTGCCATGGGCAACACTGGTCTCTGTCCTTCTTTCCTTCCCTCTCTCCTCTGATGCCTTCTTGTGTGTCTGCCTCCCAAAGGCTTGTACGGCTGTTTGTTGCACCAGTTCTGGCTATAAGCTCCGCAGGCGAATGGTGTCTCTGGGGCTGGCCAGGGGGTGTTGGTTGCCAGGAGCTGAGGTGTCCTCGGAGTAAGCAAGCAAGCAGGCGAGGGAGCCCAGCCAGCCAGTCCACCAGCCCTTGCTCTTGGGAATGGGCAGATAAGTGGGAAGGCAGGCAGGCAGGCAGGCAGGCAGGCAGCAGGCGATTCCCTGGCCTTTCTTGTGTTTGCTGTGTGCAAGGCTTGCCTGGCAGCTGAGTGCCTGGTACTGAAGGAGAGCCTTTCCGCCGTGCAGGTCTGGCAGCGCCCACTGCTCAGAGACCAGGGGCGGCAGCAGCAACTGCCTGGAGGACTCCCAAGGAGAGGGGAGAGGAGAGGAGGCTGAGGGAACACTCCACAAGAGAGGGTGTTCAAAAAAGGGTGAGAAGCTGCTAGTTCTGGATATAAATAAATATAATAACAATATAATTATTCTATTGAAATTATATTCTTGTTTTTTAATATATATATATAATCTTGTGTGCTACCCAGAAAACTTGTTACTGACCAAGGGGGGGAGAATAAAGTAAAAACCATTCTGCCCTGAATTAATTGAGACCCACGTGTATATTTTCCCTTTCAAATAGGTTCCTTGCACAACAATGAAAGTCATACCGGTACCTGTTGTATTCTTCACTGGTGGACCCTTTTTTTTATATGTTCCAGCTGAACAATGGGTTTGGATACCAACATGTTCAACAGAAGCAGAGGGTATGAAGTGAATGTAAATCCTGCCCAAAGCGCATGTTTGGCCTTGCATGCTGGAAGTAAGTCATTGTGCACACAATCCTAAACTAAAAGGATCCTGATGTTTTGCCCCTTCTGTTATACTAATTGAATTATTATCTTTTGTTAGGGTGGTTTGTTTTCCGCTGAATGGAAATCGCTGTGCCACTGGGCACCCTGCTACGAATTAACATTCAGCTACAAGGTCTCCAAACATCTGGGTGGTGGTTTTATTTTTTTTGTTCACCAGACACTCTTCATAAATATTTAACAAATCAAATAATTAAAGAAGAATATGATCTGCCAGCTGCGGCACCAACGAACAACAATGCCGTTGCCTATCTGGCTGATTACTCTTCCTGCGTAGTGCTTGTCCCTTGACTGTAATCACTTAACAGGGTGCGTCATCCATGTAGAAACCACTGCTGTTTGGAGAGCCACTGGTTTCTCCAGAATCAGAACCAAAAATAAAGCAATAATTATGCTTACGTGACAAGGAGAATTGTTCCCTGAAACTCATGCTTATAAATTGTGTCAAGGAAAATTTTAGTCTACCTTTGGAGTATTCCCATTTGCGTCTCTCACAAAAACAACCACCACCACGTATTGGACGCCTGAAAAGACATGTATGGCTCTCATAGATACTGGCAAGACAAATCAGTAACGGATTCTGTGCAGACGAAGAACATGCAAAGATGGACTATTCAGAGATGGCCCTGCCAGCTGTCCTGCTTATCCCTCCATCATCTCACCATCTCCTGCCCTTACCAGGTAAGCAACTGTGATGGCATCTTGAGCATGGGGATTATGAGCATGAACATAATTATGTGGTGCAGTGGTTAGATGTTCAGACTAGGAAATGGGAGGCGAGGAGTCCAATCTTAGCCACGAAGCTCACTAGGTGACTTGGGGCCAGTCACTGCCTCTCAGCCTAACCTACCTCACAGGGTTGTTGGGAGGATTAAATGGGGAAGGGTAAAATAACTCACTGCACCTTGGCCATCTTGGAGGAAAAGGTATGCTATTAAATACTTTCAAACTTCTAGATTGGCGGGAGCTGGGACAGAGCAACAGGAGCTCACCATAGCTGTCAACTTTCCCCTTTTTTTGCGGGAAATTCCATTATTCCAGCGCCGTTTCCCATTGCAAAAAAAGGGAAAGTTGACAGCTATGGCTGTTTCCCAATGCAAAAAAAGGAAGTTTGGCAGCTCTGATCCGCTGAGGAGGAAAGAGGATGCACACAAAAAATATTGCCACAGTGTGATGACCAAAACCCATCCCGCAATCGACCGTTCAATTGCGATCGATGCATTGGACATGTCTGCCATATATAAATCTGTTTAAAACAGATTCCTCCCTCCTCCCTCCTCCCTCCTCCCTCCTCCCTCCTCCCGGTCCAGATGAGTACAGACAGAGCTAGGGAAATAGGTTGAGAAGAAGGACTAAAAGATGGAGAGATGGGAATAGCCACCAAAAGTCACTAGAGGTGCCACTGGCATCTCATGGCTGATTGGACCCCCTTGGAGTCACATATTCGTACAGACTCAGCTACAAGCACATTTGTGAAGAGGGTTTCCCTGGCAGTGAGCAGAGCTACCTTGCCACTGATGCTGTGCTGCAATAGGTTCATGCCTCTATGGTTCTCTTTACCCTTGTGGCAGGTAAGCAGCTAAAAGCCATAGGCTCCATTTCAGAATCTTTCAAAGGCTCAGGTGATGCATCAACATCACGAAGCCCTCTACACCCAGGGCACATTCCCCCTGAAGCATATTGCAGATGATACCATTTAGTCTTGTCAGAAACAATATGTTGAACACCCTTCTTAACTACTGCTAGCTCCCCGGCCCACAACTAACTTGACCTGGATTTAAAATATTTATCTTTTGTAGGCTCCTCTTTTTTGCTCAGAGTTTTAGTTAATATTTTATGGACAACATTTAGCTGGGAGATTTGATGCTAGCTCCAATATATTCTTGGATACTCACCAGGCACTCACATTATGAGCACCACCGGAGCTTCTGTCTCCAGTTTGCTGTTGTAGGCTCTTTGCGTGTTTAGACCTTTTACCCTCCCCAAATGAATTCAGATGGGAGACAAATATTTGGTTTGGTTTTTGGCAGAATTTAGGCCACAACTTTATTGATTACAATCGAGTGGTTGCATAGGTTATGGTTCCACTAGCTCCCTGCACCGTTGCAGGCAGACTTGTCCCAGAGGACAAGGCTGTTCATAGGATGAACACCAGGGACAGCTGCTGGGAGGAGTACCAATCAGCCGCCCTGATGTCCCCTGGATTCGGGCACTGGCAGGACCCCATTCGGGGAACGCCAAACCAATGAGTCCCTGGATTTCTTTACCGGAATATCCTGCATTTGCATAGGAGTGGCCACATCACGTGCCACGTCTATCACCTGAACCAAAGCCTATCCGCAACTTACAAGTTGTGACGATTTGCTACGTGGCAGGTGAAACCCAAATGGCACCAGCCAATCAGCCAAATGGGGAAAATTCCTGCTGTGCCCCTCCCCCAATGGCAGACAACACACGACGGCATAGCATAGGGAGAGGCGGGTGGGTGTTCCAGTGCGAAAGCCCCAAAGAGGAAGCTCAGTAGCCTTGCATGGGCTTAAATAGGTCCCGCGTTGCTGCTTCTTTGAGGCACCCCATTGGCCAGATTACACCCCAGCAAA
Source organism: Lacerta agilis (assembly GCF_009819535.1). NCBI lineage: Eukaryota > Metazoa > Chordata > Lepidosauria > Squamata > Lacertidae > Lacerta > Lacerta agilis. Next base: position 69,129,036 of record NC_046314.1, on the reverse strand, counting down.
ATGGGACCGACCTATCAGGGGTTGTGGTTATCTTTCCAATTAACCACCCACAACACTGGGTCAGATAGCCGGTCGCACTGCAACACGTGCCCTCTTTTATGGAGGACACACTTTATTTTAAAAATGTTGCGGTCCGGATCCTCAGTTTGCTGACATGAAGCCATCATGATTCTACAGGAGAAGATGCACCTGTGCTTCTTTGCACCACTTTATGGACTTGCACTTAAGTATAACCTAATATTGTTCCAATCTCTAAATCTCTCTTGTTGTTCATTTCTACAACAACAACAAAAATGTAAATTTTCTCATGAGTTCAGCCAACATAATATTCTGCCTTGAGCTATTTGTTGCCTCTTGTGTTACTTTTATGGATTTTTTTTTTAAAAAATTTCAATCTTAATATTGCCATTTCACCTTCAAAAAATCAAAATGGCAGATTCCATTATTTAAAGCATATCCAAAATGGGATTTGCACAAGGCTGTAAGATCATATGCCCACACAGCTAATTGCTTTTAGAGTTGAGATTTCAGTCAAAGTTTATAATTTTCTTAGGTTACATGCTGGTAGCTTGATAGTTTTATTGCCAGATTATCTTCACTTTTGCCTAATCAGGCATAATTGTGCACTGTTATTATAGAAGTTATTAAGACCATGTTTCACCTTATAAAAAGTGCATATGCCTCTCTTCATGTGGTTAGCTTCTATAGTTTTTTTAAAAAAAACATGTGCGTTTTCCCTTTCCCCCTTTAAATATTTATATTAAAAAAACTTGTAAGTGTTCCCTTTTCAGAAATATATTTTATCATATTACTTTCAATATATATACTTCTCCCCCACCCAAAAGTAATAATCCAAGAGGCTTCTGTATCTTTGAACTGAATCTGAATTTAACAGGAATTGAGTTTAGTCCACTGTCTCCCAAGTGTTAGAAATGTCTGCCTCCCCCTTTCTGAAAGGAATTCCTTCTCATAGTATTTGATCTCACTTGACAGGTATCCAAATTTATTATTAAATCTGCTGGTGTACCATCAGTGTTTGACGAGAGCTATTTGCTATGAAATTGTTCCTTGAAGCAATGCTTCTCTCCACCCCCTTGAGGAATGCTATTCTGGTGAAACAGTCAGCAAAATGTAAAGAAGAATAGCTTTGGTTGATGGAGCAGAGTCTCTCCTAAAGTCTCCCCACTTTATAAAAACAGACCTTTCCAGTTTAAATAGTTTCAGTCCCGCAACTTCTTAAATATCAGCACTCTTATACAAACCTGTAAAGGCAAGGACGTTTAAAAAGTCTACAAAGAGGGAGTATTTTCATTTACTTTTAAAATCCTGTCTCTGACCCCTGAGTAAACAGAGTGAGTTTTTATGTTCTAGCTCCTCAGCACTGCCAACCATCTTAATGCAAGAGGATGGTGGTCATATGAGAATGTGAGGACTTTGTATCCAGTGTTACTAAACACTGTGGGAGTTTTTAGCAGTCAAACCTAACCAGGGATATTTGCTAGTTAGTATATGAAGGGGTTAAGGACCACAGAATTTAATTTCTGCAGTAGACTCAGCGGGGTTATGCCCCCTCTTCTCCTGAGAGGATGTAAAGCATGTTTCCTGTTCCTCCTTCTCTCCATAGCTGCCAACGTTTCCCTTTTTTAAAGGGAAATTCCCTTATTCCGAATAAGATTCCTCGCAAGCAAAGGGAAAAGTTGACAGCTACGTTTCTCTCTCTGTTTCCTGAAGTTCAGTAGTTTCAGTGCCCTGTTTGTTTGTTTGTTTTTAAAGCAACAGCACTTCAGCCAAAATCAGTGTTATATCCTTAATTATATTTTATTATATGGGAAATGTTGTTCACCTTCTCTTTCTTCAATTGTTCAATAACATTTTAGCTCAAGTTCAGGATATTTATTTGACCTTTTGTATCTTCTATATATAATGACATTTGATTCATTAGCTTCTGTAAAGATGGCTGACCTTTTATCTAAAAAACAGTCCATTTTACTCTTCTGCTTCTTCCTCTTTTGTGCCATGGAGACAGTTGCTCCCCTGGTTTTGATATTTTGTGATGCTGGACTCCTTCCCGAGGATGATGCAGTCTGGTGCTGAAACCTGTCCTTCCCATTTCTCAAAAGTTTGCTTCATCGGTGAAAGAGGATTCAATTTTTCTTCCTCTTTCGCAGGGCACTTTATAATTTATTTGGACTTTTTAATGGTCACATCCACATCACACATTGAAAGCACACTGAAACCCCCCCCCCCCGGTGCCGCCTCCCCTCAATCCTGGGATCTGTAGTTTATGCCTCAAAGAGCTATTGCTGTTATATTTATTTATATCCTACCTTTTCCTCAGAATGGGACTCAAGGCAGTTTGCACAAATTAAAACAACACAGGTAAAATACAAAAAGATAAACACATATAAAAGATAATAGTTTAAAGACCAATTAAACTCTAATAGAATCAAACCAACAGAAAACCAAATATACTAAAATACATATAGTAAAAGCAAGCAAGCAAGCAAGCACAACACTCTTAAAAGCCCTTTCCTTTTTCCTTTTAAAAAAGTCAGTTCCTAAAGGCCTGCTGGGGAAAAAAAGCAACCTTCACCTGCTGGCAGAAGGACAACAAGGAGGGAGCCAGTCTAGTTTCTCTAGGGAAGGAGTTCCAAAGTCTGGGAGCAGCCACTGACTAAAGGGCCTCTCCTGAAGATTTGAGAGCCCGGGCAAGTTTGTATGGGAGAATACAGTCCTTCAGATAGCCTGGGCCTAAGCCATATAGGGCTTTATAAGTTATAGACAATGCTTTGACTTGTGCCAGGAAACAGACTGGTAGCCAGTAGAATTGTTGTAACAAGGGAGTCGTATGCTCCCTATATAACCAGCACCAGCCAACAATTGGGCTGCACTTCTTTGGGCCATTTGAGGTTTCTGAGCACTTTTCAAAGGCAACCCCACATAGAGCATGTTACAGCAATCCAAACAGGATGTAACTTAAGTTGGGTGTCACTGTGTCCAAATCAGACGTCTCAAGGGATGGGTGCAGCTGGGACACTAGCTTTAGCTGTGCAAATGCACTCTAGCCCACCCCAGAGATCTGGGCATTCATGCTCAGGAATGAGGCCAGGAGCATGCCCAAACTGTGAATTTGTATCATCCCCGGAAGTGTTGCCCAGATCCAGCACTGGCTGAATCTCTATTCCCTGTTCTGCTTTCTACTATTCTAGTGCATATGTAAACACACTTTTATTTTCTTTTTTCTTTTTAAGAAAGACAGTCCCAGAGGAAAAATAGAAGCAGTGATTTACTAGGAAATAAAGACTGCTGTAGCATTTTGATGTTGACCAGCCACCAATGTGATCCAAGTGTGGCTTTTTGGCCTCTTTCCTCAGTCTCCTCAGTCAATGCAAATGCTTGATTTATTAATTCAGTCCTTAATGCATTACATCAAACAAAGTTATCTAAATATTTTGGTCAAAGCCTCTCTCTTTCCAGATTCTCCTTTAACCTAGCTGATACTGAGCAACACACAACCTATAATTCTTGTTACTTCATTCTCCTGGGGGAGTTCTATGAACTTCTTATCCATCTTTCCTTCCTAAAGCAAATGTTAACATAGCACAATCTCCTATTAAAAAAGCATTGGAGATATAAATGAGAGGGTGTTAGCAGGTGTGGGCTTAAATATTTCATTATCCTGTTCAGAGTGGGATTGTTCTTAAGAAGCTATGAAAAGCAAGGAATTGTGGAAGTGTATGCACAAGGGTGCCAACTTAAATAAAATAGGGGGGCAGGTAAGCATAATCGATCATGAGAGGGGGCACACATGCACCATTTGAATATTTTGGGGGGGCTGAAGGGACCTTAGCCCCTAGGAGTTGGCTCCTATGCCTATATAGATGGAGGAACATTGTAAAGCCCTGCGAAGGGGCTGATAAGTCTGAGCGATGACTTACCTACAAATCATTTTCAGGCCTGTCGGGTGAGGGAGGCACTTCTCATTAGGGATGCCCTTTCAGAATTGAGGGGGATAGGGCAGCAAAGATGATTTTAGCTGGAGATGATATTGAGTGGCCCACTCTTAGGTACATTCATAGTCAAGACACAAAATAATGACCTAATGTTGCTGTAAATAGAAGCTGTCTGAGCAGGTGCATCAAAACAGAGAGACTCGCATGTCTCGAATTAATAAAGTGCTCAGAGATATAGGAGCTTAAGGGTGGGAGAATCTGTCAATTTCAGTTTCAGTGTCTTGCTTTGCCACTCTTCAGTTCTCCATGCTTTCACAACAGTTCAAGTATTTCCCTCCCCCCAAAATTAAAAATGTCCTCACAAGAATGTATCAATATATTACTGTGAATTTCTCCTAACAGGTACATTTTTGTATGTGATTTTACCTAATATATACATATTTTTGCAAAGCAGATTCTTGTAATATAATGCATTTTTGTATGCTATTTTCCCTGATACAGTGGTACCTTGGTTGTTGAACGGCTTGACTCCCGAACGCCGCAAACCAGGAAGTAAGTGTTCTGATTTGTGAACGTTTTTTGGAAGCCGAACATCCAACACGGCTTCTGCTTGAGTGCAAGAAGCTCCTGCAGCCAATTGCAAGCTGTGCCTTGGTTTTCGAATGGTTCCATGAGTTGAACGGATTAAGTTTGAGAACCAAGTACCACTGTACAGGTATATGCATTTTGATGTGTGCTTTACTCCAGTATTTGCATTTTATGAAGAAGAAGAAGAAGAAGAAGAAGAAGAGGAGGAGGAGGAGGAGTTTGGATTTGATTTCCGCTTTATCACTACCCGAAGGAGTCTCAAAGTGGCTAACAATCTCCTTTCCCTTCCTCCCCCACAACAAACACTCTGTGAGGTGAGCGGGGCTGAGAGACTTCAGAGAAGTGTGCCTAGCCCAAGGTCACCCAGCAGCCGCATGTGGAAGAGCGGGGAATCAAACCCAGTTCACCAGATTACGAGTCCACCGCTCTTAACCACTACACCATGCTGGCTGGAGAACTGCACTGCAGAATTTGGAGAAGCACAAATTTTGAAGGGTAGCTTAGTTTTTTCTTTGTGAATCATTTTGGAAAGTGCGGCTTAAGTAGTTTTTCCTTTAAACGCAAATTAAACTGAATTCTGTTCCCATCTTTCTGCGTCTGAAGAATAGTCACACATGGGCCCTGACACATATGGGGAAGAAGGGCAATAAGCTTCCCTATCACTTCAAACTTCACAAAATTTCAATCCAGAATCTTACACAGTGTAAACTTCTACCACGTTGCCTCTTTCTCTCATCCCCCCCCCCAACTAAAAAGGTGTCATTGTTGTGACCTTTCCTCATGGGGGAGTTGCTCCGCCCCCTTGATCATTTCTGTGGCCCTTTCTGAACCACTTCCAACTCTACAATATCCTTTTGAAGTGGGGCAGACCAGAACTGTACACAGTATTCCAAAGGTGGCTGCACCATAGATTTATATTGAATATAAGACAAGTCTGCTGGATCAAGCCTGCTCTCAAGCCAGTGACCACAAGAAGGATCTGAGCAAACCACCACTTTCCACACAAGTGATTCCCCTCAACTCATATTCAGAACATGGCCATTGAGGTTAGTAGCCATTGGTAGCCTTATCCTCCACTAGAAAGGCAAAGGTACGGACAGAACGCTAAACTGAAATCAGAAGTAAGTTTCAAATCTTATAATTATAATATAAAATTAAATTCCACCCATCTGACTGGGTTGCCCTAGTCAGTCTGAGCAGCTCTAAACAAAAAATAGTAAAACGCATTACAACATCACTTGCTAAAAACTTCCCTGAAGTCTTTTAAAAATCACATAGCTGTTTCTCTGTTTGACATGTTCTGGGAGGGTGTTCCACAGGGTGGGCATGACTACCAGAAAAAAAGCCCTCTGCCTGGTTCCCTGTAACCTTACTTATCTGAATGAAGGAACCACCAGATGTCCTTGGAGCTGGACTTCAGAGTCCGGACTGAATGATTCTACCAGAGGGTGATGAAAGAGCATGCAAGCCAAAGGTTATAATCATAATAAACTGTAATGATACATCACAGTTTGTTGTGACATTCTAACACAGTCACCGGGACAACTCACTTACAACATTGTCAATTTCTTTTAATAAATAACTAAATTGTTGAATGTATATCCCTCCAAAGCATCAGACTGCATACCTTTCAGACGACACTCAATTCTGTGCCCTGGGAGAATTAACAATCTCTGCATTTTGGAAAGGCAGGACATACCGGTAATATTTGGTTGGTAGAATACATTGCCCTCTGCTCCTTTGCCAGCTTTCCTTACACACACTGCTGAAAATGCATCTGCATACAAAAGAGAGTCTAATTGACAGGTCCATGGAGGCCGGAGGTGTGATATAACCTGGAATGAGGGCTGTTCTCATAATGAGCGGCAGCTGAAAGATTATGCATGTAACCTCTTATATAGACTCTCTGGCTCTTTTTCATAAGCCAACAGATGGTAGCAGAGTCTGTAGATCTCAGGACAGGCAATGTGCATTAAATACTGTAACTGCCCTCATTCATTTGCCATTCATCTTCACTTGTCAGTCTCTTTATAAAGTGCCATTCTGTAGTGCTGACCCTGAAATTGCATCATTTAATCTGTAATCGCATATTGCCAACATTCTCTCCATTTTATCGCTTACCGACTGCATTAATTCCACTGTACTATGGACCACCGATAGCTCTAGGCAACTCTCTGAGGAAAAGAGATATTCATAAAAATGTAGAGATGCAGAAAGGGAAGAGGCTGACATGCCTGAGATAAAGGAAGGAATCTTAAAGGAAGGGGGGGGGGGAACTTACAGGCCCCTGGGTTTTCTTTTTTCCTTTCTCACCCTGACATGTTGTGCTTTGAATTCTAAATGGCTTATTAGGTTACTATTATTTATAAGAGCTGTCGGTGAGTGCTGCCTTGAGAAGATACAAGAGAAAGAGCCCCTCCACAGAGGAGCTTCCTATTGAAACACAAGTACCATACAAATGCATTTTTACTATATCGTGTGTGTGTGTGTGTGTGTGTGTGTGTGTGTGTGTGTGTGAGAGAGAGAGGAGAGAGAGAGGAATATCTTTCCTGAGGCTAGATTAGAGAGGAGAGTAAATAAATGAAGTGTTTGTCGAGCTAGATGCCATGACGGATCATGGCCATTTGGCATATCACATTCATGAATGTGGCTGGATGAGTGTGCTTATCAGCCTCAAAAGGATACTGTAGCGCTGGAAACCAGAGACCAAATGATCAAGGGGCTGGAGCAGCTTCCGTATAAGGAAAGGTTACCACATTAGGGTCTTTTTAGCAGGGGCATAGGAAGGTGGGGGCGATAGGAGTGTACCGCCCCCATTGGCGTGATCCCAGGGGGGTTCCATCGCAGCTGCCCCCACCCACGCTGGGCACCCCGCCCCCGCAGGCTGCATGCCCCAACCCCCAGAACACACACCAGACCCCTTTGGGCGGTTCATCACGCCCCCAGTATGCGTGGCACGCCCCTTTGGGTAGTGCACCATGCCCCCGGGACACATGCCAGCCCCACCCCCACCCCCGGTACCGGAGAATGAAGCTCCACCACTGCTTTTTAGTTTGTTTTAGAAAATGGTGAGGGAAGGGGGAAAACATAATGATGCATGGAGTAGAGCAGGCATAGGCAACTTGGACCTCCAGATATTTTGGGACTACAACTCCCATCTTCCCTGACCACTGGTCCTGTTAGGTAGGGATGATTGGAGTTGTAGTCCCAAAACATCTGGAGAGCCGAGTTTGCCTATGCCTGGGGTAGAGACAGGAGGGGGAGGGAGAGAGAGGTGAGAGACAGAAGTATAGGTGGGTTCCCACGAGGCAAGACACAGTGATAACAGCAACTTTATTGAAGTAACAGAACTGGACAACAGGGGCAAGCAACTGCTTATATACATTTCTGAAGGCCTGGGCCACTCCCACTCCCAATGTGATTGGCTGTCTAAACTTCCAAGCTGCGAATCATGACTCAAAATTTAAGGGCCATGGCAGAGGCCCCAATCCCGAAATGTTATATGATTGGATATCATGTACTGAATCAGAACACAGGAGCTCAGAATACTTAGTCCAGACTCAAGCTCAGGCAAACACAGACCACTGATAAATAACAGATATACAGACAGACAGAGAGAGAAGAAGAGAAAATAGCTTTTCTCCCTAATACTGTACTAGAACCTGGAGCATCTAGTGAAGCTGAATGTTGAATGTTTTAAGACAGCCAAAAGGAAATACTTCTTCACACAGCACACAAAGTTGGATTTTGCTCCTACAAGATCTAGCAATGTCTACCAACTTGAATGCCCTTAAAAAAGGATTAGCGAAAAATCACAGAGGCTAAGGCTATCAGTGGCTACTAATTTTGTCTGGTGCTTTGAGATCTTGGGCTTTTTCCCATTTCCTTCTCAATCTGCAAATCCCTGATAATCTGGCATAAAACCAGATGTGACATTGTACCAGTATAGTTGTTGGCAGGCTCTTCACTAAGCATTTGTGTCCGTCCTGCGTCCTGCCCCCCCCCCCCCCGCCAGCAGTTACAAAGCCTGACTGTAAGGTTTTGCTAGAGTTGCCAACAGGAAAAGAAAATAGCAAAGCCCCTTCACCTTCCTCCCAAACTGCTTGAGTGGCTGAAGGTGACGTGGAGCTCAAAATAAGCAGGGCCCTTCCATTTTCATAGGTTTCTGGAAATGAGCTGTGTTGTGTGCATTGCTGAAATAAAATGTGCTTATCTGATATGTGGCAAAATGTAAGAATTGAGCTCTGGAGTCTGAACTCCTGTTGGGAGTCTAAATTCAGCACTACCCACAACTGGGAATGTATTAAAGTATTTTTTTTAAGGCAAGCAAATTTGAATTTGCTTGATACTTTCCTCCAAAATTTGTTTCAGTGCTAGCTGCTCATAGAGTCAGTTGAAGTGAAATGAATGGATAAGTCCAAGTTCATCCTGAGCTACTTTTTGGCCCCTGGTGAAGAAGCCAGAACCTTTGGCTCAGGGTATGTGCATTTATGTTAGAGAGCTATAGAGAGATTCCCGTGGCCGCTGAAATGATGTGGGAAATACTTCCCTTGTTTCCCTGTATGTGGGAAACTATATTTTAAAAGATTCAGTCTTGTGAAAGGGCTGTGAGTATATCCTTAGACTCTAGATGGTAGTATGCAACCACAGTGTATCCCTATAATGGCCAATGTCCCTTCAAATATATGTAACGGGTAAATCACAGCAGCAAAATGAAGTCAGCAAGAAATTTATTTTTTTAAACCAAAAACTAAAAGGGCTATAGATTTTTTTCAGATCCCATGTTTACATTATTTTATTTTATATTATGGGCTATGTGTACTAATAATATTTAATAGAATAGAGCACTCCAGGAGGAGTTTTGTAGAATTACTCACAGAAATGAAACAACGGACTCCAGTGGCACTTTAAAGGCTAAATGTTTATGGTGGTATGAACAGTTGCATCAGGAAATAGTGATGGTGCTGGAGCTATATAGAAAAGAAACAAGGGGCTGAAGAAAAAGGGAGGTGAAGTCTATTTTATAAGGGGGAAAGTAATACTGCAATCCCATGTATATCTTTCACAGGCACATGCATATAGAATTTCAGCTATATACACTTTACACTGCGAGTAAGTCCATTGGATTCAATTAGACTTTCGCATACTTGGAGCCAACATGCTCTGTTTTTAGGCACCAGACTAAAACACTTCTGTCTACCCAGCTTTTGATAGTTAATTTGGAGGGTAGTTAGCTTTGTCCCCTGCCTTCAGTTTGTCATTTTGTAGCAGAATGGGTAAGTAGGATTGTCCTTTTATAAATATTGATGGATGAGCATTTTAGGTACTTTGTTTCCTGATTATGTTTTGCGGTTTCAATGCCTTTTGGGTTATTTGTGTCTTACTAATTTGAAAGCCCCATTGGGACCCATTTTGTGAGAAAAGGTGATGAATAAATAAACCAATAAATAGCAGTAATATAATAGTATTCCTGAGAAGACATGCGTAGGATTGCAATGTAAATATCATGTGAGTTCAAAGGAACTTAACTTAGAGTGAAGATTCTTAAATTTGGTTCTCTGAGCTAGTCAGCAAACTGTTACCTGGCCTTGAGAAGCTCAAAATAAAGGGAGTTGGGTGGGAGCAGAACTTCCTCAAAACAATCTTGGTTGCAATTCTGTGTTGCACCACATGGTATTATAGATACTGACTGCATTATGAATTGGAGCCATCATTATTTTAAGAACATAAGAAGAAGTCTGTCAACAGGTAGCACCTTGACAGCCATCTGAGCGGGCCCAAAGGCCACCTGATCACAGTCTTCCCGTTATTGTGAGAAGTGTTGTATTTCTGTTTAATTATAGCAACTGGGAGAGATCCTATTGTGACAGCCTGCATGAACGACAGGAATCCATTTGCAAACCGGACTTCCTCTTCTTATCACCACTCCTCCAGCACCCCTCCAGCACACTCCCAAAATCTACTCTCCCCAACCCTCCAGAGCAGGTTGGTAAGTATATAGAAGAGCCACTGGGGGAAGGAGAGGAAGACCCCCCCCCAAAAAAAAAAACCTTTATGTGATTGGACATCTGCTTGTGTTATGTTGGATCTTATTTTTAAAACTCGACATACATATTGGCACAAAAGTTGTGCAAATATTTCCCTTCCTTGGCAATGCACACTAGTGGAAGATATGCCTTGTGTTGTCACTAATTTAGGCTTGCTACTTGCAGAAGAAGAGGGACCTTGCTCCATGGTCAGGCCCATGCTATGCATACTGAAGGTCCCAGATTCAAGCTCTGATACCTCGGGCTATAGGATCTCATGTGCCAGGTCTCAAAAAGTCCTGAAATAGTTTGTTTCTAGTTGATATAATAGTGGGCTAGATGATCCAATGAGCTGATTCAATAAAAATAAGGTTGCTTCCTACTTCACATGTGGAACAAACTACGTTTTGGACTCAATTAAAATACCAGTTTCCACTTGATATCACCATAGGATAATTTTTAAAAAAAACTCATCCTGTGTAGGAAGAAGCGTGCTTGTAAAAATCTCCCTTTAGATTTGTGAAATCTTGATAAGATATAACCAACTGATAACAAAGCAGGCCATCATGTCTTATTTGTGCTCCCACCCCCAAAAAACTGTGGCAGTGTTGAATTCTTTAGGTGACTGTTTTCCAGTTTGACTGCAGTAAATGTGAAAGCTATGGATCAATACTACAAATGTGTGATTAGTGTTTGCAGTTGGTACCAAACATTAGAGTATGAATTCTATCTGAGTCAATGCTGCTGAAGGAAGAAAAACCAGAAAATAAATGGACTGAACTAATGAAAGCAGATATTGTTGCAAAGCTCAACATAAATATTCCAGCAACTCTTAGGGAAACATAAGGTAACTCTAGCAAGTATTCTTCCTCTCACCTAGATGTTTCCATATCAAATACATTGTATGGGCTTAAGCCATCAGCAGTGCTGATATAAAACCACAGTGTCACTTCATAGAGCTTACACACATCAATTACTGTTTTGAAGGGGTAAAAAGAACTTGCTGGATTTTGGCCATTGCATTTTGTTATTTGATGAGTGTATATTATAGACCAGTGGTTACCAATTAGCTAAGTACTGTGGACCCCCTATTTTTCAAAAGCCAAACCATGGACCCTCTACTTTTGCAAATTTTGATACCTCTGTGGTAGTTTTGGTTATGTGGCTAGTGCCACAGATCCCCTGAGTGGGCTATGGATCACCGACCACCAATTGGGAACCATAGTTTTAGACCATTATAGACAAACAGAGCTCAGAGCTTACATACAAAGTCCTTTTAATAATAATAATAATAATAATAATAATAATAATAATAATAATGACTTGGGATTGAGACATTGGGAAGTATTCAACTAACTTTCTGTGCTAGCACAAGGGAATTTCCCCCTCCCTCCTTGGCATGCACCACCCACAAATATGCTCCAGAGGGATGAGGGTTAATATAGAACAGATGCACAGAGGGAGGAGAAGGACATCCTGTCATGGAAGGAAAAATCATTGTTCACTTTAGAACTACACTGAATGTTCATTTTAGAACTAGAATGAATATGATCCATTGAGTTTTGTTATTTGATAGGTCTATAATGAAGGACAAAGAGCTATCAAACGTCTACACTGCCACCTGAAAATTAATGGAAGCAACTTTTCCCGCAGAAGGAAGTCAGTATGGGATAAAAGATACAGAGTCATAAAGAAACCTTCCTTCTCAACACACTTCTACTGTGCCTTCTCTAAGGTGCTTTGATGTGGCTGTCATCCATCCATTTTTACATGGAACGTAGGATAGACCAGTGCTTTAAACAAACAAGCAATCAAAAAAGTTGTGTTCTTCCTGCACATAGCACAACAAAATGGATCACGGATACATCCTTTAACAGAAACTCAGTGGAATGTTGTTTGCCCTTTGAAAGAAAAATGGCTTCATGTCACTTTCATCGAAACCAAAGCTATGGAGATCATTACATCTTTCTCTTCCTGGTTCTGAAGATCTATTAGATGGATTGCAGGAGAACGAGTCTGTGAATAGCAAAGTTCATCCGGTTGCGTTTTGCAACATATGAGAAGCACAGTGGAAGGCTTGGAAATACAAAAAAGGAAGGACGGTATAATCGTATCCCCACTACCCTATGTTGTTGCTCTACAGCCTTGATAATAATAATAAATAATAATAATTAATAATAATAATGACATCTATGTACACAACTCTTTACAAAGAACAGGATTGCCAATTTCAAACTCAATGTCATTCCTTTGTTTCCTTGTTTTCCTTTTCCTGCTGCCTCTGGAATTGCTGCTTCCTCGTTACCCTTGTCCAATATTCACCAACCTGGTGCACTTTGTATGACAGGTCTCTACTGGCAAGGGGTTTACAGTATGAAATAAATATTGGGAAACAATAAGGTAACAATAAAATAATACAGACTAGGACAGACAATAAGGCAGGCACCCCCAAACTCGGCCCTCCAGATGTTTTGGGACTACAACTCCCATCATCCCTGATCACTGGTCCTGTTAGCTAGGGATGATGGGAGTTGTAGTCCCAAAACATCTGGAGGGCTGAGGGGATGCCTGCAATAAGGTATACAGACTAGGACTTTGCCAAGCTGGTGCCCATCAGATGTTTTGGACTGTAACTCCCACCAGTCCTAACCAGTGCTATGTGTGGCTGATAGGAGTTGTAGTCCAAAACATCTGGAGGGCAGCTGGGGGAGCAATAATTCCAGAGGCAAAAGGAAGCAGAGGAAGCAGGGAGGCAATAAATAGGGATGAGATTCTGTCTGACATTTGGAAGCACAAGGCTTTATATGAGTTCACAAAGAGGATTTCTTTTTAGAAAGGCGTATATATAGCTATCAATTGTCTTGGCAACTACACAGTTATTGAAATAACCAAATCCTTTCCCCTAGTGTCATCCCTATTTTGAGCGCTCGCTATGGTTAGAATATCCTTCCAAACTCTGAATCATAGTGCTGTTTTGCTGAATATCACATTGTAAATATCACGAAAACAGTGGTGGCGAGGGCTCCACGCTGCTATTATTATCTTGGCAGTCCTGCTAGGAGCTAAGCATACTTTGCTGCATTTCTTCTTTGAGCCCCGGGGGCGTGGGGAGGAACACAAAGTGTTCTGTATGTTTTCCGGCTCTTGCAGAAGAGTTGCTGCAGATGTGGGCAGGGCAAAACTTCCTGTTGTGGTATCAGGTATCAGAAAATCCCTCATTATCCCCGCTTGGCATTTGCTCTGTTCTAAAAACTAGCCCACAAGTTGAAAACTTGCTGCCTAAGCAATTAAATGCAAATGTAATGGGGGCAATATCTGAGCTCAGTCCGAGCCTTTCATCACCTAATAGCTTCTGCAGGGTGCTTAATTAGTTTCTGAGCATTAGACCAGCAGCAATCCTTAACTTCTGCCCTTCCGATTCACAACTTAACTCTCCCACCCAACACACACAGAGAACCACCCTCAGACTACTTACTTGACTACTTATCAGTCATTTTGGGTGCAGGAATTACAGTATAGTGGTCATGCATACAACACATAATACTTTAATATTCCTATGAAGAAGTACTTTCTTTTATCTGTCTTGTTGGATGTCCATGAGTTCTAGCATTATGAGAGAGACAGAAAAAACTTTTCTCTATCCACTTTCTCTATGTTGTGTATAATTTTATAAACTTCTGTCATGTCACTTTTTGTGCCTTTTCTCTAAATTAAAAAGTCATGAACACTGCAACTGTTCTTCCTAGAGCATGGGTAGGCAAACTAAGGCCCAGGGGGTGGATCCGGCTCAATCGCCTTCTAAATCTGGCCCGCGGATGGTCTGAGAATCAGCATATTTTTACATGAACAGAATGTGCCCTTTTATTTAAAATGCATCTCTGGTTTATTTGTGGGGCATAGGAATTTGTTCATTATTATTATTTTCCAAAATATAGTCCGGCCCCCCACAGGTCTGAGGGACCGTAGACCGACCGGACCCTTGCTGAAAAAGTTTTCTGACCCCTGTCCTAGAGGAGCGGCTCTATCCCTTTGGTCATTTGAATTGCCCTTTTCTGAATAGGTACTGCCGTGTTCGGCAGTACACACTTCTTTCAGCGTCCTAATAGCAAACTTGATTTTATTTTTTTGGCAAACCTTTAGGAAAGTACATCATAAAAGATTGACTTCAGTGGGTAATGAATCTTCATTGCCCCTGGTTCAATAGAGTCCAAGACCAATCTGCCAAGTTAGTGGGGGAAATCCTCAATATCGTCAGGTCCCCAATGCAAAATCCTTAGGTTCTTTAGAGCCAAGCATATGGCAGATTATAGGGATATTGCTACTGGTGTTATTTGTCTCTGGGAAATTAACAGCACTAATATAAAGTGCTACTTTCTTGGCTTACATTAAAAGTAACCGGTGTGGTGTGTGTGTGGAAGAGGCAGATGCAAAAGTGATGACTGAGGATTTGTAGAAAACAAAACAAAACTCAACAGCCCAATAAACTGTGTGTTTTATTATTTGGTATTCATCACATAAAAACAACACAAATGAAAAGGCCTGACCTTTTCACTGGCGGCAGCAAAGCTCTGACAATAGTCAATAGTTACAGCTAATAGTGGTGCAATTTAAGGACTGCTATGTAATGATCAGGACTGCAGCACAAAATCTGGAGTCTCCTGTAAGAGACTTTTGGGGGTCCAACATGCCACCTGAGCAATTCTTTTTACAGTCCTTTTTATTTATTAA
Source organism: Lacerta agilis (assembly GCF_009819535.1). Lineage (NCBI taxonomy): Eukaryota > Metazoa > Chordata > Lepidosauria > Squamata > Lacertidae > Lacerta > Lacerta agilis. Next base: position 69,113,741 of record NC_046314.1, on the reverse strand, counting down.
GCTGTACATTTTATGCAGCAACATAATTTATATATTTGTGTAAATCCATGTTTGTGATGTTCTCGAAGCGACTAGCGTGAGTTTGGCCAAACTGCAGGAGGCAGTGAAAGATAGGCGTGCCTGGCGTGCTCTGGTCCATGGGGTTACGAAGAGTCGGACATGACTGAACGACTGAACAACAAAACAAATGTTTGTGATGCATGCCTAGCCTCTCCATGGCTTCTTGCTGCTGGGCTCCTACCTTGGACAGCTCATAGTGGCTGGAGAGCATAGTGCAACAATTCTTGCAGGTTTTCTTGTTTTGTTTTGTTTTTAAATGCATTGTGTGTCTGCATCTAATCTTGCCCCCTTCTAAAATTTATTTATTGGTATGTGTTTTCTTTTTGTAAATCTACCAGAGAATAAAATAAAATAAAATCAGGATTAAGAGGAGGACATGTGTGCTGTGTCCCCTTGGAATAGTGGTAGTGGCACTCATCCGTCTTCTGGCAGGAAATGCTCTGCAGTGGGGGAACAAAAATGGGGGGCTGAAGAAGATCAGTTGGGAGAGAATGAGAAATGTCTCTGTTTTCATCTGAGGAACATTGGAGGGTGTGACGTAGGTCTGGGTCTGGTCACCGCATGCATGAGTTCCATGATGGAAGAAAGATGGGATATAAATGTAAGAAAACAGGTTAAATAAATTAAGCAGTCTTACATTATCAAACATTTTTTCTACCAAACTCATGAAGTTCAGCATCCTGGAAATGTTGCTTTCTATTGAAGAAATTTGTTAAGCCAAATTCTTGGGACACAGTAGATCTGAGATGTATTTATTATGTTAAGATTTGTGAAAAAGTGGGAAGGGCCATAGCTCAGTAATAAGCATGCAGAAAGATCAAGCTTCCATCCTTAGCATCTCTGGGGTGAAGCTGGGAGAGACTCTGCCTGAAATCCGGAGAGTCGCTGTAGACCAGGGGTAGGCAACCTAAGGCCCAGGGGCCAGATACGGCCCAATCGCCTTCTCAATACAACCTGCAGATGGCATGGGAATCAGTGTGTTTTACATGAGTAGAATGTGTCCTTTTATTTAAAATGCATCTCTGGGTTATTTGTGGGGCACCACATGGTCCACCACATGGTCCGAGGGACGATGGACCAGCCCACGGCTGAAAAAGGTTGCTGTCCCCTGCTGTAGACAATACTAAGCCAGATGGGCAGACTCAGTATAAGGCAGTTTCCACTGGAACTTCTTTCCATATGTACCACAGAGACAGGATGTTTGAGAACTGCTTGTGGGTGAATACAGGTTTTGGGAATGCTGCAAACAAACAGTTCTGTGAAAATGAATTCAAGAGTACCAATTGAATTATATGGATGTATACTTGAAAATAAGGCCCATTTTTGCTTGGGGGGGCTACTAACTATTGCAGATATTAATACTGCGCAGCTTGGAGTGGCTGGATGCATAAAAAACCTACTCCTTTTGGAATGAAACGTTGCCAGACCCATTAGATTGTTCAAAACTTTACTTGCAGAACTTTCTTCAAAACAGAATGAAAACATCAAAATACATCCAAGTAATTCCATACAATATCTTGTGCTGTCCAGCACAGATTCAGCATCTTAGAAATAAAATAATTCCAAACAGACCTAGAAGCAGAATTCTCTCTTCCACAGCCTCCATTTTGCCCTGAGCTGTATTCACTCCCTTCAGGAGAGTCATTTACACATCCTTGCTGCCACAGAGTACAAAGACTCAGCCACCACCCTTCCAAGATGGCAAATTTGCAATTCAATTGCTCTCATGTGATCTAAGGCTAACCACTCATGTGTTAGCTACTTAAGAACAACAACAGTTAATTTATCAAACCATTAGAGAGCTCAGAGAGCCCTTCTTTGCTTTTTAGCTTCAGTGGAATCTTCCAGTTAAACCCTTTCAGCAATACACATAGGCTTTCTCCATTTCAGTGTCAATTAAACAATTATACTTAATAGTAACATGCATAACATTGGGCTGCATATATCTGTAAAATATACACTTGTAAACATTTGATTCCCACTCCATCTCTGTGTCTCTCTGTCTCTGACTCTCTCATAGCTGGTGGAGCATAGGCGAGAACTGCTGCAAGAACTGTACCTCTTTTCTGTTGATATTTTGTCCAGTACTGGGATTGTCTAAACCTGCTCTTCAGAGAATCAGATTAATGCAGGAAACCAGAGCAAGAGAGGCAAATGAAGCTGAGGAGGCTGCTTTGCTTTAGCTGATGGCATGGACACCCTGTTAAATCACCTGTGCCTGCGCTTCACCTGCTTAAATGCTCCAGGGTTGCAAAAACACACTGATAACCTTTTGGAGGATATTGTGGCATTAAGGAGACTTTGAAAAAAGTTGGGGGAGAAATGTCAAATGTAACATGATGTGCTGATGTTACCAGGCCTCTAATGCCATTCAGCTGCAACTCTCAAGCCTGGGGAAATGCAAAAAAACATTTCATAACACTTTTTTTGGGGGGGGGGGGCTCGCTAGACCCTCTTTCTTTTATAATGAACACATATACACCATACAACTAGATGCTTCTTCCTTATCCTTGTTTGTAAACCCCACACTTCAAATGCCCATCATTTCCCCTGTGGGTAGAAGCTGATAGTAGCTATTTCAGGACCTGCACATCTGGTGCCTCATAAAGGGATGCACCAGAACCATCAGAAATGTTTAAAACAGTGTTTAGACCAAATACCCACAATTAATTCAGGTGCTGAGAGAGACCAATTAAAATTAACGGGGGGCCAAACCAGCAGATGTTCCATTGCCTGTGCTGACTGTATGGAGGCAATCAGAGGGCAAGTCTGGTTTAAGAAACATGCAAACTTCCAGATAGATTTTCTAAAGAATACACTTTGGTCAAGCTTTGCAGCTCCTTTCTTGACATTGGCTTTTCCATTTTGAAAGGCCCAGATAGGATGTTTACATGTGCATGAAATGTTACTTAGCACAGGGGGGTCCCAAACTATGATCTGTGGACCACCAGTGGAAGACTAGCTTCATTTAGGTGATCCACAATATGTCTGTGGATTGTGGTTAAATATGGGACACAGAATTAAGTATTCACATGATTTTAATTGTCTTTTAATGCTTCAATTATTTCTTCTACTGTATTTATTGTATTGCAATTCTAATTCTATGGAATTCAAATTGTAATACAATAAAATATAATACATAAGAAATCAAAGCAGCAATAAAAAACATGCAGCATCTGGCACAGCACATTACAACCGCTGAAACAGGCGGAAAAATAATTAAGGGATCTCCAGCAATTTTCAAGTTGTTCGTAGGAAAACAAAAAGTTTGGGAGCTACTGTTTTTGATTTAAGGGGGGAAAGCTTCTTATCGCCACAGTTAAGGAACTCACAACAAAAACACACACATTGATTTTGAAACTTAAGATGCTTGCCTTAACATCCACACCATGTAAGCAGTAGACAGCCTACAACTTCACATAATGGGTTCATTGAGAAGGCACCCACCATTTTCCTTCGACTTTCAGCCCCAAATAAATAACCTGGAGTTATTCATAATTTATAATGAACAAAATATTTACTTCCTGATTGCATCATATACCCTTTTCTCCCAGGGGTTCAAAATGGTGCACATAGTTCTCCTCCATGCCCATTAATCTCCACAAACAACCCTGGGGGGTATTTAGGCTGAGAGGCAGTGACTAAGCTCAAGGTCACCCTAGTAAGATTCATGGCTGAGTGGCAATTTGTACCTGGTCTCCCAAGCCATCGTGTGACACTCTAACCCCTACCCCACACCCACACCGAGTCTCAGGTTGTAATGAAACCATGCTGGAAAATGCACACACTTTAACTAATCCTTGTACTGTGCTTTTCTCCTTTTATATGAAGTCTGTAGTTCCTTGAGTGTTAAAGCATCCAACTTGGCCGGCCCAACTTGCATGAGATCAAAAGGTTAGGATTCCTAGATCAGCCTATCCTTTGTACAGTGGTACCTCGGGTTACATAGGCTTCAGGTTACAGACTCCACTAACCCAGAAATAATGCTTCAGGTTAAGAACTTTGCTTTAGGATAAAAACAGAAATTGTGCTCTGGCGGCACAGTGGCAGCGGGAGGTCCCATTAGCTTCAGGTTAAGAATGGACCTCCGAAATGAATTAAGTACTTAACCAGAGGTACCACTGTATTGAAAGATCGTTTCCTTGCATTTCTTCTGCATATTAAGTAGTCATTGTTCTATGGAAAACTTCAAACAAATATGGCAGTGGCTCGTTGGCAGGTTGGGGAAGCAATGGTATCCTCATGGTGGCGGTGTTGTTTGTCAGGATGGTGATGGTTGGGATGAAGCAGCCACAGCAAGAGTAATGAAGTGCTGGGATGGGAGCCATGTAAGTATTTTTGCTCAGTGGGCTTACATTTCAGCTTTGTAAAAGTCCAAGGTTTTACACACACCTCCATCCAGACAAGCAAGAGGCATTTTGACAGGTCAAGCACACATTCCAGCCAGACAAAAGCACTTCAAGAAGAGGTGGCACAGGTCCAGGAAGAGGTGTGGTCTGGGAAGAATTCTAAGGGTTAAAGAGAAAGACCCAGAGAGTCACATCTCACCCCTGTGCCTGAGGATGCCTCCCCCAGCCAAGGTGATCAAAAGCTCTCATCTAACTCCATAAAAGTATCCAACTGCTGAAAACATGGTAGTTTTGATATGGAAGGAGGCAAACAAAATAGGTGAAGAGCAATCTCTTAATTCCAGTTATAGGTGGGTAGCTGTGTTGGTCTGCCATAGTCAAAACAAAATCGAAAATTCTTTCTAGTAGCACCTTAGAGACCAACTGAGTTTGTTCCTGGTATGAGCTTTCGTGTGCATGCACACTTCTTCAGATACTGAAGAAGTGTGCATGCACACGAAAGCTCATACCAGGAACAAACTCAGTTGGTCTCTAAGGTGCTACTAGAAAGAATTTTCAATCTCTATTAAATTATTACTGACTTCTGACTGTTGTTGAATCCAAAGGTGCCTCTGCTTACCTAGATAAAGATAAGGGGGTTCATTGGTGGCAGTGTAAAATATGGATAGTCTGCTCTGTTTCTGAGTGCTAAAAGTCCCCTGAAGGTGACAAGCATGGAATTGTAATTGTGGAATGCCAATCATTCCGATTAGTATCTAGAACTGACTGCTGAGGCCAGTGTTGTTTCTGCTGCTGTCCTCCAACACAGTGGGACTTGCATACAGTGGTACCTTGGGTACAAACACTTTGGGTTACAGACTCTGCTAACCCAGAAGTAGTACCTCGGGTTAAGAACTTTACCTCAGGATGAGAAGAGAAATCTGGGTGGCGTGGCGGTGGCACGGTGGCAGCAGGAGGCCCCATTAGCTAAAGTGGTACCCCAGGTTAAGAAGGTTTCAGGTTAAGAATGGACCTCTGGAATGAATTAAGTTCATAACCAGAGGCACCACTGTATATGCCTCTTGGTGTAGGGCTTATGCACCCCAGTGTAGAAACAATGCCCGATCTGTTCACTCCTGTACTACAAAGTGCTGAATAAGTTCTCTCGAATCTGTTGCTATAGTGTGTGTACCTATTGCCATAGTGAAAGAACAGGGTGGGTGGGTGGGGGACCAGATGCAAGAAAACGATGTCGCTGATCTCCAACTGTCTCAAGGTCATTCCAAGGAAGTGTTGCAGCAGTTGATCATTAACTTAATCTGGTGATAAATTAGAATGTGTGTTCTATCCTGCTAAGATAGTAAAAAATGACTTCTCTCCCTTTGTTCACAGCTGCAACTGGTAGAAAGAGAAATTAATATTGCTACAAAAAAGTGGATTTGGATAGATGCCAAAAACACTAGGTAAGAGCAATATCTCCTTTATCTGTGACTGTGATAGAACAAGAGATTTGTAGAATTGGCTTAGCGCAGTAGATTCACACACACACACACACACACACACACACACACTTTCTTTTCCTGCAGCTATTATATCTGATCATGAAACTTCAGTTATGCATTGACTGTCATGAATAGAACAAATAAAGCCCCATATTTGATTCCTTCGGTCACTGTAAGATGCTGAAGTGTCAAGGCCTGTCAGAGTGTGCCGATTTTTGAGAATTTGAAATGCCATTCCTCAAACCACACTTATTTACTAGGGAGTAAGTTCCACTGAACTCACTGGGATATGCTTCTGAGCCCCCGACAGTCTCTAATCCTTTCTGCAACAATGACGTGTTCCTCAGGGTGGTTTGTGGTGAAATTCTAAGGTGCAAGCATCTAGACACATGATGCTTGCACAAGCAGGTGTCCCAATCACGTGGTGCGCCTAATCATAAACGTGTTTGTGCTCTGAAATTTCACTGCAGACCATCACACACAACACATAGTCATTGCAGAAAGCATTAGAGATGTACGGGGCAAGGCTAAAAGTGCCCCCCATTCCTGTCAACACAGCAAGACCCTGCACATGTATGGACAGAGCTCACAGGGTGTTCCACTTGTGTTCAAGAGATGCAAATTAAAGCCTATTGCAGACCTGACTCCCTCATCAACATAGGGAAGGTTGGAGACTGAGTGGCTGGAGATGGTTTTTAGCCTGGAATAGTTGTCTACTATTGTGACTAGCAAAAAACAAAAACAAAAACACCACCACAATGTTTACCTCTATACCACGCTTATCCTCTTGTGGATTTTCTTGCACGTTTGCTGGTTTTTCTGCATTGTGAACATCGTTCTGCAGAATTCCTTAATGGAGGAAGTTTGTTTGTGTTAGTCAACGTGTGCACAGGGAGTGCATACCAGCCGCCAGAGAGTCATGCAAATCAGTTTGGTTTCTGTATTCCAACCCCTGAACAGGGATAGAGGTTTGGATGTAAAGGTCCAAGTTATGCTGTCCAGTTGGAGATCTAGATTTTTGTTTGCTTGTTTTTTTTGCTGTTGATGAGTCAGTGAAGTTAATTAGTGCATTGATGCAAGCTGCTGTAATTTCCTGATGCGGAGTAATCTAAAGCCTTTGCTATCCTTGAGGGGCTAATAAGGGGTTATTGAGTCTACTAAACAACTTAAGCTTTTAGAATAAAGTAGACAATCAGTAATTCAACATCAAGACTTAATTTGAAAAGGACCCAGAACTGACCTGGTTTTCAGTGCCAGAACAACCTAGGAATGAGAAGCAACAATAAAGAAAATAGCATATTTGAGCATGTAAATAGTACATTTATTTTGTTCAATAGGAATCTGTGTAAGTCTTGACAAACCCCCTGCTGACATTTCTGAAATTTTGAGCTCAGAAATATATTTTTGTTATAAAAAGAAATTGAGTTTTTTACAACTCTTGTTTGTTTGTTTTTAAAAACCTGGAGAACAACACCTTGAGGGTATTATTATTCTTGTTATCTTTGTATTCCTATCGGTAAGTACCCCAAATTCTTTGTCCTATAAAGCGACTGGCCAGCTTACTGGGAGTGAACTCAGTGGGACTTAGGTTTGAGTAACCATGTATAAGATTGCACTGTAACACTAAGAGGCCATCTAATGAAGCAGACGTGTTAGATGGAGAGTTGCTCTCCTTCTTTGCTTAGTCTCATTTATATTATGAAATCTCTCCCCGTTATACTAGTTTTAGATCACAACCTGTAGTCGCCAGAATGGGGTATGCATGCTTGAACTACTGCAACACACTCTATGTGGGGCTACCTTTGAAAGTGACTTGGAAACTAAAACGAATCCAGAATGCGGCAGTTAGACTGGGAGCGGCCACTGGAACTATATAACACTGGTCCTAAAGGATCTTCATTGGCTCCCAGTATGTTTCCAAGCACAATTCACAGTTAATGCTTGCCTTTAAAGCCCTTTAAAGCACAGGAGAAAAAGTATTCCTTGCATAAAGCTGGGAATAGAATCTCCAGTTATAGGTACTTCCTACAAGGTACTTTGGGATGCGGGTGGCGCTGTGGGTTAAACCACACAGCCTAGGACTTGCCGATCAGAAGGTCGGCAGTTTGAATCCCACGACAGGGTGAGCTCCGTTGTTCAGTCCGCTCCTACCCACCTAGCAGTTCGAAAGCACGTCAAGGAAGTAGATAAATAGGTACCGCTCAAGGTGTGAAGGTAAACAGCGTTTCCGTGTGCTGCTCTGGTTTGCCAGAAGCAGCTTAGTCATGCTGGCCACATGACCTGGAAGCTGTACACCGGCTCCCTCGGCCAATAAAGCGAGATGAGCGCCGCAACCCCAGAGTTGTCTGCGACTGGACCTAACGGTCAGGGGTCCCTTTACCTTTACCTTTACAAGGTACTTCATCTGCTAACATTGTGCCACTTATGCTGCGAACCCAGAGTCTTTCCTTTAGCAATCCTGATGGGCTCACATCTGATACATCTGAAAACTGTAAGGATTACAGCACAATCTTATACATGCCTACTTAGAAATAAGCCCCATCGAATTCAGTGAGATTTTCTTCTAGGGAAGTGTGCATAGGACCTCAGCCTTTAGGTTAACAATGGCATGCAAAAGTCTTTGAATGGCCTTGCTTATACACCACCAAAGGCAACTATGGGGTGCGGCGCTCATCTTGTTTCACGCCAAGGAGCTGGCGTTTGTCCACAGAGAGCTTTCTGGATCATGTGACTAGCATGACTAAACTGCTTCTGGCACAATGGAACACCGTGATGGAAGCCAGAGTTCACAGAAACACCATTTACCTTCCTGCTGCAGCGGTACCTATTTATCTACTTGCACTGGTGTGCTTTTGAACTGCTAGGTTGGCAGAAGCTGGGACAGAGCAATGGGAGCTCACCCCATCGTGGGGATTCAAACTGCTGACCTTCCAATCAGGAAGCGCTAGAGGCTCAGTGGTTTCAACCACAGCGCCACTCGCATCCTAGGTAGCCCTGCTCCATAGGCCAAGAAATGCTGGTTTAGATTAAAAATCTAGTCTCTTTTAACTTGAAGGATCTTCATGCAATTAAAGGCTTTAAGATATTTGACTGCAATTGATTCCTAACCCGTTTCTCTGTTTGTAAACCGGTGGGCCCAGGACATGAGGTGTTCTCAAATACCTACGAAACATGCATCTGTTCAAAAAATTGAATGTAGCATGACACATATAGAGCAGTAGAAGTTCCAGGACTGCTACTGTACTTTACATTTCTGAATCACAGGCGGCACAAAAGAAATATTGAAACGCCACTGTTTTATGTCAGAAAAAAATGAGAGTTCTTCCAAAGCACTCTATGGAGTAACCTGCTCTGAAGCAACCTGCTTGGCAGGGTTTATTTCTGTCTTTTATGATCTGCAGATGGTTTCCACTGCACATAAAGCATACTGATCTTAGAGTATCAGATCAGAGAATAGCTTTAGGTCTCCAACAGCTACAACAGTGTTAATAATTTGGAAGTACACACTTAAGCAAAGTATAACTGCTATGATGATCTAGGCTGTCTTCCTTTTCTTTCAATTTCTTTTAAGGTCAGATAACTGAAGTCACCATTGCTATAATGTTGAACATGAAATATATTTAGGTTCTGTGCACATACATATGTTATATACCAGTGTGTCAAAGCACCATAGGTTCTACAGTACTGAAGAGCACAGCCAAGATTATAGCAGGTGGATTGGCAGCTTGGCCAGAAGAGAGTGGCTATCCTTTTCTGGTTTGATGGCCACACTGAGGACTGACCACCCATCTGAGTGCATGCACACAGCCATTCCCAGTTGCATACCTCCACATACAGCAGATACACACATGCAGTGTGTGTGTGTGGGGGGGAACAAACTCAGCAGACACTTAGCAGCACACACACATATACACAGCAGCAGCAAGACAATGCTGGTTTCCCTGCATCTTGTTCCCAGAGCTGTTTACTGCAATGTCAGATGGAGAAGTCCTTTTAAAAGCAAGAAGAGGTGCCTTGTTGAGAGGCTGAAGGTGTTTTGGATGCTCCAAGGCCTATTGCGGAAAAGGAGAAAATGGGTTAATGTTGGCTTTTTTAAAAAAGAGCTATATCGGGGGGAGTTTGGGGAGGATGCAAAAAGCCTGCAGCCTAGCCTACAAGCACCAGATTGAGGGCAGTGCAGGCAGTTCCCCTGCATTGGGCACAGAGCTGAGGGATGCAAAATTGAGAAGATCCATAATTTGAGAAGATCCGTTTGAAGGCACCAAATTTTGGCCATGCACAGGGTGCCATATTATGAAAGATTACCACAGTCCTCCCCTGAGCCAACCCTGATGTGAATTAAAATACTGAAAAGAAAATGAATACAAGATTTTTTTATTTTTTATTTTACAGATAGCATGTAGCTACCTACCTACTACCTATCTCTGACCTTCTTGGGATTCTGATTCTAAGCCGGAAGCAGAAATAACTTACCAAAACTTTTCATAACTTGCTTGTGGATGCTGCTCCCTCTCTCCCCTTGTTAGAATGTTTCATCAAAATGGAAGTTGGCAAAGTGTGCTGCACTCTTTGGAAGTAATGAAAAAAGATGTCAAAGCTTGTTAAGGTCAGTGAGCAAAACAGTGTAGATTGCATAGCATTATGAAATTATTAATTTAAAAATTTATATGAATAAAAGCATCTGGTGAATGAGTAAGAGTAATTTCTTTCACTTGGCTAATTTAAATGCCAGCTGTCTCTGTCCTCAACCATATTTTCTCATAAAAGCTTTTACAGAATGTCTGGTTATGAAAATGCAGAATTTATGGAGAGTGCAAGGGCTAGGTAGGTATACACAGATTTCAGCCTATCTTTATAAGGGTATATCAGTTGATTGAAAAATTAAATGTTAAATTTGCAAAATGTCTGAAGGATTTTTTCTCCCACTTTTTGGAAACACATGGGTTTGGAAAATTAAAACACTCCACATGGGAATTAATCAGTTTTTTTTCTTTATAATTATCAAGCTCCAGGGCACATTTTGGGGAACATTTATGTCCATTTGGAATATTGACCGATTCAATTATGTAGTTCACCTAGTCAGAACCAGTGCAAGGGCTCCTACTAGTGCAACGGGGCATTCCTTCCTCTCCTCTCCCTGTGTGCCTTCACAGCCCCCATCCCAACTGGCTATGGTGATAACAAGAGGGAGGGACAGGGAGGTAAGTCACTCGGCAAGTCATTCTTGCATAAAAGTGCTACTGCTCTCATGTATGTGGGCAATGGTCAGCTTACTGGCCACTATGAAAACAGAATGTTAGAGTAGAAAGAGCTTGGGTTCCTAACCAGTCCAGTAATAATAGGATAAGAGAGAGCATGTAGGAGGGAGTATGTCATGTGGTATGTTCCCAAGACAACTCCATCAGCAACTGGAGAGCTTATATTGGCACTTAACCCATGATGTCTTCTTATCACTGTTAGAGATTTCAGTGACCTACTGCAGAAAGGAAATGCAGCAGCTGTTATCTATAAGCAATTAGTAGTTGGCAGAAAGCCCAGATTGCTCTCTCTCTGACCATTAGCAAGCACCTGTGATTGGTCAGTGGAGTACTTAAAGAACTCAGCTTTCTCTGAGAGGGTGTGGTAGGTGCTGGTGTGTGGCGTTAGGTTGATGAGTGAGAGAGAGACAGAGAGAGGAAAAGATTTTATGTTTTGTTTCTTTTATTTTGTAAAGTCTGTAAATAGTAACTTATGGATGCTAGTTGTTTCAATCAATAAATACTGCATATAGTTATCCAGTGAGTTGCTGAGTTCCTGCGTTGAGCTGTCTAGTCAATTTCACAACAGCCAGAAGCTTCCAGAAAGGCTGCGTCTAACTCTGCTGTGTCCAGGAATACATTATACTCCTGACACTAAATCCCAAAGGTTATGATTGTCTTAAGAGGTTATGGGAGTTCCAGACTGTGGCTGGTGATTGGCTGAAGCTGGTGAAGCTGTGGACGCGTGGAACTGCAAAAGACAGACAACAGCTGCAGCGTGTCATTGCTGGATGCTGTGGATTCCTGTGCTCTCTCGGAAGCTGTGAGTAGCTGGTTCCTGGGTTGTTAGGAAACATTGCTCTCAGATGGCTTCTCAACCGTTTCAGATGGCGTTTGAGCGTCTGAATGACCACAACTACTTGCTTTGGTATGAGCGTATGCAGGCTGTGTTGCAGAGGGACCATCTCTGGCAGGCAGTAAATAAGCCACCTGCAAAGCCTGATGATGAAGATCAGGACAGAGACCAAAGAGCAAGGGCCACCATAGTCTTGGGGCTGGAAGACTCTCAGTTACCGCATGTGAGAGGGATTAAGTCGGCAAAAGGCGTGTGGAAGGCGTTGAAAGACCTTCATGTGCGTGAGACAGCAGGTTCCAAACTGTTTCTTCGCAAGGCGTTGTATAAAGCAATGTTGCAGCCTGGAGTTACAATGCAAGATCATTTGCACAGTTTGCAGATGAATTTGTAGCGCTTCAAGAAAGAGACTGTGTATTAGACCAGCAGGAGAAAGTGTCTATAATTTTGAGCTCTCTTCCTGAAAGCTGGGACAATCTAGTCATGACATTTGAAGCGATGAAAGAAGAAGATTTGACTGTTAATTACGTAACTGGGCGTTTGCTGGAAGAATGGCAGAAGCGGGAGGACAGGTCGTTAATTTCAGAGGCTTCGGCAAGCGGTCGGCTTGTAAAGAATGCAAGCAGCGTTCCAGAAGGGAAGCAACAACAACGTTCGTGTCCGGCATCTGGGGAAGAGTCCGCGTATGCTGTGCGTCGGTGCTATCGCTATGGGTCAACGCGGCATTTGAGAAAATGGTGTCCAGAGGCGGCCAAGCAGCAGCAGCGACAGGAGCAGCAGCAGCGTCAGGAGCAGCAGCAAAGACAGAAGAAATTCTTCAAACGCACCAAGTCAGCGCAACTTGTGACTGCCGTGGTTAAGTGTGCTGATGAGAAACAGACTGTCTGGGTGGTAGATTCAGGAGCTTCTCGGCACATAGTAAATTCAGAGAAAGTTTTTGTTTCTAAAGGCCAAACGCAAAGCAGTCAGGTAGCTTTAGCTGATGGGAGAACTTCTGAGGTACATTCAGGGGGTTCTGTATATGTTCCTTGTCTGCGTGAGTGCCTGGAAAATGTGCTGTATGTACCATCACTAAGAAGCAATTTAATGTCAGTTGGTTTGCTTAAAGCTGGGTTTAAAGTTCATTTTGAAAACAACAGCTGTATTATTAAAAAGAATGGTGAGGTTCTTGGCACTGCTAAGCCAGAAGGTGGTTTGTTTAAACTTAAAGCTGGTTCTTCAGTTGCAGCAGTGGTCAGTAATTCTCAACCTGTGTTAAACAACAAAGCTATGCATAACAACTGTTTACATTTACTGCATAGGAAGCTAGGCCATGCTGGTTGGAAAAGTGTTTTGAAAATGCCTGAGTTAGCTGATGGATGTAAGCTAGAGAGTTGCAATAAGTATTTGGACTGCAATGTATGTAAGAAAGTCAAAATTTGCAGAGTTCCATTTCCCAGAAGTGATAGAGTAAGTGACTCACCACTACAGCTTGTCCATTTGGATGTAATTGGTCCTTTTGCTGTAAGCAGGGGTGGAGCACGTTTTTCTCTAACAATTGTGGACGATGCAACACGTTTTTCTTGGGCCTATCCCATGAAACACAAGGGAGATGTATTTACCAAATTCAAAAGCTGGGTAGCATCAGTGGAGAGGTTTTTTTCTGTTAAAGTGAAAAGAATTCAGAGTGATCGTGGAGGTGAATTCATGTCTAATGCTTTCAGAGATTGGTTGCAGAAACATGGTATTGGGCATCGAAAAAGTAATGTTTTTTGTCCACAGGAAAATGGTGTGGCGGAACGCAAAAATAGATCATTACAGGACATGATGCATTCAATGCTTGAGGATGCTGGGTTACCTATGTCATATTGGGCTGAAAGTATATTAACTTCGTGTTATATTCAGAATAGGCTGTTCCATCAGACTATTGGTACTACTCCTTATTTCAAATTGTTTGGTAAGAAACCTAAGATAGATCATCTACATGTTTTTGGTTCTAAAGCGTGGGTACAGATTCCAAAGCAAATGAGAAAGAAAGGGGAGCCTAAATCTAAGCAATTAATTTTTGTAGGCTACCAAGAGTTTCAAAGGGTTACAGATTTGCTGAAGGTACTAATGGAATTGTGATATCTAGAAATGCCAAGTTTTGTGAGCACGCTGGCTGGGAGAAATTGCATGCAAACACAGAGGTTTGGTTTGATTCCCAAAGGTTTAACAGTGAAAAAGAGACTCAGAGTTCAGAAACTGTGGGGAAGAAAAGTGCTGAGTCATTATCTCCAAAGCAAGAGTCAGATCAGTCATCGCCTGTTCCTAAGCAACAGCAAGGGGGGCGAACGTCTGAGGGGGAAAATGAAACAGAGGAAACTTTTACTCCTAGGAGGTCACAGCGAGAAAACAAAGGAGTGCCTCCGAATCGTTATTGTTCTAGCACAGGCAGTGTATGTAATGTAACGATAGAGCCTCAAAGTTTCCAGGAAGTTTTGGCATTACCACAACAACAGGCAGATTTGTGGAAACAAGCCATGAATGAAGAAATGGCATCTCTTAATGAGCATGAGGTGTTTACACCTGTGGCAACACCTAAGGGAGTGAAGGTGATTGGTTGCAAGTGGGTGTACAAACTTAAACCTTTGGTTACAGGAGGATACAAATACAAGGCTCGCTTAGTAGCGCAAGGTTTTTCTCAAAAGCCTGGTTTAGACTTTGATGAAACCTTTGCACCTACAGCTAAAAGTGAGAGTGTCAGGTTACTGCTAGCCATAGCAGCGAAGCGAAAGCTTAAAGTCAACCATTTTGACGTACAAACCGCATATTTACATGCACCTTTGAATGAAGACATTTATCTTGCTGAGCCACCCGGGTATGAGACGGGTAACGGAGAGTGTTAAAACTCAATAAAGCTCTTTATGGTCTCCGGCAGGCCGCGAGATCTTGGAATAAATGTTTACATGCAGCTTTAATTTCATTCCAATTTCGACAAAGTGTAGCTGATAACTGTGTCTACGTGCGTGGAACTGGTGACAAACAAGAGTATTGCCTTGTGTATGTTGATGACTTATTACACATGAGTAAGTCAGACAAACAAACTAAAGCATTTGCTGCACAACTATCCAAAAAGTTTAAAGTGAAAGATCTTGGTTCAATTAAGTCTTATTTAGGTCTGGAAGTGTGCTGGGCAAAGGATGGGAGTTGTTTAATCAGTCAGCAGAGCAAAATTAAACAGCTTCTGGCAACATATAACATGCAAGACTGTAAAGGATCTGCTATTCCTATGGAACTAGGATTCATTAAATCACTTCACACAGATGAAAGTCCTATGTTTGAACATCCTGAGTTATATCAGTCAGCAATTGGAAGTTTAATGTTTCTGAGTCAATGGTCAAGACCTGATATAAGTTACACAGTGGGAATACTTAGCAGGCAGGTATCAAAGCCATCGCTTAATGCCTGGAAAGCAGTGAAATTTTTGCTAAGGTATTTGAAACAAACAATTGGCCATGTGTTAAAACTTAGTTCTGCAGGAGATGAACTGTTACATTGTTATTCAGATAGTGACTGGGGAAATTTACCGGATAGAAAATCTGTTACAGGTTTGGTCATTATGTTTGGAGGGGCTTTAATTGGCTGGAAGTCAAGAAAACAGAGTATAGTGAGTGTTTCTTCGACAGAATCAGAATTCGCGTCGTTAAGTGCGTTATGTTCTGAGTTGACGTATTTCAAGCAATTGTTAACAGATCTGAATGTAAATTGTGAAAAGCCAATACAAGTTTGCATTGATAATCAAGCGTGCATTGCCTTGAGTAATACTGAAAGTTTTAAGTCACGTTCAAAACATGTGTCAGTGAAATATCAAAATGTAAGATGCAGTGTACAGAACAATTTAATTTCATGTATCTATGTACCAAGTGATCAGAATGTTGCAGATGTGTTAACAAAGCCATTGAACAAAGTGAAGAACAAACAAATGTGTAAAAGTTTGGGTTTGCTTGATGAAGTGAGTTAAAAGAACTCTGTATATACACAGGAGTTAATTGCTACGATAAACAGCTGTGAGGGGGTGTTAGAGATTTCAGTGACCTACTGCAGAAAGGAAATGCAGCTGTTATCTATAAGCAATTAGTAGTTGGCAGAAAGCCCAGATTGCTCTCTCTTGACCATTAGCAAGCACCTGTGATTGGTCAGTGGAGTACTTAAAGAACTCAGCTTTCTCTGAGAGGGTGTGGTAGGTGCTGGTGTGTGGCGTTAGGTTGATGAGTGAGAGAGAGACAGAGAGAGGAAAAGATTTTATGTTTTGTTTCTTTTATTTTGTAAAGTCTGTAAATAGTAACTTATGGATGCTAGTTGTTTCAATCAATAAATACTGCATATAGTTATCCAGTGAGTTGCTGAGTTCCTGCGTTGAGCTGTCTAGTCAATTTCACAACAGCCAGAAGCTTCCAGAAAGGCTGCGTCTAACTCTGCTGTGTCCAGGAATACATTATACTCCTGACACTAAATCCCAAAGGTTATGATTGTCTTAAGATTGACCGATTCAATTATTGACCGATTCAATTATGTAGTTCACCTAGTCAGAACCAGTGCAAGGGCTCCTACTAGTGCAACGGGGCATTCCTTCCTCTCCTCTCCCTGTGTGCCTTCACAGCCCCCATCCCAACTGGCTATGGTGATAACAAGAGGGAGGGACAGGGAGGTAGCTCTGTGAAGCAGTCAAAAATGCTTGCATGGGCAGAACATTTCAGCACGATGTTGAGTTCCTCTGATTGTATGATCCCTTCTTATGATTACAGCCAAACATAATTTGTAATTCAGTCTGCTACATTCTGGTGTCAGCTGGACATTTCAGATACATACATACATGTTACTGTAAGAGTTACCATAAGAGCAGGAGTGGCTCTCCTGGTGAGGCAGAACTGCAACAACAGAGCTTCAGGAGCAGCATCATTGCCGCCACTCATCAAGAGGGAAGGTTGAGATGGTGTCAAGGTCAGGGTTGTGTGGATGCTATGGTGGAACCAATCCAGTGCTCCAGCTGGTGCATCTGGACCTCCCAAGCTTACTGCTGCCTCACTCCTCACGGTATAGGGCAGTGATGGTGCTGTCAGGAGCTTATTGCCCCATCATTCAGCCCGGACACTGAGGTCCAGCTCCGAGGGACTTCTGGCGGTTCCCTCACTGTGAGAAGTGAGGGTACAGGGAACCAGGCAGAGGGTCTTCTAGGTAGTGGCCCGCCTTGTGGAACGTCCTCCATCAGATGTCAAAGAAATAAATATCTGACTTTTAAAAGACATCTGAAGACAACCCTGTTTAGGGAAGTTTTAATGTTTGATGTTTTATCGTGTTTTTAATATTCTGTTGGGAGCCAGCCAGATGGGCGGGGTATAAATTTATCATCATCATCATCTTAATCATCATTATCTCCATCCCACCAGACAAGTCACTCGGCAAGTCATTCTTGCATAAAAGTGCTACTGCTCTCATGTATGTGGGCAATGGTCAGCTTACTGGCCACTATGAAAACAGAATGTTAGAGTAGAAAGAGCTTGGGTTCCTAACCAGTCCAGTAATAATAGGATAAGAGAGAGCATGTAGGAGGGAGTATGTCATGTGGTATGTTCCCAAGACAACTCCATCAGCAACTGGAGAGCTTATATTGGCACTTAACCCATGATGTCTTCTTATCACTACTATCATTGTGATTTCCAAACATTAGAGAAGTAGCATGGAATCCAATTTACTGCACTTGATAAAAGATCAAGCTTGCCTTTCAACCTGAATTTTCAAGTTCTCAAAGTGAAGCTCTCCAAAGGGAGAACAATATTAAAATATGCATTAAACGAACTAAACCATCAGTAGAATATCTTGAGAGTAGGGAGAATAAAGTGTAACCAACAGACCCCACATGATAACTTAAATGCAAACTTTTTTAGACAATGAAGTTTTGAAATTTGAATAAGTATGCAGAGGATAAGGTGATTAAAGTTGAAAATAAATCAGATACTTAGGAAAATCAACAACTTTGATTAAGTTCAGCAGAGATGATGGATAAGCAGGTAGACACAGATAAACGAATATTCCTGATTAGTAAGTAAATAATTAGATTGGGTTGATGAACTTGATAACGAGATTGATAAAAAATAACCCCCAACTCTGTGGGTGCTTATGTGGGGTGTCAGTGAGAGTACAGGTGATGCAGCGCATATATTTTATCGAATGGCAGATTTTCTTTATTGGAAGGATAGATGTTATTGGAAGGAAATTTAGTCATGATTAAATTTTGTTCATTAGGATTTGATAAACAAGTTCACTATAGTCTGTAGTGTTACCAGTAAAGTCTTATAAAATTCCTTCAGCAGCAATACTGGCAAAAACCAGGTATGATGCACAGTATTGCATATATGGGTTTTTTCCTGAAAACATTATTAAGCCCCCTTCCCATGTTTCTCACAGAACGGACAATATGTGTCAAAATGTACTATGGGGTGGCATTTTTAACCTCGTCTGCATGTCACATGGGTCCTCTGAGACACACACTTGCCATCTATGTATGAGTGTAATATCTGAGATTCATATGAAGGCATCTATGTGCAGAGGCTTCATTAGATACAAGAACACTGTTCATACAGTACATGGTTCCAGGAGAAATGTATGTGTGAAGGCTTTTTCACCTCACATGTCCATCAGACATCCATGCTGACATGTGGATGACAAGAATGGGGCCAGGATTAGCTGTGTGACTTTGAGTGGGAGGGCTAACTTTGCAAGCCCCTTTCAATGTAATTTGCCTTTTTTGCAGTAGCTGCCATGAACATACCAGCTCCAAGTATAATCTTGCAGCCTGCTGCAGAATACAGTCAGGAACAGGGAGGCTGGGCTTTCACACCAGCACATGAGAGCCCGCAGCTGCCAGCATCAACTCTCCCTGACCATGGACGGCTGGCTGATAAGGGAGGAATGAGAGCAGGCTGGAACACAGCCAAAGTTCCCGGGAAGCCCAAACAGGCACGGAAAGCCACAGAGACAGCTTTTCGGAACAGGAAAGGGCTGCAGCTGACCAAATAAGTGAGGCATAGGCATATAGGAAGGCTGCTAGACAGGAAGCAAAATAAGAATTGTAAAGGTTGAAGGGTCAATCTCTTCTGTCAACACAGGAAGAACTCCTCAGAAGGGTCAACTGAGTGATGAGGGCCGGAGGCTTGCTAGAGCTGTCCGGAGATAATTGCTTGTTTTTTTGCAATAAATCCTCCTTTTTAATTGCGTATGCTTACTGTGTTATCAAGCCGGGAACCTGGACTCTAACAGTAGCATATTGAGGGGTTTTATGAAAGTACATTTACTGAAACGCATTCCTTAGATTTTCTTGCGCATTCCATGCAATTAATGTCACATCTAATTATGTGTGTTTGTGGGAGTATCCTTAGGTTTTTAAGGTGTGTGTATTAAATCTGAGGCAGTAAGACAAATATTAGTAGATCAACTTTTAAAAGGGGATAAGTGTGTGTTGGGGGACTAACCATGCTGGCACTCTACTGAGTCAATGGATATGTATATGTTTACAAAAGTTCCTTTGCTATCTTGATGTCACCACAGTTGGGGAGGCAGGATTTTATTTAGGGAGTTGGAAAAAGAGGATCTGGACTAAGCTGGCCACTCCTCCACTAAATCCCTCTCCGTTGTCCCAACACTTGTGATTTCTGCATGCCATCATCACATGAAGTTGCACTGGCTCATGAGGTTCAGTTTAAATCCTATCCCTGTCCAACTGGCACAATTCTAGGATTACCAGCTAGATGCCAGTTAGTTGCATAATCATATAGAGAGCTTCCTGCCTCCCCTCCATTTTTTGCTATTCATGATGCAGTGCAATCTCAGTGATATCTGTATGTTTTGATACTGTATATAGACACAGTTGTAAATAACTATCTTTTTTTATCTTTGAACAGTCAACAAATGTAAATGCATTTGTTTGCTTTTTGTGTTAAAAACTTCCAAGAATACACACACACACACACACAATAAAAATAAAATATTGTGTAACCAAATATATTGAAATATTGAAATGTTCTGGGGGGAAATGTCACTGAATTTATCTGAGCACTATATGCGAGACAAAATGTGAGATTTCACGATTTTACAAGAAAAACACATTAGCTGCTTTTATATGAAAGAGAGAGGTTAATTTGATTCTGGGTTGTAATAGAGGTTAAGTATAAGCCTTTAATGTTCTCAAGATCATCTCCAAATAATAATTCTTCCACAGAAATGATTCACTTGCAATTCAGGCAGACAAAATGGAGAAAATGGTGAGACAATGTCTACAAGTAGTAGTGAAGATTTAAAACTCCTGAGGCAAACTTTATTATTCCCGTGGTTTTTTTTTTTTAAGAGCTGGATGTGTTTCAAAATAATGTAGGTGTTGGATTAGGTGCCTAAATCAAGGCTTCTCAGACAATGGTGATGACTACAATCATAGATTGGCAAAAAGGTAGGAAGCCATTTCTGCACTGGGTGAGGTGGGGGGGGTTTAATTCAACAAAAAAAGTGTGAGAAGATACTCTACTATGCTAATTCCTGGATGGATTTGCTTAAATGAGACAATCTGTCCCTTACAGCCGCCACAATGGCATTATAGTTCATACCAAAATCAGCATAGAAAGCAAGTGGTTTAATTGGGAAGAAATCTGCCATCTGCTCTAGAAAGACATGGTCTTGAAACATATGCAAGACTGTGGAATAACAAATGCCATTACTGCCAGATCTGTACATATCGGAATTTCAGAAGTTTCTCAGCATGTTCTCACAAGAAGCTATTTATTTAAGGGAATATGTACACAGATATTCTTTTTTAAACAACAACAACAACAATACCGCAACAACCACCACCAAAAAACTTGGAGTGTCTTATCTCAATTAAAAGTCCACAATGTGGCATTTTTCCAACCAAACTACATCATTATCAGAGAAACAGACAGGTTATGATTACACATCTCTATCTCCAGCTTTTTAGTTTATTACATACGGTCTTAAAGCGACTTATATTGCCAATTATACTACTTATATTGGTAGTCAAATTCTGCTATGCATGGTTCAGGCTTCTCTAAGGTTACACAAATGTTTCTGAATACAGATTTCTATCTTAATGCACTTTGCAATTGAGCGAGAGTGCAATGCAATTTCCTTTCCTTGTATCAAAAGGCCTGAAAATTCTGGTTATATTGGAAATGGAGTGTTGTAGTAACAACTTATGCCACCTTAATATGCTACATCCTTGGAAAACTTGTCAGTCATACATTTACCATAAGCATTTCCCTGCTACATTTGCTTTCACTTCAGTGCCTTCTTATGCTGGAAAGGTATTCTGGCATAGCAGGAAGAATGAGTCATTGCTATCCTGTGCTATCTGGAAACAAAATGTCATTGCAGCTGTTTGCTTTTCATTTCCTCACATAACCAAAGGCTAGCTAGGCTGCTGTTAAATTCCTCTAAATATCCTTTTCTTCTTCTCTGCTGGGAAGGTTCCTTTCTAATTCATTGGGGGAAATTACCACATTTGTGGCTTTCATTTTGCAGGAGCCACACAGAGCTCTAATTTCCCATGTTGTTTTCCTTATGCTCTCCTGATTAGGGAAAACAAATTCATTATCGCGAGGGTAAGTACGTTTGTGTCACCTGACCGTACAGGAGAGCACATTATGCCAAAAGGAGCAGAGTCACCCATACAAGTAATAAACAGACTTCACACTTCCCAATAAAGACGGGAATTCATGTTGAAGCAAAAGGGGCATAATTTACCCTGACAGCTAAGACAAGTAATATAGTGTGTGCACTTATTCAAAGCTGGTGTTTGTTTATTTGGTTGGTTTTTTTTGCAAAAAAACAAAACTAGTTTCCTTGGCAACTGCTGCACTCTGTAATACTAATGCTAAAAAAGTGTGGAACTTGCTTTCCCAGGAAGAAACCACTCTGAAACCTGTGTACAGTTTTTAGGCTTTTATTGGTTTGTCAACCTTGGAAGTTGTTTGGATACACAGCTAATTATGTTTGAATATTGTTGCACGCCACCTCAATCTCTGAGATTCCAGGGCTTCCATGCGCTTACCAGTGTTCATGTTTTCTTTTCAGAATGAGGCACAGTGGAGACTGTGGTGTCTTCATATATGGTTTATTTACATATATTCATCCTGAGCCTACGATGAAGGGGTTCACAGCATTGACACCCCAAGAGGGTCTTGTTTGTCTCAAATCTGCAGCCTTGGATTCAAACAGAATCCAGTGTGCAGTTTTCTTCCAGCTTCTGGCTCATGTAACTCAACTCTGAACTCAGGTTTTGTCCCTCTAACTATCCCTGAGTTGAGGGGAACCTGCCATTTTTAGAATAAAACAATATTCCTTTATTTTTTATAAATATAATTTTGATAATGAAGTTTTTTGAGAACAATGTTGACAATAGGGACATAATCCAAAACTAAAGAGTAGAAGTGGGGTTGTTGTTGTTGGTTTTTTTAAAAAAACACAAATAAATGGATAACTGTGGGGTTATCAATTGGCTTAAAGAAGTAGAAATTAACCTAAAATAGTTCTCCTGTCAAGTGATATGTAAAATGGCTGACTGGCAATGGGAACCAAGGCATAAATAGGCCATTTTCTCCTTAAATTTAAAAAAGGGCCTTAGGTTCTGAAGTAAGGTGCTGCTTGTCTGTTGAAGATTGTGCTCCCTTTAAAGTATAGGGAAATTATGCATGAATCTGTGTAGCTGCATTTTCAATATTAAAATTGTTCCTTTAGGCCAAAACCTTTCCAAGTTCTTGGAACAAACCTCTATAAGTTTCACTTCTGCCTTAAAAAAAATCAACTGAACATTTTGGAATGTTTCTACTTCTTCTCTTCTTCTTCTTCTCTTCTTCTTCTTCTGGAGATTATAATGTCCATTGTTAGTTAGTGTGGAAACATCATGGAGCATTTTTAGGATTGGCAGAGAAGAATCAGAGCATTTAACAGTAATAAAGCCAAGAACATTTTTTTATATAAAAAATGTCTAGGAGTGTAGAAGAGGTGCTAATGGTCTGGTCCATGGGTAGGCAAACTAAGGCACGGGTGACGGATCCAGCCCAATCGCCTTCTAAATCCAGCCCATGGATTAGCTAAAGTGGTACCTCAGGTTAAGAACAGTTTCAGGTTAAGAATGAACCTCCGGAACGAATTAAGTTCATAACCAGAGGTACTACTGTAGTGTAAATCTTCTTTCATTGCTGTTGCGCAAGGAAAGGGAAGAATGGTAAATACAGAGGTATCATGTATCCCTTGGTGAAAGTGATAATTGGAACTTTATTGTCAGGGAAGTCACCTCAAGGGCCACTACGTTATCTTTGAAGCTGAAACAGAAATGCATTTTTGCAAAATTACCAGCAGTTTGGTGGAAGTTTGTGTTTCATTCATGACTTCTTAGAAATGCAATGGAAACTGGAGGGAGGGAAGGAGAAGGAGAGAGAGAGAGAGAGAGAGAGAGAAGCCTAAGTGCAGAAAATATGTGAACCTTGTAAAATCTCTTTGCTAAGTCAGCATAAGTTACGTCAGTCAATTAACTTTATCTCGCTTAAGCATTTCCTTTGCTCCAGAGCTAACCATGTGAGAAGATACCAAAGACAACCATTTAACTATACATCAATTTTATGTTTCTTCTGCTCTGAGTATCTTTGGCAGATGAAAGGCCTGCTATGGCGCAGTAACTTGTAGTTTAAACAATTGTACTATTATTATTTTTATAGTACCGTAAAAATGTAAAATGAGGACACAAAACACACAATAAAACAACCACCAACAACAACAACTAATATCCCCCCAAACACATTAAAAAGGACATAGGATATTAATCAAAGGCCTGGTTATAGAGAAACATTTTTGCCTGGCATCTAAAGATAAATAAAGAAAGTGCCAGGTGAGCCTCCCTGGAGAGAGCATTCCACAAATGGGGAGCCATCACAGAAAAGGCCCATTTTCATGTTGCCACCCTCCAGACATCTCATGGAGGAGGCACACAAAGAAGGGCCTCAGATGTTGATTGCAGGGTGGGGAGCGGTGGTTCTATGATCTCAATAAGCTACACTTTCTTGGAAATTCTCTCCATCTTCTACAAATAAATATATCCCTCCTTTATTTTTTTGGATTTGATTTCATCACTGACAAAAAAGAAGAATTATTAAAGGGCTTCAAGGTTGAGAACAGAATACCTCATTCTTATCTACAATCTGTAAGGATTTCCATTATTGTGTGGCCCACTCCATTTCTGTCACAGTAACTTGGACAAATCCTTATGATTAGCACATGAAATCCAAGGAAAATGTCGTTTTTACAGCATGTAGGTTCTTGAAACTGACCTTAAATCTGTCTCTCTTTCATGGAGTAAAAAATAAAATAAAATCTTTGGCGGCGGTGGCTGTGGATTATGGGATAGTTTATCATGCCACAGACAGTATTTATGCCCATCTCTGCAGTGCAATGGTATGCATAAATCAAAAGTTCTTCACAACAAATGAGTACTAATTGATGTTAATTCTAAATTAGAACAGAATTCCTGTGGCAATACACATTATGCCCACATGCATGCCAAAAGAATTCCCTCTGATGGATGAGGCAACTGAAAATACTGAAGAAAACAATAATGACTTGCCACTGTTGTGTGAAGTGTTGGCCAGGAATCAGTGGAGTTCTCTGTATCAGCCCTTTCTACGTTCCTGTTCCTTAACAGTAGCAATTTGTTATGACAGACTTCCCTATTCAGCAGGACCACAAAGAATCAGTCATTTGTCAATAGGCATTCATACAATTACATACTAATACATTCACTTAAGGCGAACTGAATAGTGCAGCTGAAAATTAATCTCCTTGCATCAGCTGCTAACTGCAACACATTCCTATGTGTTTCAGATATGTTGATTCATATTTTTATATAAACACATTTTTCCTAGCACAGTTCCCCCCCATGCTGCTAAGGTGAATCATCAGCTCCGGTTTGAAGTTGTCGTACTAATTTTATGCAACCATTAAATAGGTTTAAATCCCTGCCCCCCGCTGCCCTGCTAAACTCCCACTGCTGTTTTGCTGGCAATGTGAAGTCAGTGACAAATGTGGGTGGATGAAACATTGTACCAGAGCTCCATAATATTTTGTTTGTACTCTTGGCTCGTCTGTTCCTGCCACTGGTTGCATTTATGTTTCATCACAGGTTGTCTTATGATGTTGATGATAATGCTATAGATTGCATCTTGCAGGTGAGAGAACTAGACCTCATGAGAAGTTCATTGCACTGAGGTATTTAATGTACAAATAAGCACCAAATCATTTCTCCAAGACATTGTAAAGTTCTATGATATTATTTACTGTTAGCAAAGTCACTTAAGCAATGCAAGCAGAGTCCAGAGAGAAGGTAAATCCCGAAAACACGTACTGAGAAAACGTCACAAAACACAGTGTATAATCTGAGGAGAAAGAAATTGAGAGGTTTTGCCTTTCTTGGTTCTGAGAAACATTCAACGAAAAATATACAGAGGAAAAACTCCTCAGAATGAATAACTCTTTGTGTCAAAACTAATGCTCACATTAATATGCTGAATAATAATAAAATAATAATAATAAGTACCCCACCTATCTGACTGGGTTGCCCCAACCACTCTGGGCGGCTTCCAACATATGTAAAAACATAATAAAACATTACACATTAAAAGGCTTCCCTATGCAGGACTATGCAGGACTATACCCAAAAAATCAGATGATTTTTCGGGTTGTATAGTTACTCATCTCCTTGACATCTGATGGGAGGGTGTTCCACAGGGAGGGCACCACTACCGAGAAGGCCCTCTGCCTGGTTCCCTGTAGCTTCACTTCTCACAGTATAGGAACTGCCAGAAGCCCCTCGGTGCTGGATCTCAGTCTCTGTGAACATTGGGGGTGGAGACAGGTATATAGGTCTGAGGCAGTTTAGGATTCAAGCTGATGGCCTGCCTGTTTTAGAAAAGGGTTTAGAGCACGGGTGTCAAACACAAGGCCCGCGGGCCTAATCCGGCCCGGCAGACCTCATCATGTGGCCCGTGTAGCCGCCACCGGCCGCCAGCCTTCACCTTTTATTCTCGCTTTTTTCTTCTTCTCCTTCTCTGCTGTCATCGTGAAAGTGGCGCCTCCGCTGTTCTGCGTGGCGTCCGGGCACACGGGCTCCCTCGTGGGTGTGCCCGACCCAAGCAGGCGGGGGCATGGCTTGGGTGGGTGGGAAGGTCCCCGGAGGCCTTTGGATAGGTGCAAGTGTCGTGCTGGGCTGCGGGCAGGCTCCCTCTTTCGGCCGCGCAGGTTCCCTGGTGGTGGCGCAAGGCTCGGCGCACGCTCCTCGTGGCGAGCGGGTCCGGTGGCGGTGACGGCGCTGCTTTCGAGGCTGCGATCCCAGGGCCGAGCCGCCCCTGAGCTGACCATACAGTCTCAGGACACTGCCGAGGATTGTACAGTCCGCTCAGGGGAGAGACGAGGCGGGGCAGGCGCTTAGCTCCCCTTCTTGCCAGTCGCTCAGAGGGGGATCGATGTGAAGAGGCAGCTGCGCGCGTGGGGCTCCCTTTAAGACGCGCAACCATGGCCGGCGCTCCGAGAGGGGCAGGCGCGAGACGCTCCTCAGCCAGCCGACGGCTCCCGGCTCCAGCTGGAGCGGCCGACGGAGCGCTGGCCAATGTGTGGATGAGGCGCGCGCTGAGGGGCCTGCCTCCTCCTCCTCCTCCCCCGCCTCCCTCCCCACCCTTCGAGCAAGTTTCTCCGACTTGTTGAGAGGAAGGAGGGCAGTGGGCGAGCCGGAGGGACGCGTGGTCAGAGAGAGAGAAAGGGGGCATTGCCACAGGCGGCCTTCCGGGCACCCGAGGCTCGGCCCCGGGACCTGTTTGCCTAGCTAGGGAGCTGAGAGGGTTCAGTGATGCACGGGGGAGGAGGACAGGCGGGAGGAGGCAGGACACGGAACAGCTCCCGGGAGCCGTCAGGAAGCTGCCAGGGCGAGTCTGGCGCGCCAGGGCCGGTTTCAGGCCCTTACCATTAACTCCTGGGGGCAGGGGTGCCAACTAGAATAAAATATCAAGGGCGGGGAAGGGAGCAGGTATGCCCCGCCCCGCATCATCGATCACATGACATGGCACAGGCACACAAAATTTGGGAATTATTCTCAACTGGGGTGGGGGGAAGGGAGAGTCCCCTGAAATATTTGATGTACGGAGCTGGACCCCTAGGATCTGGCTTCTATGCCTAGGGGCCAAAGTCCCTTCAGCCCCCTCTGAAATATTTGAGGGGGCCAGCATCCCTCCAATTGATGGGCATTGAATGGGTATTGCCATTCAAATGATGTGCGTGCACCACATCATCACGTGATCACTTATACAGGGTGAGGCTTACCTGGTCTCTCCCCCCCCTATTTTATTCAAGTTGGCACCCCTGACCTTTTATTATTTAATAATTTATTTAATAATTTGTTTTATTTATTACTCGCCCTTCACCCCAAGGTCCCAGGCAAGGTGTCACTTGTGCTGGGAATCACAAGTGCGACCGCGCTGAGGTCCTGCTCACAGGCTTCCCATGGACACCAGGTTGGCTGCTGGCAGAACAGGACGCTGGGCTAGATGAGTTATTGGCCTGGTGTAGCAAGGATCTTAATGAATGAGAGCCCAGCAGACCCAAACTTATTGAGGGTGGGGGAAGCCTCCTCCGCTGGAGGGATGGCTGCCGAACCTCAATGGTGGCTGGTCTGACTATGTTTCTGCTTTCAGAGCTAGTTATTACTTACATTATTACAAAAAACATTAATAATTGAATGCAGTGACAATAATTTATGATAATAAAGAGTGGACACATAGTCCTACAGATACAACCGGCCCTTTGAGGGTGACCAAACTGCTGATGCGGCCCCCGATGAATTTGAGTTTGACACCCCTGGTTTAGAGCATCCGACAAGAGCAGCAGTACCAGTTAAAACCAATTAAAACCACTCAAAACTCTGTTATGATAACTCTTAGAAAAAAAACATGAATGCAGCATTATTTGGGCATCACCTTTAATAATATTTCAGTGGTCATGGTGGGGCAGGTTGTGGGAATATACCTTGCAGGTGCGCTCGCACCTGTGGTTATTTGTGTTTATTTGTGATGATTTGTGCTTAATTTTACTGTATCCTTCCACCTGGAAGGAAAGGTAGCAGTGGGATCCGGCAGGCGATTCACTGCTGGGATCCCTCCACGGGGTATTAGTGGCTCCAAACTTTGAATTAGGCAACGGTCAGTTAATCTTCTTTCCACCCAATCTAGGGCAGCAACAGAGTTGTAATTGGTTGATGTATTGATTATGACGTTGGTTGTTCACTCAATAAATAGCTGCCGCTCCCTGTTTGTGGTGTGGAGAATGCACGGAGAAGCCCAGTGAGAAGAACGTTGCGTGACAAGCCTAGGCAAAGCGAAAGCGAAACCATCCACGCAGGGCAGCTAAAGCCATTTTCCTCCAGACTGCAGTCTCAGTTGTTTTATTTTCACTTTTACTTAAAAGTCTTTTATTTGGCCGCTTAGTTTTAGCTTTATTTTCCTCTTCGGAACCTTTTTGGACCAGACAGACGCTTGCAACCATTTACGAGGCAGAATCTTCACGGACTCACAGAACTCAACCCTCAGATTGCAGCCAGCGGATCCCTTTGTTCACGGCGCGGTGGGAGCAGGCTCCAGGATTACTGGCCGTCCCGTCCGCAGGCTACCCCAACAACCGGTGCCCCGTGTACAGCTACACGAGGGGCGTCGGTTGCAATTATTCCTACAGCAGGTGTGGTGACACTGTGTTAGGTGAGGGCGATGTCATAATTATTGGGATGAATTGTTTCAACAAATCCATTCTCAAAGGCATTCTTCATGAGCTTGCCATTTGGCAGATGTTGAGGGTTTTTTTATCAAATCCATCCAATTTGTCTTTAAAATGGTGCATTCTGGAAGTACATAAAATGCACTGATAGTGCCAAATAAAACGAGCAAATTACTGCCAGGAGTACGAATGCACAGAGATGGCAGCTATGCAGTAAAGGCCAATGCAAAGATATATGGCATAATGTACTGCCAAGCCAAGGTGACCCCAAGTTCTTCTCAAATTCTAATGATGGTGATACATAATGAACAGGAATTGCAAACTTCAGTAAGCAGCTCTTCTTCACCCAGTGACTTCATTATTTCTCTCATGTTATGATGCAGATGGGAATCCAATTTCATAATATAATCTAGTTGGAAGTGTGAAGCAACAGTAAAATCTTGATCATGTTGTTGTGGCCAATTGACTCTAAACTTGGTTTTACAGTGTTAGGTGAGGTCAGGAGTAGAACCTGTGGCAGTGGAACAATTCAGTCTATAATGTAAGATGACACCCTCAAATAAAAGCCAATTTGGTCATACTGAAGAGAGTGTCATAACCAGGTTGCAACAGAGCAGGTTGGCAGCAGCATGGTAACGTGTTAAAATTTTGGACAATTCTGTTGTTGACACAAGCTATAGGATACATGCCTGGTTGGAGATACAAATCATTCCCAATTCTATTCTTTTGATTTCAGCACTCAGCATGAGGTATTAAATCAATTCTGAATACAGTGGTACCTCTGGTTAAGAACTTAATTCGCTCAGGAGGTCTGTTCTTAACCTGAAACTGTTCTTAACCTGAGGTACTACTTTAGCTAATGGGGCCTCCCGCTGCCACCGTGCCGCTGCCACACGATTTCTGTTTTCATCCTGAAGTAAAGTACTTAACCCGAGGTACTACTTCTGGGTTAGCGGAGTTCACTGACAATAAAGTTCCAATTATCACTTTCTCCAAGGGATACATGATACCTCTGTATTTAGCATTCTTCCCTTTCTTTGCGCAACAGCAATGAAAGAAAATTTACACTACAATAGTACCTCTGGTGACAAACTTAATTTGTTCCGGAGGTCCGTTTTTAACCTGAAACTGTTCTTAACCTGTGGTACCTATTTAGCTAATGGGGCCTCGCACTGCCATCGTGCCACCACACGATTTCTGTTCTCATCCTGAGGTAAAGTTCTTAACCCGAGGTACTACTTCTGGGTTAGCGGAGTCTGTAACCTGAAGCATTTGTAACCCGAAGCATTTGTAACCCGAGGTACCACTTTATACAACAGTTTTCAGCATGCAATACCATGCTAAATGAGTTTAGCGCCATCTTCTTCCTCCTCTTCATTAATTTTATTTATTTTTTGGCAACCTTCTGCTGAACAAAAGCCCTGGTTAAATGGACGATCCTTTGGAATATTCCTTGGTGCAAGGCTTTTTGGAATGAAATTACTAGGCTTTTCTTATTTGGGTATCTTTTCTTCCTTATTCTAAGGGCTTCAGGCAGGTAACAATATCCTATGCTCATTATGTCATTATATAACAACTCTTTGAAGCAGGCTAGTCGATGTGACAGTAACTTGCTCAAGGCCAACCGACCTTGGCCTGCCACATTCGTTCAGATTCATCCCCCAACTACTGTACTACACCAACTCCGAGTAGATATGTTTAAGATCAGGATGTCAGGCAATATCAAAAGCACAAGTCGGCAGAGATTTGCTTTGATGTCAGTGAATTTAGCTTTGCTTTAGAGGGACCAACCGATAAACAGGCATGCAAATGAAGGCTGTGCATGTATCTTCCAAGTAAGGTTAGACTAGGCCTCAAGCAAGCAGAATGGGCTCTTCAAAGCCTGGTAGTGAGAGGGTGGATATACATAATAAGTTTAGCAGAATGGATCTCTTCTACCCTATTTGTGCTGTTCCTGGCTGTAGTTCAGGTGTCTCCTGGTCCTTGGTATGCAGGCATCTTTACTTTTTCCACGATATCACAAGTTTAAATATACTGCCATGTTTCACAGCAGGTGAGAGAAGTCCCCCCCCTCAATAATTTTGTTTTACTTAAAATGTAAAAAGTTACACTTAATGCACAAAAGGCTGTTGTAACATGTATATACATAATTAATTTGCTTGTTTCCCCTTTGTTGATCCAATAAAATTTATGTATTTGAGAAGTTCACATGCCAAATGTGATTTATTTCAACTCTACTGCTATGTAATCCATAAATTTCTTCCATTCCTGTCAAAATTTGCATCATCTTGTTGTCTGATTTTTCCTGTTAATTTAGCAATTTCTGCATATTCCATTATTTTTTGTCTCCAGTCTTCTATTGAAGATATTTGCTGTTGCTTCCATACCTGTGCTAGTAACAACTTGCCCCTGTAGTTGGTCTTTTGTAAAAGGTGTATTTGAAAATTTTCTTTAGTTCACTGTAAATTCTATCCCAGTATTTTTAAACACTTAGGTGAGAGAGGTTTTATCCTTGCACGAGTGGCTAACCTGCAAGTGGGCACTGTGTCTAGGTGGGAGCAGTGTTTCTTCTGGGGGAGACAAAGGGTATTCACATTCCTGAACATTTTGTGAATCTTTGTACTTTTGGCCATTTGCTATATTTATTTTTCTCGATTTGAACTATGAAATGGTTATTTTCTTGAGTCAAAATGAGAGTATCCCTAAACATTTTTTTTAAGCACTGGGGGTGGGTGGGGGCATCTGTTCCCTTCTCCTGAGGCAGTGTCTGGTCCTGGGAAAGAGCACTTGATCTGTCTCTCTGAATCCTGCTCAGTCATTCTAGACTGAGGCTCTGCAACGTCCCCCTCAGGAGAGGTGAAGTCCCATTTCCATA
This sequence comes from Lacerta agilis, assembly GCF_009819535.1. Classification (NCBI taxonomy): domain Eukaryota; kingdom Metazoa; phylum Chordata; class Lepidosauria; order Squamata; family Lacertidae; genus Lacerta; species Lacerta agilis. Next base: position 69,082,056 of record NC_046314.1, on the reverse strand, counting down.
CTAGAGCCAGATGGGATTGGCGAGAGGAGTGGGTAGGGTTTCTATCTGTTCAAGTTTCACCTTCCCACTCCTTATCTCCTTCTAGCATTCTCCATCCCAGGCCTGATTCTTACATTGCAGAAGGAGTCATGATGATAACAGAAACAAAACTTGGTGGAATCATTGAAGAGGGGGGACATTGGAAAAGTGCCAGAAGACAGTAGCAGGCACCAAGATATAAAAGTAGCTGGGATAATGGGAATGGACTCAAACCTAGATTTCCAAGTTTGTGTCTGCATTTCACTCCCCTGTGCTAAGTCCCTACTTTTTGGAATCTTGTGGAGCATTGTACTTTTGAAGCAGAACAAACTGAATTGTGCAGTTGATAAATTCAGAATTAAAGGTCCTGTTTTGGGCTCATATGCAGTGTGATTCTGGATCTAAGGAGAACGGTGTCCTTTTTATCATTTTAACAAATGTTGATTATAGTTATATAATTTATAGTGCTGAATCATCCCTGTAATACACAGAATAGAAAGCACATCACTCTGTAATAGATTATGTTGATTGGTTTTGCTGGCAGATGTGAGAGAGCATCATTGCTCATTATATAGCAGGCTTAATTGGTTTTCTCCTGAATTACGTAGACAATATTCTCTTAATCTGCTCACACAGAGGGTACTTAAATTCAAAATCTCTGAATTATTGTTTAATTGTTAAAATTTTTCAGATAGCAGTTATACTCAAGGATTGATTTATAAACCAAAAGGGAAAAGGCATGTCCTTTATGAAAAATACTGTAATAGGCATAAAGGTCACATGGGATATAGTTAATGTTACCAGCATGTTCTGCTTGAAATCTGTTGAAAGAAAAAGGTTACGAATACAAAAGAAACTCCCACTTCCTATCACTGAACTATTTCCAGTAGGGTGACCAAATAGTAACCAAACGCAATATTCTTGCTTTAAGAGAGCATGAATTCTTTCTAGAGACAGTGCATTTCAGTTAATACTCATGTGTTATGAATATCACTTCTGTATCTTCTATTTATCAACTATCTATCTAGACTGAATTATCCCACAGTTTTTTGGTTTCTTAGAATTTCTGAGCAACATTGGGTACAAGGCTGCTTGTGGTCTATAAAAGGAGAGATGCTTTAGAAACAAAACGCCCTATACTTAAGATTCTTCCTACCAAACAAATTTACGGAGTCAGATGTGGCAATTTAGGGTAGAAGGCAGATTAGGCAAATCTCATCTGTGAGCATATTATTTGCAATCCTCAAAACATCCCTAGCTATAAGAATGTCAGTAGCTGTTCCAGCAGAGCACCCAGAAATTCCCCCCAAATATTGTCAGCTCTTAAAGTGTGAGCACAGCAGCTTTGTGAATGTGTTTAGGAAAAACAGTACGTACACTTAAGAATGAATAAATTCAACAGGAAATTTCCCAAAGGAAATTGTGCTGAGGTGATAAATTGTATTGGCTAGAATCCTGTTTGAAATGGCAGCAGTTCAGAATGTGAGTAGTGAACATTAAAACCTACACCAATATTTTCCACAAGGATGCGAAAGTTGCAATTCCTTTTTAAGTTTGAATGGCATAGCTGCCCCCCTTTATATATATATCACAGAACAGCCTAAGCAATGTTGTTCTGCCTACTGAATCTCAGCACCTGCAAGTTTTCGGCTTGCATGCTTGTCTGTGTGTTTTGCGGATGAGCCCAAAGGGAAAAAGAGAGTTCCAAACTGTTCTCAGAATAGTCTACAGAATCTCCATGCACCTTTTCCTTTCCCACATGTCTGCTGGGTACCTCTGAGGTAAGATTCGTTGAATGGCAAGTTGGGGGGGGATTATCACTTTAGGTTGAAGGGCATTAATACCCTGGAATTACTTGACATAACCATGGTAACAAGCTCTGCAGTAATGGCAGTTTCTCATATTTCCATAGAAACAGGACTTTAAAAGTGGAAATTACCTTTAATTTATTTCTGTTGCTTACAGTGACAATAGCATAATGTGCATTTCTCCCCACAAGATACAAACATATTTTGGCTACAAAACTGTCAAAAAGTTGTTCAAAAATACAGAAGGATATTCTAAGATACTGGTTTCTTCTTTATTGTTTACTGCTTATTACTAGTCAGGTGAAGAAAGAAGCATATAAAATGGCATTTATTAAAAATATTAAATTTAGCAGGAACTGAGATTACCAGCAAACAAGAAAAAAACAGGTGTGATTTTTTTTTGTACCATTATTTGCCGATAGCCTCCATTTCTGGACTGAAGATGACTATATCTGAGGTAACCCACCGCCGCCAAGTATATAGGTGTTTTCAAACTATTTTTTTCTGTTGGGCATTGTTGACTGGAGGCTGGGTTGAGATGGTATTTCTTGGATGGGCTGGTTTTTAATGTTGCATTGTTTCTGTTGCTTTGCTTTATATTTTGCATGTTTATTTTCTGTAAGTTGCCTTGAGACTATCTTAGGTTTCCTCCAGACTGTCAGTATTATTATGAATTTTGGGGGGTGGGGGGGAAAGGAAATAGGCTTTACTGAGACCCTTCTAACCCCTGGATCCAGCAAGTGTTAATATATAAGCCAATAGGATTGCCTGGGGGGAGGGAAGTTGGGTGTGACCACTCCCTCATCTTGCAGTTAATTAGGAAGATGAAGCTGGGGTTTGGAGCAGAGTAGCAGTGGTGTGACCTAGAAGTAAAAGCAGCAAGCAGGAGAGAGAATGAGAGCAATGTCTGATTTCTGTTTGAATCCGAGGCTGCCATTATGGGAGAAACATGGTGTGGATGCTGCAAACCCCCTATCGTAAGATTAGGTTGTATATGTGTGTGTGTAAATAAACCGTATATCATAAGACATCATTGTACCTCATTCCAAAAGGAAACATGAACCCTGCGTAAGTGTCTGGAACCCTTGGAATCGCACACCGCTTAGAGATTAGGATTGTGTGCCACAGTATTTTGCAGGAGGGATTCAAGTGTATGCCAGAAATTTGTCACCCGGGCACATCAGATTCACTTCAGAAAAGCAAAGGATGGTTTTTTTTGTTTGTTTGTTAATAAAGGTCATGTCTGTGCCATACATTGTGCTTCCTCCTAAGAATTCTGGGAACTGTAGTTTATACCTCACAGAGCTAAGATTCCCAGCACTCTTAGCAAGCTACAGCCTGTGCTTCGCCTTAAATAAATCCTGATGTTAACTCCTCCCATGGGACTTTTTTTTTCATACCAGGGAGTGCAGGCAGCTAGGGAGGCTGCTGAATGTTGGGGGAAATGTTTAACAGCAAATAAAACAGCCACACCACCCACAGACACCTCTCAACAATAATGTAAGCTTGACCCTGCACCCATCAAAATTATAAAGTGCCCCCAGAAAGAGGCAGAAAAACAGAAACCTATTTCGCAGGGAGAAAAACATTTGAGAAACCAGAGGGAAAGTTTCTGCACAGCACTAATCTCAGCACAGCTTTTGTAGTATTCTTCTTTTATGTGCAGACATGGTCAGTGCTTTTTTTCTAAAAAAAATGTTTAGGGGTACTCTCATTTTCCTACTCATATTGAAATACTGTCCCACAACGAGGCCAAACTTAGATTCAGAAAATGTTTAGGGGTATGCGTACCCCTGCGTACCCCCCAGAAAGAAAGAAAAAACTTTATTACATTTCTAGAAACTGATTCACAAGAAACTCTGGCTCCAACTAACAGAATTAATAAATTGTGCCATGCAAAGTGGTCCAAGCAACCCCATAGGTGCAGCTGTGCAGAGGAAGTAGTATTTGCCATTGAGCTCACGAGAATCCCTTTTGGGGTGCAACACCGTATCTGTGGATGCTTAGGATCACATGCTACTTCCTGCCTCCATTGCCAGTCCGTTTAATGTGGACTGGCAATGCATCTCTTAGTAACAGTTACAAATCCAAAAAAATGTGTCATTTGAAGCATAGGATTTCATTCTGTCCAGAAACCTGAAGCAAGGGCTATCTGCATTCTTGAGGAATTGAATATGATCCATGTTTTTAAATTCTCTATAGTTGTTTAAATAAGTATCCTCCCCAAATATCCCTGTCTGGCACGAGACACTTAAGGAGAGGGAAAAATTACTGGCACAAGTCTATTCCCATACTTGGAAAGAGAGTTTCAGGTTGATAATTCACCCAGAATTTTATAAACTGCATGTATTTATGTAGTAATGGAAAAGAAAATAAACCTGCACATATTTCATTGTAAGGGAAACAAATGAAGCCAAGTCTGAGGAGGCTTGTATTTAATCATGAAATGTGCAACATTTGGCTGTGCTGAATTAGCTATTTGTCTTCCTAATGCAATGCCTCCAGAGATCTAGAGGCACAGTGGACACATTCACAGCTTTGCGTATGCATGCCCTCAAGGGACCTTGGGATGAATTCAGAGGGGGAGCACAAAGCCCAGCTCCCCGGGTCCAGGGTTATATCTTTGTCAGTGTGGTCTCAATGGAAAGAATTAGCATATCAATCGGAATGACACACTGCTTGGGTCGGAGAAAATGAATGAGGCACAAAAAGGATGATTTGTCATATGGCTGCTCCAGATAAGTAAGTAATCTGTAGTGGCTCTCATCCTACACAGCCATTATCACTCAAGCTATGGCCTCTCCTACGCATTTCATACCAAAGTTACTCGTGTGTTACTCATGTGCAAGGCAAGGTTGAGGAAACAATTGCCTGTTTTTTTAAAACACATATCAATTTGAAAAAAGTGAAGTGGGGTGCCGCAGGGTTCTGTCCTAGGTCCGTTGTTGTTCAACATGTTTATAAATGACTTGGATGAAGGAATTGAGGAGCTCATCCAATCTGCAGATGACACCAAACTGGGAGGGGTAGCTAATGCCGCAGAAGACAGAATCAGAATTCAAAATGACCTTGACAGATTGGAGAACTGGGCACAAGCTAACAAAATGAATTTCAATAGGGACAAGTGTACAGTTCTGCACTTAGGCAGGAAGAACCAGATTCAAATATAGGATGGGGGACACCTGGCTTACTAGGAGTACATGTGAAAAGGATCTAGGGGTCTTGGTGGACCACAAGCTTAACATGAGTCAACAGTGTGGTGCAGCAGCAAAAAAATGCTAATGCTATTCTAGGCTGCATCAACAGAAGTATAGTGTCCAGATCAAGGGAAGTAATAATACCACTCTATTCTGCCTTAGTCATACGCACTTGGAATACTGTGTCCAATTCTGGACACCACAATTTAAGAAGGATGTTGACAAGCTGGACGTGTGCAGAGGAGGGCAACCAAGATGATCGAGGGCCTGGAAACTAAGCCTTATGAGGAGCACTTGAAGGAGCTGGGTATGTTTAGGCTGGAAAAGCAGACAGAGAGGAGATATACAGCCATCACGTGGAGGAAGGACATGCTTGTCTTCTCCTGCTCTTGGTTCGAGGGTAGGACTCGAACCAATGGCCTCAAGTTGCAAGAAAGGAGATTCCAACTAAACATTCAAAAACTTTCTGACATAAGAGCTGTTCAGCAGGAAACAGATTCTCACAAGAGGTGGTGGACTCTCCTTCCTTGGAGGTTTTCAAACAGAGGTTAGATGGCCATCTGTCATAGATGCTTTAGCTGAGATTCCTGCATTGCAGGGGGTTTAAGTAGATGACCCTTGGGGTCCCTTCCAACCCTAAGATTCTGTGATAACCACAGAGTGTTTTTAAAGGGGTTTGAGCTGAATCAAAGTGAATCATTTAGTGAACTCCTCTTATTAACAAAAACCTGTATCAATCAAAGCAGGTCATTGCTGAAAATATCATTAATATTTGAAGCTCTTTAGATAAGAAGCCATCAGCTATATTAATCTTTTTAATCTGTACAATACTAGTTATATTATCTCTACTCTATTCTTTTCTGCCAGGCAATAATTAAATTCAATTCATGCATCATGACATTACCAAATCATTCTGGCTTAAGTTAAGCAAATATGGTCTCACATTCCTTGTGGATCTTTAGAGTTAGTATTGGCATGGCACCCCATCCTGTCATTTCCCCAGCTTGCTCATTAGATGCTAATCTCCACTTGCTTGACCCTGTAATTTCACAACTTATTATATTCACCAAATGAAAAGGAAACTTGTAATTAACATTACTGGGATATTTGCTACATGGAATTTACTTGGAGGGTAATGTAACTCCATTGGTGGGGTCTCCACTTCAATTCTGCAGTGCCCTGGCTGTAGCATGGCAGCAACTGAAAAGGGGTGTGTGTGTGTGTGTGTGGTGTGTGTGAGAGAGAGAGAGAGAGAGAGAGAGAGAGAGAGAGGGATTTAATTTCTCCCCTCTTTTTTGTCCACGGCTGCAATTATGCAATTCCACTCAAGCAGCTGTTGACACCTGAGACCTATCGGGGGCAGATTCTTTTACTGATGTGGAGACAGATTGTTTTCTTGGGTGTTTGTTTCTCTTGTGTGTGAGGAGAAGCAGCTTGAGCAATTTGTATTTTCACTAGCTGTCTTTTTGTTGTAAAGCAGAAGAGTAAGTGAAGATATGAGAAATTTTAAAAATACAAGTAACAAATGCACATAGGCTTATGGAACACCACACAAGCATTTATTTCTTTGACAACCGAAGATTGCAAAGACTCTCAATGAAATTAAAAGGTGACATGTACAAAAGGGATGAAGGGAAATGGCTTTTAATACTAATATATAATTGTTGGACTCATTTCTACAGGATGCTTTAGAGATGACAGCTTAGTGTGTCTATAAGAAAAAGACATCGCTAAAAAGAAAATGGATGACATATGCTGTGACAATTCTGCAGGTATCAATTCAAGAACGAGTTTGCATTTCTTTGCACCAGTTTCTACCTGTGCCTAGCCAACTAGAGAAGGATTTCTGTTAAGTAAGCAAGAAAACATTACTGAATATAAATTTAATACACTGGTATGTGTTCACACATTAAACACAATTCAGTAAATATTGTTGTTGTTGTTCAGTTGTTCAGTCGTGTCTGACTCTTCGTGACTCCATGGACCAGAGCATGCCAGGCACCCCTATCCTCCACTGCCTCCCGCAGTTTGGCCAAACTCATGCCAGTCGCTTCAAGAACACTGTCCAACCATCTCATCCTCTGTCGTCCCCTTCTCCTTGTGCCCTCCATCTTTCCCAACATCAGGGTCTTTTCTAGGGAGTCTTCTCTTCTCATGAGGTGACTAAATCCCATAGTCATTAATGGAGTTGGACTACCCTAGAAATTATCCCATTGATTTCAGTGGATCTTTCACTCTAACACTTTTCATATTTGGGCTTAATTCTAATTGAGTAAATTGATTTTAGCCTTGGCCACAACTCTTTACTGGATTGTGCCCATTACATTTCTAGGATTACCTTTGGCTACCTCATCTAGAACTCCCCTCTCCCAAGTCTGGCTATTTAGCAACAGGGCCGTATGGGAATTGGACTCATATTCAGCTAACTCATAATCTGTATATAATTCTGATCAAATTTCTCTCTGAATTGCTGTTGAGCAAAACAAGAGCTAGAGATTACACATTCTTTGCAAACATAATGAAATGATTGATTGAGAGGTACTAAATTCTTACCAGCCATTACTATTGCTTTGCTTTTAGTCCACCACTCTACTTGAGATGCTGGTCACACAGTGTTAATTTTCATAGCTCTGTTTGCCAGAGGCTGGGTAGTCTCTCAAGTAGCTAGTTCAGCCATATTTTATTTGTATATGATAGGTAGCATTGCATTTATGGTTTTGTTTTTTAAATCAGAAGCAGGTACCAGTCAGGGCCAATTTGACCCTGAAATAAAAATTGCCCCACACCTCAAATACAGTGAGGTTGGTTCAAAAACTTCAAAAGGTAGAAGGAACATACCGGTAAAATTCAACACAACACATTCTCTAGGGCCTTAACCATCAAGCAGAAGAGAATACTGAAATAAGTGGTGAAAAATTTCCCAATTTAAATTTTCTACGTGGCAGATCATTGCTAGGGAGCATCATTAAATTAATTTCAAACACAAATTTAAAATGTTACAATCACTCATCACATCAAAGCAAGATGTTTCTGCCTGTTCTGGAGATAATGTCCAAGTTATCTGTCCACTTTCACCAACCAGATGGCATATTGGCATTGAAAGGTTTCATCAAATATTGTGGGTTGTGTGTGTGTGTGTGTGTGTGTGTGTGTGTAAACTGTGACATGAGCAACCTATAGAAATATCCAGTGTTTATGTTGCATGAAAATCTACTCCTATAATGAACTATCCTGTATCTTTTACACTCCAAAGCACATGATCCTTCAAAAACCCAAGAAGCTTGTTTCCTTACAGTAGGCTGATTTTCCAAGGACCAGTTCAGGTATTTACAAATTCACTCCAAGTGGAGTAGACATCAGCATGCCCAAGGATGAAGCTGCACACATGAAGTATTACCTGTCCTGTTTTGTCCTGCACCACCCATATTTCTGCCCCTCTGCTCATGGGATTTTCTGATCGGAAATGACAGTTGTTTCAAGGGATATGCAGGGTCAGATTTTATCTTCCTCCAGGTGGCTGAATCTCCAGGAAGTAACAGTCCATTCTCTATACAGCGATTTGTAAACATCTCAACCAGCTCCTAGGGACATTGAAATTTAATATTCCTCTCTTCTAGTTCACTGAACGTGGTTTTTTTAAATTTTATTTTATTATGACACAAGAGAGGTAGATACGGCCTGCTATTTTTCTTCATTTTAGCTCAGAACAATAAACTGTGACTATTGCCAAGCGTTTCTCATTTTGTTTTCGCTTCTGCTGACATCGCAAAGATTATGAGTGCAAAACAAAGTTGATCAAACACCAACAAATTTTGAGCACATGTTTTTGTAACGAATGCAGCTCTTTCATTTCTCTCATATGCACCTATGCCAGGACTGTGTACCCAACAATAATGACTCAAAAAGTTGGAGTTCTTGATGAATAGATGCAGGAAATAATGGAGTAACAAGAACTCAGTCCACAGTAATGGTTTGTTTAATTTCAGTTTTACAAGTCTTTTGTAAATTTATTTCTTAGTATTTGTGTGTCGAGTAGAAACAAAGCACCAGGACAAGGCTCTGTTTTGGAAATTCTTCCTTCTTCAGGTAATTAAGTATTGAAGTCTTAAGGTCTATGTGTACCAATGTGTTGTTTAGAATCCAGTTTCTGCACTGAGGAAAAGTTGAATTATGTGACTGTTATGAAAATGGGACAAATTTATGTAATGCCTCTTTATTTTTCATAATTCTACCATGCTTCAGTTTTGGCTAGTGCTGTTTGTGCTAGTCCTCGGTGAGGGCGTTGCATGCTGTTCAAGATATTAAATTACCAACCACTGGAAATTTTATTCAGTTGACCTCTTTGGATGCTGTGATATTAATAGGCATTATCTTCCCTACACATTTTCATGTATACCTTAACCATCATAAGGATAATTTCCATCATAACTCCAAACAGAGGACATGTCCCAAAGGCATTCTTCCTTCTTTTACGAAACCTGAGATTTTTGAAGAGTTGCCATTATGCACCCAGTACTATATTCTATACTCTTCTTCTTGCTTAGTCCCTGCAGAATCATACATGCACCAGCTGTGGGCTCTCACACTTGTTTGTCTTAGCCACATGTGATGCTTTGCTATACTGTATCAAGTGAAAGCTTTGTAAATTGGGCTGCTACCTGATGTTACTTTCATACAATGTTCTCCCACCTATTCAACACATTTGTATCCTGCATATAAGGGCAGTTCCAGGTTTGAAGGAGTCATCACCAAAAATGCACACTGTGTTTAGGCCCCTCCAACATCAGTGGTTCCAAGCAGGGTATCTGATAGATGCCGTGAGCACCAGTAATGCTGCAATGAATGCAAGGTGACTTAGACCTGCCATTTCCATTTTCTGCAATGCCCTGGAGTTACTCTACATTAGGGGCATTGTGGAAAATTAAAATGGCAGGTTTAGAGTAGGCATCAGTTACCTGGAAAAGCTGTGCATTGGTGGCAGGCCTATTGACCTGTAATATGTGTATCATATTATAACTACTGAAATGATGGGATAATGAATTGTTCCAAGCACTTAAAAGCATAATATAAATACAAAGCATTAGTACTAAGAGAGGAAAATGATGCATTCAGAATCTATTAAAATGTTGAACCCACATCTTTTTGTTTCTGATTTCCAATTCAGCCATGATACTTTTTTCCAGCATAGAAAAGAGCCAGCTATTCTCTTTAATCTTTCCTTATTGATTGCTTCTGTGGAAATTCTCTAGTACAAAGACTGTTTGTTGCACATGTATATGCTGTTTCTGCTATTGTGAATGTGGGCCTTACAGGAATGCCAGTACAAAGACAAATGGGATACTTTCATCAGGTATTGATTTCATGAGAGTACCCATAATTCTGTTCTCATCTGATGATGACACCTGTTGTCCCATGGAAGACCAGGCCAGCCATGATCTTTTTGGTGGAAGAGAGTATAATAAGGATATTGTGGGGTGGCAAACATCAGCATTTCTGCTGCCGTAGCAGCAGAACTAAAGGTGTGGGGAAAGAGCAAGCTAAAGGCCAGGCCATGGACAGACATGATGTGAGGCACCAGATGGTAACAGAAGAGAGGAGCCAACGGTATCCTTGAGATACTGGAATATCACTGAACCTTGATGACCTTGCATAATGCCGTAAAAACTTTGGAAGAAGAGGGATAACAATTAAATGGAAAGGGGGGGGAGCGAGAAGCGGTGCGTTTAGGAAGCTGTTAACTGTTGCAATGGAATTGATTTTACCTTGACAACAAATAACCCTCCTCTCCCTTTCAGATAAGATCATTCCAACTAAGGCAAGTGCTTGAACTGTGCATATTTACTTAAGAGATATTCTGTATATACCTGGTTTGGGGAAATTTTCAGTCTGAGGGCCGCATTCCCTTATGGGCAAACTTATGGGGGTCAAGACGCCAGTGGTGGGTGGGACCAGAAGTACAAGTTGACAGAACAACACATGTCAATTTTGCTTTTGTACTGTGGGACACTTTCACTACATTCTTATACACCCCTCTCTGCCCCTCTGGGTAGGAAATAGGCAATCTTAGAGTTCAAGACAGCTAGCCACCCAAGGAGGGTGAAAATTGGGGACACTTGGAGGGTATGCTATCTGAATGTAGTCTTAATGAAAATGACTCTCTCACTAGGCTTTTGGATATCTCTCTTAAGTATTGTAAGCCAATAGGTAGTTGCATAATTGGCAGTTTGGCTGCTCCTTATCTAAAGCCATGCTGGAATTTACCTTTTAGTTACCTTTTTATCCTAAGGAAAGTTGTCTGGGTCTTGCACCTCTCTTGGCACAGGGAAGGGGTTGTGCTGGACAACTGACTACCTCTTCAAATCAATTTTTGAGACCTGTCTCTGTTCCAGTTATTTCTGCAAAATTAGGATTTGAGATTTAACACTGGGAGCCTCAAAAGACCTCTGGAGGCTACAAGAAAGCCAAGGATCCCAATTTTCAGGTTAGCAGCAGAAGCAGGGCCACGTGTGTCCTAATCCAGTCTGCCTCCCTACAGAACTAAGCTGAATTTCAGTAGCAGAGAAAGTCTCGATGAGCCAACCTGGCTTTCCATGAAAACTGCTTGATAAATAGACTGATAGAAGCCTTTGGGGAAGTGCTTTGTCACTTTCAAGAGAAATAAGCGAATTTTTAATTAAGTTCATCATTTTAAATGCCAAGGGTGTTTTGGGTGTGTCTGTTTGTGTGTTTTTTCTTTAAAAACATGATATGAGCCATCAAAGACAAGACAGAAAGGTGATGAAGCAGTTGGAGTTCTATAACTGAGGTTCTGATGATTCATTGCTAATATTGTTTATTAAATACTGTCCTACTTTTGTACTGATAATTAATAGGGCAATGGACATTTAAAAACAACAACAACAACCTTGACCAGAGAAGCTATCAATGACACTGAGCTCTCCAGTCATTAAACTGAACATGTTTTTCTAATACCCCCGTACCAGATTCTTCTTCTTCTTCTTCTTCTTCTTCTTCTTCTTCTTCTTCTTCTTCTTCTCTTTCTCTCTTCTTCTTCTTCTTCTTCTCACATTATTTGAGAGCGCTCCAAGACAAATAGTTTCCAGTGGTTGCTTTTGTGTGTTAGAAACTGCCTGATGAAAATACAGATAACTTCCCTGTCTTAGATTCCCTGCACAGTGGGAGGACAAAGCAAGCACAGTGTAGTCTGTTGGAGACCAGCTCCTTAAAGGCCATACAGAGGGAAGGGGGTTGGAACAGCAGGAGCCAGGAGTGTCAGGATGGGAGAGACCAAGGCTGATGACTCTTCAGCAAGGAATTTAATTTTAAAAGGCATATGCATGTTCTCCTGGTTGCGACTCCACCTGGTTCCAAAACATGAAACAGGTATGCTAACAGAAAATGAAGAAAGGTGGGCCAACAAGACTTTGATGTTACACACAGCTGCTACCTCTTTTTTTCCCCTTTAACACTGGATAAGAGGCAAGTAAATTCAACACACACTCCTTTACCTGGCTGTGATGGAGAAAGCTTATATTAGAATATCTGTCTGTCATGGGACAGTCCTGGAAAAGGGTTTGTTATGGTGTAGCTGCGAGATTGTTGGATTTGACAGGGAGTCCTGGGTCCTAGTTTCTGTGCTCAACACAAAGCTCACTGAGCAAACTTGATGGCGACATTTTGGCATCAGCTCCTGGCTTATGTATTCACCTGAGGGATTCCTGAATTACACCAGCGGGTGTAGCCAGTCATCAAGCTACATGGTCCATGGGTGCCCTTCCACTCCCCCTCATGCATTCATAAAATGTTTGAGGACATTCATTTCATCACCCCTATGGGGACTGAAATATAGAGAGGCATTTACGGTGGGAAAGAGACAGACTGAGAGGGTTTAAGAAGAGCTGCTTGGTGTTGATGCAGGGCGTGGCAGACCACTAGTGTAAACTAGGTTTAAGCAGAGGGGAGGACACAATAATCAGAGAAGAAGGAAGATGAATGTGGCCAAAATGTTTTGATATGACTTAAGTGGGCAGGAATACAGCACGAGGTTATAATCATTTGAACCGTTGTAATGTAGTTGCTAAAGAGTGTGCTATAAATGAGGAAATTCCCAGGCCAAGTCCCCCCTCCCCTGCAATCAGGGATAATAATACTTACTTACATTGTAAGCATTGCAACTAGATAATGAACATGACACATTCTGAATGCTATATGAATGCTAAGTTATCTGGATTTAGATGAGAGATGGTAATGTGACACACCAAAGTTTGAGATCTAAGTGTAGGGATGAGCACTGAAAACACAGGAAAGAAATATGTCCTGTTCACAATTGCATTGAAATGGCAACATTTTTCTTTCTTTGTCCATAGCTACATGTGTCATGGAAGATGAAAGTACCGAGTACAATTCTCAGCAAATACAGATGGCAATGAGTCTGGGTGAGAATCAGCAGTACAGTATTTTTGCATTGTTAAAAGCTGCAGGTTTCAATGCGCAAGTTGCTGGCATTGTGGAGCAACTATCTCAACAGCAGTTATTTCCAGGCCACCATCTCTGTGGCATGCTTCTCCCTGTGAAATGTGCTATGAGGCATCAGCACACACCTCTCAACTATCCTGTCTGCTGTACAATGAACCATTGAATAATGCAGCTGGAAGAGTCCAATCCCATTGCCGGCTCAGTGCAGGATCTGCAGCAATGTCAACCCCTGGCAGATACCCTCTACTTCTAGTGAAAGAGAACCCACTCCCTTCTGGGGCATTCTGTTTCATTGTCAACTGCTCCCAATGGCCAGTCAAAAACTGTATCCATGCAGTCACCATACATTGGTTCCTGTCTTGCTGTCAAAGCAACAGAGTGAAAAGTCTGTGCCATCTTCTGCAGGACAGTCCTTCAGATATTTCAGAGGTGGGAAACCTTTGGCCTTCCAGCTGTCACTGAACTACAGTTCCCATCAACTCTAGCAAACGTGGCCAGTGCTGGATTTACTTATAAGCTAAACAAGCTATAGCTTAGGGCCCCACTCTCTTGGGCCCCGCAAAAAAAAAAAATTAAAGGGAAAAAAACTGGTGTACTTTGATGAAATACATATTTTGGTTATGTGCAAATGGCTTTAGATACCTATTAAGTCCATAATTTACCATATAGCATTTATTCAACACAAAAAAAGTGACAATTTGTTGTTGACAAAGGACAGCTGGGACATATAAAGGGCCCCATTACCTTCAGTAGCTTAGGGCCTCATCAAACCTAAATCTGGCCCTGCCAATGGCCAGGGATGATGGGAGTTGTAATTCAGCACCATCTGGAGGGCCAGAGCTTCCCCACACCTAAAGTATTTGAAGACAGCTCTCACGTCTCCCCTTAATTTGTCTTCTCCAGCTAAACAAAGTCGCTGTTCCGATTGTCCTCATAGACTTAGGTTTCCAGATTCACACCCATTCACTGTCAAGATTGCCCATCTCTGAAACACTTTAGTCTGTCAATGTCTTTTAAAAAAAATGTGCACCCAAAGCTGAGCACAGTACTCCAGATATGGCCTGATTAGTGCAGAAGGGAGAAGAATTATGTGGGTTTTTTTTATTTAATTAAAATAAAATTGGACACTATGGTCTATTAGGAGGAGAAGGGGGCGACTGAGGACGAGATGGTTGGGACAGTGTTCTCGAAGCGACTGGCATGAGTTTGGCCAACTGCGGGAGGCAGTGAAAGATAGGCGGCCTGGCGTGCTCTGGTCCATGGGGTCAAGAAGAGTCGGACACGACGAACGACGGAACAACAACAACATGTCTATTAGTGCAGTGTAAGGCCACAATAGTTTAGTAGTTGCATTGCTCTGATGGTTCACCTCCAACCTGTGATCTGTTAAGACAGCTAGCTCCCATTTTTCACATGTACAGGCTTTTAGGCTAAGTCCCCACCCACCGACACCCCATCCTACATTTGTCCCTTTGGTTTCTGAACCTAAACACAGGGACTTTACCTTCATTTTGTTGGTCTTCACTTCTGGCCTGTGAGACTGTTTTGAATGCATTAAGGGGGTTATTTGATCATCCTCATGTGGAGGCTGCTGAAAACTGCTCCGTCTCCATGCCAGTACCACACTTTCTGGTGGCTGCTGGTGTGAAAATTCTGGGTGGTAAGATTTGGAAGCATTGGAGGTGCTTCTGTGTGTAAGAAGCAGGAATCCAGCACATGCAGGTTTCCCTAGCACAGGGATAAACAGCGATGGAAAAAAGCACTGACTACTGAATAATTCCTTGGCTGTTGTACAACTGCTAGATACAGAGAGAATCTCTACAGGAAAAATGAAGGCTAACCCACTCCCTGTGCTTCCTATTATTTCAAAATAAGCCACAAAATTATTTAGTGTGATGCCTTCATACCTAATGGGAACATCTTGACAGTATAGATCTCATTCACCCTCTCCTCAACCTTAGATGCCCGTTAATGTTCTCCAGCTATATTCCTTTTGTCTGTCAAGAGAGACAGAGACAGAGACAGAGAGGGTTCACTCAGAATGGGGAGCTGATTAGCAGTGAAAAAAGCAGATGTAAATGTCAATTTTTCTTACATTTTTCACAATATAAAATAGCTTGTCAGTACCTTGATTTTGGCTTTTGTTGTGTGTGCCTTGTCTGTTTTTACTGAGAATATAAGCTCATGTAAATTGCCCAGGAAACCTATGACTTTAGCAATAACCTGAAAAGTAAAAACATCTGACACTGGTTGATATTATTCTCTTTCATTCTATGGAGGGAGGAAAAATGCAAGGTCTGGATGCTAGTAATTGTTCTTGTGGATTTGGCAGAAAGTTCAGAGAAAGGTGATGCAATTCTCCACACCTCCTGTCCCAAACACAGAGGTTACCTCTTATAGCTAGATGTTATGGCACCGTCCCATTTTAAGTATTCATGTATCTGCAGTTGTTGAGCGCTTATAAATGGCATCTGGTAAAGTCACTTTTTATATATAAACAATATTTGGGCTCAATAAGAAGCTTTATAAGCTATGCTGTATGAGGGGATTAGTTATTTAATTTTCTTTCTTCTCAGGTGTCAATGCTTATAATATCAGCTTTTTCAACTTTGAATGATTCCTGCCTGAGCTCAGTGGCTTGTTTTCTTTAATTATTATTGTTAAAGAGGATTTCATATCGTTGAAGTGCATGAGACCAACCATTCAGAACACGAACTTTACTCCGCAGTACAATATTTTGTATGCCAGGAAAGACGCTATTAAGCAAATAGGAGCAGAACAGTGAAAATGTTAACCTTCCATAACGTTTCATGGATTTTAGTAGTGCTTATGGCCTGCTCCACATATGCACTAAGTAGATGTCTGAATCCTGGGGTGTTGAGTGGTAGAGGCTGCTGCTGGTAGAGGGCTGCTGTTTTGCTAGGCTTTTCCACGAAAGGAAGATTGATAGATGATAGAGAGATAGATAGATAGATAGATAGATAGATAGAGATAGAAAAGAGAAGAAAGAAAGAAAGAAAGAAAGAAAGAAAGAAAGAAAGAAAGAAAGATAAGAAAGATTCAAGCCCAACCCACACTATGAAAAAGTTAACCCTACAATAGCCAGGTTCATATCTCACTTTAATCTGTAGTTTAAAGAAATACGAATTTAAGTGGAACTTGAGCTTTGCTCCTCCCCCACTTCAGCCACCAGTGTGTCTGGTAGGAAGAAAAACCCAGAGACTGCCTTCACATTGTGCGTGAACAATGCAGTCAAACGTAACTATGCATGAGTACTAGTTAGTGCATGAAGCGGTTAAGACCAGAGAGGTCTATTCCTAGACACAGCTACGTCACACCCCATTCCCTCTGTGAGGGAGGAACTTCTTTCATTCCTTTCCTCCCTCTCCATGCTATGTAACCAACCAGGACAGATGTGCCTGAACTTGCTTCAAGTTCAGACCATGTTTGAAACTACATTATGTATTTTGCACCCAAGAGTAATCTACCTGTTTCTTGTTGCTGCTGCATGGAGTAACACAGAATCAGACCTTTGGATTTAGTAAGTAAAGCTTTTAAACTTACTCAACAGTGTGTGGTCGTTCATTGTTAGGGGAGAGAGGGGAAGCAAGAGCTCTAAAGCAGACTAAATGGGGTATGTACAAAAGGGTTTAACAACCTATATTCCACATTATGCTGCTGATTAACTCTGAGAGTGTTGTTAATTAGCTGCAAGGGCTCTATTCCACGCAGTGTGCAAAACCCAGTGTTTTGAATGCAGGTGCCCAGCTGATTCTTTTGTTAATTACCCACATGTGGGTCAGATCTCTTTTCCTCCCACACGAACCAGCACTCATGGTTTGCTTTCCGCAAACAAGCTACCAATGGCAAGCCCAAACAAAGTTTGCATGGTCACATGAACTTTCCAGGAAGCTCTTCTGGGATGAGTTCTTGTATGCAAAGAGCCTCACACCAAGGAGCATATGCAAAACATACATTTCTATAATGCTTAAAGAAAATAGAAAAGTTCTCAGTCACATTGTAGAGTTCCTAAGGTAAACACAGCTTTCTGCCCCCTCTCTGAAAATCTTGGTGGGGGGGAAACAACAACCAGTGTGTCTGACATGTGAAGCAGCTAATGCATCATGTATTTCCATGATGTTTAGGCCTAGTGTACGCAAGGAGCCCATATGAGGTTGCAGAATTAAGAAACAGCAGGATGATGGTACCACATCAGTTTGCAGGGGTATGTGTCTCATATTTTAATGTCTCCTCGCACATAAAAAAATCATTAAAATAAAACAATTGATAACACCAGAGGGAAGGTTTCTGGGCATAGTCTATTGTCTGCTGTGCTACAATCTGCTTTGCTTCCCCCCCCTTCATTAATCATTAATTAATTAAAAAATTGGATCATCCTTGCATCTGAAATGGTAGAAATCTGTTCCACCACACTCAAGATTTAGCCCAGTGGTTTCTCAAACTTGGTTCCCAGCTGTTGTTTGGATTACAATTCCCAACATCCCTGACCTGCTAATAGGGTGGTGGGAGCTGTAGTGCAACAACAGCCTGGGGAACACCAGTTTGAGAAACACTGCTTCAAGCACTTTCATTTTGCTGCATTTGTAAGCTCCATCTTCCTTCCGGGATATCTGCTTATTGCATTTTCAGCTGGGCTACTGTGCCTTTTACTGCTTGTGACCAGCAGAAATTCAACGGGTTGCTGCTTTTCCCAGAATGGAAAATGTCTGTTGAATTTCTGATTGTAACACAGTTATTACAGGCAAAGGAGTCCTTCCACAGTGTAAAAATAGGTGGCAATAATTTATATCTCTGGAAGAAATTATGCCTCCAGACGGTGTTTAAAACTTAAGTCATCAATTCTCAGACATTCCCCCCCCCTGCAAAGTGGCCCACTTTCCTTTTCAAATTTTAATCCCATTTTGTAGTTTTATATATATACAAATTACAGTGCTGGTCATTCTGTATTACTGGCTTCAAGGGGATTCTTGGAACTAGGGAACAGGTGTCATGGCAACTGAAGGAGGCACCTCCTGATGCTACACACTCAGCAGTGCCTGGTATGACCAGCCTTACTGATTTAAATTGTCATTATGAAAATCACTCCCTATCCTGTAGTAGCCTTCTAAGTCACGGCCTCCACACACAACCTTCTTGAAAACAAACACCCTTCAAAAAGACAAATTTATCAGATGCATGAGAAATATGGAAAGGCCAACGATCCCCCCTTGCATCCATGACTCTTCCATGTGTCATTTATTTTGGGTCTGATCCAGATAACAAACAAGTTTCTTTCTGTTCGCTTCAGGGAGCTTTGGCTCAGGTTCATGCACCAATCCATTTTTGGTATGCTTGGGTCACACATTGTCAGGTCTGGAGTCAGATGCAGGTGAGCCTTGAAGGAAGCAGATCTCCGTTGTCGGTGAAGTTAACTCTTTATTCAAGGAAACGAACATGCAACTCGGCCTAGTGGTCTCAGCCACACTTCCGAGTAGGACTTGGCTCTATGGAGTAGTTGCCAGGACTGAAGGCCCCTCCCTTGCACCCCTTCTAAGGCTATTTCACACCTGGATGCTTCTCAAGCATTCTCAAACTGCGTCTGCGCACCTCTGACCTCTGTTCTGCTCTTCTCATTACTCTGTGCGCATGCTTGGAGACTGGGAGGATAGGAGCTTGTTGCAGCAGGAGAGGGAGACTCCCTGGATTCTTCAGCAGTCCCTTGGCCCCCTCCTCTGAACTGCTCCTGTCACAGGCTCTTCCTGCTCACTACATCCTGTTGCCCCTTCAGCCTGCCCTCCCAACTTTCCCTCTCACCTCTCCTTGGTGTCCCACCACCAGTCCTCTGTGGTTTCCCTTGGGGGTTTCCTGGCTGGTGCCTCCCACCGCTGGTGCCTCCCTCCCGTTCCTCTTCATCCAGCCAGTCGTTGACACACACGGGCAAGCCTTCACCTGTGCTGCTTCTTTTTGTGCAACCACACCAGTCACCTCTAATTGATTTGTTGGGACCAATCCATATGACAAACTAGTATACAAGCTATGGCTCATTCCACAGAGCATCTGCACAGAGGGAGGCATATTTAAATGGCTGACACATTAGGATTGTTCACATGCATGCATGAGGAAGCATGATCATACCGACTTATGAAAGGATTGATGTTTGCAAAATAGCTCTGCATGCACAGTCAGTGACTCTTGAATAGGCAGATTCCCTGATCCAATGAGAGTCAACCTTCTGAATGTTCTGTTGACCACGCAAGGGAGAAGTGTCCTCTCCCCTGAAGCTGATTCGGGGGGGGGGGCTTTGAATGTGCTATAAAAATGCAATGTGGGAGGGTAGCTGTCATTGCTGCCAGTAGCAAGCTTCCAATCTGGTATAAATAGTAGCTTTGAGAAAGGGAAGTTTCAGTGTAGCCAGTGTGGAGGAAAAGGTTTAACCCCCATCTCCACACATACCCCAGTCTTGCACCTTATGCGACTCAGCACCCAATGTTCAAGGACCACCTTTCACCATATGAACTGGTGTGCCCCTCAGCAGGAGGTCTAGAGGGTGGCAACACAAGAACAGGCCTTTTCAGTGGTGGCTCCCTGCTTTCCCCCAAAAGGCGCCATATGAAAACATTCCTTTTTAACTGGGTCTTTGGCCATTGATGATCTAAAGCCTTTTTGGAGTGGGTAGGATGTTGGCAGCAGGGTGGGTGTTAGTTATTGTTTATTGTTATTATGTTATGTGTTTTTATGTTGTAAACCACCCAGTGATCTTCAGTTGAAAGGGTATATAAATCTAATAAATAAACAGACACATAAATAATTATTTTAATGTTTTTCACTCCCTGGTTTTAATATATGTATGTGTTTTCTCTTTTGTAAGTCACTTTGAGTTGCCTGTGGCAAAAAAAGTTTTAAACAAACTTAATAATAATTATCTTAACAGGTCTGTGACTGCATAATACTTGAATTGACCATGGTCCCAGATTCTGTCCCTCTCTGTGCTGCTATTGAAATGCCCCCCCCATCAAATATGAGCAATGCATATCATGTACCATCTAGTTTGGCCCAGAGAAGTAGGGAGAACAGGATTGTATGTGAGTTGCACCTTTTTCATTGTTTTGAAAGAGGAATTCAGTGAGCTCCAGAAATCATTGGAGTCTCCAAAATGAGAAATAAAACTTCCCTCGTTCTTTGATTTATTCTTCAGTACACTTATATCCCATTTTGAACGGAGAAGCTCTGAACTGCTTATGTATACTTCACAGGTAGACTCTTACCAAGAAATTTACAGGGCAAATCCTGGTAAGCAGGTGGCAGTCTTCATTCTTTGGGAAATGAAATGGCTGATGTATCTGCTAAAATCCATTTAAAGAAATTCAGCAACAAGAACTGGCAAATTCTTAAGTGATTAGTGTCAGCTTTGCATAGTTGCTCTTTTAAAGAGTACTTTAATTGAGATTCCTAAACAAACTTATCAAATGCCATAGTTTCTGTGAAGATTCTGCTTAGCTCTGGTGTAGGGAAGTAATGAGTTGAGGGCCCTCTGTAGTATAATAGGACAGATCACTTCCCTGTAGGGAAGGCCATCGTTAGTCCTATTTTCCTTGGGGAAAGCACTGCTTACACCACACAGAATCTAATTAGAGGATATTTTCTTATCTCTGAGTTTTAGGGATCTGAGCAATTTTTGCTCTTAGTTAATTAGCTATTATGGGCTGCTTCAATTACCATCAGTAATCCTTTCAAGATGGCTGCTTCAGGTCTTCTTTGCTGCATCCAACTTCGTCTGCACCAGTCACCATATCTTTTATGTTCAAGCCTTGCATTTTTGGTCTGAAACATTAGGCTAAAATGCTGGAACCTCTAGCCTCCCATTAGCCCTGATTTGTGAGTTGGTAAACTGTACTACCACAAATTGCTTGGAGATGATGCTGTTTGGAGGCTGCTTTTACCTTATTACTGCCCAGTAAAATGGACCAAAAACTCTGCTGTTGTTTTCCTGTATCGTAAAAATAAATAAACCAGGCATTTTTGTTTAGATATCCCAGATTAATTTTTTGCATGTTGGCAGAAAACGGGCTTTGGAAAGGACTCATTTTACTAATGAATGCTTGTAAACAAGGACTAAATTAGACTTTATGGCACCCTTGGCATAATGCCAACAATAGGCCCCCACTTGACTCTAACCTGGGCCTTGGCTCAGTGCTAATGTGCGATACCATGCATTTCTTCACCACCAGTCACACTCACCTCCATACAGGTGTTTTATAGATGGGCCAATCACTCACTGCATTTTAAGGGAGTTGAACCAGCATGTAGCTCCAATATGCAGTGGTTCAGTTACCCAATACAATATCAGACCCAGTGCCCAGGGTGAGGTGGACTGACTGGCAGAATGAGTTGGCAGGGTTGGACCAAGCAGCAATGGGTCCTTCTGAGCCCAATGTCCTTGGCCTGACCAGATTGACCTTGGACACCAAGCCTGCTTGTATTTACTGTAACACACACACACACACCACACCCGAATATATATGGTACAATATGTCCAAGTTGCCACCATGCTTTAAAACCTTGGCACCAAGATCATAACTGATTGCCAACTACTTTCTTACATTCAAGAAAGATGGGTATGTCCAAAAATGGCAGCCTTGTGCCACAGTGCCCCCTTTAACATGTAAAAAAAATTACCTCATGCCTCAAAGTTACAAGATGGATGGTTTCATTGCTCACTTACCAGCAAGCAATAATATTGTAATAGTGTCTGAGCATGAGGTAAATTATTCTATATTATGAGAGAGAAGGCGGAGCTTCCAGCTTCAGTGTCAGTCCCTTCTTTCTTACATGCCATTCTGACCACATTTGTAATATATGCCGAGTGTCAGGGTGGCACACAAACCTTAAAACTGCCCTGCTTAGCCCTTAATTCTCATGTGGGCTTCCTTGAACTGTTCCCACATTTTACTCAGAATTTGGCCTGCTTTATTTATAGCAGCTTTTATAACTAATTAAACAGCAGCTCTGTTAAGCCATGAATAAATTTATGTCATGGTACTTGCCCATGGTGGGTGCAGGGAGGGAGGGGGAAATGGTAATTTCAGCACAAAGTGATTTAGTTTCAGAGGTTTTGATCAAATTAAGTGAAGGATCAAATTAGCTGCCAACTGGCAGATGAATTGTGGTGGAGGAAGGTGCTGTTTTTGCAACTGCTGCTTTTCACATGCAAATGCTTATGAAGGGAAATGGGAGAGTCATGCACAGCTGTAACAGCTGGGCATCCATATTTTCATCCCCATTCTGTTCTGCGGTTGCTTTGTTTCTTCCTTTTCTGAATTCCTCCAGAAAACCTATTAACATTTTATGTTTGTGGATGAGTCTGTTGTGTCTCATTTGAATCACCCGTACAGTCACCCTGATTGTTTGACTCCGTGCCTTGAGATCAAAGGAAAACAAGTTACCTTAGACAACATGGTAATGGCCTTGGCAGGTGATACCTCTCAACTCCCCCCACAACATGCTATACTCATAGTGTTCTTCATCCAACCCTGTTTGTGCTGTTCTGTTACTGTGATGGAAATGGAATGAGTCCTTAAGGCTTGGTTAACTTGGTCCAATAAGCTTCATAATTCCCAGCCCAACATTTTAAAGCCTTCTTCTTCCCATTATTAGCCACCAGTCTTTTGTATGTGTGATTGTGTTGCATTTCCTGTAGCGCAATCCCATCACATAGGTGCTCAGGGATGCCAAAGTCACTTTGTACATTTGTATGAGATTTGAAAATTATTATTTGCCTACCTTACATGATTGGTGAGTTTGGTTAAAAACTCTTTCTTGCATTACTGATTGGACAAACTTTAGTACCAGAGAAAATATACAGGAGATAAATGTTCTTTTTAATTGATCCTTGTGGGGGGTTTTCCCCCTGGAGAGATTCCAATCGGAATTCACTAATTTGGAGTGGACTTCCTGCTTCTCCTTAGTTCTTTGTTCTGAGACGACTTGCAGCTGTCTCTATTTGAAATGTCTTAATAAAGGACTTTGGGAAACCATGTTATTTTGGGCCCTGTCTGGTGTAAAACCTGGCACTGTTTTAGTATTGAACGCTTTGCCTACAAAAACTTGCATTTTTCTAACATTTTATGCTTTTTACTAGATTAAAAAAACAGTTTTCTTTCATCCGAATGGCATGATATGCAGTTAAATGTAAGAGGGTGTTTAACTGCATATCATGCCATTCGGATTTTCAGTTATCAACTACGCACATTACTGCTGGACTGATTTACTAGGTTTGTCTCCAGATAATGTGGTTATTTTCATGATAGGATTTTAATACGACATTCTAACTTTCTGGAAAAGCCAGGGGCTGGCCATTCCTTTGAAGCCCTTGCATATTTTGACTTCTGGGCATTCAGATAGATGGGCTTGGACCAAGGCAGAAGCATAAGAAAACTGCATTCTTGGGCCCATCACAGTCACCAACACATGGTGAAAGGGGGATAGATTTTCTATGTGGAGGAGTAGACATTCTTTAGTTTCATAGCTGCTGGTAAAGATTAAAATAAGATATGGGAGAAATGCAATCCATTTCTGGAGAGGTGAAACATCGAGCAAATAACGAATATCCCAAAACTTGGGAAATCAAATGTACCCTAATTAAACAAAGGAGATTCACATGTGGGAGCAGTTTCTATGTATTCCCTTGCTGGATTTGAAACTGCATGTACATTCCGGATGTAAATTTTCATTTGGATGTAATAAGGCATTTGATAATGCTTTCCATTCCAACAAAATAGTCCTGAATATGTGTGCATGTAGATGGGAAGGCATCCTCAGCCAATGAGCATGTATGGTTGTGTAAATCCCACCTGGAGTGTAGCCAGGCATGGTTATTATGAATCATATCTGGTGTATGGCTAATGTCCACAGAATATTTGGGTTAATCTTCTTGCACACCCTTTTGGGGCGTTGTGGGTTATGCGAGTTTGAGTTCTGCAGCAGGTGATCAAATTAACTGAAGAAGAAAATGCTGTGTTTGCCGCTACTGCTTTTCACATGGAAATGCTTATGTAGTCTTATTTTGGACACTTAATGTTGTAAAAAGTCAGAGTCGGAAGTATATGAAGGGGAATCTCCTCTCATATATGTCCCATTGTGCATTAAGGTTTTCTAGGAAGGCCTTATTTACTTTGGGTCAAGAAGGTATCCCAGTTTGGGATCTTCTTGACATCCTCACTCTGGAATTAATTGGCAAACTCTTCTTCATTCTATGGAAAGGCAGTGAAATAGTTTGTTGCTGTCCAGGAAGGCTTCCAGTTGTTGCATTTGAGCCAGTTTTTATTGACTGCTGGATTGATTTGTATCTGGACATTTTAGTGTGTTATGATAGCTGTTTTAATTGGTTTATCGATTTTACGTGTACTTTTACATTCTGTTTGTAAGATGCTGGGAAAGCTTGTCAGGTTAGTTGTCAGGATATGAAAGAATGCTTGTGTGCACGCACAACAAATATTTACAAAATGGCACGGCTGTGTGACATATATGCAAGCTCATTCCACACAGCACTCCTTAGAGCAGAGCTTTCCAACTGTGTGCGCGACATGTTAGTGTGTCGGCTGCAGTGTGTAGGTGTGCCTTGCAAACACTCCCCATGCTCCTCCCAGGGCTGGAAAGGGGTTAGTTTAACTTCCAGTTTTTTGCGTGTTTAGACCTTTAACTACCCTCTTTAAATAAATTCAGGCAAGCCTCAAATTTTTGGTTTGGTTTTTGGCAGAATTTAGGCCACAACTTTATTGATTACAGCAAGTGAGTGGTTGCATAGGCGTCTTGCACCGTGGCAGGTAGTGCTGACCCAGCATATGTCCGCCTAGGGTGAGCACCTGGAACAGCAGAAGAGCCGGGGTCAGGCTAGTCCACCACCCAAGATGTCCCCCTGGACCTCAGGCGCAGGCACAACCCCTCTCAGGGTTTGACCAAACCATTGAGTTCCTGGATTCCCTTTAATGAATACACTTCAACTTAGGGATGGCGGAGAGTGTTCCCCCATCCCTATCACCTGAACCAGAGCCTATCCACAACCTTAAAAGTTGTGACAATTTGCTACGCAGCAGGCGAAAACTGAATGGCAACAGCCAATCAGCCAAGTGGGGAAAATTCCTGCTGTGCCCCTGTCCCAAAGACAGACGACACACAATGGCATAGCAAGGTCAGCGCAAGCCCTAATATAGGGAGAGGTGTGTGGGTGTTCTGATGCTTTGGCCCAAAGAGGAAGCTCAGGGACATGTGCATGGGCTTATATAGGTCCTCAATCTCTTTGGCTAGCATCCCATTGGTCTGATTACACCCAGCATCGAGGGACTCACCAATAGTGGTTGTGGTGGCTATCCAATCATTGTTGTTTATGTTGTGTCCGACTCTTCGTGACCCCATGGACCAGAGCACTCCAGGCACTCTTGTCTTCCACTGCCTCCCAAGTTTGTTCAGACTCATGTGGTAGCTTCGAGACACTGTCCAACCATCTCGTCCTCTGTCGTCCCCTTCTCCTTGTGCCCTTAATCTTCCCCACATCAGGGTCTTTTCCAGGGAGTCTTCTCTTCTCATGAGGTAGCCAAAGTATTGGAGTCAATCATACCCACCCACAACATAGGGTTTGGTGCCAGGTCGCACCGCAACACGTGCCCTCTTTGAGGGAGGACACGATCTAGTAAATCTGAATTACTGTGTCACGAAATGATGCATGTCTAAAAAGTGTGTCACCAACATGAAAAGTTTGGGAAAGCTCTGCCTTACAGCAATGGAAGCATGAACTCTATTAAATAATTTCAAAAAAAAATCCCAAACATTGAGGATGGCCAAGTTTTACTCAGAGTGGACACATTGCATTAAGGAACATGACTAAGCCCAGATCTGGAACACGTCAAAGAAGTGATTCAATTAATGTGTAGTAAACTCATACAGGGAAATCCGGTAGGGAAAGACGGGACTCCACATGCCATCTGGTGTCACAGTGTTATATCACATATACAATGCATATAAAACACTTATTCTTTACCTGAGTCTTAAGTTGGGGCCATTAATTTCAGTGGGTCAACTCTGGGTAAAAGTTAGCTGAATACCACCCTCTGTGTTGAGCTCTGAGTTAGTGAGATGCAATTGACCGCCTCTTCCTTAGGGAAGATCCCCTGAAACAATGGAATGTGCATTTATCATGCATAAAATAATAATAATTTAAAAATACTTGTCTGAATGCACCCAGCCAGAATGAAAATAAAACAAACAAAATACAGCTCTTTGGGCCTGAAGTAAAGTACAGCTAGTGCATCTATCGCACATTCTTAATGCATATGACTTTAAAGCAAAATAATTTTATTTGCTAAATGCTTTAGCAGACTTTCCCTCACCCATACACCAGTTATTTTTAGATGCAGCTTATTTAAATGTTAGATGAAGCTTCCCTTTCCTTTTTTTTTTTGCTGGAAGGAGTTTAGAAAAAAGTGAGCGACTGTAGTTGCCTGAAATGAAATATTAAAAGTGAAGCATCAAATGAAGCGTAGAACATTAGTTGCAAAATACATTAATGTTCATTTTCTGTTGTTGTTTTCCTACTCTTCGCACGCTGTAGATGGTGCAAGCGGAGGTTTGTTCTCAATTACACCAGTGCCCTTTCTGTAATTATAAGGAACCAGGGACAGCTCAGAATTAGCAGATGGATCGTTGACAGGGCTTTCCCCTACGCAGACAATGAGCTTTATATTTGACTCATCCTAAGCTGAAACCAGTAGAAAATAATGTGCTCTTCCAAATGAATCTGCCTTTCAGACTGCAAGTTTTAATACAGTGTGTGGGCTTAAAATGTATATTAAGCTTTCCAAAGGAGATAAAGTGCAGCCAAAGCCTCCTCATTAATGCTTTCCTTCTCACGTTGACCTACTGCCAGCTTTAGCAATCCTGTTGTGTCTGAATTCGTACTGAAACAAAACTACTTGCCTCTTTTTTTTCTTTATTTCATAAGTGCTTTTTAAATACAACGCGTTCAAACAGCATTTTATGTACAATAAACATTAGATGAGCGGTAGGATCTCTGGTGGGGGAGACGTCATTCTCCTTCTGGGGTATTTTGCCCATCTTTGGTTGCACTCAGTTCTCACCTGTGGCTCTTAAAAGCTGTCAGCCTGGGAACGGCTTTGACTGGCCAGCTGAACCAGGTGAGGGTAGGCAATGGGTGTCAAATGCTTGGTGATTAAGGGACTTTCCCTACACGATAAGACAGGCTCTGGAGGATTGAGCAGACGAGACCAATAGTGGCTCGAATGTTCAAGAAGGTAGTTTCTGGTCAAGAAGGGGGTTTCTGCACATGCTGTAGAGGGAAGTGAGGGGCAGGTGGGGCCTGTCAACCTGGAAGGTAGCCCATCTAGGAGAAGGAAAACTCTAATGCTAACCTCTGCTGCATTGTAGGATATCTCCAGGAGAAGAAAAAAAGCTAAGGAGTAACCCTGCAAAAATCCAGAGAGGAGTCCCTAAGAAAGTTGGGTGGCAATATTGTACAACCTCCTTCTGGCAACTCCTAGAGCCTAGCTGGTGCCAAACGTATTGCTCTGTGAGGGCAAGAGTTGGGGTCTTGTTGTCTGTGCAGCCCATGACCACCTTACACGCTGTCCAGGCTGGTGCCCTGGGGAGGTCACTTAGGTGCTACTAATGCAGCAAATATCATGTGAGAGGCAGCAGTTATGGGTTACTGATCTCTGCAGCCACAGCAGAATCTCTGCTGTGATTCTCCAGTGGTTTGACTTCATACCCGGAGTGGCACTCCATTGTCCTCTTGAGACAGAACCGATGATAGCAACACATGAGTGCTGAAAAGTGTCTTCCTGATTTTCAACGCTCATCACAAATACATTTGCTTTGTTCTGTGCTTTTTTCTAAAAAATTGTTTAGGCGTACTCTCATTCTCCAACTCTTATTGAAATACTGCCCTTCAATGAGGCCAAACTTAGATTCACAAAATGTTTAGGGGTATGCATACCCCTGCGTCCCCCCCAGAAAAAAGCACTTGCTTTGTTCAGATATATGTTGTGATTTGACTCTGGCCCTCTAGGACCACTGTCAGTTGATTTTGGTGGGTGAGTTCCTCAGGACTGGGCTATTTCAGCCGACCCAGCCCATGATTTGCCAGCTTCCCCACCCATCCTTCCTCTGTGTAGCCTGCACTTATTTGAACCAAATGTTAGATGTCCATTGATGGGCTGGAATTTCACCCACAGTCCCAATAGGCTTTCCCATTTGTCACAGCAAAAATGTGCATGGTGTGTTGTTTTTTCCAAATGATGTTGCTTTGGGGAAACACACGTCCAAACACATTATTTCATAAAAAGAAGCAGACTAGATTGCAGCTAACATTATGTGTACATCATTTCCAAAGCAGCAGTGTGTGCAAAGAACATAGCAGAAGTAGGGGTGAAGACAATGGGGGGTGTCACACTGTCCTGCTGGAGGGCAAGCAGTTGGCTGATGTTGTGGATAGACAACTTGCTGTCCTACAGATGTTGTTGAACAACACCTCCTATAAGCCCCAGGCATCATAGCCAATCATAAGGGGTGGTGATAATTGCAGTGCAATAACATCTGGAGGGCACCATCTTGCCTATTCATGGCTTATGTTACCCATTAGACTTGCCATATTTATTGTAAATATGAAGCTGGAATTTTCCACAATACTGTTAAAAACTTTAATGTAGTTGGATCTCTGTATGGGCACCAATAGATGCACCAATTCATGTCATCTAACACATCTAGTTATATTTTGCGTTAGCACCATGTGTCGCGGTGGTTAAAGGTTTAAATTAACCCTTTCAGCAGCCATGAGCTTTGCACATACTCCATTCTGTACATCTTGCGCAGGAAGATTTTGTAAAGAGTGACTGACATTCACAGTGTTCTCCCCCCTCAATTAATCAAGAAGGCTTTAGATTTAAGATGTTATCTCTTTCACAACTGTCCAGCACACTATTTGAATCTGCTTCCTTCTTAAGAAGTGGCATGAGAACAAAGGGTATTAGGAGGAACAGAGAGCCAGACTGAATCACTCCGGAATTGCTGTTGATGGTGTATCGATTTACGGAAAAGATTGCTGAAATATTGTTAAGAGATGAGAACATAAAGCCAGGGTGGAAGCTAATTCCAAGCAAAACTAATGGGATGTGTAATGTTTTCGGAGATGAAATGACTCAGAGAGCTTGGTGGTAATCTTGCGGGTACATTTTAAGTTGGTCAATGCAGTTTAATTCTTAAACATGCCTTTGGATTTGGTTTGGCCTATTTACAATGGATCTTCCAGTATCTGATTGTGATAAGAGTAAAATATAGAAATTAATTCTATTTTTAAATTGTTTATTATCTCATCTGCTTTTCCTTCTTTCCTTCAGGGTAGAATTTGGCCTGATTCAGATGCCCTAGCTGTGACTGGAAGATTTTGGCAGCTTGGATTTCTTATTTCAAGAATAACATTAAATCCCTGTTCTCTTTTCTTTTGTAATTCAAATTGCTGATTGAACAATTACCTGTGTCTGTCTGTCTGTCTGTCTATCTATCTATCTATCTATCTATCTATCTATCTATCATCACCTATCTATCTATCATCTATATCTCTCTCTGTGTGGAGAGAAAGAGAGAGAGAGAGCGAGAGCGAGAGAGAGAGAAATTGGCCTTTAGGTCATATCTAGGAGTTGTCCATCTGGTAACATTTTTCAGTTGCCAATGTGCTGTCAGTATGGTAGTCGCAATCCTTTTCCCAGAAGGCCTAACTTTTCTTATATTGAAATATTAAATTATATTGAGGTCATAAAAGACCAGAAATATCAGGACCTTCTGCTTAGACAGTCACTGCCTTGCCACTTAAATTAACATGATAGCTATCTCCAGGCAACAAAGATGCCCTAGGGTTAAATGACAGCAAAACCTTTTTTCTATTATTATTATTATTATTATTATTATTATTTTATTATTATTTATTATTATTAAAAACTTTTTGGCAATGCTTCCCTTATGCTGGCAATATCCAGCTTATAGTTTTCAAATTGTCCACTCTCAGCAGACATCCTGATTTAAGATTGCCAGCTGTTCATCATTACTCACGGCCCTCATTAAAACCCAGATCTGCTGGGCTCATCATTATACAAAACACAACTTGCGGACTGTAGTGTAAATCAATGCAAAAGCTTGTACTTTGTGAAATGCCTCTGGTTTCCATCTGATTCCTCTGTTGCTTGGGAAATGTATTCTTGGTGCATATTTCTTTGCAAGTTAAGTGTTTCAGCCCCCCGCCCACCACGCATGCTCAGCAAATCAAGAGTCTTGGTTTTACATATGGATTTGAGTGGAGCTAAATCATTTTTTCAGTTAAGTGATAGTAAGTCCAATCTGCTTAAAGATATTCAACTGTCACATAAAACTCTGTTATACAACTATGTATGAGGTGCTGATTCTGGTAGAATAGAATTGTAGATCTTGGACTAATGTTTAAAATGGTGGTGGATGAACTCCCCTTGGCTTGACTCAGTTTCCGCTCCTTTCTTCCTTCAAAGTGCTTGAAGTAAGCTCCAACCGCTTTCATGAAGAGTTTGAAGAGGAGGAGTTTGGATTTGATATCCCGCTTTTCACTACCCGAAGGAGTCTCAAAGCGGCTAACATTCTCCTTTCCCTTCCTCCCCCACAACAAACACTCTGTGAGGTGAGTGGGGCTGAGAGACTTCAAAGAAGTGTGACTAGCCCAAGGTCACCCAGCAGCTGCATGTGGAGGAGCGGAGACGCGAACCCAGTTCCCCAGATTACAAGTCTACCAAGTTGATTATGTGTCATTGCAATTTAAACCCCATG
This sequence comes from Lacerta agilis, assembly GCF_009819535.1. Taxonomy (NCBI): domain Eukaryota; kingdom Metazoa; phylum Chordata; class Lepidosauria; order Squamata; family Lacertidae; genus Lacerta; species Lacerta agilis. Next base: position 69,050,705 of record NC_046314.1, on the reverse strand, counting down.
CTGTACTCCCACTGCCTTTCAAGTTTTGTTATACTTGAAAATCAATAAATATTTAAGAAAGAAAGAAAGAAAGAAAGAAAGAAAGAAAACAAGGCAGCCCCTTTAAAAAATGGTATGGAATCAGTATAGTTGTAACTTGGTTGGTCAGCACCCTGGAACTCAGATGTTTTGGCTCCCGAATGCCACAAACCTGGAAGTGACTGTTCCAGTTTGCCGCAATTTGGTTTTCGAATATTTTGGAAGTTGAACGAACTTCCGGAATGAATTCCATTCGTCTTCCAAGGTACAATTGTACTGGCTGGTTAGGAGAACACTAGGGATTTCTAAACTGGAACGTGGAAGTAACCACCTAAGTCCAACTAACCCAATGTGTTAGCAGTGGCCAGTGCAGTCCCACTAGTGCAATGAGATTCCCCCCTCCACCTGTATACCTGCACACCTCCCACAAAACCACTCTGGAGAAATTCAGGAGAACCCCTAGAGCAGAATACACGTGTGTGTGTGTGTGTGTGTGTGAAGGGGGAGAATTCCATCTGGCAAGCAACAATGCTTGCACTGATGGAATGATCAGAAAAAAAGCATGACGCTGAATTTCTCCCAATGCTCCTGAGCATAAGTGTCATTTCCTCCTGAGGAGCATGATATTTATAGTTCATTCTGGCTCCTTAGTTAAATTGGAAGTAGCTTGGCATTTCATCTTAGCAATGGAAGCGAATTTCAATTCTGTTTGCATTTAAAGGCAAACATACATAATCCGTCCTTTCCAAAACAACACGCAAACTGAAACACAGCCATCTGTTGAAACTTGCACATCTCTGAATTTTGCAATGCAGTTTTCCAGCCAAGTAATGTGTACAAAAATGCATGTGCTGGGGAAAATGAAGCATAAAAACGCATATATTGGTGAAATAGCATACCAAAAAATGCATTATATAAGGGGAAAGTGTTTTGCAAGAATTTGTATATTATGCAGAATTGCCGTTCCTCTCCCTTGATCCACAAGACATTTTAGGAATGACTTTTTCTGCTTGTAAATGCTTGTAAATGGCACCTCTTATTGGAAATAACAAAATGAATAAATTGCAAGGTGTTCAACAGGTTAAAAAAGTCTCTCAGATGATCTTGGACATACTAAATTATGAGAACCACCATCCTTGGCTTAGTGATTTACATGATCCAGAAGAGAGCCCAGCTAAGCCCTGGCTCAAATTAAGCCATTTGTTCAGCCTTCAGTGGAATGCTTCCTTCATTGAAGCATTGTTCTAAATGCTGCACTATGCCTGTGGAGAACTAGCCTCATGCCAGGTAGGGGTTAAGTGTTCTGACAGTTAGAACCCTTAGGGGCGGGCTTAGCCTCGGTATAAACACCCCTCCCAGTGGGCAGTGAGTTAGTTAGAGTCCGAGTTAGATTTGGAATTGAAGTATGGGCAGGAGGAGTTAAGTGCGGGGAGTTAGAGTTGGAGTTGAAGTGTGAGTCAAGAGATAGAGCTGGGAGTTTAGAGTCTTAGGTGGATGTTAGCAGAGAGGATAAAGAGATTGTGAAATGCGTTGTTATTGATATTTAGTTAACTATTAGAGGTATTAGGCCGGTAACATTTAGAGGTATTAGGCCGGTATAGGACAACTGTTATAAGCTTATTGAACAACCTTTTATTTATCAGCAACCACAAGCTTTGTACGCAATAAACATCTTTTTAGTTCACAATATCCTCGTCTGTGGTGAATGAAGTAAGCAGGATCCAGCTAGTAGTCTGAAGGGCTGCAGCTGGGGACTGTTTGTCGTTGGTGCAGCACTCATAGACCGTAAAACGTCCGGGGGTGGGCTGTACAGGGTGAAGGGCCCACGACAATGCCTATATTTAGAAATGCAATCGTTTGGTTATAACCTCTCCCATCTCTTACTTGAAGCGTATGCAGACTGAAAAGAGAGAGCACTTTTATTCCAAAACGAGCTGTAAAAGCTAGAAAAATGTCAATTTATTAAGAGACATATTTTCCCTTAGGACATCTGCAGCACTTAGGTTCACAAGCCAAGTTGGAATGTTAATGTGCTTCTTTAAGAAGACGCTAAGCAGACAGACATTTTATTTCATTTTTTATGGTTTAACGTTTTGTTTATGCAAAGAGCTATATCTAGGCATTGCGGCATATGAGATCTCCCCCTTTCTTCATTGCAGTATGTGGGACATTAGGTGATAACTTCCATTACTGTTAATGAGAGCTGCGTGTCTAGCTCACTGTGCTGTGCATGGGAAATACCTCATCCTGTTTTTCACAGTGCCAGTGACGTATTGCCCTTGTCTTTCCTCCTGCCCCCGCTGCTATCTTTGCATTTAAGCTCCATTTCTGTCTCATCTCTCCCTGAATTCATAGCCCTTTATTGCAGGTGCAATGCTTGCAGCATCCCCCTAACCAATGTCATATAACACACCCCTTTTTATTATTTAATCCCAGATGTGACATCTTGAAGAGAGAGATGTGAGAGGAATTCAGTCTATCTGAATGCCAGTATGAAGTGAGTTGATTTGCACCTCCTGGAACCACAAGCGGTTGGGACAAATGTTAGCATGCAGTTTCAGGCTAAGCACACAACAACAACACAACAACAACAACACAACAACAACAACACATTGCCAAAATACAAGAGCATGTCTGAAATACAAGTAAATATATTTACTGTGCAATCCTTTGTATGTCTACTCAAAATTAGCCCCACTGAGTTCAGTGGAGCTTGCTCAGCAGTGTCTACAGAAATATAGCCTTAGGGAAATTTTAAGAGAAAATACATTAAAATGTATTTAAATGTAAACTTCTATCCATCCATCCATCCATCCATCCATCTATCTATCGTAAACAGATTCAGGTGGAGATGGGATGGATTTGGGGTGAAGCCATTCTCCAGACCAGAAACAGATGGATTTATCCATTCCTATTTGATGCTCTGGATTTCAGAATAGTTTCCAACCCTGCAAGCTTCAAAATCAGTCCTGATCTGGCTTTCTTGGTGCTCACCTGAGGCCCTTTGAACCTGCTAAACATCTGATACCTTGTGTTTATCAGTACATAGCAGCAAAAGGTCATGTATAAAGTGTGTCGTGCACCAAGGAAGAGGCAGCGGGTAGCAATGATGTGACAAATTATGAGAAGATAAGGTGGGAGGTAGTTAAAATGTGATACTATGCTTCACGGTTCTCCACTCAGACCCAATAAGTGCTTTCCCTTGCTTGCCTTTACTCTCCTTCACACGTCCCCATAACTACCAAGATTAACAATGAAAACAAAAGCCATCCAGACAGATGGTATAGTCTTAAAAGCAGCATCAGTGCCCCCAGAGCAACAACATGCAAACAATGGACCCCTGTCCCCATGAGTCCTTCTTGCTAAGCAGCTGCAAATCTCAAGACTTATTTCTCCTTCAAAATTTATTTCCACTCCCACCTAAATAGGTGAGAGTACCTAAGGACTAGCAGGTGCCAGCCATCAAGGAGAAGTACTTCAAGCAAGCTATATAGAAGCCTAGAGATGGGCATTCTTAATAACACAAGACAATAGAATTTATAACATTGTTTTCCCTTTAAAACTTGATGCAAAATATTTGGCTTTTTATCCAAGCAGAACTCATTTCATGGGAGGTCTGTTGCTGCATAATGAAAGCAGAGAGAGAGAGAGAGAGAGAGAGAGAGAGAGAGAGAGAGTGAAAGAGAGAGAGAGAGAGAGAGAGAGGCAGAGAGAGAGGCATGTTTGGACCATTTCCCTAAGAAATGCTATTGATTGCAGCAGATCCTTACTCAAACTGGGTTATTAAATCAGAAACTTAATCTTTGTGTGCATTATCACTTCACAATCATCTGTCTGACAGTCTGTAAAACACTGTGTGTAAATTAGGAAGGCAGGGGAAGGTTTGGAGGGATTTGCCCAAAGCTCTCTACTGTGGTCCTGCAAACTCAGCACTTCACAAATTATACAGTGCGGTATAAAAGGAAAAGGATGGGTCATAAAGTTTAAGGGTTCCCCTTTGGGATATGTTTGTTTTAGGCACTTAATTATGACAAAACAATGTTAATTGATCTTTCAATTGGAAACAAAAAGCAGTAATGACCATTCGGGGTTCTGTATGATTAACATGTTGCATGGTATCAGAAATGGGTATGATTAGCTGGATGTTTGAACTGAAGGAAGGCAATTTACTCAAGGAGATACATAATGTAAATAAATATTTTGCTCTTAGAAATCAGTACCTAAGCAGCCAAATCTGAAATAAGTGCATAAGAAAGGTTGGTTCTAAATGAATAGGACAAAGAAGCAGGGATGCACAAAATGACAAATTCGGGGCAGGCTATTCGCAGGTTCAGATGTAACACCAAAACAAAACATGACTAGCCTGGCAGGATTCTGAGGCTTGGATACTCTTTCTCTTTTGTACACCGTGATTCTCTCTCTCACTCAATGGTTTGAGGCAAACCATAGCTCGCCATTTCATCCTAGGGATTGGGGGGGGGGTGATAGGGGGACCATTGGGTTTAATTCACATTCTTCTAGCCAAACCTACCTAATGAAATGAAACAGACCCATCCTTCAAAATTCAAAATTCACACATCTCTGAATATTACAATGTAATTTTCCTGCCAGAAATGTGTGCAGAAATGAATTACTAGGGTTTACTAAAAATGCATTTACACATACAATTGCACATATTCATAAAAATAGCATATAAAATACATTATATAAGGGGAAATTGCTTTGCAATAATGTGTATATTGGGCAAAATTGCATACCGTGTTGTGTAGTAAAATGCTGCTGAATTTTCACGAGAACTTGCCTTTTGTAGAGAATATTGCACACTGATGTGGAAATGTGGAAAACAGAGAGAAACTGAAATAGACAGATTTGTCTATCCCCATGTCATCCAAATCAGCAATCCATTGCTTGCTCCAAACCAGAAAGGGAGCATAGGAATCATAGTGTGAAGAGCAGTAGGGGGTATGCAAGCCCAAAGATTCTGCCGGAGGTTCAATTATCATCACCACAATACAATACTAAAAACAGCTAAAGCCGGTTATGATCAAGATAATAAGGTGGGTTCTAAAATACATACCTAAAGTGTCAAATGCCAGAGCAAAGACGTGCATCCTGAGCAGAGGACAGAAACTACACAATGAAGCTTCCAGACATACCTGTGCATGAGGGAAATCCCAGAGCTTACAGGCTGTCATGCATGGGGCTTCAGTCCCCTGGACTTCTGTGGGTGATGGATGTGACACACACACCCATTGAAGGTGGCAGCGGGGCAACATGACCAAGTCTGGGGTGATTAACCTTGGACACTCCTTGTCTAAAAACAATCACGAATTCAGGGGGTTCTTCATATGTGATAGTGTATAATATAAAACTACAGCCATGACTCTCGATATTCCGTGGTAACTTATTTCATTAAGTAGGTATAAAATTAGAGCTGAAGTGTGATGGAAACAAAACGCCTATTTTTCTGAGTGACAAAATTTGATGGTTTCACTATTAAAGGCATAGTTCTTATCTTCTGTCAGAAATGCTTATTTAGGTTTAAAACAAGAATTGTACTTACAATACTGTGGCAACAGAACTGTTTCTATTAAAACTATCTCCTCCTAGAATGGCGATCTGCTTTTATTCTTCCTGTAAAAGCACACCTAGCCCTTTTCCAGGTCCATCCCCTACAACTGTGGAAATTAAACAGGTTTATCTTGCCTGATAAAACCCTAAGCACAGCAGCTACTTCCATAGCTGGACCCTTTCCACCAGTCAAAACTGTCAAGTTCTCTCTTTGTCAATCCCCCTGTCTCCTGATTGGCCATTTCTCCTCTCTGCCATGATTGCCTAAGGGTCTCGTCTCCAGGATAATGACTCAATGATCTGTCAGTCACAATGGGACTATCAAGAGCGACTCCTGATGATATTAGCACCCAAGAGGGCCTGTAGGGAAGGAAGCAGACTTTCAGATGTTTGGGAAATAAGTCATATAGGGATAGCACCTTGAATTGGGTCCAGAAATGAACTGGCAATCAATGCAGCTATTTTAAAACACCATGGTTTGATGCTTTACAAAGCAAAGCTCCAATTCTTTGTTTCTTTTCAGTCTTTCCTCCCATCAGAGTGAAATGAGCAAAGCACATACAGAGCTGGACTTACGCACAACATGATATTTCTCCTTGGCCCTATCCTGCTGGACAGTGATTCAGGAGGCAATTGTTTCCCAAAACGTATGTGTGAAACCCGAGAAAGCCCACAATGCCAGCTGATGAGTGTGATAGAAAATCTACCAGCTCTGAAATTCCCTTCCTACAGAGATGCATCTGGCACCTTCATTATTTAGTTTTAATCCTATGCTAAAGATGCATGTCTTTAACAGGTTCCTTGGCACCTGAGATACTTATATTTTAGCACCTGTTCTGCTCTCTTGGCTGCAATTTGTTTTAACTGATATTAATAAAATTGTAACTTATTGTGGGACCTCAAAAACATATCAAAATAGTAGTAGTAGTAGCAGGGACTATCAACATCCTCCCTTCTGACCTCCGTATTTTACTGGTCTGTTTTTATGATTTATACTGTTTTTATCTGCTGCTTAGGTTTATCTTTGTTTTACTTTTATTTTTATTTGTTTAAGTAAGTGTAGATTGAGTTTTAAATTTCAGTCATAGGTTTTTAAGGGGGCTGTTTTAAGTTTTAGTTTTGAGTTTTTCTTGTCCTCCACTTGGGAGAGCGTCGGGGCCGAACGGTAATTAAGAAAACTTCCAAAGCTGCGACCGCTTTTCATCTTTATCTTCCCTGCATGTACTCCCTGCTTTACTGTTTTATTATCTCAGCTAACGAACTGAAGTGAGATTCTTACCAACCTGATTGTAAACAATCAAATAATGGTGACAACCCGGAGTGGCTGTAAAACCTCAGGCTTCCCTAGGAGTAACCAAAGACCTCTCTCCAAAAGAGTTGCCTCAAGGGAAGTGCAATTAAAATCCTCTCGGCTCCACAAGAAGAGGGATAAAGTGGAGTTGTTTGAGAACCAGCAGAAAACCGAAACTCCCCCCTCTCGTATGGAGTTTCCCTTCAGCCACAATGAAGGGCTGGCAGTGGCAGTGCAGAGAGAGGATAATGTTGAGGAATGTCAAAACCCTGGGTCGATAAAGTTGAAAGTACCTCTAGTACACCTGGTGCAGACTCTGAATTGCTCCCGGAACAGAGACTTAATCCTCAACCTCCTCCTGAACTATCCCGAGTCCAAAAATTGGAGGAATTAATGTTAAAACAAATTTCAGAACTGTCTTCGGGAAACTCTAAAACACCAAAGATTTATGTTCCAATCTACATAGACAAATGATGAGGATTACCTGTAATTAAATGGCTTATGCTCCTAACTGAGGACATTGAGCATATTAAATCCTATCTAACTACCTGCACAAAAATCCTTACTATAGTGACAGATATCTGTAAAACCTCCTGTGAGGAACCAGGCAGAGTGATTGTTGGACTGAGTAACAACAATTTTGTCCCTACCACCTGCAAAAACAAATCATTGAGGAAGTCCAAGAGTTCCTGCAGGACTACTGCCTTGAAAAGGAGACCTCCTAATGTTAAAAAGAGCAAAAATGTTAAAAACTTTAAGGCAGGGCGCTACAAAAAAATGGATTTTAAAAAACTTTTTAATCTCCTCAAGAGTACCACAACCCCCAGGTCCAGAGGGGAGACTGAGAAACACCTTTCTAGCAAGCTATCCAAACAAGAACCTCCTACAAATTCCCGCACTGATGCTGCATTGAAATGCCTGGAACCTTTAGCACCTGGACCAACACTTAACTCTAAGCAAGACCTTATGATCCAAGACCCATGGTCCCATGTTCTATCTGTAGAAAAAACCAAGCCCCCTGAGAGGAGGACTTTGACAGATAACAACTGGAAATTGGTGTTGTACCAAAACAAGCTTGTTCTATCAAACTATCCTAAGCCCCCAGGTCTTCTGTCACAAGAAGAGCGTAAAGCTCACCTACTGAACTTTCTAAAGATCTACATACCTGGTATCCTCAATAACCCTACTGATTTGGCCCAAGTGGAATATCTATATTTCAATGGACTCCTTGCTAGAGCGGTGGTCACATTTTGCGACGGGGGACTGGCAAAATTGGTGTATAAATGCAGAGAACATCTGATCACAAGTGGTGTAAGAATATCAAGATATTTTAAAAATGAAGCACCTCCAACTCCACTTTTTCTTCAAACTGCAATTTTGCCAAACTCTCTCCGACACAAGGCTGACCAACACGCTCTAATTGACATAATCTCGGCTGATGAAACCGTTAACCATCCCACTGGACTTGGCCGCTAAGGTCCCTCAAAAGCTGGATTCTTCTGAACCTATGTATGCGGTGAATCAGGGAATCATCCTTGACAGCTTTGATAATAATTTACTTCATTCTTATAGTGCTCTTACACAAGAAGCTCAAAACGAAATACTCTACAAAATTGATACCCTTCGTTTCTGTCTGGCAAAACTGACGAAGGAACAGCTGGAACTACCCAAACAAAACATCCCTGACTGTGCTCCATACCATCATGAGCTGGATCTGTGGGTTGGGAAGGTGTCTACTCCACCCTGCCATCAGGTGGTTGCTGAGGTGAACCCACTTTCTCATAACCAGGAGGCGATAATCTCTCCACCAGACCCAAGCTCCAAACATCCCTCTGAGGCCAATAGGGCCACAACATCTGCTTGGGACAAAATGAGAGAGCTTAATGATCTCGAATTGGGCTCTCCATATAAAGTGCCCCGTATGGATGTGTCTCCTTGCAATCATATTCATCCACTCTCTTCAAATGTGAGCAGGCTCCATACATCCATAGACATCATCGAATCGGCAACAGAACCAGCTGAACCAGCCCAACCACTGAAAGAATCTTCGTCCGCATCAGGAAAAGTGCTGAATAATACACCAGTGCCTATGCAGAGAGCTCCTTCTAGGCAACCAGTACAGCCAACAGACCTCAGGGCAAATCATCAAATGAGGGATGATTCTGAGACATCAGTAGGCCTGAAGATGGGCTCAACAGAAGACCCCTTGGGCCTTATAAATAAAATTACCTGCCCAAGGAAGCGTCAAAGGAAAATTACTGAGTTTGTTAGAACTGGAAATCCCATGAATCTTGACCCCCTCCCCCTCCCTTCTTGACCATCATACTTCCAGACAGATCAATCTACACTTTCATTTCTGTGCTGGAACATTGCTGGGTGGAGGGGAAAAAAATCAGACCCAGAATTCTTAAAGTTTTTAAATCTATTCCAGATTATATTGTTACAAGAAACATGGGAAGATGAACTAATGGAAATGAATGGGTATGAACTTCTTTTACTTCCTGCATGCCCATCACTCAAAGGGGGTCGTGCCAGAGGTGGCTTGGCCATAGCAATTTCACTTAAACTGCACGCTAAACTTACTCTTATAAAATCCTCCCCCCCTTACGCGATCTCAGGTCTGATTTTAAGTAATAAGGTAGAGTTAATAGTTACAAACGTATATTTTCCGCCAGGCGGCCAAACAGCAGATTTATACTCTAGATGGGGAATTTTGGATGACCACCTTACCTTCTGTTATACTAAATACCCTAACGCCCTCTCCGTAATGGGAGGAGATTTTAATGCGCGTATTGCAGCAAACTGGGACTCACTTAGTAACTCTAAATGGTGGATCACACCTGACCACCTAATTTTTGATCTCCCCACCCATGTTTTTAGGGAATCTAAAGATTCTAGGGTGAATGTGGCAGGCACTCTCCTTTATCACTTAATTTTACGATTGAATTTAACAGTTCTAAACGGGAACTGTCCTCCCGATATCCCAGGAGAATTTACTCATTTAAGTTCATCAATGAGCAGCGTCCTTGATTATTTTATTGTATCTAAAGAGGCTTTCCCAAAGTTTTCTTATTTTAAAGTTGAAAATGTTCAACTAAGCGACCATCTTCCCTTAGTTGCAAAAATGTCGATTGATTGGGCACTGGTAGGAAAAAGGCACCCTACCTACATAGGAATAAATGCGGCGATAAGAGTCAAAGGATCTAAATGGTCTGCAACGCAGGCACAAAAATATTCAGAATTTTTTCATCAGACGGTAATACAATCTTATCCTGAGTTTGGTTCAAACCTGCATCAACATCATCAAATTATTAATCTATTTTCCAACTTATTGAATGACCTTACGTCCTTTTTACTGTCCCCGCTCATCGGATTAATCGGGTTCATTACAAGATAGGTGCCCCGTGGTTCTCTATCCAATGTAAACAAGCCAGGCAACTTCTTGGTGCCATTTATAACGAATACAAGGCCACTGGAGCGGAAGTGCTTCCTAAGGAATATTACCAGGCAAAAATAGCGTATAAACAAACGCAAAAAAGGGCTAAACAGGAGTGGCAATCGAACCGATGGCAGGAACTAGTGGCTGTCTCTAAGTCTCGGAATTCCCGCCAATTCTGGGCTTTAGTTAATAGTAAATCTAGACGATACCCATTAACAGTTATCTCTGCTCCAGTATGGGAAGATTATCTGAGGAGTTACTTTACTTTACCAAATACCAACATTAATTTAAAGGACGATTTTTATGACCACCTCCCCCTCTGGCCAGCCATTGACCCAGCTGAAATTTTAGATATCATCTCCGAATTTAAAACCGGTAGAGCTCCTGGCCCCGACTTGATTCCAGTGGAGCCTATAAAAGTTCATGCAGAATGGTGGGCAAAAGTTCTAGCTATCACGTTCGATGCCGTGAACAACAGTGGTAAGATTCCAAAAATATGGAAGGAGGCAATTATTATTCCGATCTTTAAAAAGGGTGCACCAGAAAACCCAGAGAATTACAGGAACATCAGTTTACTGTCCATAATTGGGAAAATTTACGCACGTTACTTGCTAAAAAAGCTTACAAAATGGGTGGAAGATAATAAATTGATTGGCTTTGAACAGGCGGGATTTAGACCCAATCAATCCACCACTGACCACGTGCTAATTTTACATCACTTAGCTCAAAAATACTCTTCCCCAAAAAGAGGACAACTTTGTGCGGCCTTTATTGATTTAAAGGCCGCTTTTGATAGCATCCCCAGAGAACTATTGTGGGAAAAATTAGCCCGATGGGGAATAGACAGAAGGCTTTTATGGCTGATAATCCAATTACATAGCGGATCGGCTGCCAGGGTGAGACTTACCCCTGCTGGCGACCTTTCAAATTCAGTTCCTATCAATAAAGGAGTGCGCCAAGGATGTATACTTGCCCCATCTCTTTTTAATCTTTTTATCAGTGACATGAGGACGCCATTGATAGAATCACAGGAAACTATTCATGCCCCACGTCTAGCCCAATATCGTTGTCCCCTTTTACTTTATGCGGACGATGCGGTGGTCCTATCCTTTTCTAGAGTTGGCCTAAGGAGAGCATTAAACATTTTTGATTCATATTGCAAATCCAATCTTCTTACGATAAATCACGCCAAATCTAAAGTTTTAATTTTCTCCAAAAGCCGGAGATCTTATAACTGGAAAATAAATGGAACACCTATTGAGCAAGTTTTTAAATTCCAGTATTTGGGAGTATATTTGCAATATAACATGGTCTGGAAGGCACACCTCACCTATACAGTAAACAGAGCGAAAGCTTTTTCATTTGCGCTTTTGCGCTTCTTCTTTTCAGATGGAGCCTTTCACATCCCATCCGCACTAAAAGTCTTTAACGCTAAGGTGATCGCCACATTGGCTTATGCGATCCCATTATGGGGGCCTTTTGTAAATCTTAACCCTTTGGAGATAATCCAAAACCAGTTCCTGAGACGGTTATTAAAACTACCCCGATGTGTAAGCAACTCGGCGATACGTCTGGAATTGAATATAACATCACTTGAAAGCACCCTATGGAAACGCATGTTTAGTTATTGGTTGTCATTATGGTATAGACTCCCTAACCATTATCTACTGCAGTGTCTCTGGAGAGATAATTCTCCCAGCCCTTGGGCAAAAATTCTACACTCTAAACTGGTGTCCCTTGGATTATCACCATCTGAACTACTGGGAATGGGTTTAGGCCCTGCCAAGAGAGCTGTTAATATAAGGCTAAAGGAGGTTGATCTCCAGCTTAACATTCTGACAGGAGGTGGCACCTGTTCACCAACAAGCCTGGGGTTAGCACCAATAACGAAATTACCATCTTACTTATCTTCTATTTCTGTGGCGGCGCATAGGTATGCCTTTATCAAGGCCAGATTTAATGCCTTTCCTTCTAATGTCATGGACAACAGACTCTCAAATGGCCAGATCTCATTGCTATGCAACTGTAATAGTGGTTCCGTAGAAACATTACAGCATATACTTTTTTCCTGCCCAGCTTATTCGGCAGCCCGGTCTAGATTTCTGTCCCCACTTCTGATAGGACAGGCTGATAGAACCCAGGAGGCTAAATTAATTCATTTATTGAATGATGAGGAACCGAGTAGATCTCTTACAGTCGCTAGATTTTTGATAAATGTCCTATCCCAGAAAAAGAGAAATGGGTCACTGCATAGTTTCGATACTTTAACTAATACTAAGTATCATTAAGAAGAAATTAAGTTATTAATCAACTCTTAAATTAAGTTTTAACTGAATCCCTATGCTGTATATGTATTAACTAAATTGAAGTAAAATGTTGTTCTTGATGGGTTGCTAGATTTGATATTGTTTAAATTGCAGTCTTGCTGCCTCGTGTTTTTTTTTTTAATTGTCTTACGTCAAGTTGTTTTAAATTCTATGTTTTGTTCGCTTGTCTGATTTGTTCTTGATATGGGCCAATGGCCGTAATAAATTTTACTTACTTACTTACTTACTAGTAGTAGTAGCAGTAGTAGTAGTAGGAAGAGGAGTAGTGATAATAATAAATTTCAGGATCTACATTCCATGGAAGACTTAGACTATATTGCTTGTTTTTAATTTAATCCACCTATGTTTTTCTCTCACTTAATCTTGACTTTTTCTTTGGGTTTTTAATAAATTGTGATTTAGTGATCAGTAACAGTTGAAACAGAAATCCATTGGCCAGCAGAGGGGTATGTAGAATAAGAGGCTGCTTCTTATTTAAATTAATTTTACAATACAGAAAGATGACATCTCTTCTCCAATATGCCCCTCTGCTGGCCAAGGGATATATGTCTATGTTCCCAAAAGAAAGAAAGAGAAAGTAAGCGGGCACTCCTTGCTTTCTTTGTGGCTGAGATCAATCTTCCTATCCATTTTACCTCATTAAGGTCCCTGTATACAGCTACCAAGGGACGTGGGTGGCACTGTGGGTTAAACCACAGAGCCTAGGGCTTGCCGATCAGAAGGTTGGCAGTTCGAATCCCCGCGACGGGGTGAGCTCCCGTTGCTCGGTCCCTGCTTCTGCCAACCTAGCAGTTCGAAAGCACGTCAAAGTGCAAGTAGATAAATAGGTACCACTTCGGCGGGAAGGTAAACGGCATTTCCGTGTGCTGCTCTGGCTCGCCAGAAGCTGCTTAGTCATGCTAGCCGCATGACCCGGAAGGTGTACGCCGGCTCCCTCGGCCAATAAAGTGAGATGAGCGCCACAACCCCAGAGTCGTCCGTGACTGGACCTAATGGTCAGGGGTCCCTTTACCTTTACGTATACAGCTAACACCATGCCTAGTCTTCTCTCTTTGAAAGATGGTCTAGTAAAAACAAACAAGCAACAAAAACTTTGCATATTTTCGAAAACAAAGTCATTTGTGGTGGGCAAGACCTAAAATTCCAGTAGGTGGGTATTTGCAAAGAATAAAAAGTATTACGCACCCACACACACATACTCTCTCTTTTCCTGCCATCATGAAGGGTTTGACAGGATTAAGTGAACCATGCTGAAAGCATACCATGGAAGCATCTGGTCTTTGGTTTCAGATGAATGCTTTTCATTTCATTGTCTGCTTGCTTGTGTGTGATGAATTTCATGGACTGACTCAGGTTGCGCACAGTGCCTTGCAGGCGAAGGATGTTACCCTGGGCAAAACATCCAGTGTCCTTCACAAGAGATTGGTTTCCCCTGAGAAACACAAATGCCATCTGAGCAGTCGTGATGCAATGGAAAACACATTCTTTCATTTTGTGATTTAAAAAAAAAAAAACCAAAACAAAACCCTGAAACCTACTATTTTAGGATAAACAACAAAAACTCTGCCTAAATAAAAACTGTAACCTCAGCCATTCAAAAAGAGAGATGACTTTGGTCTGGGTAGGCTAATCGAAAAACGCTTTGTGAAAATTGTGGAATAAGGGAATTGTGAGGACTTGCTGTGGACCCGAAGGTCATCTGATCCAACCATGGGCACTAAGGCAGGATCATCTATGCCAAATTCCCTAATGTATAATTACCTTTGAAAGACAAATATAGTCTACTGGCTTCATTCTATGCTGCTGCTTCAGCTCCTGTGGCCTAAGGTAAAGTTTGTATTGCATCTGTGAAGAGGCATTAAAAAATAAGCAGCAGGGGGACCAGACCAAAATAAGCAGCAGGAGGACACTGACTACTATGAAACATCAATGCTCTTTTGCACCAGTGTTGAGGAAACAATCTCATTTAAGAACCTAAGAGAGGCCTGCTGGAAGAGGCCAATGCCCATCTGGTCCAGTGTCTTGTTCTCACAGGGACCAACCAGATGCCCACATACAAGCAATGTTTGGGAATGAATGGAATTCCAAACCATACGATTCCCATTCTGCTCCCCTTCTTCTAATCCTGAAATGAGTGCTAAGATGTAACTGCTGAAATGGCACAAATGCCAATGAATATGTGGTGAATAGGGATGGATGAGGGATCTGTTTTAAACTGATTTATACACAAATGGGTGGTTCCGACCTGAGTGAGCTTTGCCTGCATCAGGCCACCTCTTACATTGAGTCAGTGCCATTGCTGTCAACTTTTCCCTTTTCTTGCGAGGAATCCTATTCGGAATAAGGGAATTTCCCTTTAAAAAGGGGAGAAGTTGACAGCTATGGTCAGTGCCTGCTTAGGTTAGACACACTCGTGCTGAGGGTTCAAAAAAAGTCTGACTAATTATGCACAAATTTATACACAAAAATATATGTGTAACACATATGGCAGAAATAATGTGTGCATTAATGTTTATAAGAAGATGTGAGAATTGTTTGCATTTTCAGCAGAACCAGAGGGGAAATAACTCACTTTCTGTTGAGATCAAAGAGTGAGAAGGGAATTAGGAAAAAAAAATATCTGTGTGGGGAAGCTCAGCATAGAGATTTCCAGAAAATTCCATTCTGAGTGGTGAAATGACTAGGATTTTGCCATGAGCCTGACCAGGCCGTACAGCAACAAAAAGGAATGGTACCCTGAAATGATTCTTCTTGTTTTCATTCCCCTAAAGCTCACTTTTCTGAATCTTTGAAGCCTTTGGTGATTCAGCTTCAGCTGTGTCTCTGCTAAAAGCCATTCTCATTCTTAAAAGATCACATAGTTCAGCTGAGCCACATAGGATCTAAAGCACTCAAATATCAGTAGTGATGGATGCTGTTGTGCCAGTGCTGAGGGAAAGTTGGTACCTTCAAACTGAAAGAATTAGAAGGATCAGACCTGGGAACAACCTGCCTGATGGACCAGGAGCCTCTTCTCCTTTATGGACATCCTGACCTTACCTCTTAGGTCCTATGTGAAGCGAGATCTGTCAGGGCAAGGAGTGTAGCTTATTTAGTGTAGGAGCCTTTCCTGTGAAACAGGCACAGGAAACACATGCAAGCCCATCATGAAACATCCATCCATCTCTCAATATTTTATTTAATTTTGGTTCTATCTTTCTGCAATTAGTATGGCTGGTCATGGGTGTAGCTCCCCTCCCCCCCCAATCAAGTAAAACAATAGTAATATTGTGTATTTTTGAGGTTTGATGGCTCATAAAACCTGACTGGCTCTCTAAACACTCATGCTCATTGGCTACATTCAAATGAAGGAAAGCTACTGCAAATCAACCTAAGCAAGTTGTGCTTCCTTTTTCTGGTTATTTGGCTATACTTTTTGATAGAATAAAGATAATTGAACAAACTTTGTTGCATTACATTCTTCATTAAATTATCTTTCCATTGATATATAATTTTATGGTATTACTCCCCAAAAAAGTGGTGTTATGAGCCACCAAATCTCAGAAATACACTTTTCCTAAAAGGTTTCCACAATTTTGGCCACTAGTGTACTTAACTAACTGACAAGTCATGTCGGCTCTGCCCCCCTAACAAAAGCCCTGCCCCCCAACAAAAATCCTGGCTATGCCCATGTGGCTGGTTGGACCCAGAATAGGAAGGCAGGAAGCATCCATATAGCTCAGTTTTGCCTACACTGACTTGCACAGACTCTCCAGGGTTTCAGACAGAAGCCTCTCCCAGTCCTTCCTGGAGATGCCAAGGATCAGCTCTGGGACCTTTTACTTCCAGAGCACGCGCTCAATGACTGAGCTATGGCCCTTTCTCCTATTAGATGAGTCGAATGCCTTTCCTACCTCCTCTTTCCTTATGCAGACCCCTGTCCCCCTTGTAAATCAACTCCTGGGTACTGGAGGATCCTTCAGGGACCTTTTGCATGCAGAGTGTGTGGCCATCAGACCACCTTTAGTTTGGACAGAGTTGAAGAGAAAAGAGCATTGAAAGGAGTTGTTTCTTGGTGTTTGTTCCTCCTTTCCTGGGATTTTTTTGTTTGTTTTCTTATTGCTGCTGTATGTTTTTCTTGGATAGATTTCATTCTATCATCAGTAGCCTTCCTGATTTCTGGAGAACATCTGGCCTTTGGTATAAAAACAGCTTCTAAGTTATTAGCATAGTTATAAAAACCTATATGGAGTCTTTTTATTCTTTGGGCACTGTAAATTGTTTAATCTACAAAGTAGTAAGTGTGCTAGAAGCAAACATTAATGTGAAATTTCCCTCCTTGCCAACCACTGTTGGTTGGGTCTGAAGGAAGAAATACAAACGAGTTTCATATTAAAGCTTAAAATGGGACTTTTTATGGCACTTTTAAATATGATGCTGTGATCAGGCAATTGCGTAATAAGGATAAAAAAGGGGGGTTAGCCTTAAAATTGCTGTTTTCATTATTCTGTTTCATGACTTAACAACTGATGCTTCAGAAGATATCTTCAGCACATAAATACTTTAACACGCAAAGTCCTGTGCCTTAAACTCTGACTTCAGCACTTAAAATTTTATAGGGTAATTTTTCTTCACTTGGAAAAGCTCTGCACTATCCCCATTGAAGATGTTTTGTGTACAAAGATGTATTTGCACACATCAAACACACACACTTATTGGTAGAAGTCAGACTCATAAAGTAGTTAAAAAATTAAACTTTGTTTCATGTCTTGAAGTTAAGAGTGTTGTTATAAAATGAAGGTATTTCAACTTTTTCCTGTTACATAGAATAGGTTAACCTTTTTATATTACTAAGTTTTCTCTGGAAGCTTTTTTTCTGTCTTGTTTTCACAGGAATAAATCCTCAGGCAATATTCACACGAGCCCTCCAGAACATGTTGCTTCCGGGGCAAGTCCAATACAGAAAATTGTGAATTCTAGAATGTTTAATCACAGCTAACTATAGGATTCTATGTCATCTTGAGAAGAGGAGTGGAGAGGGCTGCCATTGACTCTCAAAGCAGCTGTGAGTAGACATGGGGGTGAAATTTGATTCAGTTTGCATTTTAGGTGAATTTTCCTAATTTACATTTTCCGAAACAAAATGCACTTCTCCAGCCAAGTAGGCTAATGTGTACAAAAATGCACACCCTAAGATGAAATACACATTAAAATGCAAACTGGTATGGAGAACTGAACATCAGTGTGAAAAACTGAGAGAAACCCAAGCTGACAGATTCACCCGTCCCTAGTGAAAACACGTGATGGCAGTAGTGATCTTTTCTCTACCCTTATGAGATTCACATCTGCCTGTTCATCATTATTAATCTAGGCGGTGGACACACCAAAACAACCTTGGATGCAGATCTCAACACGCAGGCAAGATGATATGTGTGCAGTGGTCCAACAAATAGCTTGGGTTGAATCCATTTATAATGGTATAAAGGTTAAAGCCAGCACTTTAAAATGGGGCTCAGAAATGCACCCAAATGCAGTGCAGCAAAGGTCCTCACCCCCATTCCTAACTCTGGTAGACACATTCTGAACAAGCTAAAGTTTCCAAATTGTGCTTAAAGGCAGACCTAGTTAGACAACTTTATTAAGATCCCTTATAAATTTTTTAGTTATTTTGTTTTGGGCTTCTTTTAATTCAGCTACCTTTAATGAAGTACACTTGCTGTGATTGTATTACATTTTTATCTTTAAGCTGCCTTGGAAGAATTTAGTCTTTAAAGACCACATACAATATTTTAAAATAATAATAATAGTACAGTGGTACCTCGGGTTACAAACACTTTGGGTTACAGACTCTGCTAACCCAGAAGTAGTACCTCGGGTTAAGAACTTTACCTCAGGATGAGAGCAGAAATGGTGCGGCGGTGGTGCAGCGGCAGCGGGAGGCCCCATTAGCTAAAGTGGTACCTCAGCTTAAGAACAGTTTCAGGTTAAGAATAGACCCCTGGAACGAATTAATTTCGTAACCAGAGGTACCACTGTAGTAGTAAAAATATGGAACCATCAGGAATTTCCTAAAGGTAGTCGCTCTGAGATAGAGGCAGAGTTCTGTGGGGCTCTTAATACACAAAATCTAAAACAGTTCTGGTGAACTGAGAGGAGCGCACAGCGACCAAAATAAAAACTTTTCATTTCTCACACTTTGTAAACACTCCAGCTGGCCTTCTTCATGCTGCATCAGCAACACAAATGGAAAGAATGGCATTTGGCTCAATATTGTTACTGCATAGAGCAGATTGAATAGCCTTCTTTCTTACTGAAATGCAGCTTATTTGATATATTAGACATCTTCTAAGGAAATTTCAGCATGATATGCAAACCATGCCGAGTCATTTCACCATCATGTGTAACATAGTAGACTATAAATTTATTTGGCTGTCTCGCTGAGGCTGTATATTTTCCCTGACTAAATTCTCAACTTCCATATGAATATACAATCCTTCTTTGCAAAATACTTTTTTTGGGGGGTGGGGGAAAAGCTAGTTAATATATTTAATACCTCAGTGCCAGGCAGTATATTCTAATATGTCTCTTTATCAAAGACCATAGATTTTTAAAACTGCAGGAAACAGACGGCTCTATTTTGGTTTGCATTTGAGTTTAGATTTAATGTAGCCTTTAAATAATTGCAAAGGGAGAGCATATTTTGGTTCTTTCCCAGCCTGCCTGAAGAGGTATGGGTCTTTCCAGCCACCAGAGCCATGTTGTTTGATCAGTATTGCTGGGTGGGTGGGTTTGTTTCCTAGGAGTCTACTCTTTTCCCTTGTTGTAAAAATATATTTAATACAGGAAGCAATTATTCACTAATCTTCAGCAGTAGCAAACTGAATCCTTTGCTAATCAATATAGTTTATCCACCACTGAATTCATAAGCCACTGTTCTGTTGCTTCTCCCATCACAAGAGACATGGGTAGAAAACAGAAAGGGGAGTAGCTAAGCACTCAGCTTATTGCAAAGGGCTGGGGGGGGGGGCAGGCAGAGGCAGCCTATATATTGCAGCTGCTAGATTCCTATTGGTGGCAACCAAATCAGCCATTATTTTGGGCCATGCTTCGCTCTCACTGGAATCCCCCATGTTTTCTCACAAAAGCAAAATCACTTCCCCATTGGAGTACGTAACAGCTATTTATCTACGGGAGAATATAAGGGCTTTGTCCAGAGGGGCATTGTTGGGATTGGAGGAGAAACCTGACTCTCCCACCCTACGCAGGAATGTAGAAAACAAATCTTATACTGAGGCTGCATACACACTATAGTTTAAGCGCACATTTGAAACATATTTCTTCCCCTCAGGGAATTTTGGACACTGTCATTTGTTAAAGATTGCTGGGAACTGTAATGCTGTAAGGGGTAAACTACAATACCCAGAATTCTTTGAGGGGGGAAATGCACTTTAACTATGTTTTAAATACATAGTGCTTATGCAGCCCTAGCCAGGCCATTGGCCCACCTAGCTCTGGATAGTCTATGCTGACTGGCAGGTGGTTTCCAGGGTTATTTTGGGGGGGGGCAGGATCACATGCAAGACCCTGGAGTGTAGCACAGCCCCCCCCCCCAGTTCTGTGTTATTAATGCCCCAGCCAGGATGAGTGTAGACTTTGACTACATGAATTACACATTTCAGCTCTGGCGTGTAGCATCCAGCGAATGCTAGATCCCTAAATCAGCAGTTACTGTGCGAGATGGTTTGAAAGCACATGGTGCAGCTTCAAGAGCAATCGAAACAGTGAGTTGTCAAGCACAGGGAGCTAAGAGGTAAGCTCCAACCATTTGTCCCCAAGAGCATCTACTTTTCGGTTACCAAAGCAGAAATGCTCTTGATTTATATTTCCTTTTCGCTCTTTTATATCTCTGCTGAAATATAAACTGCCTCTCATTCAGCGTATAACAAATGAATGTGCGTTGGCAGCAGCTTGTGACATTCATGTAATATTTCCTGGATGCTCCCTGATTGGAATCTATCACCGGTGGAACATTGTGTGCACCCTGAATAGCGAGTCTGTCACCTTCTTTTAAATTCATTGAGAAGTGGCGCTGATAACGCCTCTCAGACCTTTCAAGGCATATGCATATTAGGCTAACCGCTCCTGCATATATTTGTCTCCTGTCGTATTCTCGCCATCTTGTACAAGCTGAATACAATGTATCAAACTCGGCATCCAGCAATCATGGAGGAGGATCCCCTCCGCCCCTGGAACTCAGTCCCCAAAACAGTACAAAATGAGAGGGAAAGGAGAAAAAAATATTTAAGGATGAGGAGAGCCTTTGACTGCTACTGCCACTCTTTGATGATGTTAGCAGCAGCAGCAGCAACAACACAACAACAACAACAACAACAACAACAACAACAACAACGTCTCCAGCCTGCAAAAGTATTGGAACTTTCTCTACCTGATTTTTTCCCTTCCTCATCCCATTTTGGCTCCCAATATCTAAGAATTTAACCAAAATATTTATCTGAGAATGTTGGGGTCAGCCTTGCAATTTCCCCACTGTGCATCCAAGCATGCTTTTGCCAGTAGGTAAAATCCTGAAGAAGTTGGAGTTCTTGATTGAAGCTCACACGAAAATGGTAGAAGGGCAAGAACTCAGGCCACAGAAGTAAAATAATACTGGATAGTAGTTCAAATGATACAATTATTTCTAATAATCTCTTCTTTAGATGGATTTATTTGTAGAAGTTTATACGTCAGATGAAGTATATACGCAGGATTCATTTGTAGAGGTTTATACGTCAGATGAAGTATATATGCCAGGACAGGGCCCTGTTTCGGAAATTCTTCTTCAGCTGGAATAAGTTAAATATGCATTCATTAGGGGCCTGAGTTCTTGCCCTTCTACCATTTTCGTGTGAGTAGGTAAAATCCAGCAAAAGGTAGGCACAGTCTTGACGCAAGAGTATATTTTTGTTCCATTTGATTTCAGTGGAAGTGAAACATGCTCAGCTGTCTCTGGGTTGCATTCCATGCTAAGCTGGCTTCTTCTTTTGATCGTCCATTTACTTGATGCCTTTATTTTTATTTGGCATTTTTCCCAATCCTGAAGGATCACAGTTGGCTGTAAGATATGGGATTAGAGCCAGATAAATCTGAGTAGAAAAGAAAGTGTACGGGTCACTTGACAGTGGCCCAGGGAGAAGTCTTAGCCTGGCAATGAAATTTCCAGTGGTCATACCTATCCTAATTTAGCATGCTATCCCTGAGGCATCATATCTGACTGAATTTACAGGTGTTTCCCTTTTGAAGAAGGTATGTACATTTATATCCTACCTTTCCTTCAAGGAGCTCACGGTGGAGTTCATGGAGCTTCTCCTCCCCATTTCTTTCTCACAAATGGGTAGGTAGAAATCCAGCAACTAGCTCAACGTCACCCAGTAAGTTTTGTGACTGAGAGGGGATTTGAACCCTGGGCCCCCAGGCCCTAGACCAACACTTTAACCACTACACCACACCAGAAGTGCCATCTTCTCCCCAATATTGAGGGGGACCAGTGTCACATGCACATATGACATCATGTGTGGGACACATGCCACACACCTGTGACATCACGTGCATGACACACGTACCATGCAGGAGAAGACAAAGTGTGAAGCCCAGCACCTCCGGCCTCTGGTGCCTATGCACTACACTGACTCTCTTACTACACAGGCTTTTTATGAGGTGACAGACATTATACCTGAGAGACCATTTTGCTCTTTATACTCTTTACTGCTTTATTGCTCTTCTCTTGCCTCTAGTCACCCTCAGTCACAACTTCTTCTTTAAACTTATTTTCTTTCTGCAAGGAGCAAACTTATTTCTTGCCTGTGTTGGATTTGCCCAGAACAATGTCACTCTTTCCCTTAGTCACGACAGCTTCAATTGCCAAATTCTTATCCTGACTTAGTAATAAAGGCTTTTGCATGATTTTCACAGTGTTGGAATAGCTGCCAGGTAAAGCTAAAACAGCAACTTGAAAGTTCTGTATGACTTTTCAAGAATTTCTGTAAGTTTCCATTCTGAGGCCCTCTGACCTTCTTCTTGACCTCTGTCTTGTGAGAAATTTCTCTCTCCTAAAACCATTCTTCCTTTGTTCTTTCAAGACTACTCTTCTGAGAGTGAAGCAATAGCCACATTTTTGACAAGGCTAGTTGCTTTAAAATATATATTTTTAGGATTAAATATTTTGCATACCTAAACTTCAGTATCAACCACTGCAAAATTAAATGTTAGGTTGAAGTAGGGATGGAGGGGGGGGATCAGTCCACATTTTAAATCATACCAACCTAATAAGATGGTTCTGAACTTATATGTGGATTGGAATGCAGCTGTTGATTGGATCACATACTTCTCTGAATATTCATATAGAATAGCTCCAGAATGGAAATTGTATGATACAGGAATGTTGCCAGCTTAACAAAAGCACCACATCCATAAATAGTTGCTCTGACACAGGTTTATTTAATTTACAAATGTACTGAATTGTGTGAGGGTTGGGTTTTTTTTAAGAGCTCTTAAGGCTGCATAAATAATATATAACTTCTTTGCACATAAAAGTGGCATCATGGATTTTGGAAAGTTTATAGGAGATGGGTTTGGCAAGGAAGAGTTAAAACATCCAGAATACAAAATGTTTACAGCAGTGGCGCTAAAAGCACCAAAGCAGTTCCTTGATTAACGTTTCAACAGATTCAGCTAAAATAAAGTGAATTTGTATATGGATGCCTGTCATTTTTGCACAATTTCCCACATTGACAGAACCATGGGCTTTGATGTAAATTTGGCAGCAATCCTAAACCATTGTTTTGCTTCATACCATTTTGCTTTGTGCTGTGACTCTGTACTGCATATGTAATCCTTTTTGTTGAACCAATGATGGCCTCTGGAAATACACACTAAGCTACCAAACTCCTTAGACTGAAGACAACCGGCAACACATAAACCCTCTCCTCCCAATAATAGGCTACCATAGTCCCAAATGTTAATTCAAAATACCTGTAACAAGTCAAGTTTGATCACTAAGAGCTATTGAATATTCTGGGCTATGGAGAAATCTATTAACATCTGAATGAAGATCTGGGAATGGAAACAGTTCTTAATGGTAAAATCCTATGATGGGACTGACAGATCTTTAAAACCATTACTGAAGGTTCACTGGAAATTAAAAGCTATTGGCATTTCTCTCATCCCAACCTGGAGCCTTTGGGCATACCCAGTTCTGGAATCAGGAATACTATTTTAGAACCTCTGAATTGCAAAGTACAGTATTGGAAATCCCCCCTGGACAACTCTGCTGGAGCTTATCTTCTGAAGGCAGTACAACTCTCAGTTGGCTATGGGGTTGTCATAGCAAAAGATTATTTTCATTCTGGCGTGGCTGTAGGTCAGTGGCAGAGCAAATCTGTTACATATACAAGACCCCAGATTAGATATCTAGAGTGTTCAGGTAAAGGTAAAGGACCCCTGGATGGTTAAGACCAGTCAAAGGCGACTATGGCGTTACAGCGCTCATCTTGCTTTTCAGGCTGAGGGAACCGGCATTTGTCCACAGACAGCTTTCCAGGCCATGTGGCCAGTATGACTAAACTACTATCATGGAATGCCGTGATAGAAACCAGAGTTCACGGAAACACAGTTTTACCTTCCCGCCACAGCAGTACCTATTTATCTACTTGCACTGGCATGCTTTCAAACTGCTAGGTTGGCAGGAGCTGGGACAGAGCAATGGGAGCTCACTCTGTCGAGGGAATTCGAACCGCCGACCTTCCGATCAGCAAGCCCAAGAGGCTCAGTGGATTAGACCACAGCACCACCCATGTCCCTTGTGTTCAGGTAAAGAATCTCAGATAATAGTTTTGGGAAAGCTTGTGACACACCACCATCCCCAACAATCCACTACTCAACTCAGGAAACATTGTGCCTTCTAGGAATGATCCACTTTTACCTCTCCCTCTCTCAGTGACAATTAAATTTCAGCATTTATCAGGATGGACTAGAATTGTCGAGAAAGGAATTGCTTTTCAGATCTTTTTATGGCACATATTCATAGAACAAGGAGATTGTAGAGTTGGAAGGGACCTTGGAAACCACTTAGCCTAGCCTGTTCAACGTAGGAATCTTGCGCCTACAGCAACTTGATAGATGGCCATCTACCCTTTTCTTAAATACCTCCAGTGAAAAAATGGCCCTCCACTTCCTGAAGTGGAATGTTCTAATGTCATACTGTTGGGTAGTTTCTCTTGAAACAGTTGAAGGGTACCAACTTCATGAAGGCTGGTCTAAAATGACCTGGCCACACTTCTGCTCAGAGCATCCTCCAACCCTGAAGACTGGGCGTTTTTCAGAGCACTGTTCCCCTAGAGATTGAGCGTGTGTTGTTTCTATGACACTCGCCCTTCACTAGGCTGATCAGCCATCTGCTCCAAGGTTGCTTCCTCGCATAGGTGTGCAGCAGCAAATTAATAGGAAGGAGCCACCGGAAATGAAGTGCCTTGCACTTTATGATCAGTCACCCCTCATTATTTATTCCCTTTCAAGCCACTGCAAAATGTCCACTTGGGATCTGCATCAATGGGAAAGTAATCCTTCAATGCTACTTACTGTTTGAGAGTTCAAGCCTGGTCATTTGTTAGGCTCCAGCCCAGGAATGCAGAGCTCCTTCACACTCTTTGAACTTGTCAAATCACTCCAGGAAGGGCTGCAGAACAGAAAAGGATGATGCTCTATTGCTGAATAGCTGCAGTGTGCCTTCCTGCATATAGAATATCTTTGCAGCACATGTCAAGTGCTTTACCTATGCCTGGAAGTAGGTGCCTGGTTTATAACTGTAAGATGCATTTACAGGTAAGACTGTTTATTACCCATTTTACAGGTCCATCACAGACCCTGTGCAAAACTGGAAAGTCGAGTCCATTAGCCTCATTCAGATTCTCAGGCACATCTGGTTTTTAGTTTTAGAGGCTGACAAATCCAGGGCGGCCCTTGATAATGTAAAAGACATAATGTTGGTTATATGGGATCTCTTCTATTGGGTTTTGTGTGTGGAGAGGTAATGTGACAAGTTTCTTTGTGGGAGATCCAGCTCATTTGTCCATTCAGCCTCAATGATCCTGGTGGTGATGGTGATAAGAATTCATTTCATGTATGCCTCAATTCCAATGAGGTATCTCAAAGTGATTTAAAGCTAAAAAGCAGATTCATCCCACAGGGCTCCAGACACTAGGAGACAGTTCACTAGCGCTAGCTACTTCCTGCTGCACTAAGGATGTAGCTTCCCTCCACCTGGGAAAACTGCAGGGCTGGATCAACCACAGGACTACAATGCCAATCTTCATTCTCGTTTGAAGAACCAATCAGTTTTGCATCAGATTGGGTTTTGATGATTGACCTCTTTCTTAGGGGTCCGAGATGGGATTGCCTTTGCTTAAATAATTGGATATGGGCTTTTTGTATCATATCACAGCCAAAGATGACACGCAGCGGGAATTATTTAAGCATACAAAGATGCCCCAGAGCCACATGGAGACAGCAGAGGAAGCTTCTACATGGCCAGGAGCAGTCTAGCTTGAGGAGGTAAGAAATCCCTTGGCACTGAATCCTTATGGAGCATCTTATGGGCTGTTGCACTGGAAGTTAGCTAGCTGCCTTATACCTTAGTGCATTTGCACATCTAACCTATTCTGCCAGGTAGTGGTTTTCCAGCTTCTCAGGCAGAGAGGTCTTTCACATTATCTTTCGCCTGGTCCTTTTAACTGGGGATGCCAGGGAACAACTACATGCAAAGCAGGTCCTCAACCCCTGAGCCATTGGCCCCTTTGGAGGCCAAAGGAATTAGGCTGCCTTTCGCTTTAGATAAAATGGGACCAGTGCAACCATTTTCAATGCCATGGTTTAACTTCATTGTTAAACATTACTCTTGTCGCTAGTGCTTAGAAAGTGGTATGGCAAGAACGGCAGAGCGGGTTGCAAAACCATTCACACCCATGGCCAGGAAGCACAGAACAAGCGGAAAACATCTCAGACCTGTGCTTTCTACGCACGGGACAAGTGGAAGGGTGGAGAAGCCCCAAATTCAATGGGATTTTCTCTCTAGTAAGTGGGTTTAGGATTGCAGGGTTGGACAACCACAGCCTAAATGTTTCTTAAACAATCATGGTGATAAGTACTTGGGTGATGGGTGTCTAATAATAATAATAATAATAATAATAATAATAATAATAATAATAATAATAATAATAATAATAATAATTTATTATTTGTACCCCGCCCATCTGGCTGGGTCTCCCCAGCCACTCTGGGCGGCTTCCACCAAACATTAAAATGCATTTAAAATATCACAGTTTAAAAACTTCCCTAAACAGGGCTGCCTTCAGGTATTTTCTGAATGTCAGGTAGTTGTTTATTCCCTTATATTTTCCACAAGTGGAAGGGAGGCGGTAATGGTTCAGGCAAGTTAGGTGGAATTGACATGCATATAAAAATGCTGTGAAAATGATGATGATGATGATGATGATTTTTTTTAAAAAAAAAGTTTTGAAAAAGACATTGAAATTTGCATAGCTCACTGTCACCATCTAGTGTCACATTTGTATTTAAAACGTTTTATTTGCAGCTGTATAGCTGAGTCCTCATTTTCATTTTTTGAAAGAGAACATATTGGACCTGGCTGCCTCCTACAGAGCTGTGCAATGCAAAGAGTTGATGCCCAGGGAGCCATAAGAGGAGGATAAATGTTTGCTGGAAGATAACGCTGCCTGCGATTTCCTAATGAACAACCGTGGCTTACAAAAGGATAAGACGGGGGCCTGAAATAGAATTTGGAGAAAAGAACAAAGTTCCCTAAAGCGTAATTAACTATGAAGATTTTTTTCTTAGGCAATTTACATTAATCTTCAGAAATGAGAATAAAGCTGGTGGACAATATGGAAGTAACTAAAGTCATTTCCCACCACTTCCTGAGCAGCTTCAAATTGATTTTTTTTTCTTCTTCTTCTTTTAACAAAAAGTAAGTTTGATTCCATGAAGAGGTCTTGAGGGCAGTAATATAAAATTATATGGATATTTAACTGCACTGCATTGCTGTGCTGTAATTAAGCCAAAGTACCTTGCAATTATTCCACCAACTGGGTTAATAGATTCAACAGCAAGGCAAACCCAGGCAGCATGTATTTTTTTATTTATCTATTTATTTTGAGGAACTTTTGATAGGCAAAAATTATAAATGAAACGGATTTGCATTTCATATTCCAAAAACCAGCCATAATAATAATAATAATAATAATAATTCTAACCATTGCTTTGCCTCCATTCCCAGCGACTGAACTGTTTAATTGCCTCTTTGCTCGTTGTTTTTAACACAATACAGAAACATTGACAAAAAATAGAGATTCTCAAAATATGGCTCACAGTAGGCTTTCATATGTGCTCCTGAGTTTACAGTGAAAATAGCAGAAGAAAACATGGAAGGTCTTTTCCCGAGTAAGCGGTGACATATGGCATATTAAAACTTCACTGTGCTGCAGTGTGGTTGTATTTAAAATACCAGGTGAATGAAAGGGGGAAGCCTTTCCACAACAAGCAAACCAAAATAAGTATTGTGTGATGAAGGACGGTAAATTTGCAGTAAAACTTCAGTACATGTGACTGCAGGGTGCGGGGTGGGGGTGGGGGTAGATAAGTGAAAGGTAAGATGTTTTGCTTGGAGAAAATCCCAGGTTCTATAACATCTCCAAGGAGGACTGTGAAATGCCTTTTTCTGAAACCTAGTGGAGCTATTGCTAGTTTGTGCAGGGTGTGTTTCAGCATCTTTAAAGGCAGTGGTGAGCTGAGTCGGAGACGAGCAGCCAAATCTCCTAATTTTGGTCCCCTGTAATAGCCAGCAGTTTCATGCTGGATATGTAAACCACACAGATGTCTTCTCTCTTCATAAATATTAGCACTAATGGCTAAACGAGAGAGAGATACATTGCTAACACTTTAATAAAGCCAGAAGTGCTGACAATTAGCAGCGAAATTGCTCATCTTCTCTTATTACTGATGGCATGTGGTTTCCTCTTGCCATGGAAACTTTTGCTGGTGCGCCTCGGTGGATACTGCAAAAGAACTCCTGTGGTGCGGGCTCAGTTAGAAACCTCTCATTGGAATTAATAGCCAATGGGCATTTATATTGATGAGAGCACAAAGGTCAAAAATAGTCGTGTTCATGAAGACCATTTTTGAGATGTGAACACCAATGAGCATTGGGAATGAAGTTCTTGAGGGAAAATAATCATGGACAAGAACAAATTAGGTGCCCTTGGGAACCAGTGATGGGCCTGTGGTTGGTGTATCATGAAAGCTACCCTTTTTTGGTGACCTTCTTGGGTATTTCCCCAGAACTGATTGGGGAAGGCCTGGCTCTGAGTCAGTAAGATGCAAACTGGGGAGAGCAATTCAAACACTCCATCTGCCACAATGGATGGGCTTGAGATGAGGCAGAGGTGTCTCTCTGGCCACCTGATGGATGGGGAAATTCTGGGGGGGGGGGGAATCCACAAGGATATAAACTGTAGCATCTGAATAGTTTATTTGTGATCAAAGGTACCACTTAGGGTCTGTGGTGGCTTCCAGTTCCTAGTATTTCCAATCAAATTGTGATTGTTTTTAGCAGTACATCTGGGTACTAAAAGTACAACATGCCCTCTGAAATCACACTGCATTGCTGCCATTTGACCTCTATCAGAGGATAGACCTTTAAGCCATGCAGTGAAACACTCATCATCCATGGCTTTTGTGTGTGTGCCCAACTGAGCCCTATAATGTTGCCCCTGAATGTCTCATAGTGAGCAAAACCTACGTTGACACAGCTAGTCAGAAATAAGGGCAAATATGCCTTTCCCAGCACAGGTATTCTGGTTAGTGTGGGGAAATAACTCTTGAAGGAGCCCCCATTTGTAGTTGCCTCTCCTGCTTCAGTGGCTGCTGTCCCTGTTGTCAGCTTGTTCCAACCCAGCCCCAAGGATGGAGTTAGATACAGGGTGACATTGCCTGGCATGAGAAGGTGGTGCCTGAGTGATGGCCATCAGTCTGCCTGATGGAGTTTGACTTGCATCACTCTAGAGCCAGAAATCATTGATTACTCTTGCTCCGCCTTGCTGTGATGACCTTCATCTTTTGAGTCTTTGTTTTCCCCATCCATCACCCACCTTTTTTTGTTTGTTTATTTGCTTGTTTTCTGTTGTCATTTTCAACCAGCTCCTTTAATCTCCCCTAATTGCTGATTAAAGATAAGGAGCTGAACTGACAGCTTCAGCAGAACATCAAAAGGCAGAAGGGGAGTTCCTTACAAAAGGTTGGACAGCTGCTAAAATTTTCTTCTGCTGCCAGCAAAGGGTTGCTGGGAAATGTGAGAGAATGTGGCCATTTAGCATTTTGAAAGCCTTCAGCACTGGTGGAAGATAGTTAAACGATGAAATTCATTGCCACAAGATTAAGTGATGGCCAGCCATTTGGAAAAGGGGATTAGACAAATTCATGGAAGATAAAGCTACCATCATGATAGCTATATATTTAACTTCAGTATCAAAGGCAGCATGTCAATACCAGCTGGTTGGCCATGGTGCGGAGAGGCCTTTAGTCTGACCTGGTGGGGCTCGTCTTATGAAGTGTTAAAGGGACAATGTTTTTTTGGCATAGATTCGGGTTAATACATTCAGGTTCCCAATGCTAAGAGGGTGCCAGATGAAAGAGAGAGAGAAATATCTCTCCACCCCCCCCCCTTTTGTTAAACCTGATGATTGTTTTTCAATTGTGAATGCAAGTCACCTAGAGATTTCTGTATTTGGCAACAAATAAAATAAATAAATAATACATATCCCTTCCAGACCTATAATTCTAAAAGTGAGGTCATACACTTGTATATACCAGACTGACCCCCATCAAAGTGCAAATCTATGCCGTTTATGCAGTTTTTAGCTATCCTTGATTCTATACATTTATCAAAGAAGAAAATGGGCTTTCTGGGCACATGCTGAGGGTGCAGCTCTCTCTCTCTCTCTCTCTCTCTCTCTCTCTCTCTCTCTCTCTCTTTCTCTCTTCTGGCCTTGCTCTTGTGCTTTTAACCAGCTACACAGAGGTTAAGGTGAAATTTTTCATGTCACTTTATCAATATGGTAGGAAATGTTTTGCCTGTGTAATTTCAGAGCATCCTGCAGCTGTGGAAAGACACAGGAGCAGGGCTAGTAAATAGCTGGCAACATTAGATAGGGGAACTTTGTTAAATACAGTTCTCTCTGCTGTTCTCATGGGAGAATCATGGGAGAACAGAGGCACCCATGTGTGGAAAAGGTGGGGGAGCAGCAACATTGCTGAATGATGTTCACTGTTGTGTCACACATGCCCACTGGTGTGAATGACATTTAGTGCAACATACCGGTGTATCAATACGAAAATCCATAGTTCCACAATGCAACAGGTAAAGGAAAAGGTAAAGGGACCCCTGACGATTAGGTCCAGTCACGGACGACTCTGGGGTTGTGGTGATCATCTCGTGTTACTAGCCAAGGGAGCTGGCATACAGCTTCCGGGTCATGTGGCCAGCATGACAAAGCCACTTCTGGCGAACCAGAGCAGCACACAGAAACACCATTTACCTTCCCGCCGGAGCGGTACATATTTATCTACTTGCACTTTTGACATGCTTTCGAACTGCTAGGTGGGCAGGAGCTGGGACGGAGCAACAGGAGCTCACCCCATCATGGGGATTTGAACCCGCAATGGGGTGAGCTCCTGTTGCTCGGTCCCAGCTCCTGTCCACCTAGCAGTTCGAAAGCACGTCAAAAGTGCAAGTAGATATGTGTAAAAGGACCATTAGAAAATGGGATAGAAGCTCTAGCATTATAATCCAGAAAACTAATGCAATATTCCCCATGTTTGAATGCATAGCGATCATGTCCAAATGATGAGGCTAAACTGAATCAGTGAATGTTTATATGCTATAGGTGCAGCTCAGATCAGTTAAAAACAATAGGATGTGGTTTGTTTGTTTTTTTACCATGAATTTCAGTAGGATAGCATCTACAAACACACACAAGGAAATAAATCTGCAGCCTCCAGAATACAATGGGAGGCTTTGCAGAACAGGTTTGGAAACATTGTGGTACCTGTCCCTTGACAGAAGTCTCCATGGCTTGAAAAGCACGTGAGGCAGGAGAGAGTCTGCTTGTCTCCACTCCCTTGCTTCCTCCGTGTGTGGATGAAAAGGTACTTCTAAAGCCAAAAGGATTTTTGAGATGTGATCTGAGCATGAAAGCGAAGCACCCACTTCCTATTTGTCTTTCGTACACAAGCAACTGACTGGGGAAGTTATAACACAGCAACAAGCAAGATGACTGTGTCGTATTTGCTGAATTTCCCAAAGAAGTGGAGTAGAAAAAGCTGAAGCTATTTGGGAACTGACCTGGAAATACATTAAATCCAGTAGGCGGAGATGTGAGGGAGAGAGAGCAGCAGAGAGAAACCTAATACCACACCAGGGAAAAAAGCATTCTAATTACCCAGGCTGTGTCAGTGGAAAGTTTATTCCTAAAGGAAATGGAGGGCCATGGGTTCAAAAACTGTGTACCTGACATTGCATACCGACTTGTCATAAAAATTATTTCCATAAGTTAGAGGAATTAAGGATTCCAAGCATCAGATCCCCAGGGGATGAAAAGCAACACAAAAGTGCCTGATTCCAAGCCTTTGAAAGTCAGTCGGAGTCTACCCTTTCCTCTGACATCAGCAAGCCTTTGCATTTAGATCCAAGGGACATTTTCTCTTTCTCTCGCTGTACCATGGCTATGCATCCAATTCAATTCAGTGGAGGCAGCAGCATCTGTGCAAATGAGAGCAGATTATTTCTTTCCCTGTGCGAGTGTACCAGGAAGAGAGGGGGTGGGTGTCGGTAGTCGCAGAAGGGTGATCCAATCTCCCTTAACACCCTCTGTTTTGGCATGATGATGGGCCCCCACAGTGGGGCTGTTTGCACATCTTTGGTCTGAGCTAAGCAATGCCAGCGGTGCTTCCTGAAACAAATGTGTGGGCCAGGAGGTGCCGTGGGGTTTGCACAGACAATGAGCTCCAAGGTTGCCTTGGGGTAGCAGAGATGACATCTGTTTCAGAGATGAAGCAAGTGTGGCGGCTTAAAGTATCCCAGAAGCAACCCCTGGAGGCATCTGTTGGCCTCCATCAGTCAAATGCCTCCAGCCAGATCATCACATCCTCTTCTCTTCCATCTCATGCAATAGCAAAAGCCAGCCTTTAAAAACAAGGCAGGCATTCTATCATCTGTGAGATGCAATCTGCTGCTGCTTATCTAAGCAAATGATTGAAGGATTTGCACCTTTCTCTCTTCCTCTCGGCGAGGGATTCCAATTTGCAGGCTACAAAACAGTCTATATGGCAGGGTGGTCCAGGGATTCCAATCAAGCCAATTAGATCAGATTTGTTTAAGAGCATGGCCAGTATTTCTGAGAGCACTGCCAAATTTCCCCCTGTTCCTTTCCAACAAATAAATATTGGAAGTTGCTACTGAGACTTTGTTTAAAAAAAAAATCAGAGCATTAATTGCAAATGAAATGGAATGAAGTCATCCAGGAAACGCCAAGTTACCAAACCTCAAATGAAACGGCACCACATTTTAAGCAGACCATCTACAACAGT
Source organism: Lacerta agilis (assembly GCF_009819535.1). Taxonomy (NCBI): domain Eukaryota; kingdom Metazoa; phylum Chordata; class Lepidosauria; order Squamata; family Lacertidae; genus Lacerta; species Lacerta agilis. The sequence goes on along the minus strand of NC_046314.1, from coordinate 69,017,368 downwards.
TTACTACTTTTGCTGACAAAGCATTTGACTATGCATATCTCACATAACACAGGGAAAGATGAGCACAGTTCAGAAGTGTGTAATGCACAGCACTATATATTGGCAGCAAATAGGGGAGAAGATAGGAGAGGAAATTCTTTCCTAGCACCCCTATTTTTTCAGGGAACTATGGAAATCCTCATCTGCATGTGAAGGCGAGTGGGAGAGAAATATGCTGTTTTCCAGGTAAGGTTTCCAACCAAACCAAATATAAATGGCCCAGCCTGAATTTGTTTGTTTTTGCCTCTGGGCCAGTTGGCAGAACTTTTGTATGAGAGCCAGTATGTTGGACATTTTATCAGCATGTTTTGAGTAGTACCAGAATTTGGAGGGGGCAGTGGCAGAACTAGGATGAAGTCTGGTGGAACAAGCAGAATCAGCAGTTCACAAACAGGTTTCAGTAGCCAAAATACATATTTGTTGAGCCAGCTCTGAAGTTGTCTGAGTCTTCAGACCCTGTAATAGTTACTTTCCAAAACCCAGTTTTTACTCATCAGACCAATTTTCAGTCTATGTTAGTAAATATATTTCATGATATCTAACTGTTTTGACATTCACATTTTTTTAAAATGCTGTGTTGGGATATGTCGCTAAATCCTATGAAATGTCTTTTGGCTTGATTACTATCTCCATCACTTAAAAGCAAAACAAATGTCAGAGCCAGTGTGGTGTAGTGGTTAAGAGCGGTGGATTCGTAATCTGGGGAACCAGGTTCGCCTCTCCGCTCCTCCACATGCAGCTGCTCGGTGACCTTGGGCTAGTCACACTTCTTTGAAGTCTCTCAGCCCCACTCACCCCACAGAGTGTTTGTTGTGGGGGAGGAATGGAAAGGAGAATCTTAGCCGCTTTGAGACTCCCTTCACGCGTTCTGGTGAGTCCCCCAACTTCTGGAGCAAATTGGAAGGGGCGGGGCTGTATGTGAGAGGAGAGGAAGGAGGAGTTTCATTGGATAAGCGGGTGTCCATGCATGAATAGGATGGCATTTCATGGGATACAATCCATAATTCCATTCTAGGATGTAACAGCATATCAGGAGCATATAGGATATTTTTATGAAACTGTTGCATTTATGATTCAGGTGAAGTGGAGAAGGGCCATCAGCAATAAGCCCTGTTTTCGCTTAATTATAAATTCAGCTTGCCATCTGCACCTGAACCTCAGTACAAGCCCCCCCCCTCAATATCACTATCTTTTTATACACACACAATTTTATACACCACTGTTTAAGAAAATGACTTCGTTCAACTCCACATGATTCCATATAAGTGCACTTTGTGAAGCTGCATAATGATTTTTGGGTAAGATGCTATCTAAAAACCTGTGGGTGGTCTGTAATAAGTGTAAGGGGCAGATGATGTGATTCTGTAGGCAATTAGAAAGAGACAACAGTGGTGCAGGCATAGAATGAATGGAGAGTGGCTCGAGAGTCAGGAAATAATTCATTGCAGGAATGGGATTGTCTGCATCACTTACATACTTACTTACTTATAAAACCATGGGTTTTTATAAATGGGTTCTTGTACAACCAGCATTACCAGCAGTCAAGAAAGAGTCAGGACCCCATGATAATAAACCAGGCACTAGGGAAAGAGTGGCGACTTTTGGTTCCTGAAAGAGAACCCTGCACTTATTTGTTGCTAGCTTGTAAGTCATTCTGAGTACACATTGCGGCTGTTCAGAGGGGACACAGTTGAGTCAGTGGAAGAACACCTGGTTCTGCATGCAGTAGGTCCCCAATTCAACCCCCAGCATCTCTAGCAAGGGCTATGAACACTCTGGAGAGCAGCAGTATGGACAATACTGAACTTAGGAACACAGGAAGCTACCTTATACTGAGTCAGATTCTAATGCAGACCTCTGGAGGTAAAACTACCTTCTTGGTGTGCTCTCCATTGCAGAACTCTGTTACCAGTAATAAACAATGTCCTCAAAAATTTGTCATTCATCATTTCTGGTGTTCTTCCTAAGCTCAAAAAGTGCCTGGAACAACAACAGCAACAAAATATCCCAATAAAGTCAACTGAGTCCCAGCCAATGTAACATGTTAGGGTAATAAAGCTGGTTTTGTGATGCAACTTTATGTACCCAGACAGAGAGTGGTCACCAACTAAATTTTACTCAGAGTAGACCCATTGAAATTAATGACAATGACTAAGTTAGGCCTGCTCTGAGAAATGTTAGTTAGGCCTGCCAACCAGAGTTTTCTTTAAAAATAAATAAAAGTAACCGTACAAAAAAGATCACAAAAAATTATTGAATTTTACCACAGGGGTGTTTTCTTATCCCAGCCAATGTTACTATATTTGGATTTTTAAAATGCCTCATGGCTTTTTCAAACAGAAACTGATCCAAAGAAGCAGAATTTAGCGTCCTTCTCTTAACAGAACACACATGGCTTTGTTTTGAGACATTTTTAATACCATGAGATATGTTGGAATTTAGCTTGGAGTTGAAAAACGTCCCCCCAAAACATGTTCAAGTAGTTGCCATGCATTCTTGAAGTAATTCGTACTGTGCCATGCAGTCCTACATGTGTCTCCTCAGCAGTAATCTCACTCAGGTATGTGGGCATAGGATTGCAGCATGAATAACTCAAAGCCAAGCCTGATCATGGTTTTGGTTTTTTTTAAAGAAAATGTATTACAACTTTGCCAGTTTGCATGCTATTTTGATATGTGACACTGAGAATCCACATGCATTCTTTAAAGAAGATTTGTAGAGGTAGTGCTTCAGAGCATTTGGAAGCCTGGAAAGTTTCAGCAAAACAACAGGTGTTGGTCTAATTTCAAATATTTGACTGCCTGTTTGGCTCCTCTTTAGCTGCAAACTTCAGTTTGTTTGCTTTTTAATGTGTAAATCAGATGCTAAGAATAAACCCAACAAGACAATTATGAGCTTTCAAGGGGATGGCATGTGAAATGGGAAGAGTTTTGGAACTGGTATGCTTGGAATGCAGTTTATTTATTTTTTATTAGGGGTGTGTTTGCTGATAGGCAGTTCAGCCCAAGTCTCATTTTTTAATGTGCCACATGCCATAGGTCTGTCTCATCCCACTTTCATGCAGATTTTTTTTATAAAATAGAAATCCTGGAAAATCCTAACAAAAATGCTTTAAATATACTTAGGAGGTGGTCTGAAAGCTGCCTCTCATCTTTCTTTTTTCAAGTACAGTGGTCCCTCGACTTACGAAATACTCGACATCCGAATTTTTCGACTTACGAACGAAAAAAGTGGCCGCACGGCAACAAATTTTTCGACATCCGAATGGAAATCCATTGGCATTTTAGATGCGGTTTATTCGACTTACGAATTTTAGATGCGGTTTCCTTGACTTACGAATTTTTCTTTTTAAAACTGCTTCAATGCATTCCTATGAGGAAATTGCTTTTTCGACTTACGAACTTTTCGACCTACGAATGTGCTTTCGGAATGGATTAAATTCGTAAGTCGAGGGACCACTGTAAAAGTAAAGGTAAAGGGACCCCTGACCATTAGGTCCAGTTGTGTCCGACTCTGGGGTTGCGACGCTCATCTCGCGTTACTGGCTGACAGAGCCGGCGTACAGCTTCCGGGTCATGTGGCCAGTATGACAAAGCCGCTGCTGGCGTAAGGAATTTTGATCCATCTACACATTTTTGCAAAGCAACACCCTCCAATATAACCCAGTTTTATGCTCGCTGATATATTCTGTTTCATGCACACTGCACCCCAGTTCTATGCATTTTTGTATACATTAGTTGGCTGGAAATATGCAATGCAAAATTGGAGGAAGTGAGCATTAGGGAAGGATGGCTGTGTTTCCATTTGTGAATTGTTTTCGAAAGCATGAATCAAAATATGATCTGAATCAAATTTCTCCTCCATCCTTACTTCCAAGAAACAGTACTACCTGCACAGAGCAGCGGCTAGCATATGGGGCTCCAGCTGCCATGTACATTGAAATTAGTGCTGCAATTTCTCCTTGGAGCGATTGTGACATGCCATCATTCTCAATCAGATTGCACAGAGGAAAACATGTCAATCTGTAGAGAGCCACTGGGCAGCCATTACATACCCATCCAATACAATCTTCCTGAATGTAACAGTATGCAGGGGTAGTCCACACACAAGGCTGGGTGAGGCAGCTGTCTCAGGCGGCAAGATCCACAGGGGCAGCAGATCCCGATGCAGATCACTATTCTTCCCTTGTTCCTGATATAGGTATTCACTCACCCCCCATTTTTCCTTGAGAGATACTATTTTGTGGTTCGCCTCAGGTGCCAAAATATCTTGTGTTGACTCTGACTGTGCGTCATCAGTTCCCATCACTCCTAGGGAAATGGTGGCATCCTTTGCACTACATAAAATCATAGAATTGTCAAGTTGGAAGGGACCCCAAGGATCATCTAACTCTAACACAATCCCCTGCGATGCAGGAATCTCAGCTAAATCATCCATGGTGGGTGGCCTTCTGACCTCCAACAAAGGAGAGTCCACAACCTCCCGAGGGAGACCTTTCCACTGTCGAACAGCCCTACATGCTAGCCACTCCTCTAAGCAACTGATATCACCCTCCAATCACCTTGTAATGGAATCTGGGAGGAGTGCAGATTCCAAAGTGGACCCACTTCTAATCTGTTGGAATGGGCAATATGGATCAGGTGAATCCGATTTGGAAATGGAGTCTGCCAAGTTCCTTCCCCACCTGTGTGCCTGTGTATAACAGTCATACAAATAGCAAAGAAAAGCACAGAAATGATTGCCCTCTGCACTGGGCTGGGATTTTCATTCCATTTTCATCTGTCATTTACAAATTGCTGCCTTGATTCTACCGAGTCAGCACTTCCTTGTCCGTTAACAGAAATGTGAATAAGATGGAAGGAAATGCATTCTGTGATGTCAAGGTGCATTAGTCAGCGCCCACTGATTGACTGGAGTTTTAAATGCAATCCAGAGAAAAGAATGACCAGCGTTTAGGTTCAGGGACTGAGACAATCAAAGGCCACTTCTTTGGGGATGTCTCTCTTGGTTCTTTATTGCGCTGCCTCAATGCAGCAAAACAGCCAGGGCTAACTAACAGAACATTTTTTCCCCTGGCATTCACAACTCCAGTGTGCTGTGCAGAAGTACTGGCAATTTACCCCAAAGTAGGTACAAAGGAAGAAGAAGAAGAAGAAGAAAAGAGAAATATTTTGGTTGCTTGAATGCTTTCTGGGCACATTGATCACAGATTTCACACTCCTTGCACTCCATCAATATGGCAAAGTCACCTACTGGAGGTAAGTTAGCACAAAATACAAGTATATAATGGGATAGCATGCCCTGAGTTTAGATATTTTTCAGAGTCTGGGGAACCTAAATGTGTTTTCCCCTCAAGTAGAGTTTTCTGCTTGTTTGACCTCTTAAAAACTGCAGAAGGTCATTTTTTTTCCAGTCGCAAGTATTGAATAGAAGAGTATGGACCACGTTCATAAAAGAGTGTGCAACTGGCTGCCTACAACAGGATTCTTTTCTATCTTTTTTCAAAGGGCCAGTCTTTTTGTGTATTTATTTATTGCTAAAAATCAAAACCTGTTTTTAAATGACTTGGATCCTGATCACCTCAGGGAATCTCTTCTTGTGAGCCCTTCCTTCTGAGAAGGCCCTGCTCCAGATTCTGCCAAGGTCTTCTATTTAGCAGTCCTTATGCAATGAATCTTGCTTCTGAGCAGTGTCTGCTCCAGCTTTTGGAGGCAAGAAACCTTTCAACCCCTTTCCATAAACACATTGCCCATTCCCCCACCCCATAAAAATTATCCTGAATAGTGGTTTGCATGACCCACTAAGGAAGATACTGGTAATTCAGGCAGAGACCATTTTGTGTGGGGGTTCTGTTACTGACCCCCTGCATGCATTGGCAGAGTGTGTATAAGCCCGCTCCCACCTCCCCCCAGTTTCTGTCAGTTTGCATTTCTTAGTGCAGAAAGTATTGATCTGGTGTGTGGAGATCTTTCCTATCCTGATTAATTCAAAAGGGTTCTGGAAGCTACTGGAAGCTTCTCAGTATGAAAGAAGCTTCATGATTGTTTGGGTTATACCTTCAGAGAAGTTGAGTACAGCTGGCTTGAACTGGTTCTCTTATCTCTTCCAATAAAGGTCATGCTGACTATAAATATAGGCCAGAAGGAGCCTGGGTTTTACTTTCTATCTATCTCTCTTCCTTCTGGTGTCGTGTTCTGTACATGGTATGCTTAGTGTTACGGTTTAGTCTTGCTATAAGTTTATAAGTTTTTTGTAAGTGCTGCAACTGGATTTTTTATGGACTGTGCCAATCCTGAATGTACTGGATTTGTGACCATTATGCTTATTTGCCTTCAGTAGTAAGTACAGTGGTGCCCCGCTAGACGAATGCCTCGCTAGACGAAAAACTCGCTAGACGAAGGCATTTGTCTAGCGGGAGGCTGCCCCGCTAGATGAAAAAGTCTATGGGGCTGCCTTGCAAGAAGAAAATTTTTCGTCTTTTTTTTTTGTCTAGCGAAAGCGCGGCTGTCATTGCCGCTTCGCTAGACGAAAAACCCGCTAGACGAAAATTTTCGTCTAGCAGGGCACCACTGTACAGTGGTATCTCGGGTTACATACACTTCAGGTTACACACGCTTCAGGTTACATACTCCACTAATCCAGAAATAACGCTTTAGGTTAAGAACTTTGCTTCAGGATAAGAACAGAAATCGTGCTCTGGCGGTGCAGCAGCAGCGGGAAGTCCCATTAGCTAAAGTGGTGCTTCAGGTTAAGAACAGTTTCAGGTTAAGAACGGACCTCCGGAACGAATTAAGTACGCAACCAGAGGTACCACTGTAAAGCTCTGTTGGATGAAGTACAATTGTCTGCTCTATTTTGGGGGGAACTCTGCTACGTGTTTAAGTTTTTTCCCTTCCTCCGGCACTGGTGTGACAGTTTCACCCTCTTCCAGAAGGACCCACACGTCGGTGGTCATGCATCAATTGGATGCATACAAAATGGTTGAAGCCTGTAATAAATTAAATTCAAATCTGTAACAACTAATTGCATATCTATTTAAAATCCAGTTGAAACTATTCAATTTAATTAATTCAACAAACCAAACTTGGTCTAATGTTACCAGCTTTTAAAAGTCTGATAGTCATCATGTACAATAAGGGACAGAATGATTGGGGCAAATGAATATCCTCTCTACCCACAAGTGAGCACCATCAAGGACTTCTGAGTTTCTCCAGCACAGTGGGGTTCCTTCAACAATGTCTATGAGGAAGGTCCTGACCACAGAACCAGGTTTTTGAAGGGTGGTGGTGGTGGAGGAGGAGATACTACTAAAATCTCTGCTCAGCATGAAGAAGCTGCCAATATAGCTGCTGTCCGACCTGCTTCCATGGATGGTAATTAAAAACTTTGTGAAATGATGCCTCCAACAAGGTTCATAGCTGGAAATGTCAGGGCTTTATGTGCTGAAGCACATTGCAGTTGTATTGCTGTGATTCCAACACCAGGTTATCTGTGCAAATTTTGAAAAATCCTATATGAATATTATGCAAACAGGGCTCAGTTTTCATGACTGGCCAATGCAAGCACAAAAACAAGTGAGTAGCTTGAGCTCACTATTGTTCTAGTATATACAAATGGTCTAAATTTGGAGTTATATTTCAGCACTCTAGATTGTCAATGTCCCACAGTTACAGAATATGCTATTGGTATGTGTGTGAGTTTCATTAGTGGAACCTTTTACAACCCTCCCCCCCCCCGCATTTTACCTGTAAAAGTAGTCCCATTGCTGCTGCTGTCTATGCACCATTTTCTACATTTATTTCAGCAAAAGCTAACCGGATTTGTCCAAAATCATGAAACCCAAGTGCTTTATAATTCTATGTCAAGATCAACCCTCTTCTTTTCAACTCACTACATTAAAAATATTGTGGAATATATTCATGCATGAGTGAAACTTCTCCATGCTATTAACTAAAAAAAACCTTCCCTTTCTATTGTTTGCCTGGTGGGGAAAAATACAGATATGGAGTTTGTTCCTGAATGGAACAAATTCCAAATGTTGGTGCCATCCCTGCTTAGGAGTGAAAATAGTGGTTCACTAATACAGGAGTAGAAATCTAGTCTTGTTCTACTGTAAATGACAGTCCTTCTGGCAATATCCATTATTAGGAATTATTGACTCAAGTATATTTTCTTGCTTGCTGCCTGCAGTATATCTTTCTAACTGGATTTGTATTGGATTTATCTAGCCTCTATAAGAAAGAAAACAAAAAATGGGGTGGGGGGAGCCAGTCTGTGATCATGTATGACAATAGGAATGAGAGAATTTCCTCCAATAGGAATGAGAGCCAGTGTGGTGTAGTGGTTAAGAGCAGTAGACTCGTAATCTGGGGAAATGGGTTCATATCTCCACTCCTCCACTTGCAGCTGCTGGGTGACCTTGGGCTAGTCACACTTCTTTGAAGTCTCTCAGCCCCACTCACCTCAGAGTGTTTGTTGTGGGGGAGGAAGGGAAAGGAGAATGTTAGCCGCTTTGAGACTCCTTCGGGTAGTGATAAAGCGGGATATCAAATCCAAACTCTTCTTCTTCTTCTCCTATCTGTTCCTTGGCCTTCCCTGATCTCCTCTCTGTGCTGCCTGCATCCCAATCTGATTGAACTCTAGCTCAACTAGGATAATTTTTAGGCCTGTAATGAAGTGGAATAGCTGCAGTTAATGTGGCAGGAGAATGGGGATAGCTAACCCCCCACCAAGAACTAAATTCACACAGCCACTCCTCAGCTGATCCATGTAGTTCAGCTGAGAAGAGGGGGGTTATTTCCCATTCCCCAGTATGGGAGCCAGTATGGTGTATGTGATTAAGAGTGGTAGTCTCATAATCTGGTGAACCGGGTTCATGTCTCTGTTCCTCCACATGCGTCTGCTGGGTGACCTTGGGCTAGTTAAACTTCTTTGAAGTCTCTCAGCTGTTTACCTTCCCACCAGAGCGGTACCTATTTATCTACTTGCACTTTGTCATGCTTTCAAAATGCTAGGTGGGCAGGAGCTGGGACCAAGCAACGGGAGCTCACCCCATCGCAGGGATTCGAACCACTGACCTTCTGAGTGGCAAGCCCTAGGCTCTGTGGTTTAGACCACAGCACCACCTGTGTTCCTTAGGGTAGTGCTAAAGCGGGATATCAAATCCAAACTCTTCAAACTCTTCTTCCCCAATCATGAAATCTGAGGACTGTGAAGGGGGTGATTCAGATCTCCCTCAGGTTTACATCTCTCTGCCTACCCTAGCACTGTGTCTACTTTATTTTATTTTTTAAAAACATTTTAATTAAAGATTTTCTTGATTTACAAAGGTAGTGTAATGTCTCTCTTTTTTCCATGTAACATTTTTACAAATCAATTTCATTTGTTGAGACATTAGGAAGAAAAGGGGGAAAAGAGGTGAGCAGGATGGGGAGATGGGTGGGGTGGGGAGACGATGTTTCTATTTTACTTAGTATATGTAGGGTTTGGTGTCAGCGTTGTTTGTGCAGGTTCTCTGTTATTCACTTGTGCTCCTTTGGTGGTGAGAGAGGTTGGGGTTGGTGTAGGGTACGATTGTTCATTTGTGGTTGGCTGTGATGGTCTTTGGTTTCCTGTGTCAGTGGGGTGGGTGAGTGCTTTTGGTCAGGTTAGCCCTATTGATTTGTATGCTGTTGGTAGATTTTTGTCGTTGTCTTGTTGGGCCATGTGTGTGATGAAGGGGAGCCATACCGGGGTGAATGTGTCTTCTTCTATTTGTCCCCATGTCAGTTTCAGCTTACTGGTTAGTTTTCCTAGTAGGGCTGTTTCCCATACTACTTGGTACCATTGGTCCATGCTTACTCCTGACAGGCTTTTTTTTCCATTTCCAAAATTGTGTGGGGACTCGTGAGGACTAGAAAACATTAATTGGGTGGAGTGGTTCACGAGCTAGTAAGCCCTGCTGCTGTCGCTGCTGCTGTGAGTGGGAAGACCGCTCCCTCCTCTGGCCAACTCCATCGGGCCTAGGAGGCGGGCCTACACTCACCAACACAGCTTAAGAGGCTCCAGAGAAGCCTCCGGAACATTGCTGCTGTTGCTGCTGCTGTGAGTGGGAAGACCGCTCCTTCCTCTGGCCAACTCCATCGGGCCTAGGAGGCGGGCCTACACTCACCAACACAGCTTAAGAGGCTCCAGAGAAGCCTCCGGAACATTGCTGCTGTTGCTGCTGCTGTGAGTGGGAAGACCGCTCCCTCCTCTGGCCAACTCCATCGGGCCTAGGAGGCGGGCCTACACTCACCAACACAGCTTAAGAGGCTCCAGAGAAGCCTCCGGAACATTGCTGCTGTCGCTGCTGCTGTGAGTGGGAAGACTGCTCCCTCCTCTGGCCAACTCCATCGGGCCTAGGAGGCGGGCCTACACTCACCAACACAGTTTAAGAGGCTCCAGAGAAGCCTCCGGAACATTGCTGCTGTTGCTGCTGCTGTGAGTGGGAAGACCGCTCCCTCCTCTGGCCAACTCCATCGGGCCTAGGAGGCGGGCCTACACTCACCAACACAGCTTAAGAGGCTCCAGAGAAGCCTCCGGAACATTGCTGCTGTTGCTGCTGCTGTGAGTGGGAAGACCGCTCCCTCCTCTGGCCAACTCCATCGGGCCTAGGAGGCGGGCCTACACTCACCAACACAGCTTAAGAGGCTCCAGAGAAGCCTCCGGAACATTGCTGCTGTCGCTGCTGCTGTGAGTGGGAAGACCGCTCCCTCCTCTGGCCAACTTCATCGGGCCTAGGAGGCGGGCCTACACTCACCAACACAGCTTAAGAGGCGCCGAGAAGGGTAGCCTCGGCTCTTGCTCTGTAAATTTACATTGTAATGTAGCCAAAGCAAATTCCGAGTATATTGAAAAATGTACTTGGCCAATAAATTATTATTCTATTCTATTCTATCAGAAGATGGCTTCTATTTGAAATTAGTGAAAAAGATCATACAGTCGTACCTTGGATCTCAAAAGCCCTGGAACTCGGACATTTTAGCTCCCGAATACTGCAAGCCTGGAATTGATTGTTCTGGTTTGCGATTTTGGAACCCAAACATCTGACGGGGCTTCTGTGGCTTCTGATTGGCTGCAGGAGCTTCCTGCAGCCAATCAGAAGCTGCGATTTGGTTTTTGAACATTTTGGAAGTCGAATGAACTTCCGGAACAGATTCCATCCGACTTCCAGGGTACGACTGTACACGCATATACAGCTGCAAATAAATTGTTTTGAATGTGTTGTAAAGTGCAATATACAATTGTGACACAAGATAGTGGCAGTGAGCGATAGCAAATTCAATGCATTTTTCAAAATGACTTTTAAAAAAGCATTTTCACAACGTTTTTAACTTGTGTGCAGATTCTAACACAGACACACACAGATCACAGATACACAGAGAGAGAGAGAGAGAGAGAGTTTTATTTACGGTGGTACCTTGGTTTACGAACTTAATCTGTTCCTGAATTCCATTCTTAAACCAAATTCATTCTTAAACCGAGGCATGTTTTCTCTAATGAGGCCTCCCACCACTGGTGCCCTTGCACCTTTCAGCTTCTGTTCGTAGACAAGGTAAAGTTTGCAAACCGGGACACTACTTCCTGTTTTGCGGAGTTCGTGAACCGAATAGTTCATAAACAGGACTGTTCAAAAACTGAGGTACCACTGTACTTCATTGAAGTCTTTTTGCTTCTAGCCCATTTCCCATAATGCTGCACCATCTTCTACGGTGATAATTTCATCAATTTATAACAAGATGGGCTGTCCCTTAACTACAGTGGAGCAAACATAAGCCAACTGATAAAGCGGCACAATTTTGCTTGCCAGCCCATGGTAAGGACCTATAAATGGCATTTCTCTCATGTACATGCTCAGTCTCTAATGCCCTATCTTTTCTTGTTAATCTCTTCTAATGCTGATTACATAATTAATGGCACTCCTTTTATACTGGCCTCATTACTGCTATGCACCTCTGAGGGCAGTTACTATTAAAATTTACTGTACCTTGCACTTTCTGGGAAAACCGTTGTCATTATGTCTGAGAGAGGCTCTTCTTTTTTGAGCCAGATTTGTCCAACTCGCCCTTGTTGAATCCTTGCCTTCGACTTGCTTTACTCACATGAATTATGCTGGGGGAAATTTATGCCTACGCCCTTCTGAAGAAATCTCTGCCCAACTGTTACGGAACAGGGGATTTTCATTGCCTGAGCTCCTGTGGTGAGACGAATCATCTGCGTGGGCCGAGTATTGCTCAGGGAGAACATATCTTGGTACCAATGAGGCTTTTACATTCACCTTTTCTGTGGCACAGGCACCGACACTAATGTGCCACTCTTCATTCCTCATTTTATCCTACTGAGGTAGGTTAGGCTGAGAGACAGTGACTGGCCCAAGGTCACCCAGTGAGCATCAGGGCTGACTGGGGATTTGAACCCTGGTCTCCCAGGTCCTAGACTGACATTCTAGCTGCTATGCCACACCGGCTATGTGTGAACATATGCAGGGGGGAGCAGGCAGGTGGGAAAGTTCCCTGCCTGATGGATCCATCTCCCCTGTAGCAATCAGTAGGGCTCTTTAGTTGTTGGTAGCAGTGACTCATTTAAATGTGTCAGCAGAGATCCCAGGAATGTGGGCAAAGGCAACTGCTTGTAAGTTGGTACTGGCTGGCCTATTGCTATGGGGAGTTACATATAACAGAAGACGGTACATATTCAACGCCCCCCCCCCAAATCATTACAATGGTTGTCCTGAAAAAGAGAGGGGTTTATGGGGCTAACCAGGTTGGGTTTTCCCCCCAAGCTGGAACTCAGTTCCAGCACCTCTCAGGTGGGTGCCATTGCCATTCAAAGAGAACAAGAGAGATGTTCATGGTGAGTTCTGGCACCTATTTTTCAAGAAAAATGGCACTGAGGCTAACTAAGGGCTCATCCAGGTTCCCTTTTGTGCTGCATTTCCAGGCACAGGTCTGGGCTTTAAAGCTCCATGTCTAAGTGTTGTTGTTGTTGTTTGTCCTGGCACTTTCCCCATGAAAACCCACTCTTTACTGCTGAATTGGAGCACATGGCAATTGAGTTTTCTGCAGATTGCCGTTGGCTCGGATTCAGCTGTAAAATGTGGGTTTTCCAGGGGAAAGCACTGGGACAAAAAGGAAAAAAAACAACTGCTTGGACATGGAGCTTTAAAGCCCAGACCTGTGCCTGGAAAGCAAAGCACAAAAGACAGTTTGGATTATAAACCCTAACTCTGCTCCACAGCCTTCTTTCGCTGCTAGCATTGCCCTGGATTTTTTTTAAAAAGGAGAGGAGTGTGTGTATAAAATGCCTTTTCTCACTAAATCAACATGGCCAGCTGCCACACATGTGGGATAATGGGGCTATAGCCAAAGATTCCCCCCCCCCCCGGACCCTAGCAGGCTGAACTGGAGCTTCCATTAGGCAAACTGAGGCACAGCAGCAGCCATGGAACAGTGCCCAGTCTCCCACTTCTTTTGCCTCACCGTCAAGTTCACCTGCCCACCCACCACTGCTCTCCACCCTCTACCCTCCCAGCTCTTACCTATGTGTGCCTTGATCTGGAGACAGGGATCCTTCCTCAAGGTGAGGCATTCTAGGGCGGGGGAAGAGAAGGACAAGGCTTACACTGTCACCACTTCTCCACAGCAGCTGGAAATTCTCTTTTAAAATTAGTCGTCGTGTGCCAGCTGCAAGCCTTTAATGAAATTTTAAAAGCGAATTTGTAGACGCCACAGAAAAGGGGCAGCAGCAAAAGCGTTGACTGTAAGGGAGGCCCTTCTTGGTGCGAGGCACAGAGAGGGTGGAGGCTTGCCCTGCCTTTGCTGTCTTCATGTTAAAATGGTAAAGTTAAATGACCCCTGACAGTTAAGTCCAGTCGCGGACGACTCTGGGGTTGCGGCGCTCATCTCGCTTTACTGGCTGACGGAGCCGGCATTTGTCTGCAGACAGTACTTCTGGGTCATGTGGCCAGCATGACTAAGCTGCTTCTGGTGAACCAGAGCAGCGCACGGAAACGCCGTTTACCTTCCCGCCGGAGCGGTACCTATTTATCTACTTGCACTTTGACGTGCTTTCGAACTGCTAGGTGGGCAGGAGCTGGGACCGAACAACAGGAGCTCACCCTGTTGCGGGGATTTGAACCGCTGACCTTCTGATCCGCAAGACTTAGGCCCAGTGGTTTAGACCACAGCGCCACCTGCGTCCCTGTCTTCATGTTAGCAGCGTCCAAATACTTTAACAGTAAATGCAGGGAGGAGGGAAGGAGGAGTGGCGGTAGGTATGAGAAAGAAGGTGGAGAGGCAGCAACACTGATGCTGCTGCTTTCTAATGGCACGATGTTTTTTACTGGCCCTGCAAGTGGATTGGGATTTTTATGCCATTTATGGAAGAGCAGGCTAAAATGTCTCACTTTCAAGATGTAAATTATTTCACACGAAAAGTTTTTTGAAGAATCTCCCTGTCAAAAGGCAGACTTAATTCCTGCCCCCCTAAATTCCACCCCGTTACTCCTTGATACTTCTCTTGTACCAGTGTAAATAATTCATGGCCTTCCTTGGTGTTTATAGCCGTCAAATATTTATGGATACTTATGTCTCCCCTTAGTCAGAGCTTGGATGAATTATATATATTTATGCCTTTTAATCTCTCCTTATAAGTGAATCCTCCTAAGTACCTAAGGGACACATTTTCAGAAAGTATTTAAACCCATTTCAGAAATGATTTAGGAATAAAAAGGGGAAAGGGTGCTCTCACACATGGTATTAAAAGTGCTGTCGAGCCTCTTCTGTGCAATTTTTGGAGCACTTGCAAATGTTCTTATAGGGCAGAAAGCAGAAAGAAAGTGATTTTTAAGTTGTATGCACACTCAAGACAAAACAGGTTTCACGTTTGAATTACAGATGAGGAGATATAAAATAGCAGAGGCTCTGAGTCATGAAAATCCTAGAAGTGCTTTCTGACATCTCAAGGGAAACTGTGCTAGCTTGTAACTAGCCAACCCACATCTTATTTCTTAAAATTTGAAAAGAATATTTCACAGCTTCCCTCTTGGTGGGGTGGGCAAATGTGAGCTTCTGGTGCAGAGGCAGTAAATACATGTACCCAGTTAAACATCAGTTATGAAGACATCACTTATTTTTTTGGAGTGATAAGAACATAAGCAGAGGCTGCTGGATAAGGCCAATAGCCCATCTAGTCCAGCATCCTATTCTCACAATTCCTGTACCACCACCACCAGCAAATGTGCTGAAAACAGCACTTCTCCTTTTTCTATTTGATGCCATTTTGCTCTGGGGGTTCTCAGAAGACATCAGACAAGAGGGAAACATTCCTTCCTGTTTCCAGAGTTTCTTGATTTGCTCAGCAGTGACAGAAAGGAGAGAACCACTGCAATGAAGCAAGTTCAAGTACTATGATGGGAAGGAAAGTTAACCCTTCCATATTTGAGAACTATAGTGCTATAGCAGAGAGGGGGTGAGTTCCCTTCCCATCACCCCTTTTCTGCTTATCAATCTGGGGAAGAAACTAGCAATTTTAGTGGATTAGAAAATTTATTCCCAAGTACTTAAGGGTGCACATATATCCCCCCTTTTTGAGCCTGCTTGATATTGTTATGTCTTTGGCCTGCTGCATTAATTGTTGCCTAGAACAATCATGTAGGATTTTTATAATCATTGCCTGTCAAGTACTTCATTTTAGTTCATTATTATTTTCATTTTCATCATATATTTTTTTAAAAAGCAACCGAATGAGGCATCACTAGATAAATGTATGTAGGTGTTATAATTGCAATTTCATTTCGTTTTCTATTCAGTCCATTTTAAGTTGATTTCAATCTATTTTGGTTAAACTGTAAGAAATGCCCTACAGACTTTTTGTCATTTAGATAAATTCAATAAACAAATACCATGTGGCTCACAGAGATATTGCAATGATGCAATGAACAGGTTAAAGGTAAAGGTAAAGGAACCCCTGACCATTAGGTCCAGTTGCGGACGACTCTGGGGTTGCAGCGCTCATCTCGCTTTACTGGCCAAGGGAGCCAGCATACAGCTTCCGGGTCATGTGGCCAGCATGACTAAGCCACTTCTGGAAAACCAGAGCAGAACACGGAAACGCCGTTAGCAGGTTAGCCTTCCCCTTATTGTACAAAACCCAGTACCTAGTCTTGGTGCAGAATTCTCAATTTCCACAGCAGAGATTCTCCTAGATTTTATGTTTAATAGTTGACTTTGCCATTTCCAGCCCAAAATTCTTTCCTATGGCTTAGTGGAAGACAGCCTTCTGTAATTGGCTTCTGTAGTATTTGTGTGTGTAACAAAGTATCCCATTATGCAGTTTCATTAAACCTCAGCAGTGTAGCTACTTCAGGTTTTAAAATATTGCATTTCATCCTTCACAATCCCATTTAACATGCTACCTACTTTACAGTGTTGCACAAAAGGCCCACTTAACTCAACATTAATTCAGATTTTTTAAGGGCCACCCTGCACTGTCAATTGCGAAGGACTCAATTTCCCATCTTTTCTCTATACAACAAGTGCTAGATTGCCTTGGTGAGCTGTTCCACCAGTTTTGATGAAACCGGTGAGCTCAGTATGTATGGCATTATCCCCGAACAAAGGCAAAGGAAGCAATTGGCCGTCCTTCTGAGGAAGCAGTTGGCTGTCCTTCTGACAAGTTGCTTTGGCGGGACCACAGAGGAGCCCCACTGATAGACACCAGCTCGCTTCTCATCAGGTGCCAAATTTGCTGCTTCACAGAGTTCTCCATTGAGAACAGAGTGCAGCAGTGGCAAGGGTTAAACTGAGGCACTAATGAGGCAGCTTCCTGAATTTGCAGGAAAGGCCCTGTTTGCTTTGGAGAAATACTAATGGAAATATTACCATTGTTAGGCTTCCTTACGCTACAGCGTGCTGTTCCTCCTTGCTCAAATCACTTCTCGTTAACTCAGTAGCTCTTTCAACTACCGTATAAGGTAGTAGACGGTCATTAATTCCACTGCTGTCATTGTTATCCAGTGACAGTGAAGGCAGTGAAAGTCCTGTGTGAGTGTCTGGAGGCGTTTGGAGGATGGATGGCGGCTAACAGATTGAGGTTGAATCCTGACAAGACAGAAGTACTGTTTTCGGGGGACAGGGGGCGGGCAGGTGTGGAGGACTCCCTGGTCCTGAATGGGGTAACTGTGTCCCTGAAGGACGAAGTGTGGAGCCTGGGAGTCATTTTGGACTCACAGCTGTCCATGGAGGCGCAGGTTAATTCTGTGTCGAGGGCAGCTGTCTACTAGCTCCATCTGGTACGCAGGCTGAGTCCCTACCTGCCCGTGGACTGTCTTTCCAGAGCGGTGCATGCTCTGGTTATCTCCCACTTGGACTACTGCAATGTGCTCTACGTGGGTTTACCTTTGAAGGTGACCCAGAAACTTCAATCAATCCAGAATGTGGCAGCTAGACTGGTGACTGGGAGTGGCTGCCGAGACCATATAACACCCATCCTGAAAGACCTACATTGGCTCCCAGTATGTTTCCGAGCACAATTCAAAGTGTTGTTGCTGACCTTTAAAGCCCTAAACGGCCTCGGCCCAGTATACCTAAAGAAGAATCTCCACCCCCATCATTCTGCCCAGATTAATGCAGAAATGGAACAGAACAAGCATGCAATACAAATACAAAAATAGACTGATCTGTCCATGGCTACTGGCAAATTTTGAACTTATTGAAATGTATGGACTATCTTCAGGGGCAGCTCCATGTAGACCATGTTAAAGTATTCTAGTCTGGACATAACAAAAGCATGGAAAGATATTACTACACAAAGAGCATAGAAGCTGAGAGATAGTGACTTTCCTAATACTAGATGGTGAACTCGGTGACTTGAGTTTTAAATTGTTCGTTATGCTCTAATTATCAAGTTCATCCTTCTCAGACATAATTTATTTTTCAGTTTCTTAAATATCTGTCAGTCTCTGTCCTCTGACTTTTATATGCAATATGATCATTCCATGCTTAGTTTGAGTATGTTCCATATATTTTCATTTGGTGCTTGTTATAAATTTTATGATTTTGATGTTTTGATTTGCTTGTATTGTATTCATAACCATACAATAAAATTTGCATTCTATCGAATTGAATAAAATACCTGTTTAATTTCAGTGTCGAAAGGGTTTTGTTCTTCCTTTTTATTATTTTTATTTTTATTTATTCATCTAAGAAAGTGGCTTGAGGCAGGGAAGCCAATATACTGTCAGGCATCTTGGAAACCGATTATGAGAAATACAGTAGTCATTTATGTCCATGCAAGTGGCCTTTCCCAGATTTGATCTTTTTACCTTTTCTTGTGAAGGTAGATAACACTATTGTGTGTTGACTGTCAACTCTCTGTCGTGCCCTAGTTGATAACTATTGTTAAAATGTGGTGATCTGTCAAGCCATTTATTTCATTAAAGACCTGCAAAACAGATGGGAAGACAGTGACGGAAGTCAGATAGGATGTGCTCAGGAATACAGTGAGATCTTTTTTATTATCCTTCTGTACAAATAAAACACCCTTTTATTTCAGCATTTCACAGATGGAACAGCTCTTTAGGCAAAGCACATTTTGGGATACCTCAGGCTTCTAGGAAGAAAGCGCTATAAATCGCAAAAGGGAGATACAAAGCTGGAAGTAGATGAAAAAGAGCAAGGGGGAGGGAAGAGAAGTGAGGAATAACAATAGGTACATTGCGAAATAGCCTAAGGAGGAACTTGGCTTGCAGGAGAAAACGGTTGCTGACAAATCTTAGTCAATATCACGTTCATGGGCTTCGTGACGTCCTTGGGCCAACTCACACACATGGGCATCAATTGTTTACTTGATTGATTAGAACTTGGTGGTAACTTAAAGCTCAGTGCTGCTGTGCCAAAACTTGATGATTTTCTTCCCCTATGAAAAGGGCTTCCATTTTTCTAGCTCATTTACAGGGCACTTTAGAATGTCTTTATAATTTTGGTTGTTATGAGCTCAGCTTTCCTTATTGTTCTGAGATGGCCAAAGGTGATGTGTGCCTTTTTCTTTCTTCTGAACATTTCTCCAGTGTGCTGCAGCCTCCCCAGCTGCTCACCCATTCTGATCTGAAAAAGACCCACTGAAGAATTTAATTCATAATGTATTTCCTTGGGCTTTAATTGAATGGCAGGGAAGTCAAGAGGATTTTTGTGGAGTGCTACGATCAGTGCACTAACAGATTTGGTTTTTACCATTCTTTTTTAAAAAAAATCCACATTCATGTCTTTAAAAGTAAAATAAAAATAAAAATACTGCATGTAAACCTTCAATGATGGTATGCTGTCAAGAGCACAAAAGACAGATTTCCCAGCTTGCATTTACAGGAAAGGCCAGCCAAGGATATCATGCAGTTTTCAGAAAGTTCAGGCACCCAGAAAATAAGATGATGATAATAATAATAATAATAATAATAATAATAATAATAATAATAATAATGTGACAGAATGCAGACTATCAAAAGCCTGATGGCAGAGAATTATTCAGGCAGCATTATTTTGTTTCAGATATTTTATAAACTTTGTCCCCCTCCCCATCTTGAACACCATAAACTATCTTTCTGTTTCAGTGGCCTTTGACTTTTGCAGAATAATACATCTCAATCTATTCTTATCTGTAAATGTAGGATAAACTAGGCAATGTGTTGAAGCAAATGCATATTAAGGAACATAACGACAGCAATGATGTTTGTTCGAACATACAGGCTTTGATTTACAGTGTGGTAGTTTGCACTAATAGCCTCACTTACCTGGGAGTAAGCCCTATTCAGTTCAATAGGACTTATTTCCGAGTAGACATGGTTAGAATGGTGCTGTTACGTAGATTTTTGCTGGTGTACATGTGCTCCAATCTGACCTTCTGCTCTTTGGCATTTCAGTTACTAAACCTCTGAGTTTAAAAGCACCGCAGAAACCACTGAGTTTTGCACAGCTTCTAGGCAAGTTCCAGCTCGTTTGAAACTTTGCTTAGGGCCTCCCTGCTAGAGTGTTCAAAAAATGTCAGAACTGCACATGGAGAGCAAAAGAAGCAGGCAGGTCCCAAATATGTTGCACCTTTTCGAACTATGAAGGCACTCAGTTGAGGGAAACACGGCTTCCTTTGATCTGTGGCCGAGTGCCTCCCTCTCCTCAGGTGACGAGCACTGATCTGTGAGAAAGCCCTCTTCAGTCCACCTGCCTCCTGACATATTGCTGCGCTTGCTGCTTTGATGCTCCCCTGCATATTGTTTTGATATCTCTCGCTTTTCAACATCAGCCAGGAAGGATTGCACTGAACCTCGCAGTGAACAGGACTTTAAGGCTGTTTTCTGGTTGTTTGCCTGTTTCCTTTTGTGAGGAGCAGATGAGGTTTGGATTCAAAGGGCTTTTGTTGTTGTTGTTGTTGTTTGGTACGTATTATTTTGGCATCATCTGTCCTAAATTAACAAGTTAGTCATAAATCCGAGGGATCTCCCACACAAAAACATTCTCTGCTTGTTTGAATCCTGTGTCCAAACTGTTCACTCCCAGGTTTCACCTCCAGCTTTCCTTAGGCAGCTAATTAGTGGATGCACATAAGCCTGAGTCCTGAAGGACATTGTGCATTTCATTAGTTGTGGTGTGCTGCATATGGGCGAAAGCTGCCGGGGGATGAGATGCACAAAAGCAGAAGATGTGTGCTTGGCCAAAGGATGGAAACAAAGTACCGGTAGCTAATGAATGCCAGGCATCCATCGGATGCTCTCCTGCAGTCAAGAGGCTTTGACCCAACCCAAGGATGCTTTCACTAGACTCCCTGTTGGGATGCTTTCTTACACCTCACCTCCCAAAAGAAGCACGCAAACAACCTCCACGTTCTGATGTCTCAAAGGGAGTTTTAGCGTAAGTTGAATTTTAAAATAATGCTTAGTTACGCTTTGGGGGCTTTTTTAAAAAGCCAGCTGTCCTCTGGCTTTGAGCCTAATGATTCTACCACAAAATGAAAACAAAAACAAAAACAAATATATTCTGTGCTTCAGCGATTTAGCTAATAAAATGTGTGGCACTGTTACTGAAATCAAATAATGAAATCAAATATCAAGGTTTTCTTAAACATATAGTGAAAATTCAGTATTTTAAAATAGGTTGCGAATGTGCTCAGATCTTTTTATGCAAGACATTTTATTTAGTATATTCTCACTGCGAGAAGTGAGGCTACAGGGAACCAGGCAGAGGGCCTTCTCGGTAGTGGTGCCCGCCCTGTGGAATGCCCTCCCATCAGATGTCAAAGAGAGAAATAAATACATGGCTTTCACAAGGAATCTGGCTGGTCTGTAAGAAAGAGGTTGTTGGACTAACTTGCCTTTGATCTAATCCAGCAGCACTCTAAGGTTCATATGTAGGACTGTCATATGTCTGGAATATCCTGGACACCACCGGTACCTGGCACCCGAAAATGGCGTCCAGGTAGAATGTTCAATTCCCCTTGAAAAATGTCTCGGGAAACCCAAGTGTATGGCAACCACTGTTGAAAGTGGGTTTCTTCTTCTTCTTCTTCTTCTTCTTCTTCTTCTTCTTCTTCTTCTTCTTCTTCTTCTTCTTCTTCTTCCTCCCGAGCCATATTGAAAGCCAAGCAGCAAGGAAGGTGTGTGAAAGGGAGCTTTGGTCTGGTTGGAAACTTTGTGAATTCTCTCCGCCCCTTCAGTTCCCAGCCAAGCAGATCGCCTGGTCATGCAGGATCTGGCCAAGGGGGCACCCTGTGCATACCAGCCTGTGTGTTTGTGTGCGTGCACGTGAGTGTGCAATGGTAGGAGAGGGAGAGAGCGAAGGAGTAGGAGGGAGAGGGACCAAGAGACAGACAGCCACCTCTCGGCACCCCACTCTCACCACCGCCAGATCAAAGCCCCCAGGACGAAATCAGTAGCAACCCCCTCTCTCTGTCTCTCTCTCGGGCTCCCTCCTCTTCCTCTGGTGCACCTCCTCTGCACCCCCCTCTTATTTTCCATCCAACGATTGTTCCCACCCCCTTCTCCCCCCTTTGGGGGGGACTTCCTCCAGAAAACAAGGATATATTTGGCTCAGGGAAACCCTCCTTTACCCCAACTGGGACTTATTGATTTAATTCTCCCCACTTCCTCCTTTACTCGCATCTCTGCTGCGCTTCCTGACACCCCCTCCCCCGAGTTTTGCTGTGATTTCTGATTGCTTCCCCCTTTCTTGCTCTCCCTTTCTCTGCTGCTGCATTCCCTTGCCCCAATCCCAGCCTCTCGCCATTGCATGGCTTTTTCAGTCCTTGTGCCTCCTGTCTAGATGCCACCCCCCAGCATCCTCTCCTCCTCCTCCTCCTCCTCCAGACCTCTTCCTTCCCTTCCCTCTCTCTCCTTCTGCCAGGATCCCTCTTTCATTCTCTCCCTTTCTCTGCTTACCAGACTCCCTCATCCCTCCTAGGGCTTCCGTAGCGCTTCAGGCAGGTCAGTTTGGAGAGATGGGAAGGGAGACGCAGGCAGATCTCACTTTGCTGGAGCATCCAAGAGCTCTTATGGTGTCTTCTCAAAATCAGGCAGGCTTGGGGAAGGTGGCAGCAGATCCATCCCCCAAACAAATCTCAACAACTCTGTCCAGATTTTTACTTTTGGAAATATGGCAACCCTATTCGCTGTTTCTCAGTCTAAGTTACCACACATGGTTGCTTTGAGACTAAAATGATACCACCTTGATCTTCTTGAATTGATCAAATGCTCTAGCATGAACTCAGGAACCCCAATTTGTGCTCTGATCTGCACTTGCCCAAGGGATGTTTCTTTCACTCAAGAGCCATTGGGTCAAGGCTATAATGTGGACATCCTTATTATGTGCACTGTGTTCATTCCTGCACTTCGTTCAGAATTCCGCAGGTGAGTGTTTATGCAAACGTGAAACTAGGAAACCTTGGTAGAGATGATATTTTCTGGAATATAGTTACATGGACAACGTGCTTCTGAATATTTGTCATAGCCAAACAGTACTATTTCTCTGGTATGAATGCACTGTGGATGGAATTGCTTCTTAAGGTTGATGGGGCCCAAGCCATCTGCTGCTTTGAACACCAACACCAACACCTTGAATTTGGCTCTGAAGCTTTCAGAGCTTTTAGAACTGATAGGGCATCATGCCCACCTTGCCAACCTAGCAGCTGCATGCAGCAGTAGCTGCAGTCTCTGGATCATCTTCAAGAACAGCTTCATTTAGAGTGCATTACAGTAGTCTAAGTGGGAGATCATTAGAGCATGGACAGCTGAGCCTAGACTATCACAATCCAGGAAACAGTCATAGTTGGAGCAAGGAGTTGTATCCAGTGCTCTGCTCATAAGGGACTTCTTATTGCTCTTGCTGCCACAGTCCTACAAGACTGCTCAAGAGGGTTCTCCAGTCCTTAACAGCTGATTTTGATGATGCACAGAGGGCTAAAGGGAATAGGAGAAGAAGAAGCTCTGTTGAGAAAATGGAAGTCCTTTGTGCCAGTGGAGCTACAGCACTGAATGTGCCTCAAGGTGTGCAAACATATGCTAACTGTTAACAATGACCTGCCATGGGATTTTTGAAAAGAAAAATCAAAATGTCATTGTTTGACTTTTTGCTTCTTTAATCTAAATGCACTGCTACCCCCTCCTGCCTGCCTGACCTGTGATTTTCAAGTTATCTGTTGCTCATCTCCTGCCAGTAAATATAGGCCACTTGCTGTATTGTTTCAGCGGGAGCTGCTTTGCCAGCCGCACTAAGGAGCAACCATCAAAGTGCTAAAATTAGTTTTGCACTGCAGTGGCAACAAATTAAAAATGGCATACTGTTACACCAAGTGGCGCACACCCATGCCAGCTGATTTATGAGGTCAGGAGTAAAAGGGTTCATCACCTGGCATTATCTCAGCCCATAGTTAATGCCTGTTCTGTCACTGAAGCATGGGAAAAAAAATTATAGGAGGAAAGGTCTTCTCTAAAGACAAGAGCTGTTTACAAAGGACAGCTCTCCCCAAGATACCTTGATAAAATAATTGTCTCTGTAGGCTACAGCTCCCAGCATGGAAAGCCATCCTTTATAGTTGACGTGGAGCTATCACCATCTACTCTTTTCACATTTCTCTCCCCCCCCCCCGATTGTTAGCTACTTTATTAAATAACCAAACATGAAAAAGACATTGTCTATATGTAAATACATGTAGAACACACATTCTTCAAAAATAATTATTATCACATTTTTTTTAAAATAACAGGCACAAGGGATCTCCTTTTTATTTCATTCTACTCCTTCTCTCACAGAACTGAATGAGAGAGTTGATGTCTTTACATTGTGCATTGACCTTTTGCTGTCGCTCTGTTACTCTTTGATAACTAGTTAATTTATTTAGACATCCATGCAGCTTTCCGTAATCTGTTTGCTCCCAAATGGCTAAAAAGAAATGCCAAATCATGCTAAAGATCTCCCTATTCTTATGTCCTCTCGCCATGCAGAATCCCTGGGAGGCATGTTCATCAATGTCCCTCACTGGTTTTCAATCTGAGAACATTCAAAGCAACATTTATGAGCTGGTTCAGACATTGCTTGTGGTCACTTGCTTCATCACAATGAGGAGGGGGAACCTCTGGACCTCCAGTTGTTGGTCTGGACTCCAGTAGTAATTATCCCCGACTGTTTGTCTTGTTGGCTGAGGCTGGTGGGAACAACATCTGGAGGGCCACAGTTTCCCCATTCCTGAATTATAGGAATGGTCAACTCCATATGAAAAATATGTGACAGAGTTTCACAGGTCTCCACTCTGATGACGTTCACAGCTGCACACTAGAGTTAGGAACTTTGGGAATCACAGGGATTTCTGTGGCTATGAATCTCCAAACACACTTTGCATTGGTCCAATGAGGCCCTATTAACTGAAGTCAGTTGCACTGAGCTTGAGACCTGCTCCTGAGTGATGATGGACTTTCATTGTGAGCAGACTGCTACCACCAGGAAAGAAAATGGATAAAAGGCAACGGCTAAACAATTTCTCAGCAAGCTGCTCTACAGCAGGCTTACGGAGGAAGGATGAAGAAAAGTGTCTGTATTCGCTCTGTGGCATCACAAAGATATAGATTTCTAGACCTTGGGCTGATCGTATTTCCACATCATAAACACTGTAATAGCTTAAAAGTTGCACACTTGCTTCCTGAAGGGGAATCAGTAAAAAAATTTAAATAATCCCAACAGCTGTTTAAAAAATGTTATAAATTCATATATTTAAAATATTTCTTAACTTCCCTCCATTAAAAAATATCCAGGGTGGTGCAGAAAGTGCAAATAAAACTAATTCACATAAATTCCATTTAAAATCAATAAATCAACATAAAAATGCAAGGCAAAAGGCATATACCCCCCCAAAAAAACACTAGAGAGTAGAATAAAGCAAAACTGCAAAACCCTAAATTTCAAAGTCAGGGTGCCTTCACAAAAAGGACCTTCTGCTTTGCAGAAGCACAATCTACCTCTACTAAAGAGTAGAGATAGTGCATATGTAAGTTTTGGTTTTTCTCAGTTTCTCATCTTTGCACTCTTCAGTTCTCCACATTTCCACATCAGTTTGTATGTTCATTTGTTTTTAAATCCTCATAAAAATTCTTTAGCAAATTTAGGGTGAATTCCTCATCATATCTACATTTTGGATTAGATATATATTAGAAATAATATACAGATATATCACATATATCTTTCCAAAGCAGTCTCCCCTACTGTAATACATTTTTGTATCATATTTAAGGGAATTAAGTAAAATTGCCTTTAAATACAAACTGAACTGAATGATCCCTACATCCCTACTAAGGAGTATTTGGAGCAGGGCTTCTACAGAAAATACTAACTAACAGGTAAGCTGTTATGGAAAGAATTGTGCCTTCAATTACCTGGGTCCTAAGCCATTTAGGACTTACTTTTAAGAAAAGTACCAGCACCACAAGGGACGTGGGTGGCACTGTGGTCTAAACCACAGAGCTTAGGGCTTGCCAATCAGGAGGTCAGCAGTTCAAATCCCCGAGACGGGGTGAGCTCCCATTGCTCAGTCCCTGCTCCTGCCAACCTAGCAGTTCGAAAGCATGTCAAAGTTCAAGTAGATAAATAGATACCGCTCCAGCGGGAAGGTAAACGGCGTTTCCGTGCGCTGCTGTGGTTCGCCAGAACTGGCTTAGTCATGCTGGCCACATGACCCAGAAAGCTGTACGCTGGCACCCTCGGCCAATAAAGTGAGATGAGCGCCGCAACCCCAGAGTCGTCTCTGACTGGACCTAACGGTCAGGGGTCCCTTTACCTTTACCAGCACCACCTTCCTGAATTCAAAGGAAATAGGCAGCTCCCCAACAACCACTTCCCACCCCATTGGCAGGAACACCAGCAGGGGCTGGGGGTGGCAGGAGGCAGATAATGCTAGCTCTGGACTGTGGAGTTTCAGATAAGTATCCCACCATAAGCCATGAATTCAAGTCCTATTTCAAAACTGAATGATCAAATCCGTGATCATTTGCAAGGATCCCCATTCGGTCCTATCCAGTCACATGAGCTACGTTGAATGATAATCAACTTTATAGATATTTGTTGCACTTGTATGCACCAAACCAATTTAAATATGCATACTTTTGTTCCACAGTAGTAATAACTGCATCTTCTATTTACCTTGATCCTCCAGGTCATCTGTTTTGCTCAAAAACCAACACATGCCCTTTGCTTTTGTGAGAAATCTATGTTTGCATGCCTTCCAAGTGCCCCATTTTAAGCAGGATGGCCACACTTTCTTTGAAGGCGCCCTAGGCTCTGTCTTTGTCCTGGGCACCCTGGTTTTGCATCATCTGGAACAGGGGCTGCAGAAGCAGCGGCATTGGGAAGAAGTGCTTGCCCACCTTTGGGAAGGAGGCAGGAAGCCTCTTGCACCTTGTCAGGGCATTGTGCCTCCTTCCCTAAGCTGTGCAGAAGCTTCCTGGGCTGTGGGAAGGAGGTGTGAAGCCCATGTCTCCATTTTTAGCAGAATCTTGGAGCATATGTGTTTGTTGCCTTCCATGCCTAAACACCTTTGTGAAATAGAAAAAGGTGTGGGCATATGGATGCAATATGCAAAGGACACAGCACATGCTGCCATGCCTAGTCTCAACGGCTTCAGTGGGACTCTTAATGAGAGGAAGCCTTATGACCATGACTATGGAAATAAAGTCCTGAATTTGTTTAATTATGTACTCCCCCCCCCCCGAAAAAAACCAGGACTAGAGCATGGTTGGAGTCCCAGTACATACCAATGAGGCAATTAAGTCCCCAGGCAGATAACAGAAAGTCAAGCCATTAGTAGCTCTCTGTTGGGCAGAACTTTTAATTATTCAGTATAATAAAGCTCCTGTTTGGGGGCTATAATTCTCCCTCCGATGCCCCACGGAGATTTTCCAGGTGAGTAATTCCAAAGGAAGATACCTTGCCTCTTTCTGTGGTGTCTCCTTTCACTTGCAAGTTAATTAACTTGCAGTTTAATCTTCTATAGGAACATATGAAGCTACTACCTTACTCCATCCATGGGGTCACGAAGAGTCGGACACGACTGAACGACTGAACAACAACAACCTTACTCCAAGTCAGACCATCGGCCTACCTAGTATTATTTACTTTTAGTGGCTACAGTTCTCCAAGGCTTTGGACAGAAGCTTACTGCGCTCTTGCTGTCTGAGATCCTTTTCGATGGGGATGCAGAAGACTGATGTGTGCAAAGTGTGTGTATGAGACATTTAATACTTTGCTTTCCGTGTGAAACATCCGTAACAGTTTCCCTCCCCACCCCACCCCCGAGTGTGGTTCTTCGAGGCCACTTCTCCTGTTTACCATTACAGCCCTCTAACCTACTAAGCTACCATCTAAGCCACAATAGAGAGCTTGATTTAAGGGAGTGTGACCAGTTAGCCAGCACTGGATGCTAAGCTGAGAAGGTGCAAGAGGGGGTGCTGCAACAATGATGAACAATGGAAGGTGGGAGGTTGGGTGGGGGGCAGATTTTGCCATAGCACAGGGCACCATTGAAACTTTAAAGCCCAAATTCTGCCACTGCATGGTAGCATATTAGGGCAGGGAGATAACAGAAATGAAGGGTTGCACTGGACTTTATTCCAGATCTTTTTAAAAGTTTTGTCCTGAAACAATAAGCTGGAGGTTGGGGAGCACCGGCTAAGCGTTGCCGATACCGCACCCCCTCCCATCATTTCAACTGAAATAGGCAAATAGACCTGATATGTTCACTTTAGAATAGGGCTGTACCAAATGTCCTCAAACATTTTCAACATGAAGAATGTGGAGAGCAGTGGTTGAATGTTTTCATGAAGGGACTCATCATGTTCACATTTTAAAATGGCCAGTTGCGGTTATTTATTTTCTTCCTGACGCCACTCAACCCCATTTATTTTCTCAGTCTGCATGCTCCCTACAGGAGACTTAGAGGTTTCTCACTTGGCTTTGGCTTTATGATGTCATCACACAACTAAATCTGATTGGCTATTAGTATTAGGGGTGGTTGGGTTCACACATCCTGAAACTCTACGTGAACTAAAGTGCAGCTGTCCTTTGAAATTCACACTTCTCAGCCAAAAAGTATACAAAAATGCATCTATCAAGGGGCAGTGTTCATAAAATGCATATGCCATAGAAACATGCATTAAATGATGCATACAAAAATGGGTATATTAGGCAAAAATTAGGAAAAATGCACACTCAAATACTGACAGACTTGCATGAGGAGTTTAAAAAAGTTGAACACGGATGCAGAAATGTAGCAAATTCAGTGGTGGAGGAAGGGGTGGGGGGGGTGCGGGTCACCCCGGGTGTCATCACTGAGGTGTGGGTGACAAAATGACAAAAATATGAGTATTAAATAATAATAAATAAAGAAATAAAGAAATAGGGCTCACAAAACTTTTTAGTTCAGTCAACAAACGTAACAAAACGCTGCTGGCACTGGGCGCCACACCATGGGGGCCAGCACTTACCGTGGGGCCTGCAGCGTGCCCAAACCACGTACCTCTCCTGGGAGTGACATGGTGGCTTGGGCACCTGCTGGCTCTGCGCTGCCTGAAACGGCAGTGTGGGACTTGCGTCTGCCCACCACCTCTCCCTCAGCCGCCCTACAGCTGAGGGGGAGGCAGTGGAAAGGATCCGCACAGTGTGCCCCACCCCCATGGGTGGTTCACCCCCCCCACCCCGACTGCAGGACGTGCGCGCTGCACTGGGCACCCGAGAGGCTAGCTACGCCGCTGAGCAAATTCAACTTAAGATTGAAAAGAATGAGAAATGGAAAGAAACAGAAAGTGACAGATTAGTCCATCCCTGTAGCATCACCACGATGCCAAGCTAGCCCTTTGGGGTAATGCTTCCTGACTTTCCTCTGGCACCATGCAACATGTAACTGAAGAAAAAAAGTATGGCAACAAGTAGGAGCAAGGAACATGGCCACCACCACCTAGACTGCCACGAGGAGCAACACCACCAGTAAGACAGGTGAACATTTCACCTTTTTTTCATTGTCTCTCAAAAAATCACCTAAGAGGAAGAAGGGTATCTTTGTGCAGCCTGTGTTTAGGGCTCTTTCATTTCAGCCCTAGGCAAGAAATATCCATTCATAAAACCCTTTTTGGTTTCTTGAGAAGGTTTGAAGTCCAGGATTTGTTTTAGTTTTAATTTTTTCAGACTCTCATAGATCACTGACTCTTCTAAGGTTAGACTGAGTTGACATACTTATTCATACCATGGGATAAGTGCCATATATATTATTCTTCCATGCCCTTTGGAGACATTATAAAATATCAGGGTGATCTATAATTGAGGGGGAAATGTTCAGCAAAAGTTACATTTATCTCCTTAACCTGTCTCAATCCTGGAATAAAACTCCTTTAGGAGTCTTCAGAATTGTGCTTACTTCACAGAAAGTCGCTGCCCGATGCCTAGGGTTAAATGAGACAACCAATTCAGAGTTGCAGGCAAACAGAACCAGAAGCAGGATGTCAATCATGTCTAAATAAATCCCACCTTGCCTCCTGTTTCTCAGAATTGTTGTTTCTCAGTGGCTCCTCTCCAAGCAAGCTCAGTGTCAGAGAGAATCAGAAACAGGACATACAGGACATGCATTCAGTTTTCTCTTGGGCTGTGTTTGATTGGGTCCACCTAAATGGGTAGTTTTCTAAAGAGGTGGGGTGGGGGCTTGCATGCTATGAGCTTAAAATAGACAATAAATTTTATTTCGTTTGCATGTTAATGGAAAGCTACCTAATCTGCACTTCTTAAAGCCGTATGTGAACCAAAATACAAATATCCTTCAAAATTAGCACTGCTCTGAATTTTGTGGTGCAGATCCAGTGCTTTTTTTCTGGGAGGATGCAGGAGTATGCATACCCCTAAACATTTTGTGAATCTAGGTTTGGCCTCATTGAGGGGCAGTATTTAAATATGAGTAGGAAAATGAGAGTACCCCTAAACATTTTTTTAAGAAAAAAGCACTGTGCAGGTCTCTAACCAAACAACATGTGCAAAACAATTGTAATTTGTGGCATCTAATTTGCAGGACGTGGGTGGTGTTGTGTTCTAAACTACTAAGCCTAGGGCTTGCTGATCAAAAGGTCGGTGGTTTGAATCCCCACAAAGGGGTGAGCTCCTGTTGCTTGGTCCCAGCTCTTGCCCACCTAGCAGTTCGAAAGCACGTCAAAGTGCAAGTAGATAAATAGGTACCGCTCCGGCGGGAAGGTAAATGGCGTTTCTGTGCAGTGCTCTGGTTCACCAGAAGTGGCTCAGTCATGCTGGCCACATGACCTGGAAGCTGTCTGCAGACAAATGCCGGCTCCCTCTGCCTATAGAGTGAGATGAGCACCACAACCCCAGAGTCGTCTGCGACTGGACCTAATAGTCAGGGGTATCTTTACCTTTGCCTTTAAATACTCCCACAATCTCCTTGCTTTGAACGCAAGAAGCCAAAGTCTGATCCAGTAGGAGGCAAAATAAATGGAGAGTCCCATGCATGTTTCCTTGGGATGAAAGCCTTATTCCCTCCCTCCACAACTGTCCTGGATCAGGCTTTCAGGCCAGGAGAATGCACACACAGCTTCCTCCTTGGGAGTGTTTAATGGAGCTACATGATGGTTAAGGGCACTTTGCCTCAAGAAGTGATAAAATTCACTTATTATATGGGATGAGAATCTCTGCCAACCTGTGTTTTTAATTGACATATACATCTGCTTGCCAATTTGCATCATTTTATATAACATTGCATGCAGCATTCCATTTGTAATACTTGATGAGCTGTAGCACCGCTAATAGGCTGTGTTCCATGTCAATTCTCTTCCATGAATATATCTGTATTCACATCATTCAGATTATGTTATGGATCAAAACTGATAAAAATTTCATAAACTAAAAATACTCCCTTGGACGTCACTTACACAACTTTTTAATTTAATTTTAATTATTAATAGTGTAGTTGCGCTTTTTTCCTTTCTGCTTTGTGAAATGTGCGGCTGCCAGAGTATCTGCCTGACTTCTCCTACTTTTATAGCTTTTTCAGCAACACCTTCAAGTTCCTTGAAGCATTTTTTTTCTCATGCAAAGTTAATTAGGCAGTAATTTGTCAGCATTATTTTCACAGATACTATTGCAGTTTGACATTCTGCGATCAAGATGCGCTAGCCCAAATCCGGAGATATTTGCATCTCTGTGCATGTGAAGATCTCTCCCCCAAAAGACGTGGCTGGGGCTATCAGCCTGGGCAAGACAATTGGCTCTTCTCTGTGGATCCCTTCAAGCAAGTGATGAGCCAAGTCATGTGATCACCATAAACAGAATCAGAGGGACATAGCTGACTACCTGTAGTAAGCATTAGGTTGTAGGGGGTGTCTGTAATTTTGTGTTAAGCCACACTTCCTGTGGCAGCCATATTGTGTTATGTCACATCTCCTCCACCCCAAACAGTAGCTCTTTTAAGGCACTCCCTTAAAATTTTGAAATGTGCCCACTGATCCAAAAAGTTGGGTACCTCCTTGTCCAAAATGATAGTTTAATATTGCCTCTGGGGCACCTAATGGTTGGGGATAGAGGAGAATCACTGAATCGTTGAATGAGATACTCTTCAGAGCTTCGGGAAGGTGAGATGCATCTAGCCAAGAAAGAGAGAGGAGAAAGAGAGAGAGAGAGAGAGAGACAGAGAGAGAGAGAGAGAGAGAGAGAGAGAGAGAGAAACTGAGGGTGAAGTTTAGAAGATACAGGATAAGGTTTCCAACACAAGGACAGAAACCCTGGTCCATCAGGGCTCCTCTCCACATGGTGCAAACCCTACATGCAAGTAAGGCTGCCTCTTTCAGACTAACACTGGTCACCTATCACCCAGGGAGCATATCTGATAAAGTTAGATGAACTAATATGGTTCAGTTCTCATGTGGAACTTCTCAATGGGAGACTGTATGCTTTGCTTGCAGAAGGTCTGGTGTTCAGTTCCAGACCTATCCAGGTGGGACCAGGGTAGACCCCTGCTTGAAACCCTGGAAATCCACTGACACTCAGTCTTGACAATAATTGTCAGGAGTAGCCCAGCTACTCACGAGGAGAGGGAGAGAGGAAACCCTGTTCAGGAGCAGGGCAGGGAGAGCTGCTCTTCAAGGGGAGACAGCTCACGAAGCTATAGGAAACCCGAGCCCCTTTTGCAAACAGACTCCTCCTCCTCCTCATCCAGCTTATCACAGGAATTGTCTCCAA
This sequence comes from Lacerta agilis, assembly GCF_009819535.1. Taxonomy (NCBI): domain Eukaryota; kingdom Metazoa; phylum Chordata; class Lepidosauria; order Squamata; family Lacertidae; genus Lacerta; species Lacerta agilis. The sequence goes on along the minus strand of NC_046314.1, from coordinate 68,984,561 downwards.
ACGAGGGAGCGGAGCAAGGGCTCCGTGACACTGCTGAAGACCCAGCACCACCAGCAGACAAGATCGGACAGAAGCCCACAGCTTCCAACGCAAGCACAGCGCAGGGGGGCTAGAGGACCCAGGAGACATTGTTTCAGGGTGCCGAAAATCTGGTGTTGGGTGGGTAGCTGAAGGAATGTACTTCCGGATTCTGATAGTGATTGAACAGTCATGTTTTTGACTAGCTCCACTTGTAAATAGCTATGCTTAATAAATAGCTTCAGTTTTTCAAAAGAGGCTTTGTTGTTACTCATGAGCAGCACTGGGGAAGATCCTGACAATAATGAACTAGGTGATCCAGTGGTTTGGCTTAAGACAGCTTCTTAGATTCCTATGCGCATTGCAGAGGAGAGGGCAGTGTAGTGTTTCAAGTTCGCTTTGCCTTCTAAATGATTTAAAATGCATTTGTATTATTTAAATCACCGCAAATGAACATCAGCAAGTAATAAAGGCAATAACAATGCATAAACAATTCCATCCGTCTTCTAATCTTGATGAGCTTTTATATGTAATAGTGACATCCATACAGCTGGTTCTGAAAACTGATGATATGCAGCCAATCAATCATACATTTCCATTTGGAGCGTATTCTGTGCATGCCTTATAGTCCTCTTTCTGGTTACATTATGCTTAGATCAATAGAGCTGAAATAAATAGAGAAAAACATCAAGCCACCCCCCCTCTCTTCTACAGAACATTGTCTTATCACAACATTCTACTATAACCTCTGAGAATTCAAAGCGTTACTGAAAATTAACTGGCTCCACATCGTTGGCAATCTCGTTCACACCATCTTTGTTTCCAGTCATTCAAATAATTGTAATTTCAGCATCTCTGCACATTAAGTTTCATCCATGCTGACCCATATCTATTTCCCAATTAAAACGTTAAATTATATCTGATTTTTGCTAAACAGATTTTCCTTGGGAGGCATTAGGACATCTTCCAACATTTCTGAGTTCTAAGGTTTCCCAGGGACAGCAATTACATATAGCAACAAGTGTCCTAGTTCCGTATGTCAAGGCAAGATTTAATTTTTCTCAAGGCATCAGGAGAATGCATAACTTAATGTAGAACAGCTTGGATGCACCAGTCAAATACACAAACAAGCGCTGCATTCATCAGGTGGCACTTTTGCAACTGTCAAATGGGGAATTTGTGTAATGGTCAGGCCAAAGATGCGGGCATAGTTTGCACAAGTTCCCTTGACTGGTTCCCCTTCAAATAAGCAGCCAATCAAACAAGCCAGTACTGCACAGTTGGCTGACAGTACTTTGGGCTGTGACCACAGCTGTCCTTCTGCCACCAAATTCATACAGCAAACCTGCTATGTGGGTGGTGGTTTTAAACTCCACAGAGGAAAGGCCCTTCAAGGCAGTAAGTAGTAGTAGCTTGGGAACACTTGCTCTATATAAGTTGTTCAGGCTGATGAGGTAGGCCAGAATCAGAACATTTATAGGACTATTGGTTTCTTGTCCCTTGCTGAGCTGGTAACTGCAGAACCACCCCCTCACCACCTGCAATGGTGGTGCTGAAATGCAGTAAGGAGTAAGCCAGCAGGTCTCTCCTCTGGCTGATGACCACAGATGCACAGGAAAAAGGCACCCGAGTCCTGCTTCTGAAATCTGAGGTGGGGAATTGCTCAAAGGTTCAGTCAACTTCAAACTGAATCTAAAATAGATATCTCTATGTTGAAATGAGATGAGCCTCCTCATTTTAAGGGAGTCATAGCCATTAATCCAAATTGTCATGGTGAATTCTGTGAGTTGATTATATAATATATGAAGAAGTATTCCTACATTATGATTTATGCATTATGTATTCTTCTTGAATCTGTTGCCCTTCTTGGATCTATTCTTGAATCTATTCTCTATCAATTTCTTTGTGGAGAACCCTGAGGTCTAAGATTATGAGCGAAGGTGAAATAAATCCCTCTCATTTCTCTATACAACGAACACTATAGCCACCCCTTCTTTTTTCCCCTTTTCCACTAAGGGTTGCTGCCTGACTCATGTTGCTCGCCACTCCCACCTGCCCTCTTGCCAACCCTCTATCCGTTACACCTTACCCAACCCCCTCAACCCCTCCAAGCTCATCCCACCCTTAGCCAACCCTGACTACCTGTCACCCCACTCCATTGCCAATCTCCGATAACCCACAGTTTGCCCCAAACACCCCCTTCTCCATCCCTCCCAATCCCAAGGTCTTGCTGCCACCACCATTTGCAAAGGAGAGGGGAATGAAGAGGAGAAAGTCTTTCCCCCCTTTGCTCTCTGCTACTGACAGAAGGAAGAAAACTAAAACATACTGATAGGTGAGAGACTAGAACAGTCTCAACACAGAGCCCACAATGTGGGCATCCCTTGCCTTTCAGAGGTCCAGCTGCACATATGCCTTAAGTCCAAAACTTTGCACTGCAGCCACCTTCCATCAAGTCTGGGTCGCTTAAGCAGACCTTACTAGGTCTACTCAAGAGCAAGGACGCCACGTCTGGTACCCACTGGATCCCAGGTCTTCAGGACGCTCCTCCTGAAGTTTTAACGGAGCCCTCAACGCGGTTACAGTAGCTCCTAGCCCGAAAACACTGGAGCCCCCTCGGAGCTGAGAGAGCTCCCGACTGAACGGAATGGCACTTCACAGGAAGTCAAAAAACAAAAACAAAAAAACTAAGATCATGGCCACTGGTCCCATCACCTCCTGGCAAATAGAAGGGGAAGAAATGGAGGCAGTGGGAGATTTTACTTTCTTGGGTTCCATGATCACTGCAGATGGTGACAGCCGTCACGAAATTAGAAGATGCCTGCTTCTTGGGAGGAAAGCAATGACAAACCTAGACAGCATCTTAAAAAGCAGAGACATCACCTTGCCGACAAAGATCCGTATAGTTAAAACTGTGGTTTTCCCAGTAGTGATGTATGGAAGTGAGAGCTGGACTATAAAGAAGGCTGATCACCGAAGAATTAATGTTTTTGAATTATGGTGCTGGAGGAGACTCTTGAGAGCCCCATGGACTGCAAGAAGATCAAACCTATCCGTTCTTAAGGAAATCAGCCCTGAGTGCTCACTGGAAGGACTGATCCTGAAGCTGAGGCTACAATACTTCGGCCACCTCATGAGAAGAGAAGACTCCCTGGAAAATACCCTGATGTTGGGAAAGATTGGGGGCACAAGGAGAAGGGGACGACAGAGGACGAGATGGTTGGACAGTGTTATTGAAGCTACCAACATGAGTCTGACCAAACTGTGGGAGGTAGTGGAAGACAGGAGTGCCTGGCGTGCTCTGGTCCATGGGGTCACGAAGAGTCAGACACAACTAAACGACTAAACAACAAAACCATTGATAAATCCCATAATGTGCAATTGTTGGTGGGAGCAGGTGAGTTAAGTGATTAATTTTTTATAAGTTTTAAGAAACAGGTATTGGTGTCAATAAGCAGATCAGAGAAAACAACAACAAAATTACACAGCTGTATCAAGTGCTATTTAAAATGTTTAATATGTCACTAATATTCTCCCCTAGGCGCCACAGAAAGCATTGATCCATTCCCAATGGAATCGTGTTCACAGTACTCATAAAAGTGATGTAAAAATGGTCTGTCTTCATATTTTTTTTACCCCCTCTAAAAATTCACTTAGATCGTTTCACAACCATCCCTAACTATAGCTCAACATCTCTGTGGTTTTATATCATTTGGAGAAGCTCATCTTTCTAAATGTGTTGCAAAAGAGGAGCAGGAGGGGGCAAATGTACCATCTAAATTGAGTTGGCAAGGATTGCCCCTATTTTTCAAATACTTCTCCACCTCATACTTCTCTGCATACAAAGCACTAATCTACCTCAGGCACAGCTAGTGAGGATAAAAGTGGATTCTACCACCTCAAAGAAAGGGTGAGATGAAAATGCTCAGAACTGGCAGAACATTTGCTTTGTATGCAGAAGGTCCCAGGTTCAATCCTGTACTTCTCCAGATTTCTTCGGGAGAGACCATGTAAACAATATTGAACTAGATGGGTCAATAGTCTGACTCAGTACAAGACATGTTCGTATCTTCTGATGTAGAATAATAAATAGCAGTTTCAGTTTCAGTTTCACAGTTTTGACATGAGCTGCATGAGCATGCCCACTTGGATCAAAGCTAGAGTACCAGCTAGGAAGAGAAGAAGAGAGGGAGAGGGAGAGGGAGAGGGAGAGGGAGAGGGAGAGGGAGAGGGAGAGAGAGATTGAGAGAGAGAGAGAGATTTACTGTGGGAGGAAAATCTGAGTCTTCTTTTGCTATAGCAGTCCTAGCTAGTCAAGGATGACATAATGAGTGTGAGGTTCTCACTCCACTACATAGTCTTATCTGATTGTCTATGTGACAGCATCACTGGGTGCAAATAAAGTCAGTTCAGAAGGATAGCAATCCATTGCACTGCCATCACTCTGAACGGGTATACACTTTAAATGCCCTCTTTGATATGATTGTTGGCAAACTGTTACAGGAGGTAACGTTTTTCAGCACTGCTGAAAGTTCACAAATGTGCTGCATTTTTGGATTAGCTTTAATTTAACCAAGTGTGAAAGGTAAAGGTAAAGGACCCCTGCAGTGGCAGAGAGCAGGTGGGGGTGGAGTGGTGTGCATCCCGGGGGCATCACACCACCTGCAGGGGCGTGGCACACCACCCGCAGGGGCAGGGCATGCCGCCTGCAGGGGTGTGGCGCCCAGCGTGGGTGGGGGTCAGCCGCAATGGCACCCTACTGGGATAGCACTGCCAAGGGCAGTGTGCTCCCCCCCCCACTCCTCTTCCTCCGCCAGTGGACCCCTGGATGGTTAAATCCAGTCAAATGTGACTATGGGGTTGAGGCGCTCATCTCACTTTCAGGCCGAGGGAACCAGCGTTTGTCCACAGTTTTCTCGGTCATGTGGCCAGCATGACTAAACTGCTACTGGCGCACAGAAAGACTGTTTACCTTCCCACCGCACCAGTACCTATTTATATATTTGCACTGGTATGCTTTCAAACTGCTAGGTTGGCAGGAGCTGGGACAGAGCAACGGGAGCTCACCCTGTCATGGGGATTTGAACCGCTGACCTTCTGATCAGCAAGCCCAAGAGGCTCAGTGGTTTAGACCACATCACCACCCGCATGCTGTATGTGCGTGTGTGTATATATGTGTGTGCCCAAATATGTGTGCTCATGCACAAAAAAGCTTTGGTATTGATTCTTAGTCTCTGGGTTGACTTTTGTAGCAATTCTTTCAAGTTTATTATTATCTTACATCATGTATGATAAGATTAGCTATGCTGGTATTTTGCGTGCTTTTGATACTGAATGAAATTGCATGGGTCGAGACTTTTCTGCAATTTTGAATGGTGAACATTTGGGGCAATTTAAAACAAACTACATTCTTTATCGATCCAACTTCTCTGCTGATGAAAGCTTTGGCACCTCATGCTCAATCATCAGGCGGCTGTGTGCATGGTGCCTCTAGTCCACCCTTTGTCTTTCTCATCCTGTTTTCAATAGGATTCTCCTCTGCCACAGAAGAATTCATTTTCTCCATCTCTTGGGCCAATTGCCTTGCTGTCAGTGATAGAGAGAACCTCTTGAATCTTTATCAGTATAAATACCCACAGAGACTGAATCATGGCAGATTCCATGCTCACACCTGCTATTGTAGGTTTCTCCAGAGCTGACTGAAGAGACCGTTCAGTGAATCTCCTCTCCCTCTCCTTTTCTCTGCTCTTGCAGGCTGTGATAACAGAACCTTAAAGACTTTGATTCACTGTGATAGAGTGTACTAGACAGACTATGCTGTAAGTAAAATGGGAGGGTGGGTGGGTTAAAACCAATGGAATGAAAGAGACTGACCTGAAAGCACTGAACTTTCACTGAAGTAGTGGCTGGATCATGAATTAACTACCACGTGGGCCATGGCAATGATTCCTTCCTACCTTGTAGGAGAACTTGCCCATTAATGCTCTAAACCAGCTACATATCAGGGGTGGGCACAGCAAAGTCTGGCAATGGTGGGACAAGGGGACATTTATTTACAGAGGTTTTCCACTTAAAGAGCAGAATGGAATCTCATTCATCAAGCAACGATGTAGCAAGAGAAATCCAGGTTCAGCATGAGGTTGATGGGGGGGAAAGCACACAAAATGGAAAGGAATTGCCTTAAGACAGATTTTGCCAACCTGGTGCCCTCCAGGTATCACTGGACTACAGCTCCCATCCAAGGTGGCTGGGGCAGATGGGAATTGTAGTTCAATGGTATCAGGAAGACACCAGGATGGTGAAAATTGCCTTAAGTGGTAGAACTTTTCCAACTCAAGGGAGGAAGAAGAAGAAGAAGAAGAAGAAGAAGAAGAAGAAGAAGAAGAAGAAGAAGAAGAGGAAGAAGAGTTTGGATTTGATATCCCGCTTTTTACTACCCGAAGGAGTCTCAAAGCGGCTAACATTCTCCTTTCCCTTCCTCCCCCACAACAAACACTCTGTGAGGTGAGTGGGGCTGAGAGACTTCAGAGAAGTGTGACTAGCCCAAGGTCACCCAGCAGCTGCATGTGGAGGAGTGCAGACACGAACCCGGTTCACCAGATTACGAGTCTGCCGCTCTTAACCACTACACCAAACTGGCTCTTTTGAGCTGCTAGTAAGAGAATACTAGCAGCTCAAAATAGGCACACATGCTGTCTAACCAACTGGTCTTGAGGCACCATGAGATTTGATGCCATTATGCATAGGGGATGCTTGTGAATTGCATGGACCTGATTGACAGTTCCCAGAATAATGCATGGGCTGGAACTTTGTTCGCCAGCAGTTTTCAGTCTTCACAAATGCTCCAGCAAAGTTCTCAGCTCAAAAAACAACAACAAAAAAACTTATCAAAATGCATTTTTAAAATGTATTTCATAATGGATGTTTTGACAGAACTAGGTTTGGAAATGCATATTTTGCTAAATAATAAAAATAAATTATAAAAGGTTTTTTATACTGTTGCTCACCAAAAATGTTCACAGGGTGGCTTTATAAAAAATAAGGTACTCTAAAGGCATAATAAACAAAAGGCATAATACTTCTCCAGTTATATAAATATGATAATTAACAACACCATAAGAATTACTTAACCCAAGAACCCTAAAAACCTTGTAAGAAAGGCAGAGTTTTTCCTGGCGTATGGAATGTGTTTATACGTAAATTTTCATGTAGTCTAAAAAATTTCATGTATACTATAAAAAAGCACCAATTAATGCAGAAATGCAATGGAACAGACTTATGAGTGAACACAAGCAAAAGAAAAAAGATTGATTCAACCATCCTTGGTTATACATCACAAAATCCACGTTGGATAAGTCCAATAGGAAGCTTTGCTAAGACTCCTACAAGTCAGAAAAATCTCTTTGCACATTACATGTACTGTATATTGAATGAGCGTAGAAAGGGGAATGAGATCAAGCCAGTGTGGTGTAGTGGTTAAGAGCGGTAGACTCGTTATCTGGGGAACCGGGTTCGCGTCTCCACTCCTCCACATGCAGCTGCTGGGTGACCTTGGGCTAGTCACACTTCTTTGAAGTCTCTCAGCCCCACTCACCTCACAGAGTGTTTGTTGTGGGGGAGGAAGGGAAAGGAGAATGTTAGCCGCTTTGAGACTCCTTCGGGTAGTGAAAAGCGGGATATCAAATCCAAACTCTTCTTCTTCTTCTTCTTCTTCTTCTTCCTGCATGCTGTCCTTACCCCATGTTCATTTTCCCACCTACTGTATCAGATAGAAGTTGCTTGCATGCAAATGTGTCATAGACAGAAATTTAAAAAACAGCAAAATAAAAATAAAAATGAGTGAATCTTATTAACCTGGCCATCCAAACCCCTGTTCTCTTTCTTTCTCTGAAAGTCAACCAGGAGCAGTTGGTGTGGTGGGATGGTGTCATGGAACTGCCCTGCTGACATCATTGTCACTGGCACTTTTAACAAGATGGTGCTGGGGTGGGGCAAGGTGGAGGGGGGTCCAGTGCCATAGAGCTGCCCTACTGCCACAGCATCCATGTAAGTGGCAATGACACTGGTGTCGAGAGGGTTGCTCTGCGGAACTCCCCTGGCCGCTCTTGGAATGAACTTGTACTAAACAGCCCAATATTTTTCTTTTGATTTCCTGTTTGGCCACAGACTAGGTTAACATTCTGTTTCTGTGGCCTGACACACACTCCATAGTTTGAAATCTAATTTGAATATGTTATATTTTAAAAAGTGAATGCTGTCAAAAGAGCTGTTTGTTTACCGGATGCAGGCATGGCCTCTCAGCATTTCTCCTCTGTTCCGAACCAAATTATGAGGTAAATGATGAGACGCCAGTTCACCTTGAGGAAAAACTAATGGATTTGACTTGGTATGAAGACAGAATTAGATATTCAGATATCTGCTTAGACATTAGCATTACATTTGCAGACAACTGATGACCAGCCATTCAAGTGTCTCATTGAACCTTAACTGGCTCACTTTGGGCAGAAATTGGGAATCTTAGACCCAGGGGTCAAATGTGGCCTTTTGGAGTTCACTATCTGGCCCCCAAGACTCTCACCAGGCCCCTTCCCTTTCCTCTTGCATGCTCTCCCCCAGTGCTTTTGCCGGACTTAAATGTGCCCTTGAAATCTGATAGTGCATCGATGGAGATGGGAGAGATGTTGGCTTGTGTTTGTGTAGAAACCTCTGACTTTCCTGCCCAGAATGTAGCCTACAGTGTTCAGTATCGCATCCATTGCTCCACCAGCTTTTTCCTCTGGACCTGCCCACCCCTGGAGAGCTGATGATGAGGGAATGTGGCATTTGGGCTGAAAGAGATCGGACAGCCCTCACTTAAGGGGTGAAAGATTTCATTGCTGTGAATAAGGTTGCAGGTGAGGTACCCCTTGAATGTGCCGTGTCTTGGTTGACACAAGATGCTGACATCTCTGCTGCACTCTAGCTTGGAGTCTTAGTGACCGTGGCTCTCTCTTTGGTGGTTAGTGTGAAACTAGATGTGACCACATTTTTGAATCACTTAGTAATTGTTTTTAACTTTCTTAGTGCTAATTAATCAGCACTCTGATAGGACATGGATCCAAGAACCCTATTTCCCTTATTATTTCATGGCCTTATATGTACACTGTGTCAGGGCAGTCAGTGGCATCGACTTACATGATTATCTTCAGCCCAGGTGATAGCTATGCACCTCACTTCAACCCCAGATTACTGTATTCGGTTAAACACTTCAGGCTAGAGTTTCCAAGCAAGGAAGGTGCTTACTAATCCTGTTTATCCATTAATGGGATTATACATACACTTCTGCAGTACAGTACAGCATCGGGGTGAATAAAGGGATGTGCTCCTTTTAACTTTCCATTCACATACTTTCATCCTTATGCTTTTCAAAGTGCCTTCTAGGCTTCCTTTGCTTTTTCTTTCTCCTCCAGTTTAGAAGTTAGAAATGTGAGGAGCCAGAGTACGTGTTTAAGGAAATCTACTCTATTTCCTCATGAGCTTTCCTCTCCCCTTCCCCCAGATGCATTCTCACAACCCTAAATTTTATTACTAGGTCTCTGGCTTGCTTTTTCAGAGTTGAGAGAATTTCAGTGTAAGTACTATCACCTTGGCTATAGAACTCACTCATCTGGAGGGACCATAACTCAGCAGCAGAGCTCATGGGTTGCATGCAAATAGGCTCAAATTCCTGTATGAAGGGCAGAAAGTGCTCACATAAAACAGCCACGTAACTAATAGGCTATCCAGTCTGTTCAAAAGACAAGCGGGCTCTCTGTGTCAACCTATGTGAACACTTTTCAGACTGTAATCTAGAAGGTGGTTCCTTGAAAGTTGATCAATGGAAGTTCCTTAATGAGAGGATTGGCAATAATGAAATCCCTAGAGATGCCATGAGAATTTGAGCCAAAATGAAGAAGGCACAACTCTTTTGCTCTCATACACCCCACCCTCTGTTGCTTGCTACTTCAAGAGAGAAAAACAATTTGGGGGCCAGGATGAGTCAGGTGATGGAGGCAGCAGCAGCACCTTTGAAGATGAGAGAGGTCTGCTGAACATCCCCTCCTTCCTCTGTGACTGTTTAGAAAATGAAGAACGCACTGTGAAGCTGGCAGCATCTTTTAAATGCCAGGGATCATGGAGGTAAAATCCCATGAACCCCAGTCAGCATCCCAAGTTTCCTGCAGCTAACTCCCCACCCCTCACACACAGCCCAGATACTGTATGAAAGGATAATCTAACGCTGACATGATCCTTTCCAGATGTTGTTGGAGCCCATCTCCCATCTTTTTTGACCATTGGCCATGATGATGGGAGTTGAAGACCAACAATATCTGGAAAACCCCACATGGGCCTCTCTTGTCCTGACAATTAGTTCTCACTGAGGGCATCACTCTGAGCGCTTAGAAAGCAATCTAGCTTGCCATTTGGAATAGGCCACTGTTTTCTTTTTCTTTTTTCCCAAGGAATATATTCTGGAGTCCACCCCTCAGTGATTCTTGGCCTAGCCTCCACTGCCATGTCCAGTGGCAGAGCATGCTCTTCCTCAATTCCAAAACTCAAAAAGCTTGTTCTAACCAACGGATGTATTTTCCACAGAGGACAAGTATTCAAAGCAGGCCATAAAATTGTCATGAGTTATAAATCAATGAAATTAGTACTGCAAAACATTTAATCAACATGAAACCGACAACATTGGCAATGCACAGAGCCATATTCTATATGCAGCTGCATATGCAGGGATACTAGGGGGGAATCTACCTGTAGCCTTTAGCTGGTCTAATACAACCATTCAGGGTTTTAAAAAAATATTACCCAATTTCACCTGAGTTCTTTTAAGAATAGAATCAATAGGCACATTGGAATTTAAATTAGAATGTAAGCAGATGTGGAGCTGGAGGTACCTAAATTTGTCAGCTGCAGCCTACTTGGGTACACACAGACTGTGTGTTTTAGCATTAGATAGGTTCACCATGGTCTCGGTATTGATTCTATTAACGCTAGTTTATAGTTTTTACTGACTTGGTTGTCATTCATCATGAACGAAATCTGTGACCAAAGGAAAGGAGGAGCACATCTTTGCTTAAACTTTACAGCTTATTCCCTTGGCAACTGAAATCAGGTTCAGAAAAATGCAAATGGCAGTGTCCTGTTATATGGGTCCCCCCCAGCCCGCTGCCGCCAACTAGTATGTCTATTTATCATATAGACATGGGGCAGGCAGGGGGAGAGACTGCTTTTTAATGACTTCTACATTGACATATAAGGTTAAAAGGTAAAGGTAAAGGACCCTTAGACAGTTCAGTCAAAGGTGACTATGGGGTATGACTCACTTCAGGCTGAGGGAGCCGGCCTATAATGTTGGTAGGACCATATCATATTACTGAATCATTTTAACAGACCTTCAGCATTGACCAAGCTCATCATACCTCAGATAAAACTTGGGAAATGCCCCTAAGCCCATGGAAATTCACAAGCCATGGGGTAAAAGGAGCTCCGCATAGTTATGACCAAGCATAGTTAAATTTTCCTAACCCAATTGATCTGCAACTTGTGCAAGCATCTTCCATATGTTCTCTAGTGATGATATAGACAGACAGACAGATAGATAGATAGATAGATAGATAGATAGATAGATAGATAGATAGATATAGATAGATAGATAGATAGATAGATAGATCCTAGTCTCTGCTAGCCCACAAAAACAGATTTAAACTAAAAGCACATTCTGTATAAATGCAGAATCCCATTTTACAATTTGACCAGGCAAGTAAATGGATATTTGACCCATAATATATTTGTCATTCAATCCTAAGCATATTTAGTCAGAAGGAAGTCCCACTGAGTTCAATGAGAATTGCTCCCAGGAAAGTCCTTATGCGTTTGCAGCCTTAAGTGTTATGAGCGAGGCAAATTCATACTCTGGCACAGGTAATTTCAATATTCAAAATTGCTGTGATGCTGTGCTTGTAGTAATGTTCCATGCCCCTGTGCACAGATATAAATATAAATAGCATGGAAGCAAACAAGAAAGGAATTTACATATGCACCACATAGATCTTCATGTAGTTCAGATTCTGTTTATAGTCAAGACTTCACACATTATTGTCAGCTGAGGCCTTTCTCTGTGTGACACCTTCACAGAGCAAGCCTGTTCTATGGTGGCTCCCCACTTGCAGAATGCTCTCCCCAGGGAGGCTACCATGGCACCTTATCATTTTTTCAGCACCAGGCAATAAAATAAAATCATTTTTACTAGAGCTTTGACCCTTCATTTGAAAGGTTTCAAGTACCTGTTGCCTCTTTTACTCGGGCAGGGTCTGTAAGAACTGTCTATAATATAATATAATATAATACAATACAATACAATACAATACAATACAATACAATACAATACAATACAATACAATACAATATAATAAGGTGCATGCATGTGATGCTAATTTGCAATTGAGAGAAAACTTCCAGAAAATATATGTGTTCAATATGCTCTAGGGTTGTATGATTCTGTCAATTAAAGTTTTGTTTTTTTTTAGTTACTCATTTTTCCAATCTCCACATCATTTTCATTTTTCTTAAAGGAAACAGTCCTCGTGAAAATTCACCAGCAGCCCCCCATCCACATACACATATTTTGCAATAGCTTTTCCAAACCATTCCAAATGGTGTGAACTGGCCATACTCAGCTTCATAATATCATCACTTGTAATTCTCTCATTGCATAGGAGAACCCTTCCTTCCTTTCCTCTGCCCTTTCTGTTTGAGCTTCTCTCTGCTTTAGGAAACATTTCTCTCCAAAATGGTGCTAGGCTGCTTGTTGATATGATGAAACTATGCAAGAGGGACTTTGTGTGACAAGGAGAGGGAAGAATGTTACACGTCTATGCGTTCCAAAATAGTCACTTTTATTATTCTATGAAATATTCTTTTTGACTCTGCTTTTAATTAGTGCCTGCAATGCAATTACTAAAATAATAAATCTCAGCGTAGTTTTCCAGTTAACAGCATTCACCTCCATAAAAACATATGAAAGGAATAACCTTGAGAGCTGCTGCGTTATCCAGACAAACTCCTGAGCCTTTAAAAAATAATAATAATCATGCGCTCTGTAAATCATTCACTTTCTTGATGAGTTTCTCAAGAATGTTTTTAATAAGTGACTAAGAAGTTAACCTTTTGAGTTACAGAAGTCGCATTTCTTACCATTTTTCAAGTATTATTATTATTATTATTATTATTATTATTATTATTATTAAAAAACCTCTGCTATAACTTGCTATCACTATCATTTTGTTACTGAATGCACAAAATTTTCTTTCTTTCTTTTTTCTTTTTTTATTAATTTTTTATTATATGAAAATAGACACATACAAACTAACATAATACAAACATACCGACCCACAATACAAATACAAAAAAGGAAAAAGAAAAAAACTTACATACATATACTATACACATATAATATACTTACATCCATATCTTCCATATTCATTTTTGATAAATATCACATTAAAACAATAGTTAATTTGAATCCATATATTCATACTTTTTAGTAATGCACAAAATTTCAACCTTGTAAACATTCCTGAAAACTAGAGATGCTGTGAGAAAAGTCACTTTATTTTAAGGAGAATTGGAGCAGGTTCGTCTCACACACAGACATCCTAGATACGAGTGGCTCTGAAGGCATGGATTATGTCATCTGACTAGATTATCATCCTCAAAATTGTCCTGCTGTGGCCATCCTTGATGTTCTGCTGAGCCACTTTAGAGAGTGGGGAGGTAGATTCATTTTCGTAATTAACAGCCTCCTGCTTTCCCATCCTTACTGGAAATCCTCTTGAAATACATCTTGACAGGCTTACCTTCTGCCCACGTAGAAGTGTGGATGGTATGTCATACAAGGGAAATGTAAGCTAGGGTTGTACACATTTCCCATTCCTATTTGTCAAATGTTACACAAGCTTGGTTGGTAGAGCATGGGACTCTTAATTTCAGGATTGTGGGTTCGAGCCCCACATTTGGGCCAAAGATTCCTGCATTGCAAGGGGTTGGACTTGAGGACCCTCATGGTCCCTCCCAACTCTACAATTCTATGATTCTAACTGAGAGCCAAAGTCCTGATCCTTAAAAAAAATGACCCTGCTCAAGCAATGCTATTCCCCGAAAAGACTGGGGTCAATGAGTGCTGTGCTTGCAGGGCTGAGCTTCAGGAGTGTCACTGAGGGTTGGTCCCAGTATGCCCTTTTAAAAATTAGGTATGGGTAGGATTAGTGAAAATGTTGTTTTTCACAGAACTTGTGACTTGAGCACTGAGTCATTTTCTGCCTGGGCAATCCTTATTGACCTCCTTTCTTCACAGAGCAACCAGGGATCCAGACACCATTCCTCAAGGTGAGAGAATGAGCATCTATTTTGTTTCCGTTTTTCTCTAAACACTCTTGGCAGACGAAATTTGCTTTAAAGGATACAGTGATAAAACTAGAGTCCAGAACAGTGTCTGGCAACACTGCTTATTGTGTGTACAGCTCTGCCTAATAACTTATTTAGGTTTTCGTGAGTATTTAGGGCCACAGGCTTCTTAGAAAACAGCTGCAGTTGTCTTTCCAGATGCAACTTTTCAAGGGCTATCAGCCACAATCCTCTATTCTCAGCTAGGGAAAAGGACAGATCTATATGCTGGCATTTCTTTTTCCTTAGCTGACAATGTGCTCCCCAGTGTCTGCCTTCGGGACTTTGGCCACCATCTTTTGTTCTTTTCTGAGATTATTCATCAGCACTAAAGCAAACAGAATGGTTCCCCCCCCCCCCTAAAATTAGATCTCTCAGAGTATTTTCTCTCCAGCGGCCATGTGACCAATATTTTAAAACAGACCTTTTTTAAAACAGACCTTTTAGTAATAATTTTGCAGGATATTTTGTCATTATGCTTTGAAAAAAGTTGTTATGTTGTTAAAGGTCTGTAAATTAAAATTAAAATTAAAAATCCAACAGACTAGATGTAGCAGCAGTGCTTTCTAGCAAGCTCAGAGAGGGTGTTGTTAAAAAAATTATTACCTGCCCTTCATCAGCAGGTCCCAGGGCAGCTTACAACAACTTCACATACAAAATTAAAAAGAATCACAGGAATAGGGTGGGCTCCTTTGATTTAAGATATGCCTCAAGGCATCTTACAGTTATATCATAAAAACAGCTGAAAAATATTTCAAAACAGTACAAAACACTCTAATAATAGGTTTTAAAACAGTACAAAATGAACACCTAAGGCAAAGACCTTTTCATCCAGCTCAAAAATATTCTTGAAACAAAAATGTCTTCATTTTATTTCCGGGAAGTGCAGATAGTTGACCTTTGTCATGTCTGAACAGTAGAAGCAGCAGTCAGCATAGGCTACATTTCTCAGAATACATTTGAAGACTTCTCCATTGATCACATACTTTGTATTTATAAAGCAACAAGCAAAGTGCAAGAGAATCCTGTTGATTCTTCAAATGAGCTAAAAACAAAGTTGAAATGGTTCCCGTGTTGACGATGCCTGCAGGCAAGTCTGAAAAATTCTGAAAGAAAGAAGGCTGTGGGGTGTCAGATAAAATACTGCTTTGCCTTCTGCGCTAAACATCCAATCAGTTGCATTGTGTTCTAGCATATTTTTACAGGCAGAAGCTAAATAATGGAATAGGCTGATTACTCACTTCAGGTGCCCAAAATATATATACTGCAGAAGCAGCTGATAATGACATGTTCAACAGGTCAACAGAAAGCTTGTACATCCCCTTGCTTTAGCCATCAACTTCATTTTCTGCAATTTGGTATTGGCGGGCAAGGCTAACACAACTTTAAAAAGGACATTTCTAGAATGCTTCTTTTAACAAAGAATTTAGTGACATGGATGCTATGTGGGGAACATGGATAAGAATAAAATTCCTCCATTGTAATATGGAATGACTAGAAAATGGGCATCTAGTTCATATAGCATTTGACTGTGTCGACCACAGCAAACTATGGCAAGTTCTTAAAGAAATGGGAGTGCCG
Source organism: Lacerta agilis (assembly GCF_009819535.1). Lineage (NCBI taxonomy): Eukaryota > Metazoa > Chordata > Lepidosauria > Squamata > Lacertidae > Lacerta > Lacerta agilis. Next base: position 68,968,496 of record NC_046314.1, on the reverse strand, counting down.
GATCACCTCATTTGCCTCCTGAGAAATCTCTATGTGGGACAAGAAGCTACAGTTAGAACTGGATATGGAACAACTGATTGGTTCAAAATTGGGAAAGGAGTACGACAAGGCTGTATATTGTCTCCCTGCTTATTTAACTTATATGCAGAATACATCATGCGAAAGGCTGGACTGGATGAATCCCCAACCGGAATTAAGATTGCCGGAAAAAATATCAACAACCTCAGATATGCTGATGATACTACCTTGATGGCAGAAAGTGAGGAAGAATTGAAGAACCTTTTAATGAGGGTGAAAGAAGAGAGCGCAAAATATGGTCTGAAGCTCAACATCAAAAAAACTAAGATCATGGCCACTGGTCCCATCACCTCCTGGCAAATAGAAGGGGAAGAAATGGAGGCAGTGAGAGATTTCACTTTCTTGGGTTCCATGATCACTGCAGATGGTGACAGCAGTCACGAAATCAGAAGACGCCTGCTTCTTGGGAGAAAAGCAATGACAAACCTAGACAGCATCTTAAAAAGCAAAGACATCACCTTGCCGACAAAAGTCCGTATAGTTAAAGCTATGGTTTTCCCAGTAGTAATGTACGGAAGTGAGAGCTGGACCATAAAGAAGGCTGATCGCCGTAGAATTGATGCTTTTGAATTATGGTGCTGGAGGAGACTCTTGAGAGTCCCATGGACTGCAAGAAGATCAAACCTATCCATTCTCAAAGAAATTAGCCCTGAGTACTCACTAGAAGGACAGATCCTGAAGTTGAGGCTCCAGTACTTTGGCCACCTCATGAGAAGAGAAGAATCCCTAGAAAAGACCCTGATGTTGGGAAAGATGGAGGGCACAAGGAGAAGGGGACGACAGAGGATGAGATGGTTGGACAGTGTTCTTGAAGCTACTAACATGAGTTTGGCCAAACTGCGAGAGGCAGTGAAGGATAGGCGTGCCTGGCGTACTCTGGTCCATGGGGTCACGAAGAGTCGGACACGACTGAACGACTGAACAACAACAACAGTTCATATAGATATTAGTAAAATAAATAACAACAGTTCATCACTGCTGGAAACAGTCATATTGTCAGGGACTGGTCCAAGGAGGAATGGTGGAGTCCGCCCCCCCTCCTCCTGCACTTCCCAGAGAAAGGGGAGACAATAGATTTACAACAGTGGTTTGCAGAAGGTCATTGTTCAGAGTCTGGAGAAAGGAGAAGCTGGGAAATATTGGGAGAGGAGCAGCAGGACGAAGAAGCACTGAGGGTGGGGGACAGCTGCTAGACTCAGTGTCTTTAGAAAGCATTCCTGACCCCGCCCCCTCTCCCAGGTCGGGCATTGAGAGTGGAAGAACAGAAAGCTTAGAGGCAGAAAGCACAGATCAGCTGACACAGGAATGACGTAGAATTGGAGAGACGAAGGGGGTGGGACTTTACTCAGAGCAATGCCATTATTGCAACGGAGAGGCACTTTTCAAAGCCTATCTCTGTGAATGTTGAATAAAGGATTTGGTAAGAACTCTTTTGTTTATCCACTTCTTGGCTGCCCACCATGGGAGGGATCGAATTCCCTGAAGCTTGACACATATATGCCTTTTCCAGATCTAACCAATATTCTTTTGCAACAGCACATCTCTCTCTCTCTCTCCCTTGTTGACAAATCTGAATCCTTCAGTAGCTACTGTAATGTCTAGGTTTCGAAATAGGACTTAACCAAGGAGAAACGGGGAGAGTGAACCAAAAACCCCTTCAATCTTCAAGTTGCGTGAGTACCTGTAGCATTTCCCTCATTCTATTTTGCCATGTCCCATGGCAATTGTGCCATCTGCCTTTCTTTGGCGACAGTTACAAAAGTATGGCATGCACATCTTCATCTGGAAAAGCGAAAGTATAGCAGCCTGATGGAATACTTGCTATAGCATTAGTAGCCTGCTCACTAAGCTTGTAATCAGAAATGCCAGGAAATGTCTTTCCAATAGGGAGTTTGTGAGATTTACCATCCAGTTTTCATCCCTTTCTTATCCTGCCAGCTGCACACTGCTTACTCTACTCTAGTAGTCTTGCTTTCAGACCCAGGTTCCCAGGAATGAAGATCTGATGAATCAAGGAATTGATAAAACGATATATTTATTAATATGATGAAAAGACCTTGTGCTAATCATAAAACAAGTGTGGTATTGTCAGGGTACACCACAGTGTTGCTCATGAGTCCTCTTACACTAAAGATTACTTTATTGTGCATAACTATTTACAGTGCAGAGCTAGCTAAAAACATGACCGCTCAGTCACTTGCAGAATCCAGAAGTGCCCCTCTCCTGTTTCCCGCCCAGCACCAAAGCCTCGGCACCCTGAAATGACGTCTTCTGTGTCCCCAGACCCCCCCCCCCCCGATGCTGCGCTGGCACCGGAAGCTGCAACTCCCTCTCTGATCGCCTCTGGCTGGCATTGCTGGGTCTCTGCCCAGCATCCCTGATCCTCTGCTCCTCTTCCTCGGGAGAGAGCTCTGGCAATGGGCTTTGAGAGGAGTCAGATGACAGCAGTGGCTGGGGCTCCCTGTACCTGAGCAAGACCTCCTCTCGAGGAGGTTCCCTACCCTGATCCTCCCCACTAGCAGGATCACTTTCCCCACTCTCCCGGTGAGGAGTACTCCCGCCCAGGCTCTCCTCACGAGTAGGACCTCCCCCCGGGCTCTCCTCGCAAGGAGAAGGCAAATCCCTGACAGGTATAGTCTGCCTTTGAAAGCCAAACTCTTATCATTCATGCAGTCATGATGGTAGGCCAATTGTAAGGTAAAGGTAAAGGATCCCTGTGTGGTTAAGTCCAGTCAAAGGTGACTGTGGGGTGTGGTGCTCATCTCGCTTTCAGGCCAAGGGAGCTGGCATTTGTCCACAGACAGCTTTCTGGGTCATGTGGCACAATGGGACACCATGACGGAAGCCAGAGTGCATGGAAACACCATTTACCTTCCCGCCATAGCGGTACCTATTTATCTACTTGCAGTGGCATGCTTTCGAACTGCTAGGTTGGCAGGAGCTGGGACTGAACAACGAGAGCTCACCCCATCGCAGGGATTCGAACTGCTGGCCTTCTGATCGGCAAGCCCAAGAGGCTCAGTGGTTTAGACCACAGCGCCCACCCTAAAGGGACCTCATGAGAGTGTGGCCTCATCTGTGCCAGCTACCACCACTGTTCAGCATTCAGCATATGGCGCATGCCAGGTCCTAAAAGCAAAAAAGTGAGCTGTTCCCCTCGCCAGTCAATAATAGGTGGAGGTTGGTGATGTATGTTTCACCCACCTTGGGGTGTTGAGCATGTTAAAACCCACATACAAGTCTGCACTTAATGCCACAAGGCAACGGCCAGATTAAACCAAAGTCAATTGAAGTAAGAGCAGTGTAGAATTAATTAATTAATTAATGTATATTCTGCCCTTCATCTGAGTATCACAAGGCAGTTTATAATATCCTGCTCAATCCCACATGGTGACTGGCAAAAATTCACAATGCTGAAAGGGTGGGAGGGTGTGATGCTGAAAAGAGATAAAAAGGAAATGCTCGGTAGTGGGTATGCCATTTTTAGATCAGATCTCTCAAGACTAACAAGAGATCACATGGGGAATTTCTCATTCTTCATTCCTTTCCTTAAAGGAGAAAGACTTTTGTGAGCCTTCCTCCTCTAAGGGGTGGGGAAAGTTCACCTGCAACTCTTGGCCAGGAATGGCAGTGTGCCAGGCAGAATTGAAAAGGAAGCTTCCGGAACACTTCTGGCAAACAAACAAGTTTGTGGCATGGAAAGCGCCTGAAGAGCAAGGAGTTAAGAATATATTGGAGCCAAACAGGAGGAGAAGTTAAAGTAATAGAAGAGAAATTGTCTGAAATGATTTGTCCATTAATCCAAAGCTGTCATGGGAGCCCAGATAAATAATGTGTTTAGTTTCAGCTATTTCCCTAGGTCAGTTATCTTGTAATCCTTCTTGTTCAAGGGCATGTAGGGAGAAGGCAGCAAGGTCATGGAAGCCATGATTATGTGAAATGAAGTGGAAAACCAGACATCTTTTTGGAGGGCTTCTGATTTTGTTACCAAGGCACCTGCCAATTTCTACGGTGAAATGCACAGCTACAGGGAAGAAACCGGAAGATCCATCAGTTGAGGGGGGTAGACGGGGACCTCCTGCCCAGCAGAGAAAAAGAGTGAGTAATATTTGGCAGCTGTCTACATAGTAGTTGCACACCACCTAATTAAACCATGCAGCTCGGTTTAAAACTAAACTAATCTGATGGGTTTTTGTTGCTGTTGTAAATGAACAAATAAGCAACGTATACATGTGATCTTTAAGAACTAAGAAGTTCCAGGACAATGGAATACACAATGAGTCTATCCAAATTCTCCTGAACAACTTGGCTAAAGAGACTGTCTTGAAAACTGAGAAGGGGGAGAAAAGAGAATGCATTTCAGAGTCCATAGCCTTAGAGAGAACCCTTCCCAACTCCAGGAGCCACATGCAGAAACAAAGCATGTTCTCCTTCATGGAGAGCACATGTTGCAGTGGGGGCCAGCAAGTCACCCCTCCAGAGTTGGGCGGGAGCATACAGATGGCCACGGCTATGATTAGGTCTTTGGTGCTGTGAGGGAGATTTCTATGTTGCAATGTGTTGATGGACAGCCCCGTGTGTTTAAAATGCTTGGCACGCCTTGCGATATTCCTCTTTGCTGTGTGCAACGGATCACTTGCCCTCCCCCCCTTTTTCGTTTATTAGGCCTCTGCGTTGACCTTGCTATGCCTGTCATGGGGTCATCTGCTTTTGTGGCAGGGGCCTGGTAGGAATTTTTCCAGTTGGCTGATTGGCTGGTGGCTTCTGGTTTTCGCCTACTGCGTAGCAATTAGTCACAACTTGTAAGGTTGGCAGTTAGGCATTGGTTTTTGTGTTTGTTGCTGGAGGGGTAAAGATTGACTGTGTCTGCCCCTACAATGCTGCTGCTGCACGGGGAATTCCATTAAAGGAATCCAGGGGCTCACCATGCTTTTGTTCATATCCCCCAGTCGGGGGCCAGGGCAACGCAAGAGCTCCTGGGAGCATTTGGGGAGAGTCGTTGGGTCTGACCCCAGGCTCCTATTCTCTCCCCAAAGTGTTTTCCCTTTATTGACCGCCATCAGTTCTGTCCCCAGTGGGACAGATAGTCTAAACCAATGCCTATGCAACCACTCACATATTATGTATTTTAATAAAGTTGTGGCCAAAATTATGCCAAAAACCAAAACCTAAATTACTGTCTGTGGTATGAGTTATTCTGAGGGGTGGTTGGGGACCTTGACGCGCAAGCCTCTGTTTCAGGAAGAAAGCAGAGCTTTTATGATGGCAGTGGCCATTAAACCAAACCAAAACTTTTAACTCAGACAGCCTCTTTGTATGATTGGGAATTCACACGTTTCCCTCATGTCCCCACCCCAACTGTCACTATGTTGTGCAAAACTTCTCTATGTATGGAGGCCCTGCACACAATTTAGAACTGAGCAATTTTAAGAGCAGAACTAAGCATATGGTGTGTCCCCCAGCCCTTTTCACCATGCTTGCTGTCCAGTGGCAGACCTACATTTGGGGGCCCCTAAAACTTGAACTGTTGTGGGGGCCCTTTCACAACCAGCAATGAGGTCTGGGTAATGACGGTTATCTTCTTCAATGGGGTTATTCCATGACAGATCATGATACATTTACAACATCTGTACTAGTGACCAGTGCTTTTTTCCTGGGGGTACACATACCCCTAAACATTTTGTGAATCTAAATTTGGCCTCATTGAGGGGCAGTATTTCAATATGAGTAGAAAAATGAGAGTACCCCTAAAAAAATTGTTAGAAGGAAAAAAAAAGCACTGCTACTGACTATTAAACTTTGGGACCGTTCAAATATATACAACAACAAAAAATAGTCAATTTGAGTCATTCCACTCAAATTGGGTCTACTGGATGCCAAAATTATAAGCAATGTTGGCTCAAGTTGCTTCTGGGGCCCTGAAGCTAAAGCTTCATTAGTTTTATGGTAGATCTGCCCCTTCTGCTGACTTCATATGATTAACAGGTAGAGTAGCCCTATTTCAAAAAGTAAAAACCAAGAAACCACTGAAGTTGTCGAGCTTTTAGTGCAGCACCCTGTGGAGCCTGTAAGCTGGAGATATCCCCTGCGACAAGGTGAGCTCCCATTGCTCTGTCCCAGCTCCTTCAACTTAGCAGTTTGAAAGCACGGCAGTGCAAGTAGATAAATAGGTACCACTGCAGTGGGAAAGTAAATGGCGTTTCCGTGCGTTCTGGTTTCCGTCATGGTGTTCCATTGCGCCAGAAGTGGTTTAGTCATGCTGGCCACATGACCCGGAAAGCTGTCTGTGGACAAATGGCAGCTTCCTCAGCCTGAAAGCGAGATGAGTACTTCAACCCCATAGTCGCCTTTCACTGGACTTATCCGTCCAGGGGTCCTTTACCTTTACCTTTTACCTAAGCTGGAGGTGGGCACAACAGCCCACCTACAGTTCCCAGAAACAGGTATTCAGGTGATTACCACCTCTGACAGTGGAGGTAGAACATAGACATCATGCCTAGTAGCTGTTCATAGACTTGTCCTCCTTGAAATTGTCCATCCATATAGCCATCCCTATAGAAGACAGGATTGCCTGGCGTGCTCTGGTCCATCGGGTCACAAAGAGTCAGACACAACTAAATGACTAAACAACAAGATAGAATGCAGAATTCATGAAGTCCACAGGCAAAAGTGCTCATCTTTGCATGAGCACTATACTGTTCATGCATGGATGGTAACCTTTGCAAAGAAACCCGGAAACAGTCTGTACAGTTTTGATGGAGATGTGCTTTCTGAAACTTTAGGGGTAGCACTTGCTTGAATGTAAGGAGTACCCACAAGGGAAAATCTTTTCACAATGTACTTCACATGCTATAGCATTTGGGAAGGGTGTGTGTGTGTCAGGTTGGTTCTGAAGAAGTTACTTTGGCTTCCTGCTAATCACTGACTGCCTTGAGCAGAATTATAGCCATTCCATCATGACAGTAAATGTCTCTGTCTATAATTTATATCCTTGAATTATTTATTCCCAATTACTTCTCCTTTTCTTTTTTTGGTTTAAACCCAGCCAATATATTAAAAGAATTAATTAAACCAAATTCCATGTCCAGGTCTTTGATGAACATTCTAAGAAGGCAGGCAGCTCTTCAATATCGGGGTGGGGGACGTTTCTCAGGTGGAATCTACACACATATAAAAACCATTCTGAAAATGCTTTTAAAAAAAACTTTTAAAAAAATATATTGAATTTTCCATAGGGCTCACCATCGCCATCTAGTGTCACATTGTAAATTGTACTTAAAACACACTTAAAATGCTTTAGTTGCAGCTGTATAGCTGAGTCCTCAGTCTGAGGGCCCCATTCTCTCATAAGCAGTCTTCTGTCTACTTCCTCAAATAGTTCAAGGTGGCACACACACCCCTCATTCCCCCCTTCCCACAACAACCCTGTTAGGTTGGGCTGAGAGACTGGCCCAAGGTCACCCAGTGAGTTTCATGCATTTGTTTTGAATGCACATTGCTGTGGAAACAAGGGATGTGTGTGGAAATATATAGAAAGATAAAAATAAAAAAAAATGTCCAGTAGCACCTTAGAGACCAACTAAGTTTGTTCTTGGTATGAGCTTTCGTGTGCATGCACATGTCCTCGTTGCATACACAGTGAGCAAGAGGACAGAGTCCTTGGAGGATATCTTGAATATCCCTTTCCAAATAGCTTTTGTTTTGCTGCTGATTCTCTGCAAGGTTAACCAGTGCTGCAGCCTCCAAGATTCTTTTATAACCCTTTTCTCTCTCGCAGGTTCTGTTATCTGCTCTGTCTTCTCTATAAATGTATATGCGGCAGTGTGTTCATTTGATTGTATATGCAACGGACACCAGCTTGCATTGCCTTCCACTTAATTAGATCAAGGGTTATTTAGATATTTCATTTAATTTGATCAAACCCTTTCTGGAGCCAAATTATTTGTCTGAGAAGGGGCAGCACAACTTGTTCCTTTTACTTTGATCAATCTTGATCACTTTAAGCACTTGCTTGAGGAGAATTCAATCACTGACTTGGGGCATTTTCCATTTAATTAATAAGAAAAAGAACAACATTCTGAAAGAGGAAGGAAAGTGCTCTGGAGATGTGCATGGAAGAGTTTCGCAGGCATTATTGTCACAGATATATCTGGTTTTCTCTACTGGGGGGGGGAAATGGAAATGTTGCAGCTGGAAGCAGGATACATTTCTATTTGCATTATCTGTAAGCTGTTGCATTTTTTTCTGGCAGCAGGGTTACATGGATAATATAATTCAGTCATCAAAATGAGAAATAATGGAGTCAAAATAAATAGAAGTGGACGTGTGTATACGGTATATATGTGTGTGTGTGTGCATTTATCTTAATGTATCTTTTAAGTACCATTTATCTTAGTGGGTGATTTAAGAGGAATGAGAATTACCTGCCAAAATATTGTTTATTTTTATTTATTTATTCAATTTATATACCACCCTTTATCAAAAGATCCCAGGGTAGTGTGCAACACTAAGAACACATTATGGAGCATCAATAATAATAATAATAATAAGCCGAATAATAGACAACATAATAATAAAATCATCATCATCATCATCATCATAACAGCTCCTCCCCCACCCTGCTTCAACATCTTACAGTGGGCCAGGATTGGTATTATATGCTCAAATTGTCTTGTTCTGGTGAGCAATTTGCCCACTGAATTTTACACCAGCTGAAGTTTCCGAAATGTCTCTTTGGAGGCAGTCCCACGTATAATGCATTGCCGTAATCCAACCTAGAGGTTACCAGAGCATGGGCCACAGAAGTTAGGAACCAGTTCTTAAAGTTCTGTAGCAGTTTTTTTTTATAATGACCAGCTGGAATGGAAACAGTTGAGAAACAGGAGAAGCCAGCTTAAATGGAGATGATATTATCAGCAGAGCTGCTAGAACAGCTCTGCTTCCCATTTCCCCCTTTCTTGCAGAAATTGTGTCCTCCCTCAAAGAGGGCACGTGTTGCGGTGCGACCTGGCAACCAAACCCTGTGTTGTGGGTGGGTTCGATTGGATAGCCACATCACCCTATTGGTAGGTCCCGCGATGCTGGGTGTAATCAGACCAATGGGACGCTAGCCAAACAGATTCGAGGGACCTACATAAGCTCATGCACATGTCCCCGAGCTTCCTCTTTGGGCCAGTGCATCAGAGCACCTGCCCACCTCTCCCTATATTTAGGGCTTGCGCTTGACTTTGCTATGCCGTTGTGTGTCGCCTGTCATTGGGACAGGGGCACGGCCGGAATTTTCCCCGCTTGGCTGATTCGGGCTTCGCCTGCCGCGTAGCAAATCATCACAACTTGTAAGGTTGCGGATAGGCTCTGGTTCAGGTGATAGGGGTGGCAGAACGCTCTAGCCATCCCTATGCGAAGGGTATTCCATTAAAGGAATCCAGGGACTCACTGGCTTGGTCAACCCTGAGAGGGGTTGTGCCCGCGCCTGAGTCCAGGGGGACATCTGGGTGGTGGACTTGCCTGACCCCAGCTTTCCGCTGTTCCAAGTGCTCACCCTAGGCTGACCTATGCTGGTGCCCTGGGTCAGCACTACCTGCCACAGTGCAGGGAGCTAGTCGAACCAGAATCTATGCAACCACTCACTTGCTGTAATCAATAAAGTTGTGGCCTAAATTCTGCCAAAAACCAAACCAAAATTTGAGTCTTGTCTGAATTTATGTAAGGGGAGGTTAAAGGTCTAAACACGCAATGGCTGCTGCCAGGTTGATGAAGGGAACTGAGGTGTCAGTAGAGTCAATGGAGTGGTGGCCTTGCTTCCTCTCTCTCCCTCTGCTGCAGCCATAATATCAGGCTTAAGCAATGCCATTTATCATTGCAGGTTTGGGGACATACCAGTCTACAGTCTACATGGCTGATGAGAAGAATGCTCAGTATTCATGTTAGTAGCACCTTAGAGACCAGTTAAGTTTGTTATTGGTATGACCTTGCATGCACACTTCTTCAGATACCCTTCAGATTCGCATGCATGCACACGAAAGCTCATACCAATAACAAACTTAGTTGGTCTCTAAGGTGCTACTGGAAGGAATTTTTTTTATTTTGTTTCGACTGGCAGACCAACACAGCTACCTACCTTTAACCAGTATTCATGTGTTTCTCTGGAGTTTTACCAAGATCTCTCTATCTTCAACCACATGGTCTTATTATTCAAATTTTTATTTGTGTTGTGTTGTGTTGTGTTGTGTTGTGTTGTGTTGTTTCTTTCTTTCTTTCTTTCTTTCTTTCTTTCTTTCTTTCTTTCTTTCTTTCTTTCTTTCTGCAATCTAGATATTGATTTTGCTTTATTCAGAAGGTGAACGAAAATAACTTCGGCTTGTGAAAAAATGGTAAAATCTTTCTATGTTCCTAAAGTGCTTTTGCTTTCCATGCGCTGAGCGCTCCAAACACTTCAGAAAAGTGGTTGTGTCAATATATCCTTATGTAATGGAGAGTAAGAGGATTTTCAAAAGTAGACTTTAAAAAATTCATCGATATGTGGGATGGGGCGGCTATCCAGTGACAAGTGAGATCAAGATTCTCAAATGAGACAGTAAGATGTATGAGGAACACATTTTTCTTTTAGGTTCATTAGTCAGCAGCAGCAAAGTCCATTGACTTTACTTGGAAAATATAGTTGCTGGGAACATTTGAACACAAGAGGGGATTTCTCAAAAATGAACATCTAGAAAAGCGGTTATCCCCCCCTTTTCTTGTTATTATATTATGTATTTTCTGTTTTTATACCTGTTTTATATCTGAAGGAGCGTCTCCACCCCCCATCGTTCAGCCTGGACACCGAGGTCCAGCTCCCAGCACCTCCTGGCGGTTTCCTCACTGCAAGAAGTGAAGCTATAGGGAAACAGGCAGAGGGCCTTCTTGGTAGTGGCGCCCGCTCTGTGGAACACCCTTCCGTCAGAGGAAATAAACAACTATCTGACTTTTAGAAGACATCTGAAGGCAGCCCTGTTTAGGGAAGCTTTTAATCTTTAATGTTTTATTGCATTATTATTATTATTATTATTATTCTGTTGGGAGCTGCCCAGAGTGGCCGGGGAAACCCAGCCAGATGGGCATGGTATGAATGAATGAATGCATGCATGCATGAATGAATGAATATACTGCAAACCACCCTCTGATTTGGATGAACAGTGGCAAATAAATGTAATAATAATAATAATAATAATAATAATAATAATAATAATAATACAGTTGTACATTGGAAGTCAAATGGAAGCTCCTGCAGCCAATCAGAAGCTGCAGAAGCTTCCAAAAATAGTTCGCAAACCTGATCACTCACTTCTGGGTTTGCGGCATTCGGGAGCCAAAACGTTTGAGAACTAAGCTGTTCGAAAACTAACTGTAAAGAGAAAGGCCTAAATGCAGTAGCAGCCACTATGGTACAGCAGAGCTGAGGAGCCCTTTCCCAACCATTGCATTGCTGCAGCTTACCTGGACAGTGCTGGGATGAAGCAGGGAATTTGCAAGGGTGGGGGTGCCTGGATGCACCAATGGGGAAATTGTTCATTTATTCCTTCTCTCTGTTTCCTGTTTCTTACTCAGTTCCTGAGCTAGAACAGGACCTCTCTTATTCCATGCCTGCTAAATTTACTCAGGACTGTTTGGTAAACTACTTTGTTGAAAGTGCTTATTGACACTCTCAAAAACCCTACTAGGTTAGTGAGACAGGGCTTATCCTTCCAGAAGCCATGCTGGTCTGGCATCAGCAAGACTTTTTCTTCTGGATTTGTTGTTCACATGCTCCCTCCCTCCTTCCCTCTCCCCTTTTCTCCCTTTTGTTTCCTCTGTGTTCCAGCATACACAACATATGTAGTGAGCTGAGCCGACCCTCCCCTCCAGCGATGCCTGCTTTTCTTTTATACTAGCACAGTGCCTCCAAGAGCATTCGCTTAAGGTAGGTGCTGCCATGACATTCCTCTTCTGACCTGCCTATCGCTGTATCTGAACTGTCGGATGATAGGTTCAGCACCACTGGCTTGCCCTCACCTTCCCTCCCACAGATAAACAAGGATCACCTGGAGATCCATACCTTTGCACAGGAGTGGAGTAATTTCAGTGTTCCATGAATTGCATTTTTCTTTTAACACCCGGTTAATCCACTGGTGCATTTAAGATTTACAAAGCAGGAGTTAATATTCAAGGTCTCTTAACAGTTAATACAAGCCTAAGTGATCTTGAGTATGTACTGTTGCTTAAGAACATAAGGAATGCCTTGCAAAATCCAATCAAGTTTCACCTGACCTATTATTATTTGAAAGATTCCCTGTAACCATTAGGTGGTAGGTGGTATACTGGAACTGGAAGTTGACCAGTGGTCTTCCGGTGGGACTATAGTCCATTTCTGTCCACCCCTGCTGAAATTCTATCACCTGTCATCACTTTGAAATGCACTGTGCACAAAGGCTATTGTATTAGGAATCTACCTCCTACCTGCATCTATGTGCCTCAAACTGTTCAGGCGTCTTCTCTAAATGACACCATTGTCAGAAGTTTATTGTGAATTTCCAGTTACTATAGCAACACTATAAACATTTGTAAATCTCTTCACTTTTAGCCCATATATTTTATTTTAGGTCACAAAACAGATGTACACACGCTACACATTACCCCCCCTCCCATTTATTTTTCCCTAACACTCTAGCCATTGGGGAAATTATTGGTTGAAGAACCAGGTAGTAGGCTGACAGCTCAGAGTAATGGACATTCTGCTTTGCAAATAATCAATGGAACATTTGATTGAATAAGTCCTCCATTTGTCTTAAAATATTTTTTATGTTAATATAACACTTCTAATAGAATTGGGTTCCTTCCCCCTCACAGTTTTAGTCCCACATTACAAGTGTTAATTAAATTACTCTCTGTCCAACTCCACTGAAATCTATTTAAGGCTCCCCATTGACTAAATGGATTATTCCCTACGGCAAACAGCATTCTGTGAAATGCCACAGCAATTATGAAATAAAGGGTTCCTCCACAAACCTTTGAGACGAAATAGTCTAAATCCCTCAGCTCAGAACAGCAGGGGGGGTCACAGAAGCTTCGCCAAATCCCTTAGGGAATAGCAACCTGATTTTCAAGGCAGTGGGGAAATACTGGACAAGTATTGCCAACATCCTGTAAGGTAAATACTGACACTCATCTTGCTCAATGTCAGGAACATGGCGACAGAACCCAACCCTAGCCACACTAGAGCTCACCCCAAGAATGAGATCCAAAGCAAGTCCTTACAGCCCAGAGTCCCCAAACAACTCCGGCAGTCTTTGTAAAAAAGACCACCCCACAAATTCATTTGGATAACCTCAGTCAGGTTCAGTCAGCTGAGGCACTTAAAAATAAGGCCAGGTAATCCTGCAGCCTCAGGCTGGAGCAAAATATAATATTGTGCTGCCCCAAGTGGCTGTGCAGTGTGATCCGAAATGTCCAACCCTGGATCTTTCGCTGAAACAGTATAGAGCATGCTAGAAGACACTGCTTGTGTCTAAATGCCTTGGTATCTACCGGAATACTGAAATGGGTTCTGGAGTGTACCTTTCAAATTACGTACATACAATATGGATGCACCACTGGCATCCATACAAACACTTTTGCTCCAGATGGCCATTTGGGATGCTTGTGCCCCCAACAGTAACACATAGAACGAAAATGATATCTCAGCATCTAACAGGCCAAGAAACATGGTGACAATTTTGAAGGTTATAGAGTCAAGTGTCATACTGAGAGTGTGGTACACCCCTAAATAAATAAATAGGTGCTCCTCCTGTGCAGACTGTTACATGGGTTTGCTATATATCAGATGTCTCTTATGTGTGCACTCTAAAAGAGCATTACAAACAACCTAACAGTAACAGGTGACCTGCTCCATCGGGCTGAAAGTCAAAGTAATCAAGTTACTTTTGGTCACTTTATCCAATGGTCTTTTAAATGTGTTTGTGGGATGGGAATTATTGGGAAGTTATTGGTTTTAGTATGTGTTTTGTGTTCTCATTTTGTATTTTTATGTTGTGAGTCACCCTGTGATCTTCAGATGAAGGGTGGTATACACATTTAGATAACAGCAGCAGCAGCAATATATTGCTAAGAAACTAGTGTTTCTTAACTGAACTATCAAAGCTCTTGGAAGGGCTTGAGAATCTCAGCTAAGTTCAGCACATGGTGGTAAATGCATCCGATACAACCCAACATGAAGTCCCTAGAAATCCAAATTCACCAGGCTTTCTCTCCTATGGTAGCATTGTGATATGGTTATGTGAAACAGCAGTGCAGCTCCACTGAATTTCACAGAGCAGAAAACATGTCTCTGAAGTTCCTTATATCTGAATTTTGTATCTAGCACCCCCTAACATGGGCACTGACATTCAGACAAACTAGTGAGAGTTGCATGAACATCAAAGTTATATTCCTGCACAATTCCTTTTTGTTTCAATAGCTCTTGCAGGAAATTATCTTTGTCGGTTGTGCCCAGAGTTTATGAAAACCACCTGTTCCATACTGTTTGGTTTGAACACAGCAGGATAGTTGCAGTTTGTGCTGGGGGGGGGGGGGTAGGATGAATACAAATTCACCGCTCAACACATTTATTCAGCGCAATAAACCAATTTCTCTGCGTTCACTCAAAGACCTGGCAACTTAAGCTGATTATGGGAGCTCACATTGATTGGCCCTGAGTTTGCAAGAAAGTACAAAATTGGAAATTTTATGAGGTAGTAGTTTCAATCTCCAGAGTACCACCCAGAATGCATTTAAATATCTTGCAAAATAGAATAGCTTTTGAGCAAAACAAAGCAAAACAAAAATACCCACCCCTAGATCTGCTTATTATTTAGTTGATACATATATTCAGCAGATTACATTTTGCAGTGCATAATTCAATCAGCAGCTGCAAAATAGCCTTTCGTTCTCCCACCAAATAAGTCGGTGTGACTATCAGCCACCAACCAACACTAGCATTCCTTATGAAATGATACAAAATCTACTGAATGCATTTTTTGTTCTCTTCCTCTGCTTTTCACTGTGTGTAGCCAATAAACATGTCAGCTCTTGAGACCCTCAGTCCTTCACTCAGGGTACACCTATGCTAAAATGTAGACCCTTTTCATACAGGATCTTTCATTTCATTGGTTATACTGGGCCCAATGAATGGTCTGGAAACACCTGATCCTGCAGCATTTCTGGAGCTAAATAGTCATGGAGCTGATCAGTCCCTTGGGTGGGTGACTCCTGAGAGTAAAAATATATATCTAGGAAAGCTGTGGGCTCCCATCCTTAGCATTTTCCTTAATCACACCCCCCTGGAACAAAATGCACTCTTTCCATATTGCAAGTGACAATTAGATTGCCAGGATTAACTTTATCCCATCCTTTCCCCCCGAGAGCTCAGGGTGAATTCTCCCCCAGCAGTAAGGTAGACTAGGCATAGTGACTAGTCCAAGGTCACATGGTGAGATTCAGGGTTAAGTGGGAGATTTGAATCATGATCTCCCTCCTCCGACTTTGACAGTCTGGCCAGTATACCTCACTGATTCAATGGGTGTGTAGTATGAAGACTGAGCCCTCAACAGGGATGGACTACAACTCCCATCATCCATAACCATTGTCCATGCTGGCTGGGACTGATGACAGTTGGAGTTCAGCAACATCTGGAGAGCCACAAGCTCCCCAGCTCCCCCCCCCCCGCTGTACAACCTGCTTTATCTGCCAGCTACAGGCTCTTCACTGATGCTTTTAGTTGTTTATGGCAAGAATTTCAAGTTATTACATTCCTGATTACTTACCAGTCAGTCTTGAAGAGAATACATGCAGTCTTCATAAACACTTTTATGAGCAATCCAGTACTATGAAACAATAGTTTTACATAGCTTTTGAACAGATTATTATTAAGTGATGTTTCTGTACATATTGTCACAAATCTCATATTAGACACAAGCAGCAGGATGCAAAATCCAGCACAAACAATTATACTTTTGGCACCCACACATACATAACTCGTCTCCTTCTGATCTTCTTTTGTCGGAGATTATTCATTTTGCTTAACACAGTGTAGCACAACATCATGCCATGTTTTGATTTCATCTGAGATCTTCAAAAGAATATAATATCAGACGGTGTTTAAGCTTTCACATAAAGTTTTGTATTAGTCTTCCCAACTGTTGTCTCCTATCAGCTGCTTAGAACAGAATCTGAAATTTTGACAACTGACAGACGGCATGTTTAGTACAAAGGTTGCTAGAGAGTAGTTGAACAAGAGAACTGCAGATGGAAGATTACAGTGGCCACCATCTCCTTCCCTCTCGATGACAAATGATAGTCATGCTCAAAATATACCAACTGGTTCATATAATAATAATAATAATAATAATAATAATAATAATAATAATAATAATTTATTATTTGTACCCCGCCCATCTGGCTGGGTCTCCCCAGCCACTCTGGGCGGCTTCCACCAAACATTAAAATACATTTAAAATATCACAGTTTAAAAACTTCCCTAAACAGGGCTGCCTTCAGGAATTTTCTGAATGTCAGGTAGTTGTTTATTCCCTTGACTTCTAATGGGAGGGTGTTCCACAGGGCGGGCGCCACTACCGAGAAGGCCCTCTGCCTGGTTCCCTGTAGTTTTGCTTCTCGCAGTGAGGGAACCGACAGAAGGCCCTCGGCGCTGGATCTCAGTGTCCGGGCTGAATGATGGGGCTGGAGACGCTCCTTCAGGTATACAGGACCGAGGCCGTTTAGGGCTTTAAAGGTCAGCACCAACACTTTGAATTGTGCTCGGAAACGTACTGGGAGCCAATGTAGATCTCTCAGGACCGGTGTTATGTGGTCCCGGCGGCCCCTCCCAGTCACCAGTCTAGCTGCCGCATTCTGGATTAATTGAAGTTTCCGGGTCACCTTCAAAGGTAGCCCCACATAGAGCGCATTGCAGTAGTCCAAGCGGGAGATAACTAGAGCATGTACTACTCTGGCGAGACAGTCTGCGGGCAGGTAGGGTCTCAGCCTGCGTATCAGATGGACCTGGTAGACAGCCGCCCTGGACACAGAATGAACCTGTGCCTCCATGGACAGCTGTGAGTCCAAAATGACTCCCAGGCTGCACACCTGGTCCTTCAGGGCCACAGTTACCCCATTCAGGACCAGGGAGTCCCCCACACCCACCCGCCCCCTATCCCCCAAAAACAGTACTTCTGTCTTGTCAGGATTCAACCTCAATCTGTTAGCCGCCATCCATCCTCCAACCGCCTCCAGGCACTCACACAGGACCTTCACCGCCTTCACTGGTTCTGATTTGAAAGAGAGGTAGAGCTGGGTATCATCCGCATACTGATGAACACCCAGCCCAAACCCCCTGATGATCTCTCCCAGCGGCTTCATATAGATATTAAAAAGCATGGGGGAGAGGACGGAACCCTGAGGCACCCCACAAGTGAGAGCCCAGGGGTCTGAACACTCATCCCCCATCACCACTTTCTGAACACGGCCCAGAAGGAAGAAGCGGAACCACTGTATAACAGTGCCCCCAGCTCCCAACCCCTCTAGCCGGTCCAGAAGAATATCCAATGCTGCTCTTCCGCTAGTGCAGCAGAATTCCTCTCATGCAATGGGACTTTGCTCCTCTCTCCCCTGCACCTCCACATGCACCCTCAAAATCCACCCAAGAGGGTTGGTGCAGATTTTGAGAGTGTAGGGAGAGGAGAGGACAGGAAAACTATATTATGTGAGCAGAACACACGCACACAGTGTTGGATACAGCCCATTGAAATCAATGCACCTAAGTTAGTGAAGTCCATTTATTTTAGTGGGGTTACTACAGATGATGATGATGATGATGATGATGATGATTATGATTATTATTATTATTTATACCCCGCCCATCTGGCTGGATTTCCCCAGCCACTCTGGGTGGCTCCCAACAGAATATTAATAATAATACTAAAGTGATAAAACATGAAACATTAAAAACTTCCCTAAACAGGGCTGCCTTCAGATGTCTTCTTAAAGTCAGATAGTTGTTTATTTCCTTGGAAGGGTGTTCCACAGGGCAGGCACCACCACCAAAAAGGCCCTCTGCCTGGTTCCATGTTTTTGACGTTAGGGATTGTGTTTAATTAATTAATCAGGTACCAATCAGAACAATGTGAACACGATAATGTTTTTGGGTGGCACGCTTATCTTTGGTATGATAAAGTTAAGGCCCACAAGGCCTTTAAAAATCATATAATTAGAAATGCCTTGTTTCAGGTTTGGACTCGTAACAAAGACTTATTGGAGAGAAAGACCCCTAGATGGATATCTCCAGTGGAGGCAAAAGCTTATAAAAGACCAAACATGCCTGCAAAGTGGCTAAAGTATGCTGATATACTGCAACAAGATGGTCAGGGTTTTAAGCTGAAAAGCTATGAACAGGTGAAAGAGGGACTTTAGGATTGGTTGCAGTACCACCAAATTAATGAAGTTTTTAAAATGGATAAAAAGTTAGGCTTTCAAGTTGACAAATCTAAGTTGGAAACAGAGTTGTTAGACACGAACTCCAAAAACCTTTCCAGAATGTATAATTTGTTGTTGGAATGGCATACGAAAGATGAGATGGTTAAATCTGTAATGATTGATTGGGCGAAAGATGTAGGACACAACATTATGTTTGAAGAATGGGAGAGGCTGTGGAGGGAAGGTACTAAATTTACTGCTTGTAATGTGTTAAAATAAAATTTGATGAAAATGCTTTACAGATGGTATTTAACACCAGTTAAATTAGCTAAGATGTATCATGGAATGAGTAATGAATGTTGGAAATGTAAGAAAGTAGAAGGTACCTTCTATCACATGTGGTGGACGTGCCCAAAGGTTAAAGACTTCTGGGAGAAAATATATAATGAGCTTAAAAGAGTGTTTAAATACACCTTTTCTAAGAAACCAGAGGCCTTCCTATTGGGCATAACCAACCATGAGATACCCAGGAAAGATAAAGTGTTTTTTATGTATGCCACAACTGCTGCTAGAATTTTGATTGCTAAAGGCTGGAAAGGTGAGGAGCTCCCTACGGTGGAAGAATGGCAGATGAAGTTAATTGACTATATGGAACTCGCAGAACTGACCGCGAAGCTCCGAGACCAGAGGGAGGAGGCGGTGCAAGAAGATTGGCAGAAATTTAAAGACTATTTGAAACAACGTGAAAAGTTGGACATTTGAAGTGAAATCAGTGAATATAATAGGCAATAGCTATTACGATGTTAGGTTGAAGTAGGATATAAGAAGTGAAGTTTGAAGGAACTATTAGAAGATAGTATAAGATAGAAATATAAGATGTTAAGATTAATGTGATAAGATTAAGATATAGTGATAGAAATAAGATGAGTTAAGGTTAAGATGAAAAATTATGGTGAATGTTTATTAAATTAGTTAAGAAGTTACTAAAGTAAATTAGAACTGAACGCAGAAGAGGGAATGGGGGAAGTCCCCCAAATAAGAGTAGAAATGAAGTTAGAGTAAATAGGTTTTTGTGTTTTATTTGGTTGTTTTTGTGTAATTTGTAATGTGTTTGTTGTTTGTTTTATGTTGCTTGTATGGAAAACTCAATAAAATTCTTATAAAAACAACAACAACAGAACAATGTGAACGGTCAGAAATAACGTCCACCCATGAAAATATATCCACAGAGTTTTACACCATTGCCTGTTCTCCTTCCAAAAGTGGTGCCTGCCTGGAAGCTTACCCAAAGGTCAGTCCTGAACAACCATGCTGAAGCTCACAAATAGGGCTCATCTTTTGACAGTTCCCATTTCCATGGTGGAGGTCGAATTCAGTGCAAGCATTTTGGCATCTCCCCTCTCCTCCCCTGACTGGGGGCTGAGCGGGGCTCGCATATGGAAGAGAGGAGTGAAAAGCCTACTTGCACTTATAAGTTTTGCTGCGTTTGCTCCTCCTAGCACAGCTGTCTAGTTGAGCCCAGCCCAATGCGTATGGCTAATGTTGGCTATCCCTCAATATGATTTGAATGGAAGACCCCTGAAACTTTCCTCTACTGTCAATTGCTGAAAAAGAGAATTTTCAGCATTCAGGTCCTGGGTGTTGAAGACCAGCTGAACAGGAAGCAATTATAAGGCATAATGTATTTGCTTGACATCTATGCATAATGCAGTCTTCTGAACACCCCCTGAAGATCGCTCGGTAAATTGTCTCGCTGCTTTTCAGTCCCAAGTAGCTTACACTGAGCCTACTCGGCAATATAGTGACTCCAAAGCTGCTAAATCCAAGTTAACATGCTTCTTCTCACATACTTTAGGTCCTGTCTTTGGAAGTGGAAATTTGCCTTCAGGTGGAGGCATGCCAAATCTTTGCATTAATAATTTTTATTATAGTACTGTGATTGGCTTCTTAGGAAAAACGTATTGAAGGATCTATTTTAAGGCTGCCTTTCTGGCAGTGAATATCCTACTTCCAGCTGCTGTTTTATAGTCTTATCTGTCAGGAATTATTAGAAAAAAACACTTTTTATTTAATTTAAAGTTTTATTGACTGCCTTTTGGCAGGAATGACTGAGCCTAGTTGGCAGAGCCCATAGCAGGTTCCACAGCAAGTGATGCTGTGGTTGAAGAAATCCCTATCTATTTACTTAGAAAATTGTACAGTGAAGCATATGTGTGCTCAGGAGAGCCTCCCCTGCTCCTTCCTGGCCCTACAGGTGCACAACAGCCCTGTGGTGCCTTCCTTTCTAATAGTTTCTCTCCCCCCCCCCCGCCCTGCTTTGGGTCACTGAGAGCCCCAGAAAAAAATGACGTAAATTTGGAATGTCCAATTAAAATTTAAATCCTGGGATCATGGACCAGCACACCTTGCAATCTCTTGCAATTTACCCAGAGTGTGAAGCCACATCTCAAGTTCTCTGCTTCTCCCTGAGAGTAGAGCAAATTCATGACTTTACCGCTTCTGATCGTAGACCTCCAATAGCATGAAACCCAAAGTGATCTAGGTGCGTGGGGATTCCCAGATCCTGAGTGGCAAATGAACACAGACTTCACTAGTTCAATTGTGAAACTTGTCCAGCCAATAGATGTATATATGTGATGTGCCCAATATGGTCAAAAACTGCCCTGGCATCCTTGCCCTGCTGCCGAATTTGCACACCTCCCTAACTCACTTGCTACCTTGATGCTTAGTCACAGGGCCAATGCATCTTGTATGTTGGGTCTCTTGCTCGCAGACCCCTCCCCTCTTGCTCGTGGATTGGTCTCCTTGCACATGTTGTCCTTTGATGTAAGTTGCAAGGAGACCGAACTCAACTCAGGAAGCACCGATTCTCAGTTCGAAGTGTTTAAACGTTGCTCCAGCAGCAGTTCATCTATTAGAGGGATGGATGACATACATCCTGGCACTAGAGCTGATGAAAAGAACTGAAAAGCAATCTGAGACCTGCCCCTTCTGTAGCTGCTGGTGCAGCTTTGAAATGTCTGATCCTATATCTATATATCTATATCTATATTGTGAAAGTCATTCCTCATGAAACCATTGCAGATGTTAACAAATCCTGGCAGACATTCATTCAGTCTTCTCGATTTTCAGATTTTCAGAAAAAAGATCATTTATGTGATATGACAAATAACACACAGGTGGTGAATATTGTAATTCTAGGATGGTGGGGATTTTATTTAGTCTAGAGCTCCCTCTATCTCCCCCCTCTCTTTGTGTGTCTTTGCCCTCTAATCAGAGAGACTCAAAACCCCACTCTCCACCTCTCCTAGGGGTCAAACTGTGCTGAGAGTGACTTCAAATTAGAGTCTTGTGGCACCTTATAAAAACTGGCAAATTTGTTATGGCATAAACTTTCACAAATTGGAGTCCACTTCATCAGATGCACATGGCCTGTATAAAGCACCCGCAATGGTCACAATATCAGGACTTTGGACTAGCAAAAGCTCTGACCCAAACACAACTTCCAGCCATTCAGAACTGCTTATTTTCCTACCTGTTTGTCACAGCTCATCTTGTCAATCACAGCAATTTGTTTTTAACAAGGTTTCTTCCCCCTGACTCAATCCATCTTCTGCTCCTTATTACCACATACCCTGCAGCACTGCTGATACAGTGACAGACTTTTTTATATTTTTTGGTATTATTATTGCAAAAGTCATTAAGGGGTGTAGCTGGCAATTTGAAATGGGTAAATATTCTGACAAGTCAATTGCCCCCTGCTCATCTGAGAATCCTAATCTGCCAGAGGAGGATCTGCCTCTGCAGACAACATTATTGCTGGCACTGAGTGCCAAAGAAGGGAGAGAAAAAGGAAAGACTCTTTGAAGGTAGCTAACTACCCTACAGACAGATTCAGAAAAGAAAAAAAACCTGTTGCTCTGAATACATTTATAAAGCCCTCAACAGCTTGGGTCCAGTTTACTTAAAGGATTGCCTTACTCCATGTGTGTCCAGTTAACCATTTTGTTCCCAAGTCACAAACAGTTCTGCATTTGCAGTGAATCAACGATTCAATGTGGCAGCACACACTGGAACTCACTGCACATTGATATTCGGCAGATATTGTTTTCATCACTAATAACGTTTTGCTGTTGTTTAAGCAAACCTACCCCTGCATATACTCTTGATTTGATTTTGTTAGTATTTTCAAGCACTGGTCACTCACTGGAATTTGTGGACTGCTTGCTGGGAGGCATCACGTTGTTCTAAAAGGACTGTTGTCCCCCCCCCCCAGTAGGAATTCCTTCTTCGCAGTGTGAAAATGAAGCATCCCAAGTAAACTCTGGATAAGGGAAAGGCAACGTTTTGAATGCATCCCTCATCTTTTCCAGCTCTGTCACTCTGGCCACCTCTACTGAACTATACAAAAGCAATATTTCATTATTATGCATAAGCATGGTGCTTTTGAATATAGGCAAAACTAAGCAGATGTTATTTGATGTAATCAAAACAAATTTGCCATCTTAAAAGATCATAAACATACACTCCATTTTTGTATTGTTTGATGATGAGATTGTCGGGAAAGCCTGCTTTTCAGATAAAATTACCATAAGTAATTCACCTTAAAGGGCATCTTAATTAACACTTTGCATTGCTTGGGCACTAGTTCCCATTCACCAGACTATGTTACAGTTCCATCGAAGAATCTGGAAGTGTTTTACAAACACTAATTACACTTCACAAACACCTCTAGCAGACTGTAGCAACAACCCATGTTTTCTTGCTTTCCCAACGAGTACTTAGAACTCTGAATTTTCTAATGAGTAGAAACTGGAATGAAATGATATCTTCAACAAATATTTCAAGTTCCACCCTCCTGCCATTTTTTTTTTTTACTTTATATATTTTCTTTGCAGATCTATGTAATTCCATGTAATTTTTAGAAGGCCTAACTTTAATGTCAAATCATGTTAATTTTGGAGTAAAAAAAAATAAAGCAGCAAAGGGTGTTTGCCCCCCCCAACCCCTTATAGATATATTTCCCCTATCTGTTCATGCATCAAGATGATTTTATTCTTCTAATTGCAGAATATTTTTCCTCCTGAAAAGTCACATAGACAATCCAAGGCTATTGGGATCATGTAATGATCCTTCATGGCCAATCAGATTTCCCTGTGTAACTATGCCACTGAGGACAAAGTCTTATCAGAATGAAGGCAAAGCTTCCCGAGCAGGTGAACATACCCATTCGGAATATATACGTATGGATATTGTGCATTTTGATGCTGCCAAAAATGTTCATGGAAAAACATGGCTCGGTTGGGCTGGAGCTAGTGGGTGGCCAGGTTAGGCCCTGGCAGAGGGCCCGGCCTGGAAGCCGCAACAGACCCACTATTTTAGACCCAGCCCAACCCCCCAACTAGCTACCAGCTTCTCTCTTCCTGGACTGCATGGTTTGGCTTGCATATGCTGTAGGCGCTCTTGAAAAGGAGTGAATCTGCTTGCAGGCACAGTGGCTGCCTTGCATAAAATTACTCAGCATGCATTCTAGGGCCACGTCGACACCATGCATTTAAAACAATATCATGCCACTTTAAACAGCTTATTTTTACTCAGGCCCTTTCCCCCTCCTCTCCAGTCAGGGGCGTAGGAAGCCACTTCGCCACCCGGGGCAGCAAACCCGGGGGTGGAGTCACTCAGTAGCGTGCATGTGCAGCATCGCTACGTATGACACATGCGCCATTATGTGCGATGCTACACATGCGCACTATGGAGTGGAGGCGAGCCAGGGAGGGGCGTCAGCAGCCAAAGAGAAGCCTTCCGCCCCTCCCCTCCACCCACAGCCCAGCTGGAAGGAACAAAGCAAAGTGCCGAGCAGCACCCGCTTGGCTCTTTGCTTCATTCCTTCCAGCTGCGCTGCTGGCGGAGGGCTTCTCTTCAGAGCCCAAGCAGCAAAGCTGGTGCCGGCTAACCTGCTTGGCACGTGCTTTACAATTTCCGGCGGAGGCAGAGGCGAGGGGCGGGCTCGCCCCTCCCCCCCTCTCTGGCCTCCACCTAAGCCGGAAATAGCAAAGCGCATGCCGAGCAGGTTTGCGAGCTCTGCCGCCGAGCGTGGCTTTTTACCGGGCGGCTGCTGGGCTTGGCTTGGGTGTTGCGTGGGGCGCCCAGAGTGTCACCCCCTCTAGGGTGGTACCTGGGTCAGACCGCCCCCTTCACCCCCCCCTTCCTACACTACTGTCTCCACTGTTTTGAAGGATCAAGCATTTATAGCATTTTGAAGACTGGAGAGGTATTTTCTCCTCCCCCACCCTATGGAAGCCTCTTGAAAAGCAAGAGGAATTAATTTTATTCAGGGAGAAGGAGAACCCAAAACGAATCAGAGTAAGAGAGGTCCACCTGACTATCCTGACTGCTATTGGGTGGGTGAGTGAGCAGGAAGAGATTCTAGAGAGTTGTTTCCTCTAGTTTTCTGAATATTTTCTATATTCCTCTATATTCCTTTATATATTCTATATTTTTAGTCTGCAAAAATGGGCAGTTATAAAATTCCATACACACTTTGATGAACCAGGGTTTGCAAATCAGGAATCCTTTTGTTGTTGTTCCCTAGGTGGAGGTGTCAACCATACCTGTGGAACATATGCTACTCCTAGTATGTAGGTCACAAATTTGTCCCCTGCTTTTCCCCATCTGGTTTTTGATTCACATACAAAAGAGTGGAGGTGTGGAGAAGGTTGTAATTTGGCCTGCTAAATAATCTCATCACCCTGGCACACTACTTAGGTTTAGGGATGGGTGGATCTGCTGATTTTTCTTTTTTCTTTTTTCCCATTTCAGTCTACTGCCTGTTCTACACTTTTTTTGCAAAGCAATTTCCCCCAAGTTAATTCATGTTAATGCTATTTACACTTTTGTGTACACTTCCCCATAGTACAAGCACTTTGTGCACATTATTTGAGACTCAGCTACGATATTAAAGAAAAAGCGTTTTAAATGTGTTATAACACTGCGACACCAGATGGCGCTGTAGAGTTCAGTCTTTCGCCAACATGATCTCCCATTATGAAGTTTACAACACGTTTTCCTGATATTTTTTTAAATGTGTCTAGATCCAGCCTTGGTTGACGAACTGCACTGAAAAATTCAGAGGAGTGAGAATTTGAAAGATGACAGTGTTTCAGTTTGTGTAGCATTTCAGAAAGTGCATATTAAATAGGTTCATCTTTAAATGTGAACTGAATTGAATTTCAATCCTTTTTTGGTAGAATGAATACCATTCTTTAGTGAGACAGAATTTTACCGGATTATTATTATCAAAACAATGGCCTTACTTCGATAATTCCAGGGCAACTGCCTGTAGGACTTGGATTGATTACCAAAAGCCATGGAAGGAGAACAGCTCATGCAGTGACACTCAGTGTTGCAAATAGATCATCTTCACCATAAGGTTTCTAATTAGCGCAACCAAATTTAAACAGATATGACATTTATATTGTTTGGTTTCCAGTCAAGCACCATAGGTGATTCAGCTTGTGGAGCCATAGCTCTGTCTATAACTCAGTGGGCTTCTCTTGAAATGATGAGTCTGAAATGCAGGAGGTCTTCAACCAACCTTTTTTAAAAAGCAGAAGCAGAAGCAGAAGTCAAGTGACAAATACATCTATTATTCAACACATAACATAACATTGCTCAGTTCATTAGTCAATGCATTTGAGCAAACATGCTTCCAGGAATAAATTGCTACATAAAAGCCCTTTATAACTACTGCATAAAGTAGGGGTATCCAACATGGTGCCCTCCAGATGGTATTGGAATGCAGTTCCCATGAGCCCCAGCCATGGCCCATGCACAGGGATGATGGGAATTGTACTCCAACAACACTTGGAGAGCACTATGTTGGCTATTCCTGTTGTTCAGAATAGTTGAAGTTGATCCCAAGATCATATGCCCATCTGTTAACCTTCCTGTCACCTTTCCACTAAAAACTTTTGGTTTCCCAAAAGCCTTTTATTGACTCTTTTTGACCCATTACCACAGGGCCTCCCAACATGCCTCCCGCAGGCACAAGGGTACCCACCAGTACTTCCTATGGCACCAGCAAAAGATCCCAGCAAATATTCTGTCAAACATTCATAATACAGTACATGTACAGGGAAGCTTTTTAATGTGTGGTTTTTAAAATGTTTTCATATATGTTGGAAGCTGCCCAGAGTGGCTGGGGCAACCCAGTCAGATGGGCGGGGTACAAATACAATTGTTGTTGTTGTTATTGTTGTTGTTAGAAATACTGCCTACTCTGTAAGCAAATTAAAACTTTAGCTGGACTTTAAGACTCACTTGTAATGTGATGGAGACTATGGAGAATTTGTAAAAATGGAAACTGTGGAGGACGAAATGATATGTAGTTTTAAATATTGTTATAAGGACTCATGCAGGGTATGGCAGGGGGGGGGGAGTCAGGAGATTCAGAGAATCTCATGAGATGATTGTACAAACTGTTTGACTGTAAATTTGTATTGGTAAAAACAAATAAAAAAACATTTGAAAAAAGAAGAAATACTGGAGATAACAGGTGGGTAAGCAAGCTTGTCTCAGCTTCCTCCCTCCACATGATGTTAGTCATGTGACAATGCATACCTGAAAAGGGCTATACTGAGTCAGACCATTGGTTCATCTAGCTACAGCAGCAGTTCTCAAACTTTTTTCTCTGGGCCACACTTTCAGAATAAAATATTGTTTGTGCCGCACCAATTTTCTATTGATAAAAATACAATGGAAATTATTATTTTAAAAAAACACCTCTGAACAATGCTTGATTTTGAAAAGATATCTATCCATATTCTGCAAATAATATATAAAAATATTTTGACACTATACTATGCTACACTGAAACATTTAAATGTTTCTTTAATTTTCCTTGAATCTTCCCAGCACACTTGCCATCCTGTCCTGCCACACCCTCTGAGAACCACTGATCTACAGGGGTGGGCAGGTAGCTTTCCTTGAGCACAGACAGCGGTTTTTCCACAACCCATCTATCTGAAAGATTTTAAATAGAAGATCAAGCCAAAGACTTTATATATAAAAAACATTTCCTTCAAGGCTTAGCTCTTCCTCAATCTCCCCAAGGTGTTCATTTATGTCTATAGATCCCTTCTTCTCGTAAAGAGTCCTGTTGCTTTTGGATTGCCTGGTTCCCTCCTTGAAAACAAAATTGTGTATCTAGCTTTGTCAATACTTAAAAGAGTTACATTAGTTTTCATCATCCCTTTCCTCATAGACACTTTTACCACCAAAGAGAAGGGTGGGGGGGATTTGCTTCTGGTTATTTTATTTCATTTGCTGTAGATTTACACAAGCTTTAACTGTTCAGAATTCCTTGATAGATTAAGTAATAATAAGGCAAGCATGAGAGTTATATATTTTATTTCAGAGAGCAGGAACATAAAAATCTTTGAGGGGAAAACACATGAGATGGAATCTTTTGCGGCGGTTCATTTACTGGTGGCTATAAATACTTCCCTAATGGTGCAAAATGTTTCAAGATGGTAAAAATGTACGAGCTGGATATTCCACAGGCAGGATTTCCCTTATTAAATAAGACAAACAGGTATAGTAACAGCTTTCTCTTTTTAGCCGATAAATTTTTTAAAAAAGGATTTTCTCTCCAGAAGAATTATATTTCAAGTATCATGGTTTGGCTTAGGTCTCTGGAATGCTAGTTAAAGGAATTGAAAGTTCAGTAGGATACATTTGTGCAGTGGTCAGACTGGCATAGTACATAACCTGGCGTCCTTGTGGAGTTGTGTTTTCAAATAATTACCTGCCCAAGCTTCTGTTTTGAGATGGTTTTGATGCTCTCATCAAGTTGCACATACAGTGGTCTTAGTTATAGAACTCCTTTTGTGGATGATTGGTATAATAATCACAATAATCACTATCTCTGGCTGGTAAAGGAAATTACTCAAACTGCGCTTATTTTTGCCTTGGCAATAGCAAAAGGATGACTTAATTATTATGACTCTCATTTGGCATGTATGGAGTCATATGGGTATTTGAGGAATTAGAACTTGGTGAATTACTATATGAAATGACCTGATCTATACCTCTCAGAGTAATGTCCAGACTGGACCTTAACTAGTCACTGAATTTCTTATTTCTCTGAATGTTGTGACACAGTTTTCAGCCATTTAAACATATAAAACACACAATTAAATATATATTTTTTAAAAGAGAAAATACATAGACTGCAATCCTCTATCCATTTACCTGGGAATAAGATCTGCTGAACTCAAGGAGACTTTGAAGAAGCGAGATAAAGGATCACACTGTTGAGTATGGGTGTCAAAGGGCTTTTTTATTTATTTAAAAATTCACAGAATAATGTGGAAACTACCTGTAAAGTTATATGGACCAGAAACATATGTTTCCCTATCTCTCCTTTTCTAAGACTTCATTTATGGAGGATTGTTGTGTAACTATTATATTGGTTACTAAATTTGTTGCCTGCCTGTAATTATTCCAAATTCTGTTTGGAATGCTGAGATCCGCCAATGTGGAACAGCTTCTTAAAGCTCTCACAGGGCTGTAGTTTCTACCTAATACTCCTCAGTTGTTGATATACAAAGCCCCAAATGATTATGCAAGACATGGAGGAAAAGTCAATCTCTTAGGTATGTTAGTCCCAAAATGTTCGGCCTATATTGTTTAGATCAATTCACGTCCGAGAGTAATAGTGGAATTTTTTTGCATTTACTTGTTTAATTGAAATGGTTCATAGGACTATTTATATTTCTAGGAAACTGCTGAATTTTTGAGGTCTTGAAAATATCAGATTCTATTGAGAGAGAGAGAGAGAATGAGAATTCAAGCTAGGATTGTGCATTGAAGGCAAGAATCAGTTAAGACCCCACTTGGGCTGATGAGACTTGCATGGTCTGCTTTGCCAGGGGGTTCAAAACAGAACCACACTCTGGGATATGCAAAGCACCAAATAGTTTCCCCAGTTGTTGGTATAAACACAGACAACTGGGAAACACTGGCCTGCGAGCTCTCCAATTGGAGAACAGCCTTTACCAAAGGTGTCATGGGTTTTGAAGATGCTCGAACTCAGAACGAAAGGGAGAAACAAGCTAAGAAGAAGGCACATTTGGCAAACCCCCACCATGATCATCTCCTGCCCAGAAACCTATGTCCCCACTGTGGAAGGACGTGTGGATCCAGAATTGGCCTCCACAGTCACTTACGGACTCACGGTTAAAACTGTGTTTATGAAAGACAATCTTACTCAGCTATGAGTGATTGCCAAAGAAGAAGAAAACCTGGGACAATAAACAGATGGCTGTAACGGGGTGGAGCACTTTAGTCCTGGGGGTTGAATGCAACACTCCATGCCACTCTATTCAGCCCTCAGGAATCTCCCTAGCCATGCCCCCTCCACAGGCTACACCTCTCATTGATTCTGTTCTGCATCCTTCTGGAGTGGAACATTTCCTCAGACTGCAGTCATGCCTCTTGATCGTCTGGATGGATAGATGTCACAAACCGCTGACATTTGAGTGGCTGAACTGTACAAAAACTCTGCCCACATTTGTATTTGGCCCTCCTGCTTTTGCCTTTGGCTCCACCCACTATTGGCATGATCCACTGGAAGGTTGGCCATGTGAGAGTTTGGCCCTCAGGATAAGTTTCCTTACTCCTAGGTTATAACTTTCCTTTTCCTTTTTCACCGAAGTGGGTGAAATGTTCAGGCATTGTAAGCTAGTTGAAGTCTCCAATAAGTGCAGGAGTTTCTATGTTAGGCACCTTTATAGTTTTTCTCGCTCTGGCAAATTGGTGTTTTTTTTTAATCATTCATTATGCATGTGAACCTTGACTTTTTCTGCCTGCGTAATATGGATGTTTGGGGGTCTAGAAGTAACTATATAATCAGGTGTGTGTCTATATATCCAGGTAAGTGTTTTTGTTTTCCAATTAAAGAGAGCTAGTAGAGCCTCCTTTTGGTTTTAATGGAGAGATGGCACATGAGCCACTCTTAATTTTAACTCCTGAGTGTTTGCATGATGCCAAATGTAATAAGAAGGGGCTTTGCTCTATTCCATTATTGTGGTGCCACAGCAATCTGAGAGCAAACAGACATTCAATAAAATTAGAGGGCAGTAAATTTAGACTCACTAGAACAAAATACTTTTTTTTTTTTTTTTTTGCATTGAAGCAGATAGTCCATGCGGGAGTTTTGTGCCTCGGGAGGTCATAAAGAAAAATATTATAACTGCTTTTCAGAAGCTCTTGGTAATGTTAGGATCATTAATAACGTTTGCAGCTATGCAAGCTAAGATAATGACTCAGACTTCAAGCTTCAGTGCATAAGGCCTAGAGAGAGTGTGAAGGAATTTTCTATCCCGTGTGCAGCATTTCTCAACAGCCGAGGCTTATTATGGGCTGTTTGTCTTCCTCTCAAGCATCACGTATTGCTGGTCCCCGAGGCCAGATAAACTAATGGTCTGATCAAGTATGGCAACTTTTTCATCCTCATCAAATGATTATCCACTTTTCTTTAACTACATCTGCAAAAAAATGGGGAGGGATGACACAGATATTGTGTATCCCAAGAAATGGGTTTCTGCAATGATAAATAGCTGTAGCTGCCATGCATGATATTGCACAAATGGTATTTTCCAATCAGCTCTCAATGTCATCTCAATGCCAAATATTTACCAAACAGAAAGAGACACTTGGTTCCCCCCCCCCCCCTCCAAGTTTATATATATCATTGGGAACTAATAATCTGAAAGTTTGTTGTTAACAAGAACATGGGAACTTTGCATTGCAGGGAGTTGGACTAGATGACCCCAAGGGACCCCTCTAATGCTACAATTCTATTATTCTATAGCCTTTTCTCTCCCTATCTGTCCCTGCCTTTCAAATGAAGCTAGAATCCCTTCCAGGCATTGACTTCTTTGTGAACTTTGGAGTACCTGTGGGCTCTCTGAAGGGTTGGTTACAGTGAATTATTATGATAACTATTTTGGCCACAGAGGATGTGGGCTCTGATGTTCATAAGAAGGGCCACCAACAGCAGGGGTACAAGAGGGCTCATATGTACTGGGCCCTGAGCCAGCAGAGCCCCTGGACTTTTAGCTTTTCGAAAAAGTAAGTCACTCAAGCTTCTATGATGAAAGTTAGAAAGCAAACTGTGGAGGCAATGATCTAAGGCAGATATAAAGCATCAGCTGCAGCTAAAAGATGCTGTTGCTAAGCAATCAGAGGAAGGAATGCTGACTTCCCCCACTTGGAACTTGCAGGGGGGCCTCCCAGAGCACCAGGAAAACGCGGAAGCTTTTTGTTGTTGCTGCTAGCCTAAGGCTGGATGGAGAAGGATAGTTTACCTGTGCACTGGAGTATGTTTTTTATGCACTTTCCTCCATGTCCACATTATTTCCTTCACTCACCTTTGTAGTATACCACACAATTGGGTGGCTCTACTATATATTACATGGAATTCAGAGGGTCCAATTCATATTCACTGTCCTGGGTCCAGGAAATCCTGATGGCATCCCAGATCATGAGTAGATCCTTGCCTGCAAAAAAATCCACCTTTAGTTTAATGAAAACTTGTAGGTACAAGGGAAACTGTGTCTGGGGAATCCCATGTGCAAGCGCTCTGTGTGTGCACCGGAGCACAGCTGTGGCACTGTACTGGGACAAGAGTGCATTCGTACAGATAAATAGATTTCCCTATGTCCTTAAACACCAATGCTACATTGGAGCAGAGATAAAGCCTTGCTGAAACACAGGTAATGGCAGCTGCTGAGCTGACTACTAGGATATATATATATATATATATATATATATATATATATATATATATATACACACACACACACACACACACACACACACACACACACCTCCTAGTAGATATATATTCTATACCGCTTTGTGTTAAGCTTCCTGCCTCCCAGCGTTCAACCAAGAAGGATTATGCGGCAGAGTATCTTCCACCTTTGCCAGGGCTCCAGCTTATTTTGCCATCTGCACAGCTTGCAAACTAGAAAGATGCAGGGAGTCCTTAGCAATTGGTGCTATTTCTGGCTGAACAAGCTCTTTCCCAAAGAAATTGGAATTACTGCACTTTAGCCAGAAAACCTAAATGCTTTTGATGATTGCACTATTTATTTATTACATTTTGACTCCAACCTTCCCCAAGGAGCTCAGGCATACATTTTATCCCCACTGCCAGAGTCCTGGTGGATAGATACCCTTTGCAGAAACTGCAGCACTGCAGCACCCCAGCCAGATGGGCAGGAAATAAATAAATACATAAATACATAAATTTATTATTATTATTATTATTATTATTATTATTATTATTATTATTATTGGAATGCAATACTAGCTGGGCTGGAACTGATGCAGAACTGCTGATGGTGGATTTCTGGCATTCTCACAGTGCCCCGTGACATTCTAAATTTACAGGACACACATAGAAGGGGGGGGGAGTAAGGGGCCAAAAGCTATCTGCTCAGGGCTGGTAAGGGAAGAGTAGGAGTTCCTAGGTCATCATCAGCCACAACCACAGCAGTCATTGCTGTAAGAGTGATAGCCACAGGACAAGTGGAGGCAATGGTAGCCTGAGGAGTTAAGTTCCCTTCCAGGGGTATTCCCCCTTGAAGAGGCACTCTGAGGGCCCATAGACACAAAGCACAACCCAAGAGACAGCACATGGAGGCTTTATGGTCAGGGACGAAGAGAGTCCATACCCTATTATAAATTATGGGTTAAGAAGATACTATGCTGCTCCCACCTGGGAGAACTAGATAAGGGATGGTGACATCTGAATTCTCCTTCCCCAACCAAAAAAAGAGTAGGTTACCTGAGAGGTACGGAGGTTACCTGTTAAGGAGACAGGGATCGTGGCTGGCCCTAGCTCACCTTAACTGGCTTCTTGTCTGAAGGGGCATTTGAACTCACGTACACCACAACAGCCTTTTCCCCACATGAATGCACTTTAACTCTCCTGTTGCACTGTGTGCCCTGATCAGATCAGATCAGATCAGATGCAGGTTTTCATTCTGCACCAACCAAGAAATATTTTATCTCTGCTCTTAGAGGGGAGAAGAGAGCCAATTCTACACACAGTAGGTATGGGTAACTACTGGCTAGTGTCTGTGATGTCGCTGGTGGAGCCCCTCCACTCTCACAATGCTGAAGCAGTTTTGCTTGAGTTTTAAAGCAGTCTTGAAAGAAGGCAATTTTGAAATATGGATCTGGAAGAAATGAATGTAAACACCAAAGAAAACTTCCCGTTTTAATAGCATCTCATAATGTACTTATAAACGACAAATTTCCTGTGTTGTTGAGATTTAAGGGAAAGGAAATCCAGCCCTCCAGAATATTTTTTGAGGGACCCCTTCCTGTACAAGAGAAACAACTCTATCTGCTACAGTTAATACTTATCCTGTTACCCACTGTGTCAGCTGGTAATTCCCAGCAGTCAAGAATCAATGTGCTGCATCTATTCAATAGTATCATGCCAGCTGCTCCAGAGGGTGGAAGGCATGATATATTATCCCAGAAATGATGTGTGATGGGGGGGGGGGAGAATACTCAGAAAAAAGTATGAGGTTACAAAATTGTGGTAACCACAGCCGCTCTTCCTTCTGAAAAGCAAAACGAAAAGGAAGGCTTTGTACCACCAGATCGCCTGCAGTGTGAGTGCTTGTGCTTTGGAATAGAAAACAAAAATCAGCAAGTGTTGGAAGCAATCACTCTTTTTAAAAATAAAAATGAGGGGCTGCAATCCTAAACATTCCAAGCTGAAAGTAAAGCCCATTGAATTTAGGGCTGTTTTCTCCTTAGTTAATATGCTCAGACTATGATTTATAAACTTTGGGCTCAGTATTGCCTACTGTAACAATGATGTTGTCCAAACAGAGGACAATAGAGAAACATCTAAGATGTTTTCAAATGTAGAGGTGCAGGCTTGGGAGTAGGTGATTGGCAATGTGTGGATCCTGCCCCCCAAGTGTGTAAAGTTTTGGAGGAGAAGACAGCATGTGCTCAGCTGGCTCCTTTATTTATTTCATTTTTTTTTTACATTTTTATCCTCCCCCCTTTTGCTCCAAGGAGCTCAAGGGACACACATTTTATCCTAAAAACAACCCTATGAGGTCGTTTAGACTGAGATAACAGTGACTGGCTCGAGGCTGCTCCATGTGAACCACCCTGAGACCTGCGGGTATAGGGTGGCATACAAATTTAATAAAATAAAAATAAATAAAAGGAGCTCCCTGGCCAAGTATGGATCTGAACTGTGGTCTCTCGGGGGCTAGTGTGAAACTCGAATCGCTACACCGTGATTTTATGTGTACTGGATCTAAAGCAGGCCTTCTCCCTGTTGGGTAAATATTTCTGTGTGCATTGAAAACACTGAGGTGTATTTGTGTGAGTGGTGTCCCAAATGCATTCTGAGGCAATACAGTCAGGGGTGCACCACACAGGCTAAGCCTGGGGCATTTGTAGTCCAACAATATTGGCACAGAGGGCCTTGATAACGTAAACACATTTTATTTTATTTTATTTTATTTTTGTAAATCAGCAGCTATGTAGTGCTATGGGGGGAAAGTGGTTCATTGTCTCCCAATGACAATTCTGTATTCTGCTCAGGGCCGGATTTAGGTTTGATGAGGCCCAAAGCTACTGATGGTAATGGGACCCTTTATATGAGCAAAATATGTATTTTATCAAAATAATTGTTGAACTGAAATACAATTAAGAAGAAGTATATTAATAGTGAAAAACAATTAAGAAGAAGTATATTAGTAGTGAAATAATTATTAAGCTCTAACTGTATGTAGGTTTTATTTTATTTGTTTTTTATCTTATATTTTGGAAATGTACATCCAGGGGTTTTTTTCCCTTTAAATTTTCTGGGGGCTCCCAAGAGAGTGGGGCCCTAAGCTATAGCTTGTTTAGCTTATACATAAATCCGGCACTGATTCTGCCTTTTGTTTGTTAATAAAAAAAAGAGAGCATTGCACTGTAAAAAAAACGAGAGCGCTTTGTGTAATCTCACTTGACTGCTCATACTGGGTACGCTTCCAGCTTACTGCCACACAAGTGAGAACACCTAAATGGCAGGCTTCCTTTGTGAGGAAGCAGTAGTGTAATGTCATACACAAGAGCATCTTACAGCCAGCTTCTGCTGGCTGAGAAAAATGACTGGAAGCCCCATTATAGTGGACACAGAGCAATCTCCTCTGACTTAATTTTCCAGCAGTCCCCGGAAACATTATTCTCAGACAGATGTTATTGTTATTCATTAAAAGGCTTCCTCTCATAAAAGAGATCCAAGGTGATTTATAGATATAGATGTACCGTACATACTTATCATTGAAAAAAACAAGATTGGAAGAAAGAAATATAGCACCAAGCATTCAAATAGCCATTCACGTAGTGGCCTGGGGTGAGCAAAAATCTCCCTTAAGTGACCAGACAATGATCCCAAAGCCTCTGAATTGCAAACCTTAATTCCTGGTGTTCAGGGGCAGGCATCCACAGGCTGCTGGTGGTGGGGGACCTTGTACAATAAAAGGGGAGGCTAAAAGGGGGAGTGTAGCGATGCATGGAAGTGAGAGCTGGACCATAAAGAAGGCTGATCGCCGAAGAATTGATGCTTTTGAATTATGGTGCTGGAGGAGACTCTTGAGAGTCCCATGGACTGCAAGAAGATCAAACCTATCCATTCTTAAGGCAATCAGCCCTGAGTGCTCACTGGAAGGACAGATCCTGAAGTTGAGGCTCCAATACTTTGGCCACCTCATAAGAAGAGAAGACTCCATGGAAAAGACCCTGATGTTGCAAAGTTTGAGGGCACAAGGAGAAGGGGACGACAGAGGATGAGATGGTTGGACAGTGTTCTCGAAGCTACCAACATGAGTCTGACCAAACTGCGGGAGGCAGTGGAAGACAGGAGTGCCTGGTGTGCTCTGGTTCATGGGGTCACGAAGAGTTGGACACGACTAAACGACTAAACAACAAAAAGGGAGGGAGGGTGTCAAGCAGCCCAAAGAGGACTGGGCATGCTGAGCATTGGGAGAAATGGAAACCCAGGTGGGAAAGGGAATGGAATATCAAGAAGATCAGTCTTTGGCTGGATCAAGCAAGCAAGAGGCATGGTTGGAGTTCAGGGACATATTCTAGCAAGGCAAAAACACTCAAGGAGGGTGCAAAGCAGGGCCAGTGAGGGGTTTGGGCTGGTGAGAGGGGGTATGGCTGGGGAGGAGGTATACTATGGGCCAAACAGAGAGGCCAGTATGATTGCATTTGGCCCCTAGGCCTGAGGTTCCCTAGCTTTACCATAAGGGAAAGTGAAATGATTTTGATTTTGGCTCTTCCTTCCAGTTTTCCAGCATAGGAGAGACACCACTGGGGATGGAGGTGGGATTTGCTTGGTCTGCATTTCACAGTGAACTGAACTATGGCTGGAATCCTTCTTTACATATACCTGTGTGTGTGTGTGTGTGTGTACTGCCACCCTACCACAGCTCCACCCAAGTAAGCAGTAGTGATCCTGTTTCAGGGTTGTGGTTCCTCCCCCAAAATCCCTGAAATTCACTTTTAATGTTGCTTTTTTTGGGGGGGGGGAATTCAGCAGCAATTGATGACTTTGACAGTGGATCTTGTTCAAGAACAGCTGTAGTCAAACCTTTTCAAAACTAGAACATAAATCTGTGGGAAACCATAATTCCTTTCAGTTTGGTAATTGCTCCTGTTTTCATAAGTTTCTTTCCTTTTACTTTCTAACATTAAAGAATATTTTTGTTCAAAGGAAACAAGCTTCTTAACAGTTTATTCTCAGTTTTCACCCTTTCCAAAAGTTGTATGTTAACAGCTGGAAGAATTAACATGTTAAATAAAGCCTGCTCATTCAAAAGTGATGAATGGAAATGAGTTGCAGAAGCCAGCCAAATTAACTGAACAAAATTCTTTGCTATTGATTCTTGTCAAAGTTGTCTATGACCATGATGAAGCATGTTAGAAATTAATTAAGCCCTGGTCTCACAAAGTCCCTTTGTGGGATAATAGCATCAGATTCTACGGATGAAGCAGAAAGGGCAAGGATATGACCAGCATTGTTCGTAAGTATCATGATGCCCTAGAAGAACATCCACTGGGGATGAAGGAGAAATCCAAATCAGTTCACATTTAAAGGCAGATCCATCAAATCTTCAGTTTCCAAAACAATATGAGAACAGGCACACTGCCACCCTTTAGAATTTGCAAATTTTGCAATGCAATTCTCCACCCAATCAGGATTTACAAAAAGGGATATTTTAGGGGACAGTGTGCATAAAAATGAATGTATTTGTAAAAATACAAACAATGCATAATCTTAGGAGACTTTGCTTACAAAAATATGTGCATTAGTCAAAACTGTATTTTTTAACAGAATTTTACATTAAAATGCTGCTGAATTTTCACCCCCCCCCCCCACAATTGCTGCAGGAATATGGAGAACTCAAATGAAGATTGGAAGAATGAGAATCTGAGAGAGCCAAAATGGATCAATCCTTCCATCCCTACACCAGATATGGAGACATTGGGGTGAAATTTGGTTCATGGCACAATGATATATTTCATGCTCCCCCCGAAAAGCCTTTAACATGATGCTCATTTCTAATGCTCAGCCTCTCCCTATGAGCTCTACTCTCAATTATTTCCCTTAGAAGTCTGCTCCTCTACAAGGCTCCATCTGAAGCTGCCTTATGCTGAATTGGATCATTATTCCACATAGTTCACTGTTATCTGCTACTCTAGCTAGCTGTGGGTCACTGGAGTGTCCAGGCAGGGGTCTTTCTACCATGTTGTACCTGAAATCATTATTCTCACCCTTATGCTAGTGCAACAGCCGTTGTGCTGGCGGTAAGAGAACACTGAATCTAGGTCAATGGTTCTACTTGAAGTAAGACTTGTTGTTGTTGTTGTTGTTGTTGTTGTTGTTTAGTCATTTAGTCGTGTCCGACTCTTCGTGACCTCATGGACCAGAGCACGCCAGGCACTCCTGTCTTTCACTGCCTCCCGCAGTTTGGTCAGACTCATGTTGGTAGCTTCGAGAACACTGTCCACTGTTGATATAGGTTTGCATTGAACTAAGTCCAGTAAGACTTAGTTCAATGCAATCCTATATCAACATCGTCTAAACAATGCATCTGTTAAGAGTGTGGCCCTTCACAGCTGCAATTTTGCAGTTTGAATGAGCATGAAAAGCCTGTAACACAACATGTTAATCTGAAAGGTTTATTGCTAATTGAATTATGGTAGGCTATAGCTATTCCTTTTGCAAACCACCAGCCTGTTTTAAAAATAAATAAAAAAATGTAGAAGCAACCCCCAAAACTGTACTTTGATCCTGGCCATGTTGCAAGCAGGCTAGGGAAAATGTACTCAATGGACTATATATTGTTTAGACCAGCAATAATGTCATTTCATACGGGCATGGTTGTATATCTACATAAGGCTGAGGACTGGAATGATGCTTTTGTAATGTCACTGCTGCTCCCACACTTGGCATGGTGCCATAAATCTGCATGGATTTGGTCTCATTTTTCAAAGTCATTTTCTAAGCCACCTGCCTTAAATAGGGCCAATACTTTTTGCCTTAATACTCAGACTCAAAAAAATAAATAAAACCAGCTTCTTTCTGAAGGCAGCCAGTGCTCTTCAGCTAGCAATATATATATATATTGTATCTCAAATGTGGAAAAGAGGGGAATCAGATTGCATACCTAACTGCTAGTGTGGGTGGTGTATAAATTAATGTGTATTAGACAGAGATGCCATCATTTTCCAGATGAGCCTTGTAAAAAATGACCATAATCAGAGCAAATGAATCTGCCCTTATGCTTAAGATTGCACCAAGACCGGGAAAACTTATGAAATTAACCCCTTTTCATGATGGTGTCGAAAAGGTGATTTTTAAATTCTCCAGTGATGCTGCTAAATGGCCCTTTCTTTAACCTCAGTTATGTTTCACAAGTTTAAGTTTAATTGCTTTACAAGAAAAGAAAAGAAATTTGTTCTATCTGTAGATCACTGATGTATTAATAAATTTCATGGTTGGAGATGAGTTGGAATTATAATGACCACTTCCCTGCACATGCTAGTCGGAAAAGGTTACAGGCATATAGTTCCTGAAAGAATCCAAATGGAGGTGCTACACCACGATCCTGGACTGTAGCCTGAGGGTATACTTGCGTTAGCTTTCAACCTCTTTCAGAATGAACTATATGTTACACACACTATGTGGCTGCCACTAAAAGTGGCTGCCCCGCATAGAGTCCCAAAGGGATTTTTATACATATAGACCAAAACACGCAGGCACATCCATATCCCCCCTCTCTCTCTGACCCACAATAAAACTTTTTTTTTAAGCCATCATGGATGACGGTCTCTTATTTCTCTATTAAATCCCTGCTAATGCAGCTGCTTCTGACTGTCTTGCACCCCACAACTTTCCCCAGCTCCCATGGCAGCTGCTCAGTGTTGAGAACTCTCCATAGCTCAGTCTGGTGGAGCATGAGATTCTTAAGCTAAGGGTTTGAGACCCGCGCTGGGCAAAAGATTCCTGCATTCATTGCAATGGGTTAGACTAGATGACTCTCGCAGTCCCTTCCAACTCTATAATTCAATGATTCTGTGATTTCTCTCCCTCCCTTCCCACCACTTTTTCTCACACACATACATGTACTCAAATAATCTTGCCCCTCTGCCCTGCTTACATACTGCTGATCTGAATTATTCAGCTAAGTGAATGCAGAGATAGATACATACAAAAGGGTGATGATATTAAGTCTATCATTGGAATATATATAGAGAGAGCTAGTGTGCTGTATCATCATCATCATCATCATCATCACAATAATTTATTTATACCCTGCCCATCTGTCTGGGTTGCCCCAGCCACTCTGGGCGGCCCCCAACAGAATATTAAAAGCACAATAAAACATCAAACATTAAAAACTTCCCTAAAAAGGGCTGCCTTCAGATGTCTTCTAAAAGTCAGATAGTTGTCTATCTCTTTGACATCCGATGGGAGGGTGTTCCACAGGGCAGGCACCACTACCAAGAAGGCCCTCTGCCTGGTTCCCTGTAACTTGGCTTCTCGCAGTGAGGAAACCCCCAGAAGGCCCTCAGCGCTGGACCTCAGTGTCCGGGCAGAATGATAGGGGTGGAGACACACCTTCAGGTATACTGGGCCGAGGCCGTTTAGGGCTTTAAAGGTCAGCACCAACACTTTTAATTGTGCTTGGAAACGTACCGGGAGCCAATGTAGGTCTTTCAGTACCAGTGTTATATGGTCTCAGCGGCCACTCCCAGTCACCAGTCTAGCTGCCGCATTCTGGATTAGTTGCAGTTTCCAGGTCACCTTCAAAGGTAGCAATGGTTAGACTGTTGGATTAGGACCTGGGAGACCTGGGTTTAAATCCTCACTCATATCATGACAAAAGCTCTCTCTCTCTCTCTCTCTCTCTCTCTCTCTCTCTCTCTCTGTGTGTGTGTGTGTATTGAATAGTGTTTGGGAAGACTTAAAATATGGGAAGGCAAAAAACAAGGTGCTGGTGCTCATAACTTGATAAAAAATGCCATGGGTGCCAACTTGTAGCTTGCGCCCTCTTCTTGGAGAAACTTGGAATGTCTTTGGGATGTGCCTGACTTTAAACCACACCACCCCCACTCCACATGCTCACTCAGTTGCCAAACTAGAGTCTCCTGCTGCCTCCTTGCTTTTCCCGAGTAAGGGTGTTTTTTGAAACACCAGTGCTGTGTTCCTGAGGACAGGACTGAGATCACATGGAGTTTTGCCTGTGAGCTTGATGGAAGTTTTACATGGCACCTGCTTGTTTGGAATGGGAAGCAAAGGGTGGACAGAAGAGCAGAAGGAATGGCAAGCGGAGAATAAGGCTCAGAATTTGCTTCCAGCTTTTCAGCGTTTGCCTCCTCTTCGTCTCTGCTGCTCATGCATCCTCAGCTCCTCCTCCTCTCCTTCCGAACCACTTGGAGAAAGATAAACTAGGCACATGCTCAGGCTGAAGAGGGAGAGGCAGTTGATGGATACAGAGCATGGTATGGTTGTGTGGCTAGCTCATTATCAAGCCGGTTCTGTCCCAATGGCGGCTATGATTTGCCCTGTGTCCTTAACTGGTGGTATGGGGCCCCCAAACATTTACCCTGAGGTCTTCCCCTAGCAGTGCCATTGATTAAAAGGTCTTCTCCATCTCCTCTTCTTCCATGGTGGAAAACCCCATCAGTTATCTCCAACTTCCCATGCAACATGTTTAATTGGAGCTAGGGGTATTTTTATTTTTACAATACAAAAAAGCTTACAGAAGTACCTTTAGCATACCTGGTAGAAACTGTGCATGGTGGGTTGTTGTTGTTGTTGTTGTTGTTGTTGTTGTTGTTGTTGTTTTGAAGCAAGGCTGTTTTGTGGGATAGCACATCATAAGGCTTTTCTAGAAAACACCACACTGGTGTGTAGAGCATCTCCACAACTACTGTCCCTGTGGCCGATCTATTGCAGCATTCACCATATTCTGCTAGATATGGGGAGACTCAGTAACATGGGTCAAGTCACAAGTGTGTTGCTGCAAGCCTATAAAAGAGGACTATAGAGTTGGGAGTATCAACCTCACCTAGGCAGATAATAAAAACTATGCAGACTCCTCATTTAATTGCCGCTGCAGTGGTGGCTTAAGAGCAATTACCGCATGTCAATTATCCCCCTTTACCGCATGTCAGAGAGTCACTAACCTGTAAAAGAAGTAGAGAGATGTCTGCTTTTTGTTAGACTGGGCTGCCCACCACAACTGCACCTTTCCATTCTGCATGCTTCACGCAGAGCTACATTTTGACAATACTCAATATGGGTTAATGGCGACCAATGGCACCGAGGTCCTTCCTAAAATTAGTCTTGTTAAGCATGAAATTCAGAATCACTCCAGGCTTACATTAGCAGAATATTCTTTTGCTGACAGCTTGAGCAAAAACAATTTCTCCCTCCTTTGCTCATAAATTGAGCCACAATAGCCAGTGAGGATGACAAATTTTTGCACTTGATTGGGAGAGGGGTTTTTTTATGCATCTCGGAGCAGTGGGGGGTGCAAAAGTTTGATGGGTTCTTTCCACTGAGTGCACAGGGAAGCAAAGCAACCAGACTTTATTTGTTGTTTTTATTTGGGAGAGCTCTCGAGGTGAGGGGTTTACCAAAGCCTTGCTTCATTTCACATCTGCACTATCTATTCAGTGCAAAACAAACACTGGCACTGTGTTTTGTTTTGGGCTCCTGATAGGTATGAAGAGTGCCAGACAGCTCTGCTGAAATAAGTGGCCATTTAATCATTTTGTCCAAAGGCAGTTGCATGGTGCTCGGAAACCATTCAGGATCTCAGTTATGTTGATTTTTAGGGACAACCACAAGCAATTGTGAATGGAGGAGTGGCATAATCTCTGTAGGCTGTGTGATGGAATTGACAGCGGCTAGCGCACAGTAAAGCAGCTGTGAAAGGGATGTTGTAGAGAGACCAGAACTGCCTGGAAACCAGACTTCCAGAATGTGTAGAGTGCAATTACTTGCTTCTGTTTGCAAGAGACGGAATTAAAAAGAACATTTCACCTGATAGCAAATCTTCCCCGACTGAACTGCTGATAGTAAAGCAGGTTGCAGTGAAGAGGATGGCCAGATGCAAAAGACAGCAGGGATCCTGTACTTTAATGGTTGTGTACACCAATGTCGAAGGTACAGGAGCCCTGTCCTCTTTCACATCTGGAAACCTTGGCAGCAACTGGTTAAGCCATGAGTCAGATTTACTCTCTAGAGGGCCACAGGCAGTTTCTGCATGTGCTGTAGAGGGAAGTGAGGGGCAGATGGGAAGGGAGCTCATATAGGAGAAGGAAAACTATGACCCCTAACCTCCGCTGCCTTGCAGGATCTCTTCAGGAGATGAAAAGGCTAGGGAGTAAACCCTACACAAATCCAGAGCGTTGTCCTTCAGACAGTTGGATGTCGCGTTGTACACTTCTTTCCAACAACTCCTTGCAGCCAAGCTGTTGCCAGACATATTGTTTTGCTTCCCTTTGGACCACATCAGTGAGGCCAAGATGGGGGGGGGGTCTTGTCGTCTGGGCAGCCCAGAACCTCCAAAAACACTGTACAGGTTTGTGCTAAGGCTTGTGCCCTGGGGAGGTAATTCCGGTGCTTCTAATGCAGCAGTTTGACTTCACCCCCAGAGGCACACTCCATTGTCTCTCGAGACAGACAGGTGCCAACAACAAATCTGTGTGTGCATACGATGCCAGCCTTTGTTTATTTTTGTCTAAATTGCTTCCATTGTTGTGATCTGAAGCATGTATTTGTGTATGTGAATGTGTGTGCATGATTTCATAGGGCTTGGCTAAGCTCCTATATGTACACCTCATGCTTAAAGGTATTATTTGAGAAGGACCAAAGGCCTAAACTAAAAAAGGCCTCAAGCTTCTGTGGTTCAGCCCTTTGCAATTTTCTTGTGCTAGTTGAATAACAATATGCCAAAGACTATTATATTCAAGAAAGGCTATTAACACACTTCTGTCTTATAAGCTCTGGTCCCCGTTACATCACTGTTCATCACAGGTTGATAAGGACACACACACTTTTTCAAAGAGCATTACTTTAGAGCAACTCTGTAATTGTAATTGATCTGTTTGGGGGAAATATCCATAGGGAGCTTTAACCAAAAGGAGGATTAACCTACTGCTCACACTCTAGATGTCCTGCCTTCCCTGCGGAAATACA
This sequence comes from Lacerta agilis, assembly GCF_009819535.1. Classification (NCBI taxonomy): domain Eukaryota; kingdom Metazoa; phylum Chordata; class Lepidosauria; order Squamata; family Lacertidae; genus Lacerta; species Lacerta agilis. The sequence continues at coordinate 68,924,140 of NC_046314.1, read as the reverse complement.
ATAGCAAGGCCATTCTATCTAGATGTCAATAGCCTTATAGTCAAAATACGGGTCAGTCAATTTCAAGCATCTGCTTCTCCATCCATCAGGAAAAAATGAAAAAGAAAATCATAATAGCACTATGTCCTTGAGGTCTATCACAATACATCACTGTCCAAACTTATCACTGAAGGAGGTGCTTAGATATCTTAATGAGTTGTTTTTATACACCAGGCTAGAAAGCAGGAAGGAGAGGGAGAGGGGGGGGGGAAAGCAATTTTGTTATGTTTTTTAAATATTACTGGGAGGTTTCTTTTTTAAAACATGGCAAGCCATAACTCTTCATGAAACGTAACTTTATATCCTTATGAATATGCAGTCCTGAAGGGTTGAATTCTGTCCCTTTTCCCCTTGAACATGGATGTAAAGTTGGCAGCAGGACAATGTGTGCCAGAGGCAAGGGCCCCTGGCCTACACCTCAGTCCCACATGATGCCAGCTCAGCTGCAGCCTCTGGCATCTACATCTGGCATCAAGCCACAGGAGCGTCAGGTGGGGCTTTTGACATGGCAAGGCTGGGGAAGAAGCAGCACACTGCCACATCCCACAGAGGTGGCAGCAGGCATCAAAGCTTCCTCCAGAGGATGTAGCTTCCCACCAGAACACTGAGGGCAAAGGCGTAGGAATGAACGGGGATCCCCAGAGCCAGAGGGAGTGGGGAATTTGTATCCTCTGGGGTTTCAGGGCTGGCAACACCACTCCTCTCTCCTGTAGGAGCGAAAGGGGGTGCCTTAAGTGATCCCCTGGCTAGTGTGGATGAGGGAAAGGGAGGGTGCCAGGTTTAGAAGGGACTTGCCAGCAGAGAACTATTTGCAATGTAAATCAACAGACCTGAGTGCTGCTGATTCTGCCCTGGGCTCTTTGGCCTAGCATAAAGTCCTCCCCACTTTTTCACACTTTGCTATGGACCTGCCCCTGATCGCCGAAGAATTGATGCTGTTGAATTATGGTGCTGGAGGACACTCTTGAGAGTCCCATGGACTGCAAGAAGATCAAACCTATCCATCCTTAAAGAAATCAGCCCTGAGTGCTCACTGGAAGGGCAGATCCTGAAGCTGAGGCTCCAGTACTTTGGCCCCCTCATGAGAAGAGAAGACTCCCTAGGAAAGACCCTGATGTTGGGAAAGATGGAGGGCACAAGGAGAAGGGGATGACAGAGGATGAGATGGTTGGACAGTGTTCTCGAAGCAACTAGCATGAGTTTGGCCAAACTGCAGGAGGCAGTGGAGGATAGGGGTGCCTGGCGTGCTCTGGTGCATGGGGTCACGAAGAGTCGGACACGACTGAACGACTGAACAACAAATGGACCTACCCCAGCACAACCAAAGTAACACAGGCTGGTGAGAGCAGAAAGCTGTAGTCAATGTAATAGCCAATTCAGATATTCTAGCTAGGGTAGGGCACCTCCTTTGGACTCTGAGGGCCTTGCTGACTAAAGCTTCTGATCATGCTCCTCTGCACAGCTTTCAGGTGTGTGGGTACCAAAGAACAAAAACAACAGCAGGAGACACCATCTCTCGGCTCTCACCTTGGCATATTGGGGAGTTTGGTTTTAACTAGATAAGAATATTGTAGAGCAAGGATTAGCATACCCCTCAAGTGCTCCAAATTTGCCGGGATGGCCCCCAAAATGGTAAAGCAGTTACAGTTTCTGACTTGAAATAGGGGTGTTCCAATTTTGAGGATTTCTCCCCTCGCTCACAGCGCTGCCCCTTGCAACATGGCAGCTGACTCCAAATTTGGTGGTGCGGCTTGATGACGTCATTTTCCAGGGCACCACTGGGAGCCAGAAGCAGAGAGACAGAGAGGGAGCCGGAATGGGCTTAAAAGGGCCGTGGTGCTGATTGGAGCAGCTGCAGTGGATGCATATTGAGCAGTTAGCAGGATGGGGGGGGGACGGCAGAGGGAAAGGGAAGGAAGGCTGGTGCCCAGCACTAGGGTCCTGCCCAGTAACATGTGAAGTAATGAAAAGGCAGCAGTAGTTCCTCTGAGCATGTATAGAACATTTCCACCACCACCCCTTTTATCCCAGCCAGAAACACCTTGCATTCCTCAGATGAAAATGTCCCAATTTTCATCTGAGGGATGTTGGAGAGTATGCATTGACACTAATAATATCATGGCTCACTGCTCAAACACATTCACTGTCTCATGTCTTTATTACAGGGATGTGGGGGCTACATTGGAGTATATCGCTTGGGCAAAATATCCCAAGGTTGTCAAGGGGTGCCTCTTTGGCAGTAAAACACACACTCGGATCCAGTAAACAACAATCAACACAGAGAGGCTAGAAATCAGGACTAGTTGCGTGAATGCAACAGTCCACCAAGACAAAGGAAAGCCAAGTCGATAATTTTGGCTGAAGTTCTGAAACTTCAGAGTGGTGTTGCGGCATGCTCTGATGTGAGTAAAACGGCCAGAGGGTGTCAGAGTAAATGAAAGAGTCACTGTGGTTCAGGCAAGTGCAGATAGTTCTTTCCAGCATGTTTGATCTGCTGGTTGTAATTTTGGTTTTTTTGTGCGCTGAAGGGAATGGTCCCATTCCAAGTATGATTATTGTTCCATCCAGAATCGGCACATTCATCCGCAGTGGACAGAAAGGACAGGTTGTTCACCATCTGTTTCTGACACTGATACGAGCAGGTATCCGAGATCATCTAAATCTCATTTGCACGCCAGGATGTTTTCAACCATACGCTCTGCTGTATTCCTTATGAATCATAAGTGTCGTGCAGTCTGCAGCTCGGCTCTCGCAGATGGGAGGCCCACCGCGTTGAAGAAAATGCAAGCTGACCATGGGACGGCTTCCCTCTGCCGCTGCTCCCCCCACCCCCTCCGGCACTCATGAGTCAGTCTTGGTAGTACTCTGTAACTTTCCCAGACTGTCACCTCCCCCCACCAACCCTCCGAGGAGCTGCAATGTAGTGAGTAAAAAGCAATCTTGGCAAGAAACTTAATTAACGCCCTCTAACATCATTATCAGCACTCCACAGCACTGCACAACCAGCCATTGTGTGTGGTCCTCCATTTCCAAGTGATATTGACGGAAAATCTCTCTTCCCTTGCGAAAACCACTTATGCGATGCATGGGGTAAGGGCTGCCAGAGAAAGGTTTCGGCGGCTGTCTCAGTGGCCCCCTGTGCAAGGGAACAAAGGCGAAAGGCCACAGGAAGAGGGAATAATAGTGGACGGGTGTATAGCTGGCAATTAAGGCTGAAGTGAAAAATATTGCAGGGGAGAAAGGAGATCAGGATGAAAGGGGCTTACTTTAATGAAGGAATTTAAGTCGGTCCTGTAACATCTTCCGCTGAGGAAACGCGAGTACAAATATGTCCTCCCCCCCCCAGTCAATAAAGTACCCATGCCCAATAGCGAGGACTTTGTTCCCTCCCCAGTGAAAGCCTGTTTTGTTGCCTCATCCTTGCAATTGTTAGCTTTATGATGGATCATCAAGGAAAAACTAATGATGCTTTTAGTATCCTGCTTTGAAGTCACCCAGCATAGAAGATAATTATGATAATGTACACAACAGCTTTCGCTTCAGTCAAAGCATCGTCTCCATCCATCTCTTTCCTTCTTCCACTGTTGTTGTTTGCTCTTCCCCTGGCGATAACTTGGGCAGCCAAAACAGGCCCGAATTTTGCACTCGCCCCCCTCCCCTGCCCGGCCCACTTTTTTTTTTTTAACCACTAGCATTCACTGAACCACATTTAATTAAAGAAATGTATATTGACATGCATAAAATAACCAGGTCAGGGAATGGAGCTGAAATTGATTGAGTAGAGCTCTTTCACACTTATTTCAATTTATGAATGTTCAGATGCAGATGGATAGTGAAAAGGTTTAATTTCCGAATCTGTTGTTTTGCACAGGCTTGTATAATGTAAGCCTTAATTGAACATGCTCTCTGTTGGCGTGGAGCAATCAAGCGTGTCCATTTTTTTCATAAGCCAGGGTCACAGGTCAACGCTGAGCAAGTTCTAGCAATCTAGTTATGGAATCATATTTACATTTGATCCTGCTATGATATTAAAGACTATGGATCTGGAAAATTAGCATTCAGCAGAAAATGCAAGACATCGATGGGAATGGCAGAACATGCATTCGTATAGTTGAGATTTTTCTTCAGTAGAGGCTGGAAGGAGTTTGATCCCCATCTTTTGGGTACTTTCATTCATTTTGCTTGGTTAGGGCACCATATTCTTTTCTGGTAACAGCATCTAGAGTTTCAGACTTTTTAGATATATCTTGAATTGTAACTCATAAATTTCTCCCAAACATTGTCTGTTTCTCAGACATTTTGATCTGACAGCTCTGTGGCATTCATGACTCAAACTATTTCCCCCCCTGTCTGTAAGATATGCAGAACTGTCCACCTGCTGTGTAATATTCAACTGGAACAGTATGGGGTGCTCTTTCAGAAATACTGATTTTGCTTGAGAAGGAGCACTTTATCCACTTCACAATCTTTAGCATTTTACATTTTATCTGCTCTGCAAATGGACTTTTTCATGTCACATCATGTGCACAGAGCACATTTCCTCTCTGCTCAGCTTGTCCATATAATGATTATGCAAATGTATGCAGCCCAATGTGTTTGTCACACAAGGTAAACAACTCAGCAATTTGTGAAATAAAGAAAAGATGGGGGTGGTAAATATAAATTATAATGACCTAAGCAGCCCAAATGATAATGCAAAGAATTCTGCTTGGGCTTTTGTGTGCATTTAAGGATTATGTGGATGTTAGCTTTGGAGGGAGCAAACTGTGTGTCATCGTGTGAGCTCATTGGCTCAGGCCATTCAATTAGCATAAGTAATTATAATATACAGTGGTACCTCGGGATACGGGCGGTTCAGGTTACAGACGTTTCAGGTTACAGACTCCACTAACCCAGAAATAGTACCTCAGGTTAAGAACTTTGCTTCAGGATGAGAAAAGAAATTGTGTGCCGGTGGTGCGGCGGCAGCGGGAGGCCCCATTAGCTAAAGTGGTACCTCAGGTTAAGAACAGTTTCAGGTTAAGAACGGACCTCCGGAACAAATTAAGTTTTTAACCCGAGGTACCACTGTATTAGTGTTTTGCATTTAATGTAGTTTATTCCTCATTCAAAGCATTGTTTTTAATATGACAAAATCCACTCCATTTTGCAAAGCCAATGAGTTTTATGTAGTGGAAGAAAGATGGGGAGAAGGGCCTTGTCAGTGCCCTATTCTGTTCACACAATGGTATTCTATCCCATGGATTCCTCTGCTAGCGTAATAGCAGACAGGACCATTTTCTTTTACTTTCCCTTCTAGCTGCAGTCTTTTTGCACCCTCAAAAATCTGTTCCATGTGGTTGAGGGGGGGGGAGCCTCCAGAAAAGTGTGGGAAGCTAAAGGGAGAACAGGAGAAGATTATAAGAAAGTTCCTACATTAGAAGTGGCATCTGCTGGATCAGATTTTATTGGTCATGCTTTCATGCTGATTTTGGGTGCAACTTGCAACCCACCTTGAGGGCTCCTTTGCTCACCAAAAGAAGGGTAAAAATTAGGATTGTTTTCAATTATAGCAGCAGATGCATTCTTTTTTCTTTTTTTGTAAATATTTAACCCTTTCACAAGTAGCTCCATAGATTACTCTATTTGCATATTTAATTCGTTGACATTCTGTGTGTTTTTGAGCCACTGATCCTGATTCACAACAACAGTGTACCCTACAAAGTAATTTACTCTGCTATTGTTGCTACAATTTACCATTGATTCAGATATGTAGATTAAGCAGGGAAAGCTGAGTGCAATGTCCTGCTTCTGTGGTCACATCTGATCAGTTCCATGGCTCCCTGCAGTCATCAGGAGCGAACAGGTAAAACCGTAGATTGGATGCTGAACCAACGCCAGACTTAGAAAGCTGCCTTATTTTGTGCTATCAAAAGAACATTTTTAACCAATTAGTACCGACTGCCGCTCCAAATTAGAAGTCCATTCCAGGTGGATTGGGGACATAGCTGTCAACCTTCCCTTTTTTTGCAGTGGGAAACAGCACTGGAATAAGGGAATTTCCCGCAAAAATGCAAGAAAAAGGAAGGTTGACAGCTATGATTGGAGATCCAGGATATTTCTATGCATTCTGGTAGGATTTTATTTCTTATGCTTCAGATGTAGATGTCCAGTGTTCACCATCCATGCCACCATAGGAAATATGGATGTCTTGATTTTTATGGGCGTATTATCATTTCCTTTTCTTATTATTTGCTGCTTGTTTGTTTTTATGCAATACCCTGCTAATGCACATTTACGTTGTTAATAATGTAAAAAATATATATGCTATTTTTAAAAAGTCCATTCATGCCCCTATTTCCAATCATTCTGCCAGAGAGAAAAATGGGAGCAAAAACACCCCTGAACTTGGAAATACATTAAAAATAATGTACATTTGTCTTCAGTATCTTGTTTTTGAATCTACATTGATGCTTTAAAAAAAAGAAGATTTAAGAGCATGGTGCAAAAGGTACCATTCATATATCAAACAAAAAGATTAAAAAGTTAATTAAGTAAATCCAAGGACAAAACATTGGAAGCCATGCTTTTGTGTTTCTCCACGAGCCATTGTTCTATACTCAAGGAGAATTCAAAATTTAAAAACAAAGAAAAAGTGTGAGATCTAATGACTGAGATAATAAACTTTGGAGCATTTGATTTCCCCCTGTCTAGCCACATTTGTCAGAATGAAATTCTACAGAGGCATTTATTTCTTCTTCTTCTTTTAAAGAAATATTTGCTATGAGAATGTTGCCGGTAGAATTTTATCAAACAGACCCGGCTGCTCTTATCCAATTTTACAGCTGAACTGGCCAAGGCTGAAGAAAGTCATTGAATGAGTAAATTTCTCAGCTGATATAAGAATTAATGACTTTGCTTGTTCTAAAACTTTTACTTAGGAGCATATGAAGCTGAAGCAGACCAGTGATCCATCTAGCCCTGGGTTATAAATTCTGACTGGCAAGTGCTCTGCAGATCTCAGGAATTGATCCATCCCAGCCTGCTACAGTGCAGTGAAGCTGTTGTTCTTCCAGTGCATTTCACAGCTCTCCCCACCCACCCCACCCCTTGCCGTTAAGATCAGCATTTCTTCATTAGTGTCAGATTCGTTCAGATTAAGTACTCACTATGGGGCAATGACAGGGTGGGTAGGGGTGGGTATTGGCTAGACACAAATTAGGAATGGCTTAAGGACTCGGTGTGAAGCTAGTTCGACAAACAACCCAGGGTCTGTGTTCCTTCGAGAATCAAGACACAGCGGAGACTGTAATAGATTTAAGAAATATGATTTTAACCTGAGTTTGGATGGAGGCATTCCAGATCTTACAACCCGGTCATCTCAAGAGGGGCCTGTTCTCCACAGCAGTGAAATACTGGAGTCCAAGCCATCTCTCCCAGCCTGCCTTCAGCTATCCTGCCCACAGATGGATCCTACCTTTGTTCTCTCCCTTCTCCCCAGCACACCTTGTTAAAGACACACTTTTCCTGTCACCTGACATCCAGTTACCCCAGCAACCTTCCCAATCCCCAGTCTCTATATTCACACCTCATGGTAGAGGGGAAGGAGAGTTCTCTTGCATTGCCAATACCCCTCAATGGCCCACTATTGTTTCTTAATGTCCCTGGTTCGGCCAGGTAATTTTTCATGGCGTAACCAAGGAATTTCTCCGCAGCTTGTATATTCCCTTCCTATCCCAAACACAGTCATACCTTGGATCCCGGACGCCTTGTGACTCAAACATTTTGGCTCTCAAATTCCGCCACCCTGGAAGTGAGCGTTCCAGTTTGCAAATGTTCTTTGGAAGCCGAACGTCCGATGCGGCTTCTGTGGCTTCTGATTGAGTGCAGGAAGCTCCTGCAGCCCATTGGAAGCCGTGCCTTGGTTGTCAAATGTTTTCGGAATTCAAACGGACTTCCGGAACGGATTCCGTTCAACAGCCAAGGTATGACTGTAATCCAAATCCTGACACCTACCATTTATTAATTTCTAGGGTTTAGGGGAGTCCCCAAACTTAAAACAAAACCCACATAGCTACCAGTACATTAAAACTAATGGAGGGGCATTAAAGAATCCCAGCCACTTCTAAAAGGCCACAGATGGTTAAAGGCTAAAGGCCTGGTTATAGAGGAAAGTTTTTGCCTTGCTGTTTGCTCAGTGACAAGCCACAATTCTTCCTGTGGAGCTTTCCTGAAGAAGAAGGGATACATCTGGTTCGGAATAGGGAGGCAGACTTTCCCCATCAGATCCATCTCTCTCCCCCCCCCCCCACCCAAACTCCAGCACACGGTGCTTCCCTAAAGCTTTCCCTGGCAGGCACTCAGCAGCATCTGACTCACCCCTGGAGCAGAAGGCTGGGATTCAGCAAGATCCTTCAGAAAGATTGGTGAGGAAAGAAATGAATGTCAACAGGCACTCTATCTGCAGAGAGAGTTCCTTGTGCTTTTTATTCCTCCTTTCTCCCTCCCTCTACTGCTGTTCGGCTGATGACATAACAACCTGTGAGTTATTAAGAATTTAACATCATTCAGACCCATCCATCGCCGCACCTCCCAAGTGTTTCTCAGGTCCCACACCTTGTGCTCAAGAGCGCTTGCTTCTGTGGGTGGGTGAGAGGACTGTGGGGGAAGAATCCCCTCCACAGTTGACACTGCATAGAGTGCATGGTGAGCAAACTTAATTCAGGTATATATAAATGTCACAGCTCATCAGCCACTGAGTATTTACTATCTCCGATGTGCTCTCTCCCTTTCTCAGGCTCCCCTCCGCCTTCTGAAGCAGGATTATTGCCAAGGGGCTGAAAAGGATGAGCAAGCATCTCATCCAATATCTCATGCACCCCACTGGCACACATGCTCAAGTAACTGTTTGGACTACTGTAATGCACTCTCTCTGGGGCTGCCTTTGAAGTGTGTTTGGAGACATCAGAATATGGGTGAAACACTTAGTAACTGGTGTCAAGTATTGGAGGATTACATTATACAAATTCTGAGGCAACTAGTTTGCAGGCAGTTTCCAGAACCAATTCAAGCTGGAAAATGATCAAGGTCCAATATTCATGGGGAAGCCAATGGCCCACATAGTCCATCACTCTGTTCTTACAGTGGCCAGCCAGATGCCTGTAGGAAACCTGCAAGCAAGATACAAGCTGCAGACCACTCTTCCCACATGGGGTTTCCAGTAATTCGTATTAAGACTCATACTGTGGAGGCAGTGTATAGCCATCATGGCTAGTAGCCATTGATAGCCTTCTCCTCCATGAATGTGCCTAATCATCTTTTAAAGCCACCCATGTTAGTAGACATCACTACTAATCTTTTACCATTGAGCTTAATAGGCCATCTGTGAGTTCCGGTGTTGTAACAGAGGAAGAAAAACATTTCTCTGTCCGCTTTCTGCATGCCATGCATAATTTTATAAACTTCTGCTATGTCACCTTCCGCTTGCCTTTTTCTCTAAACTAAAAAGTCTCAAACGCTGCAACAGTTTCTCACAGGCGGGTTTCTCCATTCCCTTTGACCATTTCAGCTGCCCCTTTCTGAACCTTTTCCGACTACAATATCTGTTTTGATAATTTGTGTTCCCCTACGTGCTTAAATCATCAGTTGAGGATCTTCCCTGAATACCTCAATCTTGGGACGGAAGACAGGTTAATACAGGAAGCATGACATTTGTGGATATGGCAACCTTGCTTTAGATTGATTACCTAGGCTAGTTTGCCAGGCTTGTTCAGTTCTGCTCCTCAGGAAGATGGCAAAACCTGTTATTGTTCCAGGAAGCTTTTGGGATGGATGGCTGATATGTGTTAAGGTCTGTTTTTAACTTTGCTCCTGGCTTGGTGGCTGCTGCTGTTTTGTTTAAAAACTTTTTTGTACTTGGATTTTTAAATATATATACTCCTCCTGTTGATGCAGATTTTATTGTATACTGGCATGAGGGCCTATTTAGCTAGAATGTCAGCCTATACATCTTAACAGTTTTGAAAGTAAATAATTTTCCTGCCATGCCTTCTATGGGCACAGGCTACTTCAATGAGGAGATTACCAGATTACTAGCAGTGTGGACAAATGCTTGTAGAAGGCCTTTGAAGTCTGGCCGGTTCCAGGAAATGATCCCAGATTGCAAATGTTATGCGAGTTACAGGTTACATATTTTCGTTGCCACCGTGCCTCCCCCCCCCCCATCTCCACTTGCAGAAATGTACTGTGTATGGGGCATCCACAGACCATGAAAGGGTTCCAAGGGAAGAAAACTTCCAAGTAATATAAGATCTAAGTTGCTGCTGGAGTCTCTGGCATTTGTTATCTTTTTTCTTTTTTTAAATTCTGTTTTGCATTCACTACTAGATTTGTGCCCTTTATATAGATGTGTGTATTTTATGAATTGTGGTATACCTGAGAACCTTCAAGTTGAAGGACAAGATACAAATCAACTAAACAAACAAATACTTCCTCATTGGCTGCCATTTTTACATGCCAGTTTCTGGTGGGTAGATGTCTGCAAATACAAGGCCCATTGCACCACCACTGGCTCTTTCACTCTGCAGTGTCTTATCCTTGCACATAAATAGCCAACACACTATGGGTAGAGGATTACATAAGAACCTCCTGAAGCTTAGCATTTGGCCCAACTTTAACAAAGAGGCTCACAGACCCTGAGAACTGATTGACATTACCATTTCATGGCTGTTGACTTTTCCAATGAATTTGCACATATTGAACTGGTTTTGAATGAATGGGTGCAAACTCAGATCATGACAACGCCTCCTTCTTCCGAACCAGTTTTGAAAGTTCAGGTTATGTTGTGATCTGGTTGCCTATGGAACCATTGAGGAGACATTTGACACAGGAAAATATGTTGTCTAATTTGTGTTGTTTTCAATGTATGCCTGCTGGATGTACAAATCAATAGGGTAGCATTTTAGAATTGGGATGACTCTGAAGGTCTTCTCTGCTGGTCACAGGATTCTCCGTACAATGCATCTCTGACAAGTAAGTCATCTCTCTCTCTCTCTCTCTCTCTCTCTCTCTCTGTGTGTGTGTGTGTGTCTGTCTGTCTGTCTACTATAATCAAAGAACAGGGTGAAAAGTAACTTTAGTAATACAGTGGTACCTCTGGTTACAAATTTAATTCGTTCTGGAGGTCCATTCTTAAGCTGAAACCGTTCTTATTCTGAGGCGCTTTCGCTAATGGGGCCTCCTGCTGTGCGCACACCTCCGGCGTGTGATTTCCGTTCGCATCCTGAGGCAAAGTTCGCAACCAGGAGCAACTACTTCCGGGGGAGCAGAGCTTGTAACCTGAAGCGTTTGTAACCAGAGGTACCACTGTACCTATTTTGATGTCTTAAGAGAGAAAACTGCTCTCCCCCCCGCCCCCATAGCAGAACAGGATAAGACACCTTCACTTTCCTTCCTTTCTAGCTACCCCCACTTCCTCACACAAATCATTTCTCTCTGGCAATTGAGCCAAATCAAAAACTTCCTGAAAGCAAGGGAAATGGCATCTGAAGAGAAGAAACTCAGCAGGTCTAGTGAAGCTGGCAGCTTTCCACACATTCCATTATCCGTTAAGTGCTGGGTTCATTTCAGCAAATGCATGCTATATTTCTGGATATTAAGCTGAAGTGAAGAATCACCATCTGTGGTAATTAAAGAATTATGCATATGCAACTGACCTTAAAGCTTACTATTAATAAAGCAGGAGCTCTAAACTGGAAGTGTCTTTCTGAAAGATTTTCGTTCTTTACTTCCAGGGCCAAACCCACAACCAGTTTCACCACAGCATAGATATGAGAAGACTGTTTAAAAGAAAGAAAAGAAAACCAATATGACTGCCTTTCTGTCAGCCTCTATATCAGGGGTCTGGAAACGTTTTTCAACCACAGAGTCACATTACATTTAAATGACCTTCTGGGGGCCAAATGCTAGCGGTAGGCAAGAATGGGTGCAAACAGTAAAATTTTAAAAAGTGGGGGAGATTTAAAATCAGAATTGAAAATAATGGAAAAACATGTCAGGGTGTGTAAAAACTAACTTTCATTCCCCCCCCCCAACATCTGGGGCAAAAGCTCCTTAATATGAATTGGCAACTTTCACACCTTCCAACATGTCACAGCCAAAAACCAGGACGCTCGTCTTCCAGGTGAGTCATGTGACATATGTGAAAGCACAGAGCCCCCAAACAAACATGCATTTTTAGGCACCATGCTTTCATGCAAGAGCCCAGAGTATAAAAATGGAATGCCCTGATTTAGTCAGGACAGTTGAGATGTATAAACTTTGACTCCCATATGAACCTCCAGATTGGATTACTACAGTGTGTTCTATGTGGCTGACCTGCAAACTGCAGCTAGTGCAGAATGAGGCAGCTTGACTGCTCACTGGGGCAGGATATTACCATCACAACACACCATTGCTAAAAGAATTGCACTGGCTGTCAAATTAGCTACCGGGCTAAGTTCCATGTGCTGGTTTTGATGTACAAAGTCCAAACCCCTTGTCACCGGGATACCTGAAAGACAATCACATCCCTTATATGCTGAACTGATCAACTGATACCATCTTATCAGGAGGCCCATTCCATACAGTTTCAGAGCAAGGCCTTTAACAGGCATCTACCCTCATTACGCACCCGACAGGCACTATCTCTATTGTCTTTCCAGTGTAAGCACTAAAAAGACCTTATTTTAGCATTGCTTTTTGAAGACCTTCCTTTTTCAACAAGCCTTTTAAGTGGAGATCTTTATCTCAGCCTGTGTCTTTCTGCGCTGGAGATGCTTCATGGGAAGCACTTCGTAAATGAAGTAAATAGTAACCATTATTGTTGTTATCTTTCCCCAATATGACAGGAGCATCCTGGGATAGAGCCATGAAGCATTGGGAGCCAGACTGCCCTGCAAAAGAAATAATAAGCCCGCTGTTCTTTATCGCTGCTTCAGAAATCACAGATATCATGGGGGAATATGCTCAGATAATGCATTGAGGTCTGCAGGACAAGTATCTCAAAAATATTTCTGCTGCCCATTGGGAGGGGGCGAGAAGACTCTCCTTGTGATGTTCAGAAAAAGCATAAAGGATATTCCCTTCTGTAGGCTGATGGTTCATGTTCATATAGGCAGCAGAAAAATAAAATGAGGCTATTGATTCTTCACAGTTCACTCAGTCTTGTGGTTCTGAAGCTGTTACAGAGGATTTTATATTTTACCAACTTATCGATGAATATGCTTTGGATTCTCTGCAGAGGAGACCGCAGTAAGGGAGGAAACCTCACTCTCATCTGTTTCCAAGTTATTGCTAGGTCTAAGGGAGAAGCAGACCACCTGCCCAGTGAAATAAAAATGCAGACTGACTGAAGAGCGTTGAGATGTACAGATATGATGAAAGAACTGTGCTTGCAAAATGGCTGGGAGATATTGAGTCCTTGCCCTGATATATTCTGCAGGTGTTTGATATAAACAGAGAAACAGTTTCTTCATTTTCATTGGAGAATGAACTAAGGAGTACTGGCCACCTGGGGACAGACTGCTTTATACCTGAGACAGCAGCCTGTTGCAGCTGTAATTCTGAGATTACATCCACACAGTGAAGGAGTGAAGGTGTATATCCAGCTTCCAGCCCCAGAGTTCACATACGTTTGCAGCTTCATCCTGTGTGAATTCCTCTCCATCCTATGGTCCAAACCAAGTCACAGTTTAGGCAGGAGTGATCGCAGGTGTAATGTTCCTAACACAATGTTGCCCACAAAAAAGAGGTACCTGCTCTTTTAATCATTTCTGGTGCTTTTGGCTCAACAAATGGATGTAGCAGTAAGCTACCATCTAGAGAAGTTTGTTCAGGGCCAGCCCTAAATATTTTGCTCCCTGAGGCAAAGAATAAAATAGCACTCACATGTACATATAGCCCACACAAGCATTCCTGTTAGAAGTGCAACAGTCAAGATAATTCTGTGTTTGATTGAGGGCTAGTTCTGTTAAGTCAGCTAACCAAGAGGGGGAGGTGAAATGTGTTACTTAGCAATGAAGCAGAGTGGCATGATCCTTACTGAGGTAGCATATGCTCTGATTGGCTGTGTAGTTCTGAAGAAGTCCTCTGTATGTTTGGCTGAATGCCTTCCTGCTATATGCAAGACCTGAAGTAAGAAAGACAAAAAACCTCTCTGTTCCTTTCTCATCAAATTACACACTAACTGATTGTTGTTCTCTGGTAGCTAACATGTAAGTGTTGTAACCTTAGATCATGTGATGGAGGCATTGGGTTGCAAAGGTTCATTTTGAAGGCAGTTGCTTTCTCTCAAGGCTCTGTGAAGTAAGGACCTGTAAAAGCCCCTCTCTGACTGAGAGACAGAAAACAGCTCCAGGCTAAAATGGATGCTATGGGCAGAGACAGACCTCTGCTTCTAGGTCTGTTGAAATTATTTCATATTGGATGCATCATTTGATGTTTCTGTTTTATTATGACGAGTTCTGCTAGTAAAATTTGAGTAATATTTTTTTGGCCTGGACAATGGTTCATTTACTAAAGGAGTCAGTTTTCATGCATCCAGTCTCTCCAAACTGCACAATATTAATATATGCAACAGAAATGTATCGTTGAACTCCGATAATGCTTACCGCCCACTTTTTATTCAGTATTTACAGAGAGAGGCTTTAGAACCCAGCCTCTTGGATAATGGTGTTGTCCCGGGTGAATCTCCACCCCTCCCATCTCTCCCACTTCCTCATTCATCATCCTCATCACCTCCTCTACGGGTGCTGATAAGTGCCCTCTGTTTTTGAGCTTTTTGCTCTCCTACTTTCAAGTCTTGCCTGGTTCTGGGAGAGGGGGGTCTGGAATGCTTTCTAAAGACACTGTGTCTGTCAGCTGTCACCCCTTGTGCTTCCTCTCCCTCCTCCTCCCCCTCTCTCATTATTTCCCAGCTTTCCCCCTCAATCTGCCTATGAGCTGTGACCTCCCTCATCCCCCTGTTGTGAATCTAAACCATCTTCCTCTTCTCTGGAAGGGTCAGGCTGGGGAGGCAGTCTCCACCATTCCTCCTCTGCCCACTCCCTGACACCTACTGTACAAAACTAATACAGTGGTGCCCCACTAGACGAATGCCTCGCTAGACGAAAAACTCGCTAGACGAACGGCATTCGCTAGCGGAAGGCTGCCCCGCAAGACGAAAATGTCAATGGGGCTGCCTCGCAAGACGGGGGGGGGGGGAATTCATCGCGAAAACCTCCGCTCTGCATTGCCGCTTCGCTAGACGAAAAATTCGCTCTACGAAGACACTCGTAGAACGAATTATTTTCATCTAGCGGGGCACCACTGTATCCATCTTTGTTGCTGTGCCCACTTTGCCTCTGGCCCTGTCCACCACTGGTAGATTGCCCTTATGGAAAAGTGGACCTTTGCTACCCCTGCTGTACAGGGCATGGGGAGATGCCAGCTTGTCTTCTGCCTTAAGCAACAAAATGTTTTAACCTGGCCACAACTCTGTTATTAGAGACACGTGCATGGTGCTTTCTACTTTGACCTCATGTTTTAAAAGCCTGCACAAAACCAGCCCGACCTTTTCAGCAAGGCATTTCCTAGGCAGAGCATTTAAAAAAAAATAAAAAATCAATCATACAATGAGAATGGGGGGGGGGATGATGAAGCTTTGCTGGTTACACCAGCATTGGCATGGGTGAAAAAGGAACAGTGGATTTCAGAAAGAGGAAAGAGCAGAGAGTACTAAGGAAAGAATTAGATGCAGCTCCGTCTCTTCCTGGCCACCTGAAAAAAGGAAAGGGCTGTGCGTCTTTGGTAGCTGCATAGCAGAATGAGAAATCAATGGGTGAAGTTTCCCTCAGCATTAACTGAATCTTTATGCTTGGCGGAGGGTGGGGGGAAATTCAACTGGTGATTTTACCTTCTCACCTTCTCACACAACTTTTAAAGATCTTTTCAGCCTGAGGGCCATATGCTCTTCCAGGAAACCTTCCAAGGGCCATATGCTACTGGTGGGTGGGGCCAGGGCCAAAAGTGGGTGTGGCAAGAAAATGTCCATTTTACCATGCACTGGTTCCTACACATGGTCGTAGACACCTCTCTATCCTTCCTTCAGGCAAGCAAAATGTGTTACCAGAGTTCAAGGCTGCATTCCAACCAGGTGTGTAGTCAGGGACGATAGCAGTTGTAGTTCAGTAACATCTGGAGGGCCACAGATTCCACATATCTCGCTTAAATGAAGGAATAAGTGTCTCTCACTAGCATAATAACAACAGTACATGTCCGATGATAACATCTAGAAGATCTCTCTCACTACAGAGGGAACAGGGGATCTTACCAACAGTGTGCCTGTCCTTAGACATGTCACTGGAATGAACTGTCACCAATATGCAGCCTAAACGTGTTCAGAGAACCTGACTTGGTAAAGCTGCTCTTACAACTTGATTTCTCTTCTTGAATCTGCTGCAGTTATTAAACATTTCAGAGAGTTGGGGGGGGGGGACACGGACGGACAGAAATTGCTATGACAACAGCTCATGAATAATTCATCAGGAGGGGAAAGGGGACGTTCGCTTAATAAAACAATTGCCAAAATTTCCTCTTATAAAGATTTGTGGGAACGGGAAGAAAAGCATATTCAGTTTTCATGCTAACGTTTGTAAAGTAAGTAGCTTTAAAAGGTATCTGCCATCAGGGATGATTTATGGGAGGCCAGGTGTCTTGGGGGGGGGGAATATCTCACTTTTTCTAAGGCCTGGTAATATAAGCTCACAAATCTGGGCAGGGAACGTTTCTTCACACAAAGTACCGGCTGCTCTGAACTGCACCGCTACCCAAAATTCTTATCAGGCAGGCAGATTTTCTTAGTGCTTCCATCACAAACCTGCCTCCAGAGGGATTTGTGGCCTGCCCAAAAAACCCTGAAGTATGACTTGAAAGCAGTGTGAGGCCAGATTCCCTGGGGAGGCACCAACCTTGTGCAGAACTGCAGGCAAAAGGTGGATGGTATTTTCTTTATGCAAGAGTACACAAGCCGTCTTATCTTTACAGTTGAAGTCAGAGTTTTCAAATGCACCTATGGCTTGTTTCCCCAATATTATTTCATAGGAAGGCTCTTCCTTCCCACAATGTTCAGTTGCCTTCGTTCACAAGGAACCATAATGTAAATGACAGGCATTGGTAGGAGTCTTGAATGTTGACCTGTTGTGTTCAGAAAGGATGCTGTGGCGGAACTGGAGAAATGTCAATTTGAGATGTACAGTTCCTGCCCACCCCAGAGAAAATTCTCTAGCTTGATTTCTGCTACATGCTTTGGATGCTTCCACCAGGATGAAATATCCAGTTTTGTCTCAAAAGCTAATACAATACAGGTTTACGATAATTTTTTTAAATTAAAAAACCTATTGTCTTCTGGTTAAATAAAGGAAGTTCTATTACACCAAGTACTGTACTTCCAACCCCTGTCTTCAATAGTAATTTCAAGAGAACACCATAATTTCATCAGTGAAATCTCAATTTTTATACAGTATCCTTCTTCAAACTTAGCCAGCGAAACGCCTATTGTAAAGAACATTTCATGATTTCATTATGTATGAAAAGGACAGATAAAAGAAAGTAGTGATTCATGCAGTGCACATTTAAACTGTGGAACTCACTCCCACAAGAAGCAGTGATGGCCACCAAGCTAGATGGCTTCAAAAGAGGATTAGACAGATTCATAGAGGAGGGGGTTATCCAAGGCTAACAGTCATGGCGGCTCTGCCTCCACAGTTGGAAGCAGAAATGCTCCAGAATATCACTTGTTGGAAACGACAGGAGGGGAGAGGGCTTTTGTGTTCAAATCCTGCTTGTAGGTTTCCCACAGGCATCTGGTTGGCCACTGTGAGAACTGAATGCTAGACTAGATGGACGGTTTTGCTGATCTAGCAGGCTCTTCTTATATTCTTAAAAGTTTGCCTAATTAACATTTATTCCCCCCCCCCAGTCAATTGCTCTATATTTAGCTATTCATGACTAATATAGAATAAATAACTTAAGTTTCCCCAGAGCATTAATAGCATTTTACCCCACATATTTGCCTAGAATGATCATCTGCTGCAGTGAAATATTTTGAGTGTAGGCTAATGCATTTAGTGCTCTTTATCACACCTGAGAGGGGCGCAGGTGGTGCTCTGGGATAAACCACAGAGCCTAGGGCTTGTCGATCAGAAGGTCGGCAGTTTTTTTTTTTATAAGAATTTATTAAGTTTTAAAAAGACAACAAACACAAAATACAACAAAAACACTACAAAAATTACAAAAATACAAATGCAAAAAGAAACAAATTAAAAATCTCAACTAAAACAAAAACACTTATTTAACTATCCTTATAATATTAACTAACATTATTATTAGGGGACCTCCTCACGTCCTCTCTTTCTGCGTTCATTGCTAATCCTCTTTAGTAATTTCATAACATTGTATAATCATCATTTTCTTCTAATCTTATTCCATATAAAAATACTATTACCTAATTCTTATCTCCTATCTTTAACTAACTAGTTTCATAACTGTAACCTTATATATCCTCTGATTTCATTCCCAGATAACAATCTTTTCATGTTGTTTCAAATAGTCTTCCAATTTTCCTGCACCGCTTCTTCCCTCTGGTTTCGGAGTTTCCCGGTCAGTTCTGCAAGTTCCATATATTCCATCATCTTCATCTGCCAATCTTCCACTGTTGGTAATTCTTCAGTTTTCCAGTTTTTACCTAATAAAATCCTAGCAGCTGTTGTGGCATACATAAAAAATGTTCTATCTTTGTTGAGGATTTCATAGTTGGTCATGCCCAGCAGAAAGGACTCTGGTTTTTTAGTAAATGTGTTTTTCAACACTTTTTAAAGTTCATTATATATCTTCTCCCAGAAGTCCTTTACCTTTGGGCACGTCCACCACATATGAAAGAAGGTACCTTCCACTTGCTTACATTTCCAGCATTTATTACATAAACCATGATACATTTTAGCTAACTTCACTGGAGTTAAATACCATCTATAAATCATTTTCATGATATTTTCCCTTAACATATTACATGCAGTAAACTTAGTACCTTCCCTCCACAATTTCTCCCAATCTTCCAACATTATATTATGTCCAACATCTTTTGCCCAAAGAAGGTCGGCAGTTTGAATCCCTGAGACGGGGTGAGCTCCCATTGCTCAGTCCCTGCTCCTGCCAACCTAGCAGTTTGAAAGCACGTCAAAGTACAGGTAGATAAATAGGTACCGCTCCAGCGGGAAAGTAAACGGCCGTTCTGTGAGCTGCTCTGGTTCACCAGAAGCTGCTTAGTCATGCTGGCCACAAGACCCAGAAGCTGTACACCAGCTCCCTCGGCCAATAACGCAAGATGAGCACCACAACCCCAGAGTCGTCCGCGACTGGACCTAATGGTCAGGGGTCCCTTTACCTTTATCACACCTCAGAACATCTTGTAATTTTAACCATGGATCACATCTCTCGTTCATTGCATTTGCCATCCATTATCCGTTTGTCACTAGCTCCCAGTCAATTAAAATCTGAGTCGTTTAGTATTCAAGAAAAGTTATTTACCTATTGCTGATATGTGCACCCTTTCTTACAGAGGCCCAGTTTCCAAGATCTTGTGCTTAGAGGCACAGTGTGCCACAAGGATGTTGCCTTGCACTGTAATTGCAATGAGAAAATAGCAATAGGACACAGTTTCCAATTTGGGTGAAAAACAAATGGAAAAGTGGTTAATGGGTATAAGTTGCATGCTAAATCTCATACACAACCCTGCCTTGACCAACAGCATTGCTTATGCATATGAACAGAGAGAGAGAGAGACAGATGGAGGTGGTGAAAGTGCATTTTTATTGCACAAGGAGATGGGGAGGGGAGACATCTGGCAGGCTGCAGTGGTGACCTAAGTGCAACAGGGTTACTCAAAATGTTAATCGCACAAGATTTTGCCCTACAAAGGTGGAGTGGAGAGTGAGATCTGGGAAATGAGAGAAACACAGAGTTTGAAGTGCTGATAATTACCTGTACAAATTATTCACAATCACTCAGTAGGGTTAGACTGTATACCAATATTTTTTAGAGCAGCTTGGTACAAATTGTCCCCAGAAGGGTAACAGGGAGTGGGGGTGACCGCAGATACTCACTGGATGAGCAAGAATCTTAAGATTCTTGGATAAAAAGAGACCACGTGTATTTCTATAAAACACAGTGGTTGTTCATTCTCTTATTTGATATTTCACTACCAAACAAACCTAGACAGCATCTTAAAAAGCAAAGACATCACCCTGCCGACAAAGGTCCATATACTTAAAGCTATGGTTTTCCCAGTAGTAATGTACGGAAGTGAGAGCTGGACCATAAAGAAGGCTGATCGCCAAAGAATTGATGCTTTTGAATTATGGTGCTGGAGGAGACTCTTGAGAGTCCCATGGACTGCAAGAAGATCAAACCTATCCATTCTCAAAGAAATCAGCCCTGAGTGCTCACTAGAAGGACAGATCCTGAAGTTGAGGCTCCAGTACTTTGGCCACCTCATGAGAAGAGAAGATTCCCTGATGTTGGGAAAGATGGAGGGCACAAGGAGAAGGGGATGACAGAGGATGAGATGGTTGGACAGTGTTCTCGAAGCTACTAACATGAGTTTAGCCAAACTGCGAGAGGCAGTGAAGGATAGGCGTGCCTGGCGTGCTCTGGTCCATGGGGTCACGAAGAGTCGGACACGACTGAACGACTGAACAACAACAACAACAAAACTCTTGTTGCATCAAAGCACACCAGTCTGATTTTGGTCAAAAACTGACAGAAGCTCATTGATTGCAATGCACTCTGCATGGGATTGCCCTTTAAGACAGACTGAAGGCTGCAGGTAATGCAGAATGCTAGGTTGGTACGTGGGGCAGCCTGATGGGACCATAAGACACCAGTTCTGAAAGTGCTACACTAGCTGCCAATGAGCTCCTGGACCCAAGCTGAAATGTTACTGCTGTCATATAAAGCCAGGCATAGGCAAATTTGGCCCAACAGATGTTTTGAGACTACAATTTCCATCATCCTTGACCATTGGTCCTGTTATCTAGGGATGATGGCAGTTGTAGTTCCAAAACATCTGGAAGGCCGAGTTTGCCTATGCCTGTATAAAGCTCTAAATGCTTGGGAACCCAAGTACCTAAAAGAGCTCTTTCCTCAATATCAGCCATCTCTGCATGAGCAACTGAACTCTTGCAACAACTCTGGTTGTATGTAGCAGGTCTTCTCTAACAGAGCTTATCTTGCTTCTCATCCCCAACAACATTGCTGTTGGAATCTCAGTAGAGTAAGAGATCTCACTAGGGATGCAACAGTCCAGGAAGGAAGCTAAATACTTTGAGGCAGACTTTGTAGAAAAGTTGGATATTGGTTGACCAGTCCCCCTAATATTAGGTTTGGCAAAGGCCTATACACAGAACTGGCCCCAAACATTGCATTCCATGATGGAAAGCCAAGATGGTGCAGCCTGAATTCCACATACAAAAAGCTGACTAGTCTGGCAGCTCAACATCCTCTATGGTACCTGAGAGCAGCAAGTTAGCTTAAGGCAGGGATAGCCAATGTGGTGTTGTCTGGAAATTGTTGGTCTTTGGCCAAGCTAGCTGTTGGCTGCCTCTGGCTTAAGGGGTGCAGGACAGGCAGTCTAGCAGACGCACTCAAAGCTCTGTTCACACACCGACCCACAGTACATGTTGTCTGAGGCAGCAGCCTCACTCTCTCTAATTGTAGGGCTAGCACTGCCTGCACACATTGGGAGAAGGAGGCGGGCAAGAAGTATGCTAGAGTGCCTTCTCCAGGGTAGCTGAGCATAAAGCATTGATGCACAACTTTAGTTCAGCATATGCAAGCTAGTCCTTTTTGTGATTTTTAGTTTAACTACAGGAGCGACCAGAGTTCTTGTTATTTTAATTGTTGTTATTGTAGAAACCACCTAAGACATTTTGCTTTTTGACCATGGGAGGGGGGGGAGACAATAAGGAAGGGGAAACCAGACTAAATGGTGGATTAGTCCTTTTTAAAAAACACATTCATCATGACCATCCTTTTCCAGTTTCAAATTGTATTGCTATGTCATGCTTAACAAAGCATGCTGCAAGCTAATAAAAGAATACAAAAGAGCTGCTTGGGTTTGCAGCTCCTTTAAAAAGGCAGATATTTTAAAAGGGGGGTAGGTTTTTAATATCCTGCTTACATTGTGCTACATGCATCTTTCAACAGATGAGTAGGGGGATGTGATGCTAGATAGGAGGAAGCAAAGTCAGAGATGCCCTACTGTGACTTTAATTCAGCATATAAATATCTGGGGGGTTCGGTGGAAGACCCAAGAGATAATTTAGAAGTACCAAGGTAATGTAGTCACTGGTTTGCACTGTTGGAGTGGATTAGAAGGTAAGCCTATAGAAATAAATGGAAATAATTTCTTATAGG
This sequence comes from Lacerta agilis, assembly GCF_009819535.1. Classification (NCBI taxonomy): domain Eukaryota; kingdom Metazoa; phylum Chordata; class Lepidosauria; order Squamata; family Lacertidae; genus Lacerta; species Lacerta agilis. The sequence goes on along the minus strand of NC_046314.1, from coordinate 68,901,637 downwards.
AAACCATACATAGTGCACACCAAACCATGAGTGGAGCAGAAACAGGGTGAATCTACAGTACTGTAGATTTAGAAGGATCCTGAATGTCACCTTGCTCAGCTCCTACACTTACAGAAATGAAATTTATAGAAAGCATGTAGATAGGTTATTTTCTCAGGGGCAATGCTTTTGAGTGGTAATGGGATCAGAGTAGTTGCCCCCCCCACCATATCAGATCACTGTCCTTGTCAGGATTGAGCCATGGGCAGCTGGAAGATGAACCAGGAGCTCTAGAATGAACTACTAGCCAGGACTGATGAACGCTATGTTTTGTTCAGTGATATGCTCAGTTTACCACAGTTGAATGTGCAAGGATACGTATGTGACATTTCCTTCTGTTGTGATGTTATTTACAGTTGTTTTTTGTATGTTTTCTTATTTTTCCTGGTATGCTTAATTTATTTAATTGTTGACAGCATGTAGCCGTATATAAACACTCACTCAACACTCTTTACTTGCCAAGGCATGTGCAATCTCAACCCACTGTGGGTAAGGGAAAGAAGGATATGGCCTGCTGGCCAGATTCAATCCTCCAACCCTGAAATGGCCATTTGGGAAGGTAGTATATGGGGGACTCAGGCAGACATGGCACATCCCAGGATGAGAAGCTGCATCGCACCACATAATTGCCAAAATGGGAGACATCAGAACTCAAACCTGTCCTTTGCACTGGCTGGAAGCTCTTTCCCTCAACTTAACCACTGAGTAATTAAGTGCAAGTCAGTGGTGGAGGAAATACATTTCTCCCAACCTTAGTTACTCCCTTTGATTCTAATACTTAACACATTCTAGGGCCGAGACCTGGCATTGGAAACAGGTTTCAAACATAATGGAGGTAAAGCTTGGCTCAAATTGGTGACATCTCCAAATCCCTTATAATCAGTTTAGGGATTTTAGATTCAAGAGTTGCCGTTCGATGCATAATCTTAATCTTAGCTATATATTGTAGCAGGATATTATGGATCAATGAATCACGCTGTTCTATTAACAGATGACATTTTTGAGATTAGAAAATGAAGTGATATTTATTCAGAGTTTCTGTTAGCTATGGAGTATGGAGTTGGTAGGGGGAGAGAGAGAGAGAGAGAGAGAGAGAGAGAGAGAGAGAGAGAGAGAGCACTTCTGAATTATGTTGCTTTCATAGAAAAGAAGTCCAGGTGCTTCCATTCTACATTCAACTGTACACCAGTATATTCAGGTTGCACAATTCAAGATTAGGTCTCTTGCGCAACAAAACCGCTTCTCTCCAACAGCTGGACGTTTTGTGCTAAGGAAAGTGTCAGGAAAATGCATGGAAAACTTTTGCTTGGTGCAACATTGTATAACTATCCTGCAAGCCAATTAGAATGAATGCTTAATAAACAAGTTGTTCAGAAGTGAGAGAGAGAGAGAGAGAGAGAGAGAGAGGTGTGTGTGTGTGGTGAGCTGGGGTAATTTATCCAGACTAACAATTCCCAGTAAAAATTATGTAGCTCAACAACTTCAATGTATTTATGGGTGTAGGGGAAGGGGACTTCTTTGCCTTCGTGATTCCTGTCTGGAGTACTATGCTATATGATTTGTTAATATAAAGCTCCCTCAGGATGCCTTAAAGCTGAAAGGCACTATGCCGATCTAAATTTGTGATCTTTATTGCTTTGGAATGGATTTTACAGAGCCTGCAAGGTGAAATGAGATACATAATTTGGCTCCGTCCATACTGGAGACAGCTTGGTGAAAATTAAGATGATGCACATTTGCAATCACTCCCCAGGGACTGATCGGATAAATACTTCAGACAGGCCTTTACAGATGAAAATAGCTCTGTAAGGTGAGAGTTTTGATTATGAGGGATTTCAATGATGCAGACATTGATCAGGAAAATAATGAAAAAAGGAGAAGAAAAGATGTCTGAGATGTTTCTGTGCTATCATTTCGATCTGCAGCATTCATAATTAGCAACTGTTCTAAGCCTTGTAATACTGGAAAGTGTGGCACATAAGTTGCCACTGTTACAAACCAGAAGATTGTCTGAAGCTGTTATAAAAAAATATTTCTTTGAATAATATATTTAGAAAGGGAGCCACGTTTGTAGAACAATGTTCCCATAAGACAGCTATAAATGCAGACATAAATCTAAATAAATAAATCATTGATTCATTTATATATTGCATTTTTAGACCACTTTTCAACAGTATTTTCAGGGTGGTTTACAAAATACAGATTCATCAATAAAATGGTAGCATATATCACATTATATATCCAGGCTAAAAGTGGTTTTAAAAAAAAAATAACAGTGACAAAATACTACCAGCAGAAGCATGCCTATGGCAAGTTACCAGAAATTAATGGCCTGATACTATAATGGTTCTGTACTCCACTCTTCAGAGCACATAGGATCAGTATTATGTCACTCTTCCAGACCTACCTACAGCAGATGGCATGTTATCAGTGGTTGAACACAATCCTGTCTGGGCTGCTAGAGCAGCATCAGTACCAAAAAAAGCACCGAACTGCTTGAAGTAGCATGGGGAGTGGTCAGGGCTGGAAAATTCACAGACATAGCATTTCACTTTTAACTACTGTACAATTTGTTACAAGCTGACATCAGAACACCAAACTGCACATGATGATCAATGCATCTGTCTACCAGCCACCCATCTATTTGTAGTATTTCTATGTTGCTCAGTAACAAAAAGTTACCTAGGTTGGTTGGTGGCTCGCAAAACGAACAATTAAATCCAAAACAACAGCTAAATCACTAGCAATGCAACCCTACACAAGCCTACTCACAGGTAAGCACCAGCCAGTTCAGTGAGACTTACCCTTAGGTAATTGTGTGTAGGATTTCACCATAAACTATTTTAAGACTGAAAAGCCTGGCACACAAAAGATTGCAGCATAGGTACCAGGCAAACCAACCTCCCTGTAGACCCACATGTGTGGGTGAACAACAAAAGAATCGGCTAGGAGCCTAGATTCCAAATGTGGGGCTTTGCACGCTCTCCTGCAGGGAGAGAGCCCCAGTAGCAGAAATTAAACTCACAAAAGTTTAATAATAATAATAATATTTATACCCTGCCCATCTGGCTGGATTTCCCCAGTCACTCTGGGCGGCTTCCAACCGAATATTAAAAGCACAATAAAATGTCAAGCATTAAAAACTTCCCTAAACTGGGCTGCCTTCAGATGTCTTTTAAAAGTAGGATAGTTGCTTATTTCCTTGACATCTGATGGGAGGGCGTTCCACAGGGCAGGCACCACTACCAAGAAGGCCCTCTGCCTGGTTCCCTGTAACCTCACTTCTCACAGTGAGAGAACTGCCAGAAGGCCCTCGGTGCTAGATCTCAGTGTCCGGGCTGAACGATGGGGATGGAGATGCTCCTTCAGGTATACAGGACTGAGGCCGTTTAAGGCTTTAAAGGTCACTACCAACACTTTGAATTGTGCTTGGAAATGTACTGGGAGGCAATGCAGGTCTCTCAGGACCGGTGTTATATGGCCCCGGCAGCCACTCCCAGTCACCAGTCTAGCTGCTGCATTCTGGATTAATTGCAGTTTCCGAGTCACCTTCAAATGTAGCCCCACATAGAGCGCATTGCAGTAGTCCGAGTGGGAGATAACTAGAGCATGAACTACTCTGGCAAGACAGTCTGCAGGCAGGTAGGGTCTCAGCCTGCGTATCAGCATTATAGTGTTGGGGATATAAATAGTTAAACCTTTTTATCCCATTCAGCAGCACACAGCAGCTGACCTCTTTCTACCCCTCTTGCGAAGAGCAAACTACACACTATTAAGTAAGTTTAAACTGATTTACTTACAGATTCAAGTTCTCAGTCATGCATTGTTCCATGAAGCAGCAAGAGGCAAAATACTCTTGGGTAGAAAATGCATAATATAGTTCCAGACATATGTTGTAAGCTTTGGAGAAAGCTTATACATGTCCTTCATTGGCTATCTGATATGATGTGTGCACACTCAGAAGATGACCTCCAAACCATCCTAAATATCTTTGCAGAAGCTTACGAAAAGCTTGGCCTATCGCTCAACATTCAAAAAACCAAAGTGCTGCACCAACAAGCACAAAACAACCCCTCTGCAGCACCACAAATCCAACTCAATGGTGTAATGTTGGAAAATGTCAACCACTTCTCCTACCCAGGCAGTTTTCTTTCCACAAGAGCCGACATCCAGCATTGCCCGAGTTCTGCTCGTGCAGCTTTCTCCCAATTGAAGTGCAGAGTGCTTGAGGACTGAGACATTTGTAGGGAAACCAAAATGCTTGTTTACAAAGCTATTGTACTACCAACCTTAATGTATGCTTGTGAAACGGGACCACTTATCAAATCCATCTCCAACTCCTTGAAAGATTCCATCAATGTTGTCTCTGATAAATTTTACACATCACTTGGGAAGACAGGCGAACTAATGCCAGTGTACTGGAAGAAGCAAAGATCACCAGTGTCAAAGCAATGATTATTCAACATCAACTTTGTTGGACTTGTCATGTTGTGAAGATGCCTGATTATTGTCTTCCAAAACTACTACTCTATTCTGAACTTAAAAATGGAAAGCGTAATGCTGGTGGTCAACAAAAGAACTAGGAAACACTGGCCTGTGAGCACTCCAATTGGAGAACAGCCTTTACCAAAGGTGTCATTGGCTTTGAAGACGCTCGAACTCAGGACGAAAGGGAGAAAAGAGATAAGAGGAAGGCACATTTGGCAAACCCTCACCATGATCAACTCCTGCCTGGAAACCTATGTCCCCCCCTATGGTAGGACATGTGGATCCAGAATTGGCCTCCACAGTCACTTATGGACTCACTGTTAAGACCGTGTTTATGGAAGACTATCTTCCATAAGAAGAGAAGATATGATGTGGGGTGGGGAGGAAGAAAGAAGCTTCATTCCCTCTTTGGAGGAGTGGCGCATGATCTGAGTCTATCCAGCAATACATCTCTGTGGTCCGTAACCCTTTCATGCACTAGCTAGCAGTTGTGCACAGTTATGTTTGACTACACTCTCCCATGACCCTGATAACACAAAAATGGCAGCTATATATCAAATCAACATAACATTTCCATCTCAAAATTGGTGGTGTGCACCAGTGCTTTGGGGAAAGTATATGCTCACAGTTGTAAGTCCCACTGATCCCTTTGAAAATGTTTCCCACTTAAAAATAAAAAAAGATGGGATTGCATCTGATCATCCTCTTAACTGCAAAGGTCTGACTGATATTTACTAGAGATGCTTGAGGCCCATTGCAGTGTCCCACATGCATTACCTATTGCCAACTCCATAGCATATTCACTCAGTTTATGAGTAAAGGGGTAATTTTTCTGAGCAGAAATCTCCACCTGGGAGCAGACAGTCAAGCTGTGTTCCCTTCTGCCTCTTGCATTATCACCACTAATAAAGAAACTGCAGGCAGGACTTTAGCTAGCAATTTTGCCAATGATGCATGAAGCGGACAAGGATCCTGGCTTGCTCTTTCACAGTTGCATTAGGCAAAAACTTGGCTTGCCATTAAAATAAAGCAATTTGAGTCAGAAGTGCCTGGGGAACTGAGAAATGAGGGGAACATTTTGCTGGTGGCCACTTTCCCAAGAAAATTGGAGGATTTTTGGGTAAACTTCTACAACATCGATCTCACAGCATCCTTTCTGGACTTTTCTCATAAATTGTATTCCATCCCTTCTATCCTTTTCTCTCTCTTCCTATACCCATTTTGGTGCCTAGAACTCAGACCCCTTGGGAAATTAAACCCCAAGAGCTTCAGCAAATTAGATTCTCTCAAACCCCCCCCCCCCAAAAAAAACCAACCAACCAAACAGTTCCTAACATTCAGCCAGGAAGAAGACTGCTCAATGTGGTATATGTTAGAAGACAGGCAACTGGAATACTGACCTGCGTACCTACATATGATTCAAGGTGATACAGGCGATTGTTTTGATACACTTTCTAAAAATACACACTATATAATGTGCAGCTTTTTAAAAAACAACAACAACACCTTGTTTGCCAGGATAATAATGAATGAGCCGCCCTGGGGTGATTCTGCTGGCATGGAGCTCACACATGGCTGGAGACCTATTTTGCCAAGTACACACATCACATTTTTATTGTTGCACATAAAATGTAATATGCTAAGAGGCCCATGCTGTGATATCTTTGATTGCCACACAGGAAAACTGAACTCTTGAACTCCATGGGAAAGAGAACTTGAAATATAGCAGAACCCAGAGAGCTGGATGAGTTGGAGCAGGGGTAGGCAACCTAAGGCCCATGGGCCGGATGCGGCCCAATTGCCTTCTCAATCCGGCCCGCGGATGGTCCAGGAATGAGTGTTTTTACATGAGTAGAATGTGTCCTTTTATTTAAAATGCATCTCTGGGTTATTTGTGGGGCATAGGAATTCATTCACCCCTCCCTAAAATATATATATATAGTCTGGCCCACCACATAGTCTGAAGGACGGTGGACCGGCCCATGGCTGAAAAAGGTTGCTGACCCCTGAGTTGGAGCATATAGAGTGGATGCATCTCTTTCCCAGCACTGGACTTAAGAGCATAGGAACCTGTACATGATCAGATGTACTTAGCAGAAGACCTTGGGGTTTCAATTTTCAGCAGCACCCTGTGCAATGCCAAAAATTCGGTGCTCTACGTCTCTCACTTTCCATTCTACATCACAGTTGCAGCACCCCAAGAGAATCGATGCCCAGTGTGACTGAACCGGTTGCACTTCCCTAAATCTGCCTCTGATGTAATACCATCATGCCTGGGCACTTTTTAAAGTCAGCAATGACATAGGTTTTAGCTTTATTTATTATCCACACCCTTTTGACCCATAATGTGTGGTAGCGCCACTTTTTCCTTTGGCTTCCTTTTTTATCCCTGGCATTGTTAACAAATTACTGAACACAGGGAGGTGTCTTATCTTTCTACTATCGTGAAATACCACTGTTTTTTGTTTTTCTAAGAAAGGGAAGAAAATGTTTAAAAAAGGAGAAGAAACCAGCAACTCAAAGCACATCCACAGAGAACATAAACTGACTTATTGCAGGACAATTCATCCGTAATGTCAGGATCCTTCCGAACAGGAAGCATTGGCAGAAAGTGTAAGGTACAGTCATACCTTGGATCCCAAATGCCTTGCAAGTCAAACGTTTCAGCTTCCGAATGCTGCAAACCCGGAAGTGAGCATTATGGCTTGTGAACGTTCTTTGGAACCCAAATGTCCGACGTGACTTCTGTGGCTTCCGATTGGCTGCAGGAGCTTTCTGATTCAGGATATACTTTTAATTGCTTGTTTCTTTCACAATAATTGATTCAGAAAGGGGTTGGCCACATCAGCTGGTGAGTAGTAAGTTAACATTTGTCCATACAGGCAATGCCTGATTTAACCCTGCCTTCTATCCCATCAGCTGATGGGCATGGTTTGTGGAAAACGGCCTCATCGGCCAACTTGAATAACCTGGGGGACCAAGATTGACCCACTCTCCATGGGATGCTATAGAAAAATGTATTAAATGTTTTTTAGAACTACAATTTTTGTTCTGTTCCTGGCTAATTGTAGAAAAGCAATGCTGCTGAACTGTTGTTGTGTTAGCAACTCTTGTTAATATTTATGTAAGTTATACTCCCCCCCCCCCAAAAAAAAGCCCAAGTACTTGCACTGGAAAACCAGAACCATGCTGCATATTTAGCCTGACCTGTTGCATGTAGCCAGAAAGATTGTTTTGCTCTCGAAGAAGTTTGGAATACAGAAGGGGTATGCGGGAAGAAGAAAAGAATGAAAGGATCCAACATGTGAAAAACCAAAACAAAACTGGAAGCCTCAGAGAAGTTCTGGACTCTGTAAGGAAAGAACAATCACCAGAGTTTATTTCTGGGTCCTCTAGCCATGGCTTTGTGAGGTTATACACTGGGTGAAAACATCCATCTCCACTCTGTGTTCAGTAAGCAGAAAATGAAACAGAGGAGTCCAGGTGACATTGAGTGATTTCAAACCACTTGTAACCCCCCCCCCCCCAAAAAAAAAACCTGCTTAAAAGCAGGAGACTAGCTGCTCAGGAGCCCTCGAGACAACTGGGTAGGTTAATACCATCACAAGCACCAAATCAGATACGAGCCTGAAATGGATAAAGCTGCGGAGAAAAGCTTCTCATGTGCTTTCTGACCAGATAACTTGATTTTCAGGATTAGGCTTCTGTAGTTCAGTGTGTGTGAACAGCAGGTACACCCCCACCCCCAGGTGCATGCTGGTTCCAACCCATCCGGTCTTCGTAGCTGAGATACTAACCAAGGCAGGCTGTGCGATTCCACTGGGGCCACATTCACACCATACATATAAAGCACTATGATACCACTTTAAATAGTCATGGCTTCCTCCAAATAATTCTGGGAGCTGTAGTTTGTTAGAGGTGCTGAAAGCTGTTAGGAATCCCCTATTTTCTTTCCAGACCTACAATTCCCAGAGTGGTTTAACATTATAGCCCCTTTCGCAAGGACCTCTGGCACTTGTTGCCGATCAGAAGGTCAGCGGTTCAAATCCCTATGACGGGGTGAGCTCCCGTTGCTCAGTTCCTGCTCCTGCCAACCTAGCAGTTCGAAAGCACAAAGTGCAAGTAGATAAATAGGTACTGCTCTGGCGGGAAGGTAAACGGCATTTCCGTGTGCTGCTCTGGTTCGCCAGAAGCGGCTTAGTCATGCTGGCCACATGACCCAGAAGCTGTACGCCAGCTCCCTCGGCCAGTAAAGCGAGATGAGCGCCGCAACCCCATAGTCGTCCGCAACTGGACCTAATGGTCAGGGGTCCCTTTACCTTTTAAACAACACTCAAACCCTTTAACAAACTACAGCTCCCAGAATTCTTTGAGCCATGACTTTTTAAAGTGGTAGTATAGCACTTTAAGTGTATGTTGTGAATGTAGCCTGGATGTGGAAGGGCCTGGTGTGATGGTGTGAAATTTGCTGTGAATTTTGCTGGACAGCTCTGTATCACTTCACAATGTTTTGGAAAATGTAAATTAGATCAGACACCCTGTTTATAGACCATTAATCCTGATTGGTTTACATAAAGTTTGCAGGGAGGTTAGATAATATCAGCTATTGAACGTTCTTTTTGATTTGTTTGTGGGGAGGTCAGAAGATGTTGCATCAAGCATACATGATTCTACACTTTCCAGGGCATTTCCTGTCACATTCCTTATTGCAAAAGTCTGGCTTGAGTGGGAAGAGGGTTTGTTGTGGAAGAGCTCCAAAAGAGGTTTAATTGTGCAACCATAATTCGCAAGTACATTATTGAATCTCTCCCCTGCATAGTGACTGTCTGGAAGCATCCACACTTTAGAATAAGACCTGTTATACTCATTGGTACCTGCTTTCAAGTAAACATGCTTAGGGTCAGGATTACAATTCTGGAATTTGTGGAATCCTGTTGCAGGAAGTTCCACAGGAGACATAAACAAAAAAACAAAAGTTGGGATTTAGAATCAGTTCTAATTGACTGACATTTAACTTCATCAATTCTTTTCTTGTTCCATGAGACTTGGTTTTCCCCCATCTCATTTATTATTGAATATATTTGATCATGTCTTCTTAGCTATTCACTTTATTCCCCAAAGCAAACAATCTCAAGGTTTTCAGTCTGCTGTTTGTATGAAGTATTTGAAAATACCTTTTTTCGTCCTTGAACTTTCTACAACTTTGCAATATATTCTTGAATCAGGATGACCAGCATGACAAACAGTCTTTCAAACAAGGATCAGTTATTGAATCTGTAATGGTATTGTATTTTCACATTCTTCTCTTTCTATACTTAATATTCTGTGCAAAATATTTTGTGTCATGTTTATCTTGGTGTAAAGTTGCTTTTTGAATGGTAATATGCAGGGCAATCCAATGCATGTTTACTCAGAAGTGAGCTCTGTGGTGGTCACTGAGCTTACTCTGTGATGTGCCTGTTATTGCAGCTTTAGTAAATGGTGCTTCTGTGCCAGGGGTGTAGCAAGGTAAATTGGTACCCGGAGGCAAAAAAAAAAAATTGTCACCCCCCCCCCCAGGCTTGGGAAGGTCAGGTGGTACCCGGTGCGGAAATTTCTTGTCAACCCCCCCATTGATCCCCCCCCAAAATGGTTTTACGTTATTTCATATTTTCTTACAAAGAAATAATAAGTAATAATAATAAAAACCTTTTATTTATATCCCACCCTCCTCGGCCAAAGTCGGGCTCAGGGTGGCTAACATCAGATACATAACACTGGTATAAAATCAAACAATAATTAAATTACCTCCTAAAAACATCTCAAAATCAAATTAAAGTCTAATTAAATGGCTTTCCACAGGGTTAGGGTTGGGAACAGTAAGTGTTCTCTGAACTGAAATTTCAGCCTTCACGACATAGGAAAACAGCCAAGTGAACAGCTATTTTGGTGGAGGAGGGTCACGATATTAACCGATATGCATGAAATTTCATATATAGCTATATAATCCCTAATATAGTAAGATAAGACCTTCGGAGCAGGCATTTTCAAAAAATAATAATTCAAGTTATTATTTTTTTTAAAAATTGTTCCTTGATAATTTGTCACCCCCTCCATTATGGAACCTGGGGCGGCCCACCCCCTTGCTATGCCACTGTTCTGTGCACTCTGGTTTCCGTCACGGTGTTCTGTTGCACCAAAAGTGGTTAATCATGCTGGCCACATGACCTGGAAAACTATCTGTGAACAAACACCGGCTCCCTCAGCCTGAAAGCGAGATGAGCGCCGCAACCCCATAGTCGCCTTTGACTGGACTTAGCCATCCAGGGGTCCTTTACCTTTACCTTTACCTTTATTGCAGCCTTAGTGAACTTCAGTAAAGGTAAAGGGAGCCCTGTACCTCGCAGACGACTCTGGGGTTGCGGCGCTCATCTCACTTTAATGGCCGAGAGAGCCAGTGTACAGCTTCCGGGTCATGTGGCCAGCATGACTAAGCCGCTTCTGGCGAACCAGAGCAGCTCACAGAAATGCCGTTTACCTTCCCGCCGGAGCGGTATTTATTTGCACTTTGACGTGCTTTTGAACTGCTAGGTTGGCAGGAACAGGGACTGAGCAACAGGAGCTCACCCTGTTGCAGGGATTCAAACCGCTGACCTTCTAATCGGCAAACCCTAGGCTCTGTGTTTTAACCCACAGCGCCACCCACATCCCAGTGAACTTCAGTAGTGATGTCCAAATCTAAATCAGAACATTAATTGAAAACCTTGTTGGTTTTTCCCCTAACAGAAGACCGAACAGCTACACTGCAAGTCCCTCTTTTTGTCCTCTGAACAAAGACAAAATATGATTTTTCAAAGGTTAATCTATGATGTAAGAAAAGTTGTCATGTGATGAATAAAGTTATGCTTTCTAATGTTCTAATTTATGATCTAGTTCTTGTCCTGCCCCCTTTTGCTCATGGCTCATTTCCATATTTTCTACAGAAGTTGACAGGTCTTATCAGCACTGCCTTATTTTTTACTACAGCAACATGTGTGGCATGCTTAGTTTTCTCTTTGTCATCCAGTGTGTGGCGATGCTGTTTCATTTACAGCCAAGATCAATAGCAAACACTGTCTCTGAAGAGTGGGATTTGAGGGATTCCATGGGAAAGCAGAGAGATCTGTATTACACCAGCCATTGTTTCCGTCAGAGTTTGATCTTACATAAAGCCTGCTCTTTTGAAGCATAGGTTACTAGCGTATAGATCTGTTTCAAGCTGCTCTTGAAGTTTACCTGTAGAACAGAACAATGATGCCATTGCAGTTTGCACCTGTCATTCTCTCTGAATAGCTTTGGAAATGGCTGTAGCTTAGGATGCTCTCAGACATGGGCTTTATTCATGTCTTAGCAGAGTGGTGCAGTTGCTGCTTCCCTGTGGCTGGTTCTCACGCAGTTCCTGTAGTGTTTGGATAAAGGATCTCTTGGATAGACACTGGTATAAGCCAGTCCAGCATGATATTTTCTTTTTGATGCCATTGGAGTGGTGTGGGATTCAGCCACTGGGAAGTGACAACTATATTTTTAACTTGTGTGCTGCTGTAATTTGGCCTCTCGGGGATTTTGTTTTATATACATCTGTTGTTGTTTTTTAATTACACACACACATCCTTCCATACACGTGTCTCTCAAGGTGATGTGCAAAATCTAATAAAAACCACTGAAAAAACAGTTAAAAGCAACACAGAAAATAACATCAGATAAATTTTAAGACAATACAAACTAGACACCCATAGCAGACAGAGTGAGATGGAGGCAGAAGAAAAAGGCTGGACTCGAGCTGCAGCTTTTGCCTGTGTCTCTCAGTCTACCTCTCCTTCCTTCCATAGCCAAAGGAACCATTTTTCTTCTTCCTTTGTCTGCCTCTGTGGCTCTGCCCCTCATCTTGCAAATGAGGAAGGCTGTTGCAAAGAGGTAGCAAAATTCCAGTATCAAGAGTTACCATTAGAAAAGGCTAGACAATAGAGGAACAACCGAGAGGGGTCCCCCCCATCCAAAATGGAGAATGCACATTAAAGTAATATTGAGTCTAGTTCAAAAAGATCTGATTTCCCCCAACTCATTGTCAGTGAAGATGAAATTTGAAGACTGATTTCAGCATATATCTGAAACAATCAGCAATCAACAATTGTTACAAGGAAGAAAGGAAATCATTAACGGTCACTTTTAATTTCAAGCAAATCTGTCACTAGAACCCCTAGTGCTATCTTTTCTTTCTAGCACAATTCAGATTATAAATCTTGGTGTAAGACAAAGCAATTTAATATAATTTGGGCCATTTTATTTTCTTCAGTAAAAGCAATCACTACCTGTAGCTTATTCCAGAATACAGTTGGCAACTTGAAACTACTACCAACTTTCTGTTGGAATCAATTAAACTTTACAAATGATTGTCAGTTAAAAACAACACTTTTGGGGGGAAACCTTTTAAGCACTGAGTAGCATACAAGAATATATGACAGATGGCAATCAGTGCAGTAAAATGAAAGATATTGTTTAGCTAAGATTTCAGGTGGGTGTTGAAAAGTATAGACTAATTAATTCATAGTGAGTTTCATTTTTATTATTTTTCAAAAGCACCATGAACATCAATAGCTTGATCTTGCTCCAACTACATTAAATGGCAAAGTGTTGCTGATTTCAGTTGCTGAACTGAATGCTGTTTCAGTTATTGGATCACATTCAAATTGTGTTCTCAATTCATCTGAAGAGACCAGATTTTTAAAAGAATATTTATTTATGCTTTTTTAAAATTAAAAAAGTTTTTTCTTAAAATGATAGTTTACAAGCTGTGAATGCTGAACAATATGTGTACCGGAACAACCACTGACATTTTAATTCAACATGGATGTTTTCAAATACAGCATCGTGTGGATTTTGACCATTTTGTTTTAAAATACTGTAGTTACATCCACAAAATGGTGCCTCCTATTGTGTAATAGGGGGGAAATGTCCAACCACAGTTTCTGGTTATGCTGTCTTCAGTTAATGAAAAAGAAACTGAGAAACCAAATGCAACAGTGGCAGAGCAACATAAAATACAGTAGAGAATTCATGAATATTGTTTTAACATCAAGCAAAATATTTGTGTTAGTTCCAACTACATTTTTTTTTAACACACAAACAACTGTAATCAGTAATCAATGCATGTGTAGATTGGATCTGATCTTTCAAGGCAGTCCACAATACTCTGAAGGAATTAATAAAACAAAATTTGCTGACTTCTGAGGGTGATGATACTACACTGGCCAAGGGTCCCCTCAGACCTGGAGTTGACTCTTCCCATGGTGGTCCCAGTCATTGCTACTGATTGTCCTGGCCCTTACTGATGGGCAAAGAACTTGAATTCCCAGCTCAGTTTATGCCAAAGTCTTTAATGCATAGATTGGTACACAGGCAAGGCACAGGTTACAAGGTGCAGCAGGTGAGCAAATGGTTTATTAGAGACATGGCTAGGCTCAAGCTAGCACATTGATCCAATAAGCAAAATGCCCCCTGCACCTTCTGTTTGAAGGATGGGATGAGTACAGCACTTAAGGTGGCAAACACCTGCTTATTTTTAGCTCATATTTAACTTACTTTTTTAGTTATTATAGTATCTTCTTATTGTTGCTTAATCAATTATAAATGTCATATTGACATGATATGACTTACACTGTAATTGTGATGTTTGGCTTATTTTTTAGTTGCTGCTTTGTTAATGGTGATTTATAGATTATAATAGTTTTACTGATGATTTCTTAATTATATTACGTGATTTATCTAGTACTTGTGATGTTCTATTATGTTATTGTTATTTATTGCTTGTAAGCTTCTTTGGGATTCATCTACACGGAAAGCGGCATAGAAATACAATAAATCAAATCGAACTGTTGGAGTCCTGGGACTGGACAAGCAAATAGGGCCTCCTCCAAGTAGGCTGGGCTTCTGGGGTCTGTTCATGCTGGCATTAACATATTTGTGTCCTTGGACACAGAGGTAGGGTTGACACTGACTCTGCATCCTATTTACTCTCAATCACCTCCCTTGGAAGAGGAGCCTCCTCACTAACAGTAGTTAGTCTCCATAAGAGGAGGTGTTTGGTTTGGGGTATCTGATATAAGAGGGATGGCATCCTTCTTTGCTAACCTACTTGGTCCCTCCACTCAATCCTGCTCAACATTACCTAAACCCCTCAGCCATGGACTCAGACACCTCTTGGTGCATTCTACAGACAGATCCTTCATCCTCTTGGGTTAACATCATCATCACAAACAACAACAACAACAACAACAACATTTATACCCTACCCACCTAGCTGGGTTGTCCCTGCCACTCTGGACTGCTTCCAGTGCATATTAAAACACAATAAAATGTCAAACATTAAAAACTTCCTGATACAGGGCTTCCTTCTAAAAGATGTGTAGTTCTTTATCTCCTTGACATCTGATGAGAGGGCGTTCCATGGGGAGGGCGCCACTGCCAAGAAGGCCCTCTGCCTGGCTCCCGGTAACTTCATTTTTCACAGTGAGGGAACCACCAGAAGACCCTCAGAGCTGGACCTCAGCATCCAGGCTGAACAGTGGGGGTGGAGATACTCCTTTGGGTTTACAGGGCCAAGGCCGTTTAGGGATATTTAGCTCCAGGTCTGTGAGTTCCTCCAACTCTTCCTCAGGATCTGACCACCCCGTCATTGACATCTCCACAGGATTCATGACACGGATACTCCCCACATGCACAATTCTATTCCCAAGCCCCTTTGCTATGCTTTAGTGCAGTCTTTGCCAAATTTGTGTTGTAGGGCTAAATTATCATCAGCCCGAGCCATCTGTGCTGGCTAAGGCTGATGGGCATTGTAGTCCAACAACATCTGGAACTGCTTTTGTGTACTGACATACACACTTGTTGTGTGGAGGAAATTGGTACTGTGAACTGCTGTGTTTTCTAGAGCTAGAAATGGACATTCCGAAAGTCCAAATCAGCCTTGTCTCACCTTTCACAGCCATTGCAGAGCACTTCTCTGGCTGTTCCTCCATCACTTGAGAAAGTGTTTTCAAAACGAGAGAAATGGGCACACCTCCAGCATGGCTGACTGTTTGGACACCTGGGAGGCAGATCTATATTGAGGAGGAGAAGAAAGCACAGGCACCATGCTGGTACAGAATGAAATGTGCTATCAGTCCCATGTGGAACTTTTACCCAGCCTTTCTGCCATGCTGAGAGTGGTCATTTCTTATCAGTCACTCATAATTCTTCATGAGTCATATGCCTCCAAAAAGGTAAGAAGAGAACTCAATGTGCTTCTTGATTGAGTTGTCCCTGTAAACATGTTATTGTACAGCATGACCTTTGGCTAGTACAAATAATGGACGCACCATGGTTATGAGGAGTTGCACTGTCTAGGAAAAGGGAAACTTAGGAAAGGGAGAGGAGCCTTCCCTTAGTGGAGAGACACACCCATAGAGAGAGGGGAATAGGAAGTCTTCTCACAATTCCTGGGATTAACTCTCACCTTCTCTTCATAATTTATTTGGCTTCTTGACAAGCGGTAGAGCATCTGTCTTCCACACAGAAGATCCAAGGTTCAATCTCCAATATTTCTATGTAGGGCTGGGAAAGACTCCTTATCTAAAACTGCTGGTAATTGTAGACAACACTGAACTAGTTGGACCAATTGTCTGACTCAGTATACGGCAGTTTCCTATGTCCCATCTGGATTCTCCATAAAAAGTGTGTGCATGAAGGATGGCAATTCCAGGTGGATATGGAGACAACCTTGGGTTTCTAATTACAGTTACAAAAAAAGCACAGCAGCAGTTCTTAGCCTAGCTGACGTTGTGTTGAAAAGCCTGAGGCGAGAGGGTGTTGAATGGCTGGATGGAGCAGGGCTCCTGCTGTAGGGCTACTGTGGCTTCAACCAGTGGTGGTTCACAATGCAAAAGAAAGTACAAGGGCCAGCCACATGTCCTACTTGTAGCAACCACAACAAAACTTGTCAAGATGATTGTGATTGGTTGAATAGGCCCCAGGCTTTTGTGTGTACTGATCCAGTGAGGATTCATAAAAGCCTCAGTTAGGCGGGCACACTGCTCCTTTGAGGCCCTTGCCAATATTTTAGGGACCAAAAGTTCTGTGCACTGCCCTCCTTTAAAAAATAAAATAAAAATAAATCCTACTCTGTCCCCATATCAGCCCTCATTTCTTTTCTAGAAAGGAAAGATGCTCTCCGATAAAGGAATAAATAGTGTGTTGAGGTGTCTTGCTAAGTGTTAACATCTAACAAATAAGCTGAAGGCTAAAATGCTGCACTTCTGCAAACATTAACGCAGGCTGCTGCTAGCCAAGGGAAATACTTTGTGAGGCTCATTACTTTAATTGGTCCCTGTCATCTAGTTAAAAGGGGGGAAAGAAGAGCGACTCCTGACAAAAACAAAAGACTTCCAAGATGGTTGTCGCTGGCTGCTGCCGTTAAAAGTGCCATTCAGAACATTTATAGGGATTTTGGAGAAGGCAAAGAGATAGCGTTGTGTTTTGCTCTCTTCTTTTTCACGGATTGCATCCTAGCAGCTAAGGAACAAGGATCCCCAGTGACCAGGCACAATTGTGCCACATACCATTTGGGTAACATACTGTAAGGAGCTGACTTAGCTTTTCATACTGTTGCTCTGGACTGTTTTGAACATTGTTGAACTTGACTTCCATCTCATCGTTGATTCTCGGTGGCTTGGGGCCCTTCCTTATAATAGCTTCACTGTGGCTGAGGGGAGAAGGTCACACCTAACTTCACAACCCTGTTTGCAGGATGTGAAACAAAACTCCCTTTAGGTAGTATTTCAGAGAATCCCTGAAAAGAGTGGTGCTGTTCACCCATTATTCCTGGACAGCATGAGTCACCAAGAGGTTCAGTGCAAACACTTGTTACCTGTTTCAATACAATAAAAAATATATATATATTCTGCATGATAATTGGCTTAACAGTGCCAGGATGCCTTTGTTATCAACAACTGTTTTGTGAGTGGCTGTAGTTAATTGTGTAATTATTACCGTCTGTACTTTTCTATACTTCATTTCCTTGTGACCTCTCAGTTTATCACCACCACCATCCCAAAACATGTGCACATATACCTGAAACTCGGGACATTTCATGCATCTGATTAAGTTAACTATAGTCCAAAAAAGCTTATGTCATAATAGGTTTCTTTGTCCTTAAGACACCACAAGACTCTTAAGATTTACATTCTCCAGCTCCCAAATATAGCAAAGTCGTTATACCGATTTTAGTGCAAAGTCTTTTGTAATATTCTTTCAATGACCAATGTTTCATGTTTAGTTGGTTTACTTCTGTGCATAGCTGTCAACTTCCCTTTTTTGCGGGAAATTCCCTTATTCCAGCGCCGTTTCCCATTGCAAAAAAAAGGGAAAGTTGACAGCTACGGCCATTTCCCAATGCAAAAAAAAAAAAAAGAAGGTTGACAGCTCTGCTTCTGTGGATTTTTCATTAATGACACTAGCAGCCCAAATGTTCAATGATATTGTTCAAGTGCCCTATTCCTGCAACCTGCTAGTTGATTCTATTAAGACAGCATTAGTATTCTCCTTTCTAGATCATTTAAAACTTGTAACAAAATTAGCAATATTGTTTTGTTTAATTGCCCTCATCCAGGAAACATTGGCAGCTCTCCTGGGTCACTACAAGCTATTTCCTTTTATGTTGGTAAATGCCCCCCCCCCTACAAGTGAAAATGCACACAGCTTCATTATGTAGCATTATAGTCCTTCTCTGATAAAGGCTACCTGTGGATTTAATGTGGTAAACAAGTGCCACATTTAAAACAAAAGTATCAACAATCTCTAGAGTTGCTTTTTTATAGGAGATTTTGATGCATTTGCTTCCTCTTCCACATTGTTCTGCCTTTTGCTAGGCAAACAGTTTGTACTTTTCTCATACAGATATCAACATCTACATCCTTGATTTCCCCTCTTTTTTTCCATCTGCCTTAAGTCTTTCCAGTAGCACCTTAGAGACCAACTAAGTTTGTTCTTGGTATCTGAAGAAGTGTGCATAAACACGAAAGCTCATACCAAGAACAAACTTAGTTGGTCTCTAAGGTGCTACTTGGAAGGAATTTTTTATTTTATTTTATTTTGACTATGGCAGACCAACACGGCTACCTACCTGTAACTGCCTTAAGTCTGTTTAGGTTGCTACATTTTCCCCTTTGTGTACTGAGCTGTGTGTGTCTCCTTCAGTGAAAAAGTATAGTGTGAAATCAGTTGGGTGGTTGATTAGGAATGCATATGCTTTTTCTACCCCATTCTTATATGTGCCTTCTTATACATATTCAGCATTTATGTAGATAGCTGAATCGGTTCTGGATCAGGATGGAATTTTCTGAAAAATTTAATATTGAGTTTATTCACGTGGAATTTCTCTAATTTCTGTCTTCCTCTTTGATTGTGATGAGAAGCAAGGATTTTCCCAAACAGCTCAACTAAATTATCATACAGTGTATATTATATGCGTTAATATACGAATATCTCTATACTATAGAGATATTTCCGCTCGTCTGTCATCACGCTGTTTTCATTGGATGTTTCCTAAGGTTCGAAAGCCAGGGGAAAGAAGGGCAGGGGCTGGAAGAGAGAATGAGGTGATTTATGTTTGTATTAAATGACTTTGGGGAGATGAGGCATTAGGAAAACAAAAGGATGGTGACAAGCCATTAGGAAAACCAAAGAGAGGGGGCTCTTTGCCAGATGGCAGATTGAAGGGCCCCCAGAGTTTGAATAAGAGTTTTTAGAGTTGGATGTGATGAGACCTAGAGGAGAGAGAAAATGGTTGCAGGCTGTTAAAGGCAGAAAGCTGAACAGAGAGTCAGCGAGCACAAAGACTGATGTCTGTTTGAATCCAGGGCTGCAGATATGGGGGAAACAAGATCCTCTTGGAGTGTCAATGCTGTGAACCTCTCCATTGTAGGTTCAAATTTTATATATGTGTAAATAAACCATATATCCTAAGACAATACAGTCTCCGCTGTGCCTAATTTCCAAAAGGAAACACAAAACCCGAGTAAGCTCCTGGAACCCCTGTAATCTTGTGCCACTCAGAGACTGGAGTGGTGTGCCTCCCTTCTCACTGTTGTCAAACTCCAGCTCCTATCAGTTTCAGCCAAAGATGATGAGAGTTGTAGTCCTGCACCATCGGGGGGGGGGCGGTCACAGGTTCATTGCCCCTATATTAAATGCACGGGGACCCTGGACTGCTATGCTTTGTATCTGGTCACCCTGTGCAACATTTGCAACTGTCTTTGTAGCCTGAATGAACACAAGGACTGATGCAACCTGAAGATAGCAATATTCATTATTGAGGATTCTTGTCAAGCCCTACTTAAGAATATTCAGACCTTTAAAAATTCACAACAGAAGCAAAATGGATGGGTGAACAGACAAGTGAACTCTAATAACCAAACACTAGGAATGGGAAAATCGAGACTTTTTTGAAATCCCAACTTCAGTCAAGCAATGGAAGCTTTCATATTCATTTAGTTACACCCCATTTTTACCTAGTAATAATGAATGAAAATAGCAAGAAAGCACTTTCACACGAAGATACACAATGGGATGGTTCAGAGTGCTTTACAAACAGAGGAAGTTATTTCTCTTGTCTACGCTATTCAGGAAGGAAGTGCAGGATTATTCAAGGCCTATCTTTTCTGGCCAGCCTGTCATAGTCGTTTATTTACATATCACAATCTTCACAGACTTGTGCTCAAAGTGCTGTACGGAAGCTAACAGTCTAAATTTTAATAGATCAAATTGAAATAATACAATAGCCATAATACATAGTTAAAATTATAGCATCACCACAGCCCTAACCATTCAGCAGCTGAGAGCCAGTGTGTTGTAGTGGTTGGAAAAGGAGCTGGGAGACCAGGATTCAAGTCTCACTCAGCCATGAATCTCACTATGTGACCTAGGCCCAGTCACTGTCTCTCAGCCTAGCCTACTTCGCAGGGTCATTGTGAAGATACACAATGGGGAGAGGGAGAAAGGTGTACACCAGC
Source organism: Lacerta agilis (assembly GCF_009819535.1). NCBI lineage: Eukaryota > Metazoa > Chordata > Lepidosauria > Squamata > Lacertidae > Lacerta > Lacerta agilis. The sequence continues at coordinate 68,881,049 of NC_046314.1, read as the reverse complement.
TTTATAAATAAATAAATAAATAAATAAACAATTTTAACAATTCATTTAAACCTATCAAAGAAAATTAAAAATGCATAATGTCCTGGATCCCTATGGATAAGACACACAAACTCAGATGCTGCTTCTTTCTGAAAGCTTTAATGTTCAAATCGGCATGATACATATGCAAATCACCAGTCAAAGGCACAGCAGGAAATACACATCTCTACTCATGGCACGGATATACAAAGGCACAGTAAGTGATATGGTTTACTCATGCTATGATGCTGATCCAACAATGGCGCACCCCTTGCATTCCTGTTATAAAGGACTGGGCAAGACACAGCTAAGCATGACAAGTGGCTCCTTAGCAAGCATCTTGATACACTGCCTTGAAGGCGTTGTCCTCTCCTGAAACTCAGTGAAGGAGAAGGTGTCCCACTCACCCCCTCCTGAGATGCAGAGGGGTTCGGGCACAGCATCCTCCTCTGGAGAGACATGGGTAGACTTACAGGGCAGGGTGAGCAGAGCAACGGGCACAGTGGTAGCTTCAGAGCAGGACTCTGACAACTGTGGAGAGGGAGGTGGCTCTTGCTGCGGTTATTGATGGGGTGTGAGAGAAGGTTGAGGGAAATTTGCCCCGCTTGGACCTTTCCCAGGATATCCTCAGCATCAAGCAGCAATTTCCTAAGCCTGCTGAAACCTTTCTCTGGGTCCACCCCTTAGTGGTCTCCTGACTCGGTCAGCCTGTGACACAGAAAATGCCAGAAACTCTCCCCTCAGCTCTTCAGGCAGCAGTTGCCTCATGAAGTCATGAAGTCTCCTGAGGCAGGAGGGTGGGTCAAGCCAAGTGAGAGCCAATGGGGAAATGTGGCGAAGATTGAAACAGTGAACCCAGCCTGGGCTTGAATGGTTCTTCTTCTTCTTCTTCTTCTTCTTCTTCTTCTTCTTCTTCTTCTTCTTCTTCTTCTTCTTTTGCCATAGAGGCATCCATAATTCAGCTTAACTTCTTTTTATATTTGGGCAGGGAGGATGAAATGGCTAGTAGTACTTGAACGGACAATTCTTCAAACTTATAATAACCTACAATGGTACTTTAAAAAAAATGTTCTGGTTTTCTTATTCATATAGCTGAAGAGAAGGAGGGTGGGAAGAGACCAAATTGAATTTCTTGGTACCAACGGTAATTTAATTCAATTTCTTTGTAATAATCTGCATGTAAATATGCACGCAAAATCTTAATTTGAGCTTCTCGCAAGCCCCATCCTGCGGTACAGATAAGTTAATGAGCTTCAGCAGAGCATGAGATAAGCTAAAGAAATGTAAAGTTCTTCACAGTGCCACGTTTGTGCCATCACTCAGCAGTTAATTCCATTTTTAATGATCTTTCCGTGATGTATAAATGCCATTAATTGTGTCAAATAGTTGGTATTTAAATTATTTCTGATTTCTCTATCGGAAGAGGCAACATTGTATTTCCCCTGCAGGGTACCTTTAAAAATAATGAGAATGGAATAATGGGAGGAGAGAATCTGACTGCTGCCTCTTTGCACTGAAGAAAATGGTGTGTGTGTGTGTGTGTGTGTGTGTGTCAAACTGGTTCTCACAATCTTGCTTGTAATGTTACATGCGTTGTTCACAAATAGAACTGCCAAGGGAAAGAGATTAATGACAAATGTGGTTTTCATTTACTGGATAACGTGTTGTGAGGTGATTGGGAGGAGGAGAGAGAAGGTCCAGATTAAGAATAATTGCAAGTAATTGAGTGTAATTTAGAAAGTAAAGTCTAGTAGAAATTATGGCCAGTTAATGAGTGGTACAATATACTTTGCTGGAGAAGTGTTGATGTAAAAGCAATTATTTGAATTTCGTTGTCATTTATCTCAGCTTCTTCGACGCAATTTCATCTTTGTACTGCACTGCTTTTCAGCATCAAGATCTCATGTTATTTTTTCTCCAAACACCACCCTTCACTCCTATCTGTCTTTTGCCACAATTGAAACTCCCGTTTTTTGAGGCGCATGTGTGTTAAAATTCATTTTGAAAAAAATATAAAGGTGGATTGACACTGCAAAAATATTGAGAACACATACAGCCTTGTTAAGCCAAAACAAACAAACAAACAAAAATATACAGATGAATCATCAGAGTCCCTTTTACCTGCTTCTTTTTAAAAAATAAGGATTCAGCAACTATAGTTTGAGATATTCAAGACACGGAAGATCTATTACTTCTATGAGGAATTCCACATATACCACATACTTTCCCATAATATATACAGCTCTTTGCACATTACTTTGTTTGAGAACTCGCATTGCAAAATTCAGAGGAGTGTGATTTCTCGAAAGGAAAAGAAGCCTAAATTAATGTGATATGATAAATGGAGGTGCTCTCCATCTTGGACAAGTTAGAGCAGGGGTCCCCAAACTAAGGCCTAGGGGCCCGATGCAGCCCAATCACCTTCTAAATGCAGCCCGCGGACAGTCCGGGAATCAGCATGTTTTTCCATGAGTAGAATGTGTCCTTTTATTTAAAATGCATCTCTGGGTTATTTGTGGGGCATAGGAATTCGTTCATATTTTTTTTCAAAATATAGTCTGGCCCCCCACAAGGTCTGGGGGACAGTGGACCGGCCCCCTGCTGAAAATGTTTGCTGACCCCTGAGTTAGAGGAAAGAATCTGGAAAATTTGCACTTTCAAAATTTCACACGGAGATGGGGCATAGGTCAAACTAAAAAGAGAAACAAAGAAAAAGAGAAACCAACAAACTCGGTAAGATGTTGTGTGCATGCATATCTGTTAAACACCATTACAATGGGTAGCCATGCTGGAGGAGTAAATCACATATTGCTAATCGGCTAGGTTCACCTTTAATTGCAAACTTGGAGGAAATGGCTGTGTATGCTACATCATGCCCCCTGGTGCCCTTAATTGCCATGGATGACATGGCCTTATCATCAGTGCTGAAGAAAGATCCAACTGCTATTCTGGTCCACATGGAATGGAGACAGGATGCCATCTTGTCCTGCATCACAGGCAGCAAAATGCTTGGGCTGGCCCCAGATTACTGTTCGGACTGCAAAACCTGGAAGATTTAGGATGATGTTGAGGGCAGGCATGGCAACTTTTCTCCTTTCCCCAAAGATTTTGAACAATATACCAAACAGCATCTTCATAAATGAAAGCAGCTGGGGCTGCATTAATTTTACTGGTTATAATTGCTAGCACTCTTAGCAAGGGCCCCGACTCTATGTCCTCTATTTTCTGCTGGTTGGAACCTCCCTCCCTCGAGCAGCTACCTCCTCTCCCTCCCAGCTGGGCTCCGCTTAAATCCTGGCTTTTGGTGCTATTTCCAAGTGTTTCTGAACCAGAGCAGCTGTGGGGAGGCAGGCGAGTAGAAGAGGCGAGTGGGCGGAGACTTATTGCATGTGGGTGTGGGGAGAGGGGAAGCGTGCACCCAGTTGTGCATGGCAGAAGAAGATGTGTGCCACAAAAGTGCAGGGGGGGAAGGGGGCACCCCCATATTTTGTTCAAGTTGGCACCTATTACTTCTAGCGTTCCATTTACATTGCAGTGCTTGTTGTGTTAAGCGCTTTTATTCTGAATATTCTGCCAGGCCACACTAAATAGTAAATGGTGGGAAAGAACTGTATGCTGGAATACTACCTCATATTTCATCGCATGAAATTGCAATGCAACACTTCCACAATTATTTTGAGGTAATGAGGTTGAAAGCTGACATTTTTCTGGAAGCAATCAACACAGAAATGAGTGCTAAACTCCCCCTAGATTCCACTAGATTTCCGGAAGTGGCTTTTATGGCCTGTGAAAGATCGCAGAAAACACCAAAATGACCAGGTAAGAGAATGTCAGCAAAATGGAATTAAGGGCTACCTGAATGAAGACTGGCTTTCTCCAGCATCCAAGTTTAATGATTGAGAAACCAGACTCTTCACAGCAAGCAACTGCAAGGATCGGGAAGTTATAGCCTTGCCTGTATGTTTCTGATAGAGAGCAACACGATGCCCATTTGACTTTCAAGGCTGCCTAAGCACTGGAGCTCTCTTTGAAATTGTTTAATCTTCCACTTGAAATGTTGTGGCCAAGGAATAATGACCCCCATTCAAAGCAGAGAAGCGGTGGTTTTGTTTTCAGCAAAGAATATATCATGGCCTTGTTGTTTGATTCAGAGAGTCTGCAGAGTTCACTACTGCTCAGGTAGTGAGATTATCTCCAGAGACATTGGCTGAACAAAAGGAAAATGGCTGTTCTTATGCCGGGATATTGTCATAGCTGCTTCCTGATTTCTCTACCGCTTCTCAAGAGTGTTACTGAATGGTTCTTCAAGATGTGATAGTGCTGTACTTAGTTGTATTCATTCTGTATTCATAGAATCGTAGAGTTGGAAGGGACCTTGAGGGTCATCTAGTCCAACCCCCTGCAATGCAGGAATCTCAACTAAAGCATCCATGACAGATGGCCCTTCAACCTTTGCTTAAAAACTTCCAAAGGAAGGAGAGTCCACCACATTCTGAAGGAGTCTGTTCCACTGTCAAACAGCTCTTACTGTTAGAAAGTTCTTCCTGATGTTTAGTAACTTGATGCCATTGGTTTGAATCCTACCCTCCAGAGCAGGAGAAAACAAGATTCACATGTCATGCTTAGCCATGTGAAAAGATGCACAGATTAGTGCAAACATGCACAGCATGGCAGCTAAAGTTAGCGTAGCATATAATCTAAATCCAGGACTGTGGTTATGGTCTTTTCTTAACCATGATCTGTAGCCAAGGTTTCTTCCATTGTTACAAGTCATGGTTACAGAGGAAAGACCTCTTAACCATGATGACTTCCGGCGAGGTCGCTGCCGCGGGCGGTCGTGGGTCGTCTCGGCTCCGTCTTGGTCCGAGACGAACCAGTCCAGCCCGGGGGTTGGAGCCCCGCTACCGCTAAGCGGGGCTCCGGTGAGGCGCGGGAAGAGCGTCCCGCGCCTCGGGCTCCCCGGCAAGGCCCGCTAAGCTCTGCGCCCTTCCCTCGCTCCCCCTGTAAAGGGGGAGTGGGGGTGAAGGGAATGCGAGCTGGGCCATTAGGGGAAATGCCCCAACCGGGCGGAGAAGCGGCATGCACTGGCCGCGACAAGCGACAACGTTCTCCCTGCAGAAGTTAAAAGGATTTGAAGCCCGGCGATTGTGAGTACTTAATTGCACTAATTTGTGGACTTAACAACTTAATGACCCGGGAGATTACAGACAAAGGAAGCCTGCCTCTTTCACTTCGGAGATAAGAAAATAACGCTTCACTGATAGACTGTTGCTACAATGATGGATACAAAGTTTTGACTTTTTGCTAAGTGAGACTATTGAGATTTCCCTTTGGGGAAGGAGGATGGAAAATATCTCCCTTTAAAATTGTGGTTCTTACGCCCCGGTTTCGGGAAAAATGGCGATGAAACTTTGAGATGGAGAGGAAAATTACTGGTATTAAGATGGAGGAACACTGAAATAGAAACTGAAATTCGATACCTATGCCCGTCTCCACCATGTTGGGCTTTGTCTTTGAACTTGTTTTGAACTCTGGACTAACAGAGGAGGAAAAGATTATTTTCCTGAATCTGGAACTACTTAATGAGAAATTGAGGGTCTTGAGTGTGGGCATGAAAAAAGATGTGTTGCCTACGGAGGAGACCTTCCAGGTGTTGGACTCTATCGAAGAAAGCCTTGGCAAAGAGCTGAAGGGGATGATAGACGAACTGTCTGAGATGGCATGGCGGCTTCGACAAGAACCGTCCCTTGGGGGTGGCAGACCCGGGACGGAGAAAATTGCTATATCCAACCCCCGAGGTGAGAGCTCGGGAGTGAGGGACCAAAAATTTAGATACCTACAGATGGAAGAAGAATACAATATTAAATTGGAGAAGCTGGAAGAAGATCGATTGTGTACCCGGATGCTCGAGGCAAGGATTGCTATGGACTTTGTTTGGATCTATGGACTTTTGAGAAAAAAGGACACTTTGAGAAGTGGTTCCAGTGCAAGGCGGAGAAAGATAGTGGACAGAGGGGGGATAGGGTGAAATGTATTAAGGGTAAAATATAATTGATTGGTTATGGAACTGAAATCAGGGGGTTAAGATATTAAGATCTTTTTGTTTTAAGAAGTAAGGGGATATTTGGAATTTTTTTGTTATTAGCAGCAGTTTAATGGGAAAAAGAAGTTAGTTTTGATAAGATATAAGACTAAGATTTTAAGAATGTATTGTTGTTAATTACTATGAAGTTCACAATTTGATATGATTTTGCTCAAGAGAAGAGGTAAGATATAATTGCAAATGGAAGAGAAGAAGAAGTGAGATATAACCGTAATGTGAAAACAAGATTTTAAGAGATCTGTTTAGATTTTTGCTTTATAGAATTTAATTTTTTTTTTTTTTTGAGAGAGATGAAGTTATTAAAATAGTTTGTGTATTTGGAACCGAAGGAGAAAAGGCAGGGGAAGTCACCGTAAAAGATTCGAAATAAGAATTTTTTTTATGAATTTGGATAAGGAAAAGAATCTTGTTATGTATATGTTTGTGTTAGTATCTGTTTTATATTAATGTGGGTGGGTGATGGTTTAGGTTGATGTGGGTGTGGGATTCTTTGTTCTGAAAAATACCAATAAATTCTTCATAAAAAAAAAAAATAAATAAATTGCATAGGAGGTTCATTCTTATTGTTAATTGTATTAACCTACAAAAGATTTGGGGATTAATGAGAAATGAGGGCCATGAATGAATTGGTGGCTCTCAAGGGAAGCGCTAATATGCATTATCCTTGAGTTCTATAATCTGTTCTAAACTCTTAACTTGTCGTAAGCATGTGCATTTACCTGAATGTAATCCTAATTGCTTCTTCTATTGTTAGTCTTGTGATTTGGTCCCAATAGCTAATCACATTCCAAGCTTCTCTTTTGAAGTCCTGGCGAGACAAAGAGAGAATCATTCCGAGGGCTCGCTTATTTAATTGCAGTGGCGGTTACACTAAAATATTATGGAGATCAAACTCTCTTTCTTTGTTTAAAATCAGACTTTCATCTTTGGCAGAAGTCATGCCGGATTCCTCTGTTTTGAATGGTCTCCTTCTCTCCCGAAAGGTTAAGCTTCCGTGCCCAATGAAAGTGGGGCTCACTTAAATTTTTGTAAATCAACGTGAGCATTTTCTAGGGGAGTCGTCATGGAATGAACCTGTAAGCCTCTCGTGTTTGGTGGGATAGGTTAGAAATTCATGATAGTGTTATGAATTCCTGGTTTGGTGTTCTGGATTGTCCAAATGTCTACGTAGCAAGCCATGGAAAATCACATCATAAACAGGTTGGCTCAATTCTACATAATGTTGCTCAGATGCTGGCATGGATCAAAAATAAGTTCAACTGTTCCTTCATGTATGTCCCTTTGAAGCTTCCCTCGCCAGATGTTCCCTCTGTGTCCCACTATCTATAAGCAGCACCCTTAAGAACTCATTGCACTCCCTTTAAAAACATGCTTGTTCAACATAAAAGTGAAAAGGAATCCTGAAATTTATAGAGATAAGTTTTAAAAGGCATAAAAGTACCTTGCAGACACTGTTAAAAGTGAAACCTTCAGATCTTGTTCTTTCATCCGAGCTCCCACCAGATGAATGGAAAAAAAGGAAATGAAATGGGGGGGGGGGCGTCACTCATTCATGTCATGCAAAATAGACGATTGTATTTCATTACTGATCAGGCAAGCATTATTTTTCAGGGGGTGGTAGAGGGAAATTGATCTATTTCACTGCCAATAATACTGCAACAATGGCAGGTAGGGAGAGGAATTCCTCCTCCTGTTGCTACAATGATTACTCGGGGCCAGGCTATTAAGTCTGGAAATGGATAGATATTAGTATTTCAGAGTCTTTAAAGTGGTATGACAGGTGGTATGTTCATAATGTATACCCGTACCAGCTGTTTTGCAGGTTTTTTTTTTTAATAAAAACTAGTTTGACCAGAGAAGATATTGGGACAAAAGGAGTTACGGTATATGTTGTTGTGAATGTGGAGAAACTGGCAACATATACCTGATTTCACATCCCCTTTGCATGGTCTCCTTATGGGGTTGTAGAATATGAAGAAATTGTCAGTGTCGATCAGTAAAGCAAAAAGTGGCCAGTCAATTTACACAGTCTATATTGGGGACTATGCAAATATTGTCCAGAAAAATGCATGAAATCTATGTGGAGGCTATGCATATTTATCATGAAACATTTATGATCAGTTCTCCAACATCCTTTATGATTGTCTGTGAAGACTGGGGGAAATGCAAAATTCCTTATTGAAAACCACATGTACACATTCACTGCACTGCCAAGTCCATGTGAAAAATCTCTGGGGTGTATACAGCAGTGAAGGCACGCGCTTAGGACTTGGTTGCAGGGCGAGCTGTGCCAGAGCGAGCTGAGGGCTAGCTTGGCAGAGACTCTTTTTATACGTAAGAATATGCACACGTTTAGGAACAGTTTGACCTTTAGCAAGTTTACATCATGAGCTGACACGCATGTTTCCTCTGACATTTGCAAGACCTGCTCCACCACGTCATGTTCCTACCCAGTGGAAAGTGAGCCATGCCTTTGCAAAGGTGGTAAAGGTCACAGACATGAGTGTGCCGCATGGGACAGGCTGTGGCCTACCCAGGTCAGGCCAGAGTGATTGCTACAGTATACATATTCAGCAGTCACATTAACCCCAGCACTGTGGAAAATAATGGCTCTGTCATCCTCCTTTGAGCTTTCTCATTTGATTATTTTTTAAAAACAAAATATATCCACTGCTTGATTGTAACAAAAACTCCAAGCTATTTACAAGAAACAGCTATCAATAAAAAAGATAAGTGTAAAAATTATAAAAAAAACCAATAATAGTCCTACTCAAAGTAGACCCATTGAAGTTAATGAAAAGGATTAACTTTGGGTTCATTAATTTCAATGGGGATGGAGCAAATCTCCTCTGAGGAACGGTTGCAGCATTTGGGACTTTATAGTTTAGAGTAAAGGTGAAGGTGTCATGATATAAGTTCATAAAATTAGGAGCAGCGTGGAGAAAGTGGATAGAGGAAGGCTTTCTTGCCTCTCTCATAACACTAGAACTTGTGGACATCCAGTGAAGTTGAACGTTGGAAGGATCAGTTGAACTATGTAACACGGCCACCAACTTGGATGCCTTTAAAAGAAGTTTAGACAAATATAGGGAGGACAAAGCTGTCAACGGCTACTAGTCATTATAGCTATGCTCTGCCTCCAAGGTTGAAGGCAGAAATGGTTCTGAATACCACTTGCTGGAAACCGCAGGAAGGGAGAGGGCTCTTGTGCTTGCAACCTGCTTGCATGCTTACCACTGAAGCATCTGGTTGGCCACTGTGAGAAGAGGAGGCTGGACTAGATGGGTCATTGGCCAAATCCAGCAGGCTCTTTTAATGTGCTTATGTGTAACTGAGCATAACTTACTTGAATGCCACACATTGTTTTTAACTGAACTTTGGTGGGTTGTATGGTTTGCTGCTCTGGTTTCACCAGAAGCGGCTTAGTCATGCTGGTCACATAACCCAGAAGCTGTACGCCAACTCCCTCGGCCAGTAAAGCGAGATGAGCACCGCAACCCCAGAGTCGTCCACTACTGGACCTAATGGTCAGGGGTCCCTTTACCTTTACCTTTATGCAAACTGAAGAGTAATACAATACTAATCAGAAAGTGTTTGACAACACATTTCTAGGCATCTCTATTCAGCTGTGAGTCTCAATGGCTTCCATGAAACTTAAAGGTAAAGGGACACCTGACCACTAGGTCCAGTCGCAGACAACTCTGGGGTTATGGTGCTCATCTCGCTTTATTGGCAGAGGGAGCCGGCGTACAACTTCCGGGTCATGTGGCCAGCATGACTAAGCCACTTCTGGCAAACCAGAGCAGCGCACGGAAACGTCATTTACCTTCCCACCTGAGCGGTACCTATTTATCTACTTGCACTTTGACATGCTTTTGAACTGCTAGGTTAGCAGGATCCATGAAACTTAAAGGTAAAGGTAAAGGGACCCCTGACAATTAAGTCCAGTCACGAATGACTCTGGGGTTGCGGCAGTCATCTCGCTTTATAGGCTGATGGAGCCGGTGTTTGTTCGCTTCCGTAGACAGTTTTTCCAGGTTATGTGGTCAGCATGACTAAGCTGCTTCTGGCGAAACCAGAGCAGTGCATGGAAATGCCATTTACCTTCCCGCCGAAGCAGTACCTATTTATCTACTTGCACGGTGTGCTTTCGAACTGCTAGGTTGGCAGGAGCTGGAACCAAACAACGGGAGCTCACCCCGTTGCAGGGATTCAAACCGCCAACCTTTCAATCGGCAAGCCCAAGCGGCACAGTGGTTTAACCCACAGCACCACCCACGTCACACTGTTGACTCATGTTAAGCTTGTGGTCCACTAAGACTCCCTAGAGCCTTTTCACATGTACTGCTAGTAAGACAGGTGTCCCCAATCCTATATTTGTGCATCTGGTTCTTCCTGTCTAAGTGCAGAACTGTACACTTGTCCCTATTGAAATTCATTTTGTTAGCTTGCACCCAGTTCTACAATCTGTTAAGGTCATTTTGAATTCCAATTCTGTCTTCTGCGGCGTTGGCTACCCCTCCCAATTTGGTGTCATCTTCAAATTTGATGAGCATCCCCTCAATTCCTTCATCCAAGTTGTTTATGAAAATGTTGAACAACAACGGGCCCAGGAAAGAACATTGCAGCACCCCACTCGTCAGGCAAATATGTACATGATTACAGCCTAAGACATGTCTTAGTAAAAAGCTGTCGCTTGATTCTGTGCTTTATCCATATGACACATTTTGTGCTTTGTGTAATGCATATTCATATGTTAACATCAGATAGAAATGCACGCAGGAGTATTTCATTTACTTATTGGTTGCAGACCCCCTTTCCCCATAGAGCTGTAGCTGGCGTACATAGTTCTCCTCATATGATTTAATGATTAATCTCTACACATGGCAGAAAACATTCTATATTTTAAGGTATTCCTTAAAATGGAGTTTAAGGAAGCAGCTTTGCAGTTCTTCTTATAGCTTGTAAATGGATTAGCTAATTGCTTGATGCATATCAATATTTTTAAAAAAAATAATGCTAACAATAAATCAACTCAGCATCAACCTCCCTGGCTTCCTAAACTCTTTTAATTTTTGTGTTGGGCTGGCCATGATTATATCTCAGGTAGTAATTTAAAAGCAAATGAGCTTGGGTATTAGCTTCAGCACATTTTCCCAAGCATACTGTGCAGTGTTAATCTTCTTTATTATCTCTAGTTCCTTTTGCTGTACTTTTGGGCAATATTTAGGCCATTGCATGGAAGCAAATCTTGCAATGTGATTATCTCTGTATTGAAATGCTCTCTATTGTACTGGCTTGTTTGATATCAGCCCCCCAACCCCAGTACCTTTATATTTGTGATGGCTTTTGGGTGAAAATAATCATTATATGTCACCCATATTATTTCTTTTTAATCCCTTGAAGATTAAGAACATTTATTTAAAAGCCCTTTTGATAGTGCCTTCACATGCTCAGCTATTTTGTGAAAAAATAATAATTCTGGAAATAATGAATCGGGGAGATGCAATTTTCAATGAGGCCATTTACACACAACTCCTGTGAGGCTAGCTAACAAAATATAGCCAGAGATATGTAAGGCGTTTGACACACATACCATGAGAATAAGAAAAAATATTGTAATTGCATGTAGGTTTTGAAGCAGTTAAAAACAGGCAGTCAGCAAAAGAGCAGTTTGGTTAATGAACCATATTCTTCAGGGACCGGATGACTCAGGGGACTGGTAATGGGATATGGAACAGTGTTTCTTCCTGAGGTCACCTGTGCACAGCTAAGAGAAGATTGTGTCATGACTGAATTTTGTTTTTTCTTCAAACTGCCTCCAATCTCATTCAACTGAATTTGCAGAACGCAATCAAGGTAATATTACAGCAGTAGTGAATGTTGGCAGATGAGTGGAGATGGATTAGTTGTGCGATGTCAGGGACCGTGCTGAGGAGGGCTGCACTGAGAAAGAATGGTGGGAGCTTCCCCCTCGCCCTGCTCCTGCTCCTGCTCCTGCTTCTGAATCTTCCTGCTCCTGAATCTTCCCAGGAGCAGGATGGCAGTATAGATTTAGACAGTGCTTTTTTCTAAAAAAGTTTAGGGGTACTCTCATTTTCCTATTCATGTTGAAATACTGCCCCTCAATGAGGCCAAACTTAGATTCACAAAATGTTTAGGGGTATGTGTACCCCTGCAGAGCGGCATAGTTCAGAAGGCAGAAGCCGGGAAATGCTGGATGGGGAACAGCTAGGAGAAGAAACACTAGAAGAGAGAGAGTTAACAGATTCACAGTCTCTGGATAGTATCCACCCCCCTTCCCCAAAGTCATGGAGAGCTCAGAAAGTTTCAGGGCAGAAAACATAGTGGCTCCAAACTCAGATTACAAGACGTAGGAGTGACATAGATTAATAGGGACGAAAGGGTGAATGACCTTAATTGGGAGCACCGCCATTCTGGTTAGACACTTTCTTTTGTTCTTCACTTTGTTTAAAGAAACTAACTGGAAAGAATTCCCTGTCGTTTGATCTGCTCATTTATGGCCACGGGGGAGAGAGCCAATTCCCTGAAGCCTGACATGCGCACATGGCAAATTCAGATAAAATTCGGTAAGAATGTACATAAGAAGAGCCTTGCTGGATCAGGCCAAAGGTCCATCTAATCCTGCACCCTCTTCTTACAGTAGCCAACCAGATGTCTATGGGAATCCTGCACGCAGGACCTGAGTGCAACAGGATTCTTCCTACTTGTGAGTATCAAGACCTGGTATTCAGAGACATCACCATCGCAGGTAGCACTAGTCTAGCCATTAATAGTTGTCATGGTTTGGCTGGATGCAGAGGAGTGGTGGGAAGCACCAGGTGGGGAACTCCCAAGGGAACCCCCAAGAAATGAAGGCTCAGAGTCAGGGGATTGGTAGTAGGATGTCAATGTGTGGTCAGAGAGAGAAGAGGGAGCAGACTTGGAGGATGAGGTGTAGGAAGCTGAAGGGGCAACAGGGTTTCGTGAGCAGGAAGAGGCTAGGACACTCCTATAAGTGCAAATAAGGGAAAACAGAAAAGCAGAGCTCAGGGGGCTGGGAGGATTGCTCTGTGAATAACCAGGTGCCCCAACCAGATTCCTACATCTGCCCCAGCTGCAACAAAACATGTCTTTCCTGTATCAGTCTCTACATTCACAGTGGGTGCTGCAATCTTCCAGCGGTTTGACTGCTCTCACTTGCAGCACAATGAAACTTGAGTAAAACCTGGGGTGTTTGTGTCAGGAAGAGTATTTGTCCTTTGACATTCATGTTCCTTGAGAGTTCCAACACCAGATGAGCACATGATGCCAGACCCTCTAAGGTCAGAAGATGTCATATTGCTTTCCTTGGACTCTGAGGACTTCAGCTAACAGGCCATCAACCTCTGCTTTTCAGGCCTTGCAGACTAGACCTACCCACTGTTTCTGACCTTATAATAGTGGTATAGAACAGCAGTTTTTGAGGTTGCTGTGCACTGGCAGTGGTGTTGCCCCTCATCCCATGAGTAGCTCTCAGAACCCAAGAGGACATGTCCATTTCCACAATGCAACTCCTTCCTCTTCTCTCTCTCCTTGCGAAAGCAGAGCCACATCCTGCTAAGTGACAGTGGTTGTTTCCCCTTTTTAACAAGGCTCCCCTCTTCAACAGCCAGCCTTATAAATTGCTTCAAAGGTTACATTTACATGCTGCCTGCCCTTGGGGTGTACCTGACTTTTTTGAACTTGGAAATTCCCAGTAGATTGCTCAATTGCCTACGTATTGTTCTGTAAATTACACTTGGATTTTAACCAAGTTCTAGTCAATTGCAGCAATCATTGGGATTAAGGGACGTAGGAGGGAAACTAAGGTTAAAAAAATCAGTGTCTGCGCATGCACCAACAGCAATTTATGGGCTTTGAGTGCCTACCCTGAGAAATCTAAGACTGCGCAGGTGCAGAATGGTCATATAAAATCATAACAGTCTCAGTTTTCATTCTGAGCAGCAGAGTAAGAATTTTAGTGTAAGGAGGCTTTCCTCAGAATATATCTGGGCTTCATGAGTTTGGGAAATTCATATTCCAAACAATTATTTCTGAATGTCAGCAGAATCACTAACAAGGATGTGCCAAGATAAGTCCTTAAAATCTCAAAGACTCCCAAAGTCAGAGATGTCATTAGGAGGAGTGCTCTGGTGGCTGGGAAATGGACGCTTCCTCAAGCATGCAAACTCAGATCTAGGAGTGAAGCTGCTGAGGACCTCAAGAGTGACCAAGGGACAGCTTTACTCCCCACGACAGACTTTTCTTGACTCTGGTCCCCACAAGAATAGTAGATGAAGCCCCAGAACAATCCACCACAATGACCGTTCCCCACATCACAAAGGGGTACACATTTTGCGTGGTCGCACGCAGCCCCCCTTGGATCACAGAGCAGCACTTGGTAGTTCAGGCTGGCACTACCTTCCCAGGTCAGATACCTGTGGACTCCGCCTACCACAGTCAGCTGTCCAATGCTGCCTGGGGAGGTGTTGCCAGGGGGATTGGCCAGGTGGGAGGAGGGACTACGCAGCACACGCAATAGAAGGTGAGACATACCTGGGAAGCAGCAGTCGGTTCCAGAGCTTCCCCACCCTCCACTCCCTCAATTAACACTTACTTTGCAGGTTAATTTTTTTCCACAGGCACACAGGCGCTGCTATGTCAAGGCTGCTGTTGAAGGGCCAGAAAGGAATTTCCCTGCATTGGCAGGTTTCGCCTTTCCCGTAGCAATTCGTCACAACTTTGGCGGTTTCAGGCCTTTAGTCATCTTCCTAAATCATCACCATTGTGGTGGTGATACCAGGGTTCCCGTTAAAGGGGTCTTGGGGGGAGGCATTGGCCATACGCCCAGAGGTTGTCATTGCCCTCCCCCTCCAGTGGCGGCGAACAGGGGGGCAGGCTATGTGCTTGAACATATGTTCTCCAGAGCTAGCCCAATCCCCCACATGCTGGATAACCCTGAAATTACCCAGATCCCCAGCTGGGGGCTGGGAAGGATAAACACCCAATGCCTGAGCCAAGGTCTCCCTACATCTGAATCTTAATAAAGTTGTGGCCAATTTTAATCCCATAGAACGTTGTCTTGTGTCGTTATTCCGCTCAGGGGCTGCATGGGGTTTGGGGGACTCTGCCTGACCATGCAATATCATCCACACTACCAAGACAGTACCACCCAGCTCCGTCGCAACATGATCTACATTAAGAATAATGTAGGTAGCTCACAAAATCCATTCCTTTGAGATTTCCTGGAGGCCAAGGAAAGGGAACAAAAAGTTCTTTGTTGCTGCCTTAGTGTGTTCTTGGTCTGCTGTCAGTAGCTTCTGTGGATTCTGGTTTCTGCTTTTGATGTATTTCAAATGGAGTCAATGCTGGAAGCAACCGGTTCCTATATACAATATATTCTCTCTCTCTCTTTCCTTGATAGAAATAGCAAGTTAAATGACCTCCAGGTGCAGGAGGAATATTATTTACTTATTTAGCCAGTGTTCCTGCCTCCCAAAGCCACTCACATCAACTATGTCACTAGCTCCTGTAGGAGTGATGGCCACCAATTTGGATGGCTGTAAAAGAGGATTAGACAAATTCATGAAGGCTGTCAATGGCTGCTAACCATGATGGCTATGCTCCAAGCATCAGAGGCAGTATGCCCCTGAATACCAGCAGCTGGGAATCACAGATGGGTTGATGTGCTCATGTCCTGCTTGTGTTCTTCCCACAGGCCTCTGGTCGAGGCCATAGTACACATGGAGGTGAGATCAAGCCCTTCCCCTAACTTCTCATCAACATGCCCCTCTCCCCAAATGCAGCTAAAAAGCAAATGTTCCCATTGGCAACAGTGGGGATCCCCCCCCCCCAGACTCCTATGCTGCAAAAGGGTGGGGATGGTTTTAGTCCTAATTGCAGACTGGGGGGAAAGATAAATTTTCCCACTATATACTTTGCAGCCTGGATAACAGTTGCCACCCAGCATAATGCTTGGTGTCGCCTTCTGCCTGTAGCCTGATAGGCAGATTCTTTCTTTGTCAGGTTGCCTGACAGGATGGAGATACTACCCCGCTTCTTGGGCCTTGCTGGCGATACATTGCTGAGGAGGCAACCTGCATCGGAACTAGGGAGCATCCCAGGGGCTGTTGGGGAACAACCATACTCCCTGTGTGACAGCAGCTGCTGTGGAGGAGGAGAGTTTGAGGCTCCTGCAGTCATTTCTTTTTCCTGGATCGCACCCCTCTCTTTTCTCTTCTCTTTACAGGGTTCCTCTTTAACTTCACCCTCTTGCAGCCCTCAAATATTCCTGTCAAGCCAGCATAAAGCTGCCAATTATCATGTGACATTCACCCTCCAGTGGAAAGCCAAAGCCAAGTCCTCCTTGACTTATTGGTGCTGTCGCCCCTTATAAAGCAGTAAATTGTTTCAGAGACAAGATGATCAGGAAGTGCACCTTAGACAGAAGAAGCATCCAAGTGAAAAGGTCGACATTTTTGTCTCCATTCTAAGGCGGCACGAAGTTTCCCCTTTTCCTGCTTTTTCTCCCCTATGGGTCCACATGCCAAGAATGAACTTTTAATAACTTCTTAATAGCAAAAGGGTATGTCTCAATCTGAACTCTATTGAAATGTGCTTCTTCCCTATCACATTTGCATTGCAAATCATAACCAGGAAACGAAAATAATTGAGTTTTCTGAACATACATGAATCCCACTTGGATTTAAAACCTCCTTTGATGAGATTTCAACCTACTTAATGTGATACTGAATGAAGCATGTTTATATTTCACGTCGGTTAGCCTTGTCAGCTCCCTTCCTCCAATAATATTTTGTATCGTTATAAGCTGAGTGGTGAGGGTAAATTCAACAGGTGCAACCTTTTCTACTGGTGTAGGAAAGGGGGGGGGTACAAAGGCGCACCTGTTGAATCTCTCCCAGCCTTGCATGTGCTAGTCTTGTTAAAGGAGTAGGAGCCATGCTTAGGAATAATTTCATTAATTATTTAATAAAGATTATACACCGCTTGCTTATTTTAAAAAAATCGAAGCAGTTTGCAAAACATAAAACACTCAATTAAGAAAAACTGACAATTCAACATACAAAAGTTAAACTAATGCACTTAGTGATTTTCTCCTTGCCATGAGCAATCCCTATCCTGTTGAATGCGCACGATCCTCTGCCAGGAATCAAATGTGTAATATCATAGTATACATAAGTAATAAATGGATGCCAGACTAGAAAGAAATAACATTTAACATTTAAATAGTAGTTTAGAGTGTTCAAAGTTCATCGCAAATGAGATCTTGATAAATCTTACAAGAACCCTCGAAGTTAGATCAATGCTATTGTCCTAAGATTGCAGAAGGTTGCCTGAGAGAAGTGCCTTGACTAAGACTATGTAACCACTTTATAAGCCTCAATAAATTATCTGGTTGCCAGGGCTTGTGTAGCTCTGAGCACGGTGACTGGGAAACCCTGACAGTCATAGAATCACAGAACTGTAGAGTTGGCACCCCAGGAGTCATCTAGTAGTCCAACCCTCTGCAACGCAAGTATTACAGTTAATTGCAAGAATCTCAGCTGGTTGTCCATACAAGGAAAAACATGTCACTTGATATCATTGTCTCATCTTCCAGACATGTTCAAACTTGTCCTACAGAGTGGGGGGGGGATAAGGATCCGGCCCACTGGAGGGATTCAGCTCCCCCCACCCCCCGATCTAGTGTCTTCACATGGTAGTGTCAAAATTAGATCTAGGGACTCATATATCTTCCCTTGGGGCTGTATTATGATGCATGCACTGTCTTGGGTGTGGGATGGTTTTGGAAGGTAGGACAGGATATTACTTATTATTTATCCTTCCTCTTACTCACTTGTGTGAGTTTAACATCTAGTCAGCAGAGTTTAGAATTACCATCCCTTTGCAGCATAAAATGGAAACATGTGGGACAAGGATGCTTAACCTTATTGATAATTATGGTAGGATGAGATTGGTTGGGAACAAGTTGTTCATGGGTTGTATTTGAAGCGCAAGCTTTTTTTCTTCCTTTCCTAATATGATTTTTTTTTAGCCCACTTATATTTGAACACTCAGTATGGCTAACCACTTTTATAAACAAGCAATCAGCTGCAAAACCTACTTTACCATTCTAAGCAGGAACTTTATGTACTGTTCGAAAAGGTTATGATTATACTTTGATGAATAAAATAGCCCTACATCACTCCTAGAAGTCTTTTAACCTGCCACTTTGTCAGACCCCTGGTGGAAGGCAAACGCAGAGGACAGTGTCAAGGCAGCCCTTTTACTTACAAGAACCCTTCACTGGCTCAGAAAACTGTACCACATACTCACAATCGCTGCCACTTCACGAAGGAATTCACAAAAATCTTGAGTCAGGGGAGGAACACAGACATCACTTCCATAAAGTGAATAAAACATGCACAATAAGCTTGTCACACATATGTCAACATCATCATGAATACAGGAGGAGTCTGGATCTCCCTCTGCCTCAGCCAGCATGACCAATGGTCAGACATGATGGGAGCTGTAGTTCAGAAACCTCTGGGGGGTCATGCGTTCCTCACACTTGGTGCAGAGGTTTGTACTGATTATACAGCATACAAATGTTGTTAACTAAATAAATAAAATAGTAAAGTGAAGCAAAACTTACCCCCACCAAACAAATAATGGAATTTCTCTCGGCATCCCTGTATGCTAGGGACAGAATCTTTCTTTCTTTCTTTCTTTCTTTCTTTCTTTCTTTCTTTCTTTATGTCTTTCTTTCTTTCTTTCTTTCTCTCTCTCTCTCTCTCTCTCTCTCTCTCTCTCTCTCTTTCTTCATCAGTATCATCATCTATCCACACATACATACACAGTGGTAATAGATAAATAGATGATAGATTGTCTATAAATATCATCCAAGTTCTAGAAAAAATACAACTATCTCATCACTCACAGCTGCATATTTTTATTTTATTTTAAAGAGGACTATGTCAGAGAAAAGTTACACACAGCTGCACGTGGCACACAGCTTGGCCCTGAATAAGAAAATTACATTTCCTTCAATATTAGATGGGATCAAGGTGGGCCTTGTGAGTGGCCCAGGTGTGGGCACCTCATAGAGTGGGAGAAGCCTGCAAGCCGAAGTTTCCACTTTTGACTTGCAAATTACAAAGTAGCTTGTTATTTGTCTTTCACAGATGGCAAACCAAACTGTGTCAGCCTGTCACACTACATAAATTGGCTGGTAATGAAATAGTTCACCTTCCCTTATTGAATCACACAACAGCAACAAATACAGAAAATGAACACTTTCCATTTGTGTTATCTGCAAATGTGAATACAGATCTTGTCTCAGAAGAGAGAGAGAGAGAGAGAGAGAGAGAGAGAGAGAGAGAGAGAGAGAGAGAGAGAGATTTCTTCTCTGGCTCTTCTATAGGTTTTTGAGAACACTGAACACTCTGGCTCCTTTTGTGGAAATTACAGTTAGCTTTTGTGCTCTCGCTACTGTGGTTAAATTATCCTGAATGCTGTAGTTAAATAATTAATCCTGTCTCGGTTGCAAATGTGATGCTGGATGCTTGTTACTTTGGGCTCTGTGACTGGTTACACTCCACTGCCTTTAATCCTCATCTACTCAGGATACTGTCTCGAACCAATTACGGAGGCTGATGATTTTGTTGTTGTTGCTGGTTATTGGGAAACTTTCCAGTGCTTCTTGTGTTTCACAATGACTGGGAAGCGACGGAAGAGGCTAGACGTGGGCACCCCTTGGTGCCAAACATATATTCTTTGCAGCAGCAGATCACAAGTTGCATCAGTCGGCATCACCCCCTTCATAGGCTGTCAATCATCTGGCTTCTTTGAGCACATCCAGGAGGCTCTGATTCAGAGGATCCTTTGGTCTATTAGAAGAAGAAACAGGAGAAGCCTTATACGGTCACAGACCAGAGGTTTATCAAACTCAGTGACTGAAGGTAGCTCCCAAGGTCCTCTTCCAGGAATGCTGCTTTTTGACTGAAGGGGCCAGAGATTGATTCTAGGAGCTTTAATGTGAAATACATAAGTCTGTGCCCTGAGCTGTGACCCTTCTTCCTGTTTCAGTGGGTCTCATCCCTAGAGCCTAGATGTGCTGGGTGCTATATCCTAGCCCACACATATGACAGGAAACTGTGTGGGACAAAATCAAGAGCAAACTTGTTTTCTCCTGCTTCACAGGCTAGGACCCAAGCCAATGGATCCAAGAAAAGAGATTCTGACTAAACATCAGGAAGAACTTATTGACAGTAAGAGCTCTTCAACATTGAAATGGACTCCCATGAGGGGTTTTTAAGCAGAGGCTGGATGGCCATCTGTCTTTTATGTTTTAGTTGAGATTCCTGTATTGCAGAGGGTTGGTCTGGATGATCATTGGGCCCCTTCCAACTCTACAATTCTATGTTGTTTTTGCAGACACTGAAAGCAATAATAATAATAATAATAATAATAATCATAATCTTCTATTATTTATACCCCACCCTTCTGGCTGGGTTTCCCCAGCCACTCTGGGCGACTCCCAACATAATATTAAAAACAAGAGATAACATCAGACGTTAAAAACGTCCCTAAACAGGGCTGCCTTCAAATGTCTTCTAAAAGTCAGATAGTTGTTTATTTCCTTGACATCTGATGGAAGGGCATTCCACAGGCTGGGTGCCACCACCAAAAAGGCCCTCTGCCTGGTTCCCTGTAACCTCACATCTCGCAGGGAGGGAACTTCCAGAAGGCCCTTGGAGCTGGACCTCAGTGCCTGGGCTGAACAATGGGGGTGGAGACGCTCCTTCAGGTATACTGGTCTGAGGCCGTTTAGGGCTTTAAAGGTCAACACCAACACTTTGAATTGTGCTCAGAAACGTACTGGGAGCAATACTGCAAAGATTCCTTCTTACTATTAATAGTGTGAAATGCCAAAGGTGCTCCCCTACCCTCCACCACACCTTGCCAGTCTCACACAGTTGCCCGTGCCAGGCACAAAGCGCCCATGATCCTTTGTATCTTCTACTGGAAATAGGTGGGAACGTCCAGGGGAATATTTCCATGGACATTATGGCCAGCACCCCGCAGGAAGGGCAGCAGGGTTTGGAGGTTTCTGCACACCTCATCTTTTTTTTTTTTTATAAATAAACTTTATTGCTTATTAAAAATATTCTTACATGTATGAATGGATAAATACAGAAAAACAAAACAGAACAAAAACAAAACTAACATATATCTACATTCATACATATCTGCATTCAAAATCAAAAAAGTAAAGAACAAAGACAAAGAAAATAAGAGAAAAAAGAAAAAGAAAAAAGAAAGAATAAGAAAAAGGAGGGAGAAGAAAGAAATCAAAAGATCTCCAATTATCATACATAAATTACACTTCAACAATACTTCCACTGTTTTAACAACGCTTCATTTTCCAAATAAGTAGCCTTATTATATCTGTCATTCGTATTATTCCTCAAGTTTTACAAATCTTCCGATCATCACTTTACTGACTTTAATTCCTTTCATTGTTCTAAACACAACCAATATCTTCTACTCGTATCTTGCTTCCCCAAATATTCATTAATATATTTCCATTGATTTTTAGTTGTTTCTTTAGAAGTACCTCTGATATAGTTCGTCAGCTTCGCCAGTTCCAGATATTCTACTACTTTACTGAGCCATTCGTCCTTTGATGGTAACTGATCACCTTTCCAATATTTGGCCACAAGCATTCTTGCAGCAGTTGTCACATAAAGAAAAATATTTATTCTATCCCTTGGTATTTCCTTGGTTAGAATTCCCAATAAGTATAGCTCTGGTTTTTTACTATACGATATTTTAATCAGTTTTTGCACCTCTTCATGAATCATTTTCCAAAATTCTTTAATTTTGGGGCAAGTCCACCACATATGGAACAGCGTCCCGATCTGATCTCTACATCTCCAACACTTGTTGTTCCTGGATTTACTGATCTTGGCTGCTCTTTCTGGTGTTAAATACCATCTATGGTGTACCTTCATGAGATTTTCTTTTATTTGGTAAGAGGCCGTGAAGTTAATGTTTTTCATCCAAAATTGCTTCCAATTATCATATTCAATTTCGTGCCCAATATCTTTTTCCCATTTTATCATATTACTATTTTTTATATGTGAGATCGACTGTTCACCTTTTATTATTTTGTATACTTTGGATAACACTTTTTGTTTACAAGTGATTATTTCATCTATTTTTGTTACTTTATTTTCAAAACCTCTGTTTTTTAAGTCCGTTTGGAATACCGCTCTCAGCTGGAGATATTCTAGCCAGCTTATTCCTAAAGGTCTTAAATCTGCATAGTTCCTTAATTTCGGGTTTTCTTTCAATTCTTCCACTAATTCTTTATATGTGGGCCAACTTCTTTTAATCGTATTTTTAAAGCTTGAGGTCGCCTCTACCGGTGAGATGCACCAAGGTGTTTTTTGCATCATTTTTGGTTTAATCCTTTCCCAAATTTCAAGCAGGGCTTTTCTTACCAAATGATTATTAAACCTCCTGTGCAATTTTAATTTCTCATAGAAAAGGTACCCATGCCAACCGTAGATCTTGTCCCACCCTTCCAATTCTAATATTTCTTTATTTTCTAATGTGATCCAATCCTTGATCCAGATCCACCCTGCTGCGTCATAGTAGGTTGTTAGATCCGGAACCCCGAAGCCGCCTACTTCCTTCTCGCTCAACATAATTTCTTGTTTTATTCTCGCTTTTTTTCCCTGCCAAATAAAGTCCGCCAGATCTTTTTGGCAATTCTTTAAATACTTCGTCCCAATAATCACCGGTGCTGTTTGAAAGAGGAAAAGGATTTTTGGGAGTATCATCATTTTTATCATTGATACCCGCCCTAGCAAGGATAAATTTAATTTCTGCCATTTTTTGAGTGTTTCTTTAACATCTTTCCAAAGTTTGATATAATTATCCTTAAATAAATTTGTGTTTTTATTGGAAATCCACAAGCCTAGATATTTAGCTTTGGCTTCAATTTTTAGTCCCGTGGCTTCCTCCAATCTTTTCTTCTCCACCTCCCCCATGTTTTTTGTTAATAATTTGGATTTTTCTTTATTTAACTTGAAACCCGAATTCTTCCCAAATTCATTAATTTTCTCCAGTACTTCTTGTAAGCTTTCTATCGGAGATTCCACTGTAATAATTATATCATCCGCATATGCTTTCACCTTGTAATTTTGGTTTCCCACTTTTATCCCTTCAATTTCCCTATCCTCTCTTAATGTATTTAGGAGAATTTCTAGAGTTGTAATAAAAAGCAATGGGGAGAGAGGGCAACCTTGCCTGACGCCTCTCTCAATTTCAAAACCTTCTGATAGCTCATTATTTATAATTAATCTTGCATTTTGTTTGTTGTATATACTCTTGATTCCATTCAGAAATTTTCCACCGACTTTCCACTTCTCCAAATTTTTCAACATAAAATTCCAAGAAATACTATCAAAGGCTTTCTCAGCGTCCACCAGCAGCATTGCGATTTTTTTGCTAGGGTTTAATTCTGCATATTCCCATAGATTGATTATTGTTCTGGTATTGTCTTTGATTTGTCTCTCAGGGAGGAAGCCCACTTGATCTTTACCTATCACTCTTGTTAGTACCCTTTTAAGTCTGTTTGCCAACACCCCAGTAAATATTTTGTAGTCTATATTTAGCAACGATATCGGTCTAAAATTTTTTGCTAATTTCAAATCTGCACTTTGTTTAGGGATTAATGTTATCAGGGCTTCCTGCCAGGAATTGGGAATTTTCTTTTTTTCCAAGATCTCATCCATTATAACCTTTAACTTTGGTGTTACTATCTCTTTAAATCTTTTATAATATATTACCGGGATTCCGTCCGGACCAGGGGATTTTCCTATTTTCATTTTATTTATTACCTCCTCAATCTCTTCTGTTTTGATTTCCGCATTTAACATACTGTTTTCCTCATCTTTAATTTCTGGCAGTTCTTTCCCACTTAGGTAATTTTGCATTTCCCTTTCCTCCTCCCCTTTATCTTGATATAGATTTTTATAATATCTCCAAAATCTTGCCTTAATTTGCTCTGGATCCGTTAACTCCACCTCTCCATCCATAATTTTGTTTATCACTCTGTTTGCCTGTCTTTCTTTAGCTAACCATGATAACATTCTCCCAGGTTTGTTTGCCTGTTCGAAGTATCTTTGTTTTGTCCAGAGGATCTTCCTTTCTACCTCTTTATTAATCATATCCGAAAGATGTGATTGCAGATTCCTGATGCTTAATCTTAATTCCTCACACTTCGGGTTTTTGACCAATTCCAATTCCTTATCTCTTATTTGTTTATTCATTTCTATAAAGTTGTTATTCTTCTCCTTCTTTATTTCCTTCATCTGTTGAATCCCAAATCCCCTCATGTATGCTTTACTGGTATCCCAAATCATCATGTTGTCCGTTATTTGATTTTCATTTAATACAAAGAATTCCCTTAATGTCTCTTTTGCTTTTTTTACTCTTGCTTCCTCCCTCCACAGTTCTTCATTCATCCTCCATCTCCCGCTTGTGCCTTTCCTAAATTTCATCTCTATCGACACTGGATTATGATCGGAGATGGATTTATTTAGAATTTCCGTTCTTTCCACATTTAGCATTAATTTTTTCGAGGCCCAGATGGCATCAATCCTCCCTCCAGATTTATGTGCTTCCGAATAGTGGGTGATATCTTTAGCATTAGGGTTTTTAGTTCTCCAGGTTTCGTATAAATTTAGGTTGGTGACCAAATTAAAGAAAGATAGAGGGAGTTTGCCAGAGTTGGATGGTTTCTCCCTGTCCGTTCTATCCAGGTCGTTAGAGATCACACCGTTCTGATCTCCCATAAATATTATATCTTCCCCTACAAAATCCCAAAGCTTTTCTTCTAAGTTCCTGTAGAACTCCTCTTTCTTATTATTGGGAGCATAGAAACCAACCAAAACAATTTTTCCAACTTCAGATTGTATTTCCACAATTAATATTCTCCCTTCCTCATCTTTAAATAATAATTGAGGCTGTAGCCCTGGGTTGATGTACATTACTACGCCCCTTTTTTTCTCTTCCCCCGCTGCTATAAATTCCTTTCCCAGTCTTACATTCTTTAGCACCCTTGTATGAATTTGGGAGATATGAGTTTCCTGTAGACAGATGATATCCCATTTTCTTTTTTTCAATATGCATTCTACCCTGTTCCTCTTTAGCTTACTATTTAAACCGTTTACATTCCATGAGATACATTTCAGCATCATAACTTTAATTCTATCTTTATTCTCCTTTAATGTAAATTAATAGGGGAAACTCAAAAAAGAAAAGAAGGAAAAAAAAAAACCAATCGAAATAATAATAGAGAAGAAGAGAAAAAAGAGAAAGAAAAAAGCACGCAAAACAATGCAAAGTCCCAGACGCCCTAAGTGCAAAAGGGCGACGTCAGTTTAAAAATACACTTTCCCTGGTTCAGTTGCAATTCGACAAAGTCCGTGGGAGGTCAGGGTGAATTTGGTCCTCTGTTGTTCTAGCCGACCTTCCTCTTATTATTTCAGTCGTTTTGAATGTTCTTTTCTGGTCGTTTCTCGCCACCCAGTTCCTCCCAATACTTCCTCCAGAAGATTTCAGTATCGTCCACGGATTTGAAAAGTCTTCTTCTTTCCTTAAATGTGAACGAGAGCCCTTCAGGGAACTCCCACCTGAACAAAATTCCATTTTTCCTCAATGCCGATGTTATAAACTTATAGTTCTCCCTCTTTTTAAGCAGACGGGTCGGAATTTCTTTCATAATTTCTATCATATTTCCATATATTTGAAGTGGTTCTACTCTTCCTTTTAACAAAAGCTTATCTCGCAACAGCCTTGAGTTTAAGAAAATGAGGCAGTCCCCTGGACCTTTCCTGATTTTGGTCTTATTCACTCTTATTCAGAATATTTTTTCTATGTCCAATAGCAGCTCCTCCTCTGCAACTTTCAGCCATTCCGCTATTGCTTTTATTATTATACTTGAGATGTCTTCATCTCGATTTTCTTTGATACCCCTCAGGCG
Source organism: Lacerta agilis (assembly GCF_009819535.1). Taxonomy (NCBI): domain Eukaryota; kingdom Metazoa; phylum Chordata; class Lepidosauria; order Squamata; family Lacertidae; genus Lacerta; species Lacerta agilis. The sequence goes on along the minus strand of NC_046314.1, from coordinate 68,854,848 downwards.
AAGAATCATCTCCTTCTGCCTCATCTCTAGGACAGCTAAAGCATCCAAAGTTTCTTCTTGTATCCTCTTTAATTCCTCTAATTCCATTCTATCTTTTTCCTGATATCTTTTAATTTCCTTTTGCTCTGACTGTGTCTTTTTGATGTTCTCTTCTTGTTTTTGCAGCTTCTCTTTAACCTCTTGCACTGTTGCGTCTAATTCCGTCTGTTTAGCTGTCATTTGATTTACTTGGCCAGATAGTTCCAGGATTAGGTTTGAATTTTTCTCAATTTTACTTCCCATTAGTTCCATCTTTCCGTCTAACGTTTTGATGTTCCCATCTAACGTTGTTAATTTGTCGCCTATATTTTTTTCCATTCTCTCCATCATTGCCATTAGCTCTTTCATCTCCATACTGGTTTCGTTTTCTATAATTGAAGACCTACGTTGATGGCTCAAAGCTGCTGCGTAGCTACTGGATGTTATTCCTTTTTTAGTTCCCATTAGAGTGTTGCCACAAGTTATATTATTTCAATTTCTTTTGTTTTAACTTTATGTAATTTGTTTTGCTTCACAGTCCCGTTTCCTTCCTTTTATAGGGAGTTCCCTTTAGGAATATTACTTAGCAGCTGTCCATGCCACACTTCGTTTTCCTAAATTTAGCTCCCCCTGTGTTTCTCGGGTCAGCCACTGGGTGGTGTAAGTTCCAATAATTTCTTTTTCCTTCTGTAGTTCCGTTTGTGGCCGCTAGAGGTCGAACTCCTCTCTCTCTTGCCTCTCCTCCCCTCTCCCTTACGGTCTATTCCGGCACCTTTTTATCTTCTCCTTCCGCCTTCCCGTTTGTCCTGCAATGGCGGTCTTTCCGCTGACTCAGCTTTCCCGAAAAATTCTGGAGTTTGGTGAGATTGCTTTTATTCCTCTTTTCTCAGGGTAAAAAAAAGCTTAAATCTGTATATTTACACGCTCTTCGCCTCCCGCTCCCCCTTAGCGGTTTCTTTCTCTCTCTTTCTCGTGCGTGCTCTGATGACTTTTGTTTATATCGTCCCAATACTATTAAGTCCAAAGGGGGTGATTACGATACTTTCGCTAAATCTGAGTTGTTTATATGACAAGTATTTCGCGTTGTACCACAGCCCCCCTAGCTATTTCTGTCCGTTTCTGCCGTGTAGAATCTCAACGTCTTCCCCCTCCTTTATCGCCCCTTTGTTCCGGAGCAGTATTATTGTAAATTAGTTCTTCTATATTCTGGGGGGTTTGTCCTTTTGCAGTCTATATTAAAATGGGGGAGTTCGGCGTCGCTTTGCCGAGAATTGGGGCGTATGTGTTGCGGAGGGGTTTATGCCCGTTTGCACGGAGGTCCTCCCAATCGATATTTTCGTACCCGTTCAAAGTTTGTTTTCTTGGACGGGAGACCCCAAATCGTGCCGCCGTGGGCTTCTGCCCCCAGGATCCCCCCCTGGGGTCGGTTGACTCACGCTTCGTCGCCCGTTTTCGCCTCCTACAACACCGGTCCGCCTCGAGAAAGCAGGAGCGCGGATCCCTGCACACCTCATCTTGACTGTTGTTGGTCACACAAGGCTTCCTGTGTTCCTGAACCTTTCCCCACCAGCACATGCACACACCGAGAAAACTCATTGGCAAGGAGCAGAATTCCTTTTGCATGGACAGGCGGAGTCCCCCAAAGCGTAGGTGACCCCCCCCCGGGCGGAATAATGACACAAGACAACGTGCTATGGGATTAAAATTGGCCACAACTTTATTAAGATTCAGATGTAGGGAGACCTTGACTCAGGCATTGGCCGTTTATCCTTCCCAGCCCCCAGCTGGGGATCTGGGAAACGTCAGGGTTATCCAGAATGTGTGGGGATTGGGCTGGCTCTGGAGAACATATGTTCAAGCAGAGAGCCTGCCTCCCATTTTGCCGCCACTGGTGGGGTAGAGCAATGACAACCTCTCGCCGTATGGACAATGCCTTCCCCAATACCCCTTTAACGGGGAACCCTGTTATCACCGCCACACTGGGAGGGGTGGAGTCACTGCCCCACGCCCCCCCCATTTAGGAAGATGACTAAAGGATTCCGCCCAAGGCCTGAAACCACCAAAGTTGTGACGAATTGCTACGGGAAAAGCAAAACCTGCCAATGCAGGGAAATTCCTTTCCAGCCCTTCAACTGCGGCCTTGGCATAGCAGCGCCTGCGTACCTGTGTGCCTGTGGAAAAAAGGTTAATCTGCAAAGTAAGCGTTAATTGAGGGAGTGGAGGGTGGGAGAAGCTCTGGAGCCGAATGCTGCTTCTCAGGTAAGCTACACCCTCTATTGTGTGGGCTGGGTAGTCCCTCCCTTACCTGGCCAATCCCTTGGCAACACCTCCCCCAGGTGGGATTGGACGGTTAACTGGGTAGGCGGAGCCCCCAGGTATCCCTTCTGGGGGAGGGCGCAGCCAGCCGAACTACCAGGTGTCGCCCAGGAATTCTTGGGGCTGCACGCGACCACGCAAACATCGCCCCCCATTTGATGTGGGGAGTGGTCATTTTCCTTTCCAGAGGAGATCCCCTCAAAAATGGGGAGGGATACTTGCTTCACCTGTTACAATGAATGGCTGCAATGCTTTATTAGATTTATACTTCTACATTTCATTGATATAACCTACCTTTATGGTAACAGGCGGGTAAGGAATCTCATAAATCAATGAACATGCACATCATCCTGTTTGTTTATCTGCAGTATCTGTGACACACGTGTGCCCATGCAGACATCTATAGTGGATGTTACAAGAGAGGAAGGGCTCAGTGGCAGAGTGCCTGTTTTGCATGCAGGAGACCCTGCAGGTGTGATCCTCAGCATCTCCAGGTATAGCTGGGAAATACTCTTCTCTGAAATTCTGGAGCGTTGCTGCCAGTCAGTGCCAACAATATTGAGCAAGAGGGAACAGTGGCATGGCATGGTATAAGTCAACTTCCTGTGTTCCTGCGAGGTGGCAATATGAAAACGCGCCTTTTCTGCAGTGGCTCCCCATTTGTGGAATGCTCTCCCCAGTAAGGTTCGGCTGACACCTTCATTATACAGCTTTAGGTGCCAGGCAAAAACAGTCCTTTGAAATCATGCCTTTGGCTAATTAGCATCCAATGCCCTTTAAAGATGTGTTGGGAGGGGGGATTGTTGGGTTGTTCTTGTTCTTATTATGTATTTTTTTGTGTTTATATTGTGATTTTATGTTGTGAACCTCCCTGAGACCTGCAGGTAATGGGTGGTATGCAAATTTAATAAACAATAACAGGAGAGTAGCTGTAGCAGAAAGTATGGAATGGCAATGGTGGACAGCAGATTGTGATGATCAACTGGAAGAGACAGCAAACTGTGAAAATGGATCCCTATTGTTGCTGTTGTTGTTATGTGAATTTTTATTTTACTTGTTATACTCTACATGGGAATTAACATTTGACTGTGTTTATTAAAAGCACAGATCCAACACTGCTGATAATTTTTGTCACCACACGTGGCCTAGTCCGCTAAGGCATTGTGTTGGGTACATTATTGCCGAGCAATCTATTCCAGAAACCCTGTCTTTAAGGGGGGCAATCTCTACAGGATAGCAAAGCAAATTGACTCTAAGACAGTTTCACTATGTCAATAGATGTAGCGCAAGGGCTGCCCGTTGTTTCACAAACAATGAATCTTCTCAAGCCGATAAATAATGGAAAGAAATTTCTGTTCTCCCAGAAAAGATTTTTAAGGAAATGTGGCTGGCTGGAGGCTACCTCCCCAGCATGCCTCTTTGTTTACAGTGGCAGGTACAAATGTATATTTGGATTTGATTCCAACAATATAGCAGTGCTCTTTGGCTTCAAGAAATTAGCCTCTAATGCATAGTTAAGCGCCTCAACTTTTAGCATTTGGAATACTATACATGAATCCAGTTCAAGCGACATGACATCATTTCTGAGTGACACTTCTCAGACTGGATGGTGCAGCTATTGTCTCCTTGCTGCCGTGCTAACTACAACGAAGTACACTTGGAAAGCACCTGCTGTCCAGGAAACCACTCCAAGAGCTCTGGGAAAATAAAGGATAAAAGTGCACCTTGATCTCCATATTATGATGTTCCATGCTGGAGGTCCAGGCTAAAATATGACAAATAAGACATATTATGGCACATTTGTGCAGAAGAGTTTATGAAAGCACAAGTTTCACAAAAAAGCACCACATCAAGTAATGGGGCCCCTTGCCACAAGGACCAAGATTGGAGTTGTATTTTAAGAAATACATGGTCAGATCATTTCCTGGTGCAACTGGACTTCTCCGCAACCCTTCCCCTCTGCATGGAGGTGGGACCAATTCAGATGGTCTGCCCCTGCCACTTAATGGATCCAAATGGTTTCCAGAGGGGATGCTTTATCCCATGTTGATGGCCTTTCAGCTGATTCCCTGGTGGCTCGCTGGAATGTGGCATTAACCAGGGGTATTGACTGTCTGGCTCTGAAGCTCCCTTTCTGATTGCATTGGGCCTGGACAGCCCTGTGGTTTTCCCCAGAGCTGAGGGTGCTGAGATGGCTAGAGCGCCGGTAGCAGAAAAATCATTTTGAATCGGACTGGACACAGGTTAGAGCTCAACATCGAGCGTACCAAGTGGCGATAGCGACAGTGAAGCGGACTTTCTTCACCGCCTCTATTGCATCTGCAGAAAATAGTAGCAGGAGACTCTTTCAGGTGGTTCTCAATTTAATGGAACCACCTTTGCCATCGGGGCCTGGTAAAGACCACAAGATCTCCTGCAATGATTTTGCAAAGTTTTTTGCAGATAAAGTCACTCAGATTTGAAAAGAGGTAGACTCCACCGTGGGAGCAGGGCCAGGGCGGGAGAGTGCCAGAGTCCTGTCTAGTCAAGTTGCATGGGATCAATTCCAATCTGTAACCTCCAAGGATGTGGACAGGCTGCTTGGCTGAGTGAAACCAACCACCTGTCTCCTTGATCCTTGCCCATCCTGGCTAATAAAAGTGAGCTGGGAAGGGCTGGGCGATGGGCTCTGCAGGGTGGTGAATGCTTCCCTCTGCGAGGGAGCCTTCCCAGACTTGATGAATGAGGTGGTCATTAAACTGCTTCTTTAAAAAACCATCTTTAGACCCAGCCAGTATGGCCAACTATCACCAAGTCTCAAATCTTCTATTCTTTGGCAAGGTGATTGAGCTGGTGGTTGCTGAACAACTCCAAGCATGCCTGGAGGCCCCAGCCTTGGCCGAACACTAGGGCGATAGCTGGTTCTTCTCTCCTCCTCTTCACCCTGCCAATTCCAGGGTTAGCTCTCCCTTTCCTGCCTTGGGGCATCTGTGATCTCTGCCACTCTGTTTCCAATCCTGCTGGGGTCTGTTTCTCCAGCTCCATGTCTGAAAGCAAACAAGTTGATGTTGCAGACCACTGCAGCCAACAGGATTGTAGCAGAGGGTTCAGTTCTGCTGGGAACAGGCACATGCAGTCAAAGCACAGTGTAGAGCTACTTGAAAGCCCTTTTGCAAACAGTCCACACGCTGCTCTTTGCAGTCTGCCTCTCCATCTAGCACTCCAACCCTGACAAAGCCCTCGATTGCTCCAGGCAGCGTGACCTGTGGGGATCTGAACCTGCCCCAACTCAACTTGGTCAAAGCCTGCATCTGCTTGGATCCGTCCAATTCAGTTCAAGATCGGGGCTCTGGCTGAATCCTGTGCACACTGTGCACACAAGTTACACACTGAACTTGTTTAAAACCAGTGCAGCGTGAAACGTTTTGGCCAACCATCATGGCCACATTGCCAGTTCTGTACCAACCCTAGAATTAGCACCCCTTTTACTTCCTCCCTCGGCAGCAGATGGAGTCCCATCGTTGAGCGGTTTGAGCCTGTATTTATTACAGCGGCATCCTCGTCAGTTTCACAGATTTACCAGCCTTACTCTACCCACTGATTTAACTTTTAAACAAAAGAAAACACTGTGCCGATGAGTTCAGTTGAAATGATGAAACAAGAAGTCTGGACTTGTGGGGAGGGAGAAACGTATACAGGGAGAGAATCCCCAAAGCAGCAGGAAGTGAGAAAAGGAGGAACAGCTTGGCTGCTACCATTCCAGGACCCCTGGTAAGTGAGCCATTCGGAGGCCTTTGTTGTGTGTCTTGAAAGCCTCCCATACTCTCATCTGTCTTCTAGGCTTGCAATATCCAGCTGAGGTATTACTTCTTCGCTGCCCAAGTCAGTTTTTTTCTGTGATCTACAAACGCTCTACAGGAATATCATTATAAATCCATCGCTGAAAGAGACTCTGCATCTTAAGTGCTCTTCCCGTAGCCACCTCTGAATATTCTGCCAGGAGAGATTTAGAATATTGTCTCTATAAATGCTTTCAAGTCCGGGCTAAAAAGCAATATTCTTTAATTCATTCTTTGACCCAACAGTGGCTTTATCTTAGGTTATCGCTTGTTAAGCACTCCGTCATGTTTTAAACATGAAGGGGACCGCTGTGTATATACATGCCACATACTGTATTTTGCTTGTATAGCTTTGACAATAGTGATTCATAAGCATCAAAGCCATTTTTACCTTTTATGCCTACAAATTATATATTAGCTGACTTCCATTCACAAGGGATACTGCCTGCTTGAAGAAGGAAAGAAAACATAATTTTTCTTCATTAGATTCAGAAAGCTTGGCTGTTCTCCTTAGTCTTTCCCAGGCACCCCATATTTATTTATGTTGTGCTTAGTGTGCCCTTTCCATTCAGGGCAGGTCACAATGTCTTAATTAAAAATAGTAGGAGGCCACAAATAAAGCTTCTAGACTGAGCCAACTTAAATGATTTTCCTAAGTGCTGTGTTTCCCTGTGTTATAAACTAGATCATACATGAAATGCATGGTTATATTTTTAATCAGATAGACGATAGATGATAGATGATGATGATGATAGATCGATAGAGATGATAGATAGATAGATAGATAGATAGATGATAGAGATGATAGATGATAGATGATAGATAGATAGATAGATAGATAGATAGATAGATGATAGAGATGATAGATAGATAGATAGATAGATAGATAGATAGATAGATAGATAGATAGATAGATAGATTAAAATATATTTTAAAAGAGTGTTTTTCCAGGCCATATAATCTGTGACAATATCTGAGGTACGCTAAATCGATTCTAGCTGCAATCGATGGCCCGGCTCAGCCCTTTCTATCTCTCTATCTTGGCTAGATATCTTGATATCTAGAAAGATATGCCCATCTCAGGGCTGAGTTGGGTCTTCCATCAGTTGTAGCTGGAATCGATTAAATGGCTTAGAAGACCACTCTTTCAAATAAGGTTTGCTGGTTGGAGCAACAAAAGCTTGCTGGATGGCCATAAAAGTGCCAAGATAAACTAAGGATTTGCAGACTCCCAATGGGGAAATACCCATCTCTCAGCCTGCACACTCCCAGGAACTAAATTTTTGATTATGATACTAATCAAGATAGAGCATCCATTGTTGATGATGGGTTTTCCTTTGTGTACCCCCAAATCAAGTTCAATCATTCTGAGACATTGACCTTTTCATTCCGTTCCGGAGCCCCATTCACATCCTGAGCAGTCCAACCCACAGCGCCCCTTCTGCGCACACGCGGGTCACGATTTGGCGTGTCTGCACATGCGCAAACCACCGAACCCGGAAGTAACTCATTCCAGTATTTCCAGGTTCGGCGCATTTGTAACCAACGCCGTTCACAACCCCCAGCGAACGCAACATGAGGTATGACTGTATTTAAAAAATAAGCCAAGGGGAAATCCAAGAATATCCCCTGTGGGTGTCTCTTGTGCAAGCTTAGCAGAAAAGACGAGGAACTGTTTGTGCAAACACCTGCAAAGACAGAGGCCAATATGCATAAGGCCAAGCCTGTCAGGACCAAAACACACCACTTCAGAAACTATGGCTGGTGAATCTCAGCCACTGCAGATTACAGCACTAATGCCGATTACCAGATATCTATGGCTAAATCTATAAACTGCTGGGAAGCTTTGCATAGGCATTTGCCTCCTTCCCCCCTCCCTCCCTCCTTTACACTATTTTCAAAATGTTATCACACATAGATTGATGCTGCAGCATCTGCCGGTCGGGTCCCTCCAGGCACTACAGAAAATTGGTCTGCAGTTTCCCATTTCATTCCAACCATACCAATTACTTAGTCAGTTCTCTTGAAGGCCCCCAGAATATTTAACCAATTTAGCCCCAACAGGTGCAGCAGCACTGACTCCCCAGCAATACCCTTTCATATATCATATACGCACAAGCATATGGGAATATATATATATGGATATGGGGATATGGCACAGAGGGCCTTTTTGGTAGCGGCACCCACCCTGTGGAATGCCCTCCCATCAGATGTCAAGGAGATGAGTAACTATGTAACCTTTAGAAGATATCTGAAGGCAGCCCTGTATAGGGAAGCCTTTTAATGTGCAATGTTTTATTATGTTTTGTATATGTTGAAAGCCGTGAATGTAATGCACAACTTTTTTTGCCCAATGATGTCGCAAAAATTAGGGTGTGCATTAGATTCGATGGCACATTACATTTGAATAAATGTAGTACTCTACTTGGTTTGCCATAGCACCAAACAGATCTCCTCTGTGGGTTCCTAAGCTGTTCCCAGATTGTAACACAAGCTAATATTTAGCTCGTGATGAATACTGCAGACCATTTAGTTCAGCTTTCCAGTTACACATGTAAGCATAATGGGGCTGTACAAATGACCCCACTTTTCCCTGACAGTAGAAGAGCTGACCCCCATCATCACCACCACCCAATACCTTCCTCCCCTACACAAAGACAAATATCTGCCTGCTGTATCTGTATACTAAGTATAGAAACACTTTTTGTTTCAGACCTTGTGCAGACAGATGTCCTTGCTTGCTTATTTATTTGTTCATTCAGAGATTTATATCCCGCCCTTCTATTGCGTCCACATTACTCAAAGACGCTTACAACAATCAAAATGGCACAATCCATAATAAAACAATATAAAAACCAAACAACACAGAAGCAGAAACAGGCTCAGCAGACAAACAACCCTGGAACAGGGTTCAATGTCTAAAACCATATTTGCCCCGCAAGACAAAAGCTTGCCGGAACAAGAAATTTCGGATGGGGTGTGGGAAGTCATTCATTTCACATTTCAGTGCAAAGTGACCTAATTTGCACTTTACCAACCTGTACATAGCTATCCTTTGAAAAGTGCAATTCTCTAAATTTTGTGATGCAGTTCCCCAACACAAATGCGTTAACTTTAGCAATGATCCATCAGGATGGATGGATGGTTTGATTTCAGTTTCTTTCAGTTTTAACACATTAAAAAAGTCCCTAGGGAAATTCATCAGTGTTTTAGTGAGAATATCCTGGAAGTCATATTTGTGTATGTGATCTGGCCTAATATACACTTTTTTTTTTGCTAAGCAGTTTTCCCAAATATAATGCATTTTTGTATCTTATTTTCACTAGTATATGCATTTATGCACACTTTTAATATGCATTCTTATACGCAGTAATTGGCTGGAGAACTGCACCACGAAAAATTCAGAGAAATGCAAATTTTAAAGACTGGCTGTGTCTCGGTCCATGTGTGCTTTTGGAAAGCGTGGATTAGGTAGATTTGCCTTTAAATGCAAGCTAAATCAAATGTCTTCCCCATCCATAAGAACCATGCAGAAAATGGCACATGGTGCTCTTTGTCTCCCTTTCCCATGTTTTCTGGACTATCTCCTTGATCTCCTTCTGGCTTGCTGCTTCCCAGATTGTCACTGAACGGGGAAGCCAAAGCACAGCCACTGTGAATCTATACTTTGTACAAATAAATCAAAGCCAATCCTCTTTTGTTTGCCTTTATTGTTTTGGAAGCCTGATGAGGTTGGAAATTGTGAGAAGCACAAATGTGATGGGAAACCATTTTGATTGAATTTTCCTTTCTGGTTCTTGTTATCAGCAGCACTAAGAACAGCTTTCATTAGCTCAGATGCAGCCTACACTTTATCAGCCAGGCATCAAGGATGCAGAATTGAACTGTTCCACGCCTCTCCAACAGAGGAGACATAATTAGTGCCTGTCTAATCGCATGAAGCCCCAGCAAAGTACATGTAAAAAACAACTGAACTCCCTGAAAGCTGTATTTAAGCTGGAAAGTTTGTTGATCATGTGGCTCTGCCTCAGAACTGAATTCTTTAATTGCTACTGTATATTTGTTGGCAAAGAACTGATCTTCAGAAATAATTATTCCTCTCCCCTCCTCACTTTTTAAAATTGAATGCGCTGGAGCTTGTTTTTGTGCTCAGATGGAAATCCCCCTACAGTTAAGAGCAGCCCTTTGATTGGAGCAAGGATCTATCTCAGCAGCAACAAGGCCATTAGCAAAGGAAAGCTGCTGGAAAGATTTCATTCCAGAACTGGAGAGAGGGTTGCTTGTGTCTGGAATGTTGAGTCAAACCTGGAAAGAAGGTTGTTTATTGGGGACTCTCTGCCTCCAGACTGTCGTTATTTTGTGGGAGGAATTCAAGAGCATGACTGGCCTTTTGTGTCATTAAAGTGCTCTGTCACCATGGTGGGAAAAATAATTCATTGTAAAAGAACCATGGCTTTTTGCAGTTAGGAAAGTGGCAAGGAAATACACCAAGAAGTGTGGGGTGAATGAATGGCTAATGGGAAAAAGTGCAGCCACTGCACAAACAAATCAGGATAAATACAACACAAATGTTCATCGTCAGATAATTCTCCCCTTGCTCAGTAAACACTGGCTATAATTTAACTTCCACATAAACATGCTGCAAGGAAATCAGGATGAATGGTCAACAAATAGGTCATCTGGAGGAGCCTGAACACACAAGCAGGGGCATAGCGTTTGGGGTGTCGGGGGGGCATGGCCCCAGATTCATAATTTTGTGGGGATGCGAAACAGGTGACCCCATGCAGATGCTCCCAGCACATCACAGCCTGGTGCTCCTCTCCAAATGGCAAGGGCCATGTCAGCCAGCCAGGTTCCACCCACACAGGGCGAGCATGGCTCCGCTTTGCTCTGGTGGGGGTGGGGTTGTTCCAGTGACGTTGGCGGCAAGGGCTGGGTGCACCCGCCCCGGGCACTGGCAACTGAAGCTATGCCACTGCACACATGCACCGACCCTTGTCAATTGCCAGAAAGGCCACTGGCTTCCATTATGGGCTTAGTGAGATCCAGCTGTCCTTGTCTCCAATAATTTTAGTGGGAGCTGCTTCATGGTATGATGCCAGGGAAGGGCACTGATAGAAGCTTGGATAATCCTAGCTTCTTGAGTGTGGTTTCAATTTTAGAATCTCGCTTTGAGAGTCTCTCGGGGTTATAAAGTACATAAGCTATAAAGAATATACATATTCTAAAGAAATATGTAATCAGAATATTGCATGCATGGCTACATTTGCAGTTGAATTATCAGCTCATTTAAGCATTTGTTTTGTTGGCTTGTGAAAGGAGGGGAAGATCTTGGCTAGTCATATACATAAACTAGCAGTGCACATTATTTTCTAGTTACTTTGTTAGGGTTTTTGGTCTCCTGCCTTTCAGCCCAGAAGAATCCTCAACAAAGCTTAGTTATCCCGATTTGTGTAAATATCACCATGCTTGTGGCATCTACAACAGTAAGGTTGTCAACAATACTCATGAGGTGACAGAAGAGGATAAGGGGGCAGGAGCTAGTGCACAGAAAGCTGAGCAGCAGGACCCCTCGCCAGAGCCAGAGAGGACCCCGTCCCCACGAACACGGTTGGTCCGAAGGCTTAGGGAACAGCAGACGGGACAATCCAGGAAGCAGAAGCAGTCCAGGGCCTGCAGCCTAGTTCACTAGCTGGCCAGTTGGGGAAGGAGGCATGTGATTCCTCAGCTGGGGCAAGCTGAAAGCAGGTGAGGGTCACATGCCTCATCAAGCCCAGATGCTGCAAAGAACAGACACAGTATAAGAAGGCAGCAGAACTGAGGTCCTGTGTCTGCTCAATTGCCCATGTTGAGGGACCTCACCTGGGATTCTCCTTGGACCTTCATGGGTTTCTACTTCGAGATTGACTGCTGAACTATTATCTTGGCCTGACCCCGGACTGTGTTTCCTGGTCTTTGGACTTGGCTTGTGTGGATTGGCTTCTGGACTTGGAACTTCGTCTTGGAATGTGAAGTGGGTCAGGCAGCCTGAGGAGGTAGGAACCACACCCTAGACTCTTACTTACTTACTTACTTACTTACTTACTTACCTTAACTCCAGACAACTTGGTGGGTCTGCACCCTTCCAATATGGCCACCCTTTTGGGGGATCTGAGATCAAATAATTGGTTTGATGCACCAGCTCTCCCAAGCAGCAGCAGTGGATTCTGAACAAAGGAAATAATCACAGATTGAAACATACCACACTAATCCGTTCCTCCAGTTTTCTGCCCAGATTCTGGACCATAGGGAACATTCGGAGAGATATAGTGCATGACATGACAGCCAGTTTCAGAGGCGAGAAAAAGTAGATGCAGGAAAACAAGTGGCTAATTATCCAAGTTTGCACATGCAACCCATTGATTATTAATAGGTCATTGTGCCCAAATGACTCGTGTAGCAGAATACAGGTTACTAAATCTATGGAAATAGGTGTAAAATTGCCCATTATGCATGAGACCCGATTTACTGTAATTGTTTTCAGTTTCAAGAGAGTAAAGAAAATAAAAAGCCAATCCCATAAGAATCCTTTTTAAAAACAGCACATCCTTCTCTTCTCTTCTACTTGTAATATTTTATGAGGTTATTAATGTAGTACAGTACTGTATATTTTGTCAAGGCAGCAAAGTATGTACATGAAATTGTTGAATCAGCTTTTATGACTTATTGAGAAAAAAGATCTCCAGCTACCCTTGTAGCAAAATGTGTGAGTCATTTACCTGGGAAACCTGGTGGATTTTTCACACACACACACATACACACATACACACACACACACACACATATATATATATATATATATATATATATATATATATATATATGGGGTGCGGGTGGTGCTGAGGGTTAAACCACAGAGCCTAGGGCTTGTCGATCAGAAGGTTGGCGGTTCGAATCCCCGCAACAGCGTGAGCTCCCATTGCTTGGTCCCTGCTCCTGCCAACCTAGCAGTTCAAAAGCACGTCAAAGTGCAAGTAGATAAATAGGTACCGCTCCAGTGGGAAGGTAAACGGTGTTTCTGTGTGCTGCTCTGGTTCGCCAGAAGTGGCTTAGTCATGCTGGCCACATGACCCAGAAGCTGTATGCCGGCTCCCTCGGCCTATAGAGCGAGATGAGCGCCGCAACCCCAGAGTCGTCCGCAACTGGACCTAATGGTCAGGGGTTCATTTATCTTTACACACACACATACACACACACTTGTGTGAATTAGCTCCTTTTAAATGAGAAAACAGGAAACGGGGGATCTGCAACAAATGAGTCTACTATGGATTCCACAATGTGCGTAGCTTCCTATGAGCCTTTGGAAGTTAATCAAACTTGCTGTTCTGGGGCAACCATAGCCACAGGTGAGTTTCTTAGTTCAGAAAGACTTTTTCTGGTAAGGAAGCAAATCTTGAAACCATTCTGGGGGCTATGTTCTCCCTCCACTGTCAGAGGCTGTATGCTTCTGAATACCTGTTGCTGGAAAAAACAGGAGGTTGGATTGCTGTTGCACTCAAGACCTGCTCATGGGTTTCTCATAGGCATTTGATTTGTCGCTGTGAGAACAGGATGTTGGGTTGTGTAGATGGGCCACAGGCCTGACCCACCAAGCTCTACTTATGGTCTTTCTTTTCTACATATGGGTATTGCAGTAGCTGTGAGCACAAGACATTTATTGGGGTGTTGCTTACAAATATTATAGATTAACAAGACTGGGGTCACCTGGCCATGGAACAGGAGCACCTGAAATTGCTTCACTTGTGATTAAGGATGATCAGAACATAGGCAGCTGCCTTATACTCCATCAGATCAATGGTCCATCTTGCGTAGTACTGACTACACTCACTGGCTGTTGCTCTCCAGGATTTCAGACACGCCTCTCTCCTAACTCTACCTGCTGATGGAACCTGGGACCTCCTGCATGCAAAACAGATGCTCTACCACTAAGCTAGGGCTCTTCTCAAGGACATACACACAGTTGCCAGGGGAGACACAAGCTTTTCCCAGATCCACCCCCCAATGCACTTTGCTTCCCACACTTCGTAATTCAAGAGGTTACGCTGCAATCCAAGGGTGCCAACTTAAATAAAATATGGCAGGGGGGACAGGTAAGCCCCGCCCCACAGAGTTGATCACATAGCATTTGAATGGCAATGCCCGACAACTTTGTGGGGGCCCAGAAATATTTTATTGGGGGGGGAGCGAAGGGACCTCGGCCCATAGGAGATGGCTCTTATGTTACAGTTGTTTTGGGCTGTGTAGGATTGGTGCTGAAACACATAGAAAAAGACAGCAGTTTTGTGGGTTGGGATAAGCAAAAGTGTGCATATAGTTTGCTGTTCAAGGAGTTTGGCATATTATGTGTGGGAATACACTTCGTGGGTTCTTTTGAACCCACGGTTATTTGTTTAATTTAATGATTATTTAAGCACTATTTTATGTATACTTCCTCACAAAAGTGAAAGTAAAAGCAGGGCTCAGGAGGCATTTTGCCACTGAGATCCCTCCGCCTAAAATTGTAGTTCCAGAGGTTTTCAAAGTTGTCAATGGTCGTTTATTCTGCTTCTCGCCTTTTGGGGGGGGCAGCAACAGCGTTCCTATTGGTAAATATATTGGTTATGATGTCACACTTGGTTATCAATAAAAGGCTGAGGCTCCCCGCTCAGGCATTCTGTTTTTTAGTAGGGTTAGCTACGTTATTCTTTGGTTCTTTTCAGTTGGGTTAACTTTAGTTAGTTGGGGTTTTTTGGGGTTGGCTGGGTTGGACGGGTTGGAAGCGCGTGCAGGTGGTAGTTAGGGTCTAGCTCGCGGAAGATTTGGCGGTAAAGGTTAGATAGCTTTTAGACCTAGCATAGGTTTAGATTGCGGAAGATTTGGCGGTATAGATCTACCTAGCCTTAGCATTGCGGAAGATTTGGTGGTGCAGGGTTCGTTAACTTAGGAGAAGCTTAGAATAGTGGTAGGTCAAAGTCAGGGTAAGAGCCTATGCGGGTCAGCCAAAGCCATAAAAGAAACATCGGTGTCTGTCTTTATTGGGGAAAAGGTTCTGATTTAATTTAAAAAACGTTAGGGGTTTCACCTAGTGCTTTAACTTGGCCCTTAGTTTAGTCGCCTTTGCTTTAGTAACAGTACAGGAGGTCGCAAGTGGTTTCAAGTTTAGTTTCGAGGCATCCATTCATTTCCGACTTACTCACGCACCTTCAGATTTTGAGGCTTGGCCAGCACCCGTGCCAATACGCACGTGGAACGCTGGCCGCAGATCCCCGGCAACTGGTATCCCGTGTGTAGGTGGCCTAGACTTACACACAGGAAGCTCCAGCACCGAATCCCCGCAATTATGTCTTCTTTATCTGCTGTTTCAATTGACTCTCAGGCTGCATCTTTTTGAGCAGTGGTGTAGCAACTGGGGGTGGGGGGGGCGGTGCGCTCCCAGTGCCACGTCTCTGGGGGTGACAAGGCATGTGGTTTGGTGGCGGCGGCGCTCCAGTGCTGTACGGATGGTGCCTGGATCCTCAGCTGGTGGCTGCAGCCGCATGTAGAGGTTCCTCCGTTCATGGCTGCAGTTGTGAGCAGAGCACCATCCGTACAGTGCTGGAGCGCCGCCACCGCTGCCGCCAACCTGCTATGTGCAGCGCATGTGCAGCGCCGCTACATACAACACATGTGTAGCAACGCTATGTAGCAATGCCCCGCCCCCGGGTGCACATTATGTTTGCCGCTCCGGGTGCTTGAGTGGCTTCTTACGCCACTGTTTTTGAGTTTAACCTTTTTGCACAGACCAGCTTTCCATCATGTGTCCATTAAAATATGGTGGCCATAGAGATAAATTCTTTTATCAGTAACTCTGGCACAAATGTGTTCTTGTAAATATTATTAGGATAATAACAGCAATACATTACTTCAAAATTGTATTACCAGACACTTGCCAAAACATGTTCCTGGTCTGGAGCTAATGGTTATAGAATAATTTATTTTCATTGTCCACAGTTTGCATAGCATTTTAAAAAAAAAACCCCAACAAGAATCAGCATTGACATATTTTTAAGTTGAAATCTCCCAGACCTGCATGCAAAGTTCATTTCTAACTAACCTTTATTCTCTGTAAAAAAGCAAAGCTGATGTGGATACTACTGTTTGTTCTAAGCAAAAAAACAAAAAACCCACAAACAACATTTTACTGGGTTATTGAAATTTGCAATTTCCCCCATCTGTGTTGCATGAGGCTCCATTAATTACCCTGCTGTCTCCAAACCTGTCTCCAAAGAATAGGGTGACCACCTTTTTTAAAATAAAATTGCAGATTTACAATTTTCCAGCTCAGTGAGTTGCTAGTGTTTAAATATATTCAGAGCCCAGTGCCAAGATGCCCTACCTCCCCTAGAGCTAAGCTTTATTGAGTAGGCAGCATGTGGAATTACAAACGTATATGAGAATTACATGGCAACCAATAGATCCTAGTTGGGCACAAAAGGATGCATTGTGCTTTAGGTCAACATCTGAGCCAAAAGCAGTGCACAGCCTGCTCCACCCCGGGAAGGCCCCACATTATTTAATATGTCACAACATTACACTTTGCAATTTTCTGATTCAGAGGAAGGGAAAGTTAGGGAAATATATGGGAAACAAGGGCTAAAGCCAGCTGAGGGGGCTGTGGAAGCAGTATAAGTGCCAGTCTGCTATTGGGGAGAGAGGCCCATCTGTGGAAGAGCACTGACAACCCAGAAGAACTGCAGAAAGCCTTTTACTTTAGGCTTTACTCCTTAGCCTTTTCTTCTTCTGAAGGTGTCCTGCAAGGCAACAGAGGATTAGGATCAGAGGTTTTCTTTAGTGCGTTGAGGTCCCCAACCACCCCTCAGAATAACTCACACCATAGACAGTAATTTAGGTTTTGGTTTTTGGCATAATTTTGGCCACAACTTTATTAAAATACATAATATGTGAGTGGTTGCGTAGGCATTGGTTTAGACTATCTGCCCCACTGGGGACAGAACTGACGGCCGTCAGTTTGGGGAGAGAATAGGAGAGAATAGGAGCCGGGGGTCAGACCCAACGACTCTCCCCAAATGCTCCCAGGAGCTCTTGCGTGGCCCTGGCCCCCGACTGGGGGATACAAACAAAAGCATGGCGAGCCCCTGGATTCCTTTAATGGAATTCCCCACACAGCAGCAGCATTGGAGGGGCCGACACAGCCAGTCTTTACCCCTCCAGTGACGAACACAAAACCAATGCCTAACCGCCAACCTTATAAGTTGTGACTAATTGGTACGCAGTAGGCAAAAACCAGAAGGCACCAGCCAATCAGCCAACTGGAAAAATTCCTACCAGGCCCCTGCTACAAAAGCAGACGACCCCATGACAGGCATAGCAAGGTCAACGCAGAGGCCTAATAAACGAAAGGGGGGGCAGATGATCCGTTGCACGCAGCAAAGAGGAATATCGCAGGGCGTGCCAAGCATTTTAAACCCAGTGGGCTGTCCATCAACACATTGCAACATAGAAATCATAGGTGACTTGCTGGCCCCTACCGCAACACATTCTCTCCATGAAGGAGAACACGCTTTCCTAGATGGGCTACCTTCCCAGGTTGATGAGCCCCATTACAGCATGTGCTGAAAACGCCTTCCTGACCCTTGGACCCACAATTGGCTTCATCCGCTCAATCCACGGAACCTGTCTTCGCATGCTGGGCAAGTCCCTAACTCACTGAGGGTGTAAGACTTGTTGCCTGCCCTCACCTGTCACAGCCAGCCAGTCAAAGCCATTCCCAGGGTGTGGCCACTATTGCATGCTGATGGTGAGAGCCGAGTGCTCTCAGGGTGGGGAGCAAAGGTGGACAAACTACCCCAGAAGGAGCAAGGCATGTCCCACACCAGAGGTACTACCCCTCCTCAATCCAAAGCAATAGATATTTACCAAAAGACAATTAATGCATCGCCACCAATCTCTTTGCTGATTATCGGGGAAACACGGAGCTCTGCCTCTTCTGCATGCCTAGAAAGATAATATTAAAAAATGTGCATGGATATGGAAGGAGAAAAAGCATCATCAGTATCTGATCTCATGTCTGGGAAGACACCCCCCCACACACCTTTTTGTGCAAAGAGATTATGAATTTGATAGGCTGTACAGTACAGGAGGAGAATAGCAATAGCACAATAAAGGAGATTGAGGACTGGATGCCAGATACAAATATGAGCTGCCAATTACTATAGATTGTATACTATTCTAAATGAAACACAGCAAGAGACTTCAGCAAACTCCACTGCACAAGGTTATTTATCGCAGGAATATTTGCCAGCATTGCAGGCTTTAGCAAAAATTATTTTTCATTGTGTTATTGAGTCGAGCATTTTGTAGCCAGTAAATTTTGATCTTTTTATAATTATGCTCGAGATGCCAGGAGTGTGTTTATTAACTTCCTGCGGGGTTTAAACAAAAGTCAGTCTCCACCATCTTCAGCATCTAAATAAATATTTAAATAAATATTTTTTATTTAATATTTAAATAAATATTTAAATAAATATTTAAATAAATATTTTATCTTCAAATAAATATTTCAAAATAGGCAAATCAGGGGCAGTGAAACTTTGGGCAAAGGAAGTAAGCAGAATTGAGCACTTCTTACATGAAATAGCACCTGCTCAAGACCCCCTCTAGAATCCTGCTGCGGGATTCATCACTGGGCATGCTTGAGCCCTTGATCTGGGTGTGATGTGTGAAATAAAAGGTAAAAAAGGTAAAGGACCCCTGGACAGTTAAGTCCAGTCAAAGGCAACTACGGGGTTGCAGCGCTCATCTCACTTCAGGCCAAGGGAGCTGGTGTTTGTCCACAGACAGCTTTCTGGGTCATGTGGCTAGCATGACTAAACTGCTTCTGGCGCAACGGAACACCATGACAGAAACCAGAGTGCACGGAAATGCTTTTACCTTCCTGCCACAGTGGTACCAATTTATCTACTTGCACTGGCATGCTTTCGAACTGCTAGGTTGGCAGGAGCTGGGACAGAGAAACAGGAGCTCACCCCGTTGCTGGGATTCGAACTGCTGACCTTCTGATTCACAAGACCAAGAGGCTCAGTGGTTTAGACCACAGCGCCACCCTCTCCCCTATGTGTAAAATGGACCTGAGGGACATGGTCAATTCCTGATGCAAACCGGCAACATGTTTGCTGTTCTCCTAAGGAAGGGGTTAGCAATCTTTTTCAGCAGGGGGCCGGTCCACTGTCCCTCAGACCATAAAAGCACATATTCTACTCATGTAAAAACACCAGGCAGGCCCCACAAATAACCCAGAGATACATTTTAAATAAAACGGCACATTCTACTCGTGTAAAAACACGCTGATTCCCAGACTGTCTGCGGGCCAGATTTAGAAGGCTTTTGGGCCAGATCCGGCCCCCTGGCCTTAGTTTGCCCATCCATGTCCTAAGGCAAAATTCCTGGCTTTCATCTTCCGTCTTGACGCATACCCCCAACTGCACAATATATTTAAAGCAAGAATTTGTGACCTTAGGGGTGCTGTGAACTGTCAGGAAACTCTTCGCAAAGTTAGTTTCCACAGTGGTTTAACCATCAATCCATTTTCCTGGGGAACTGTAGCTTTGGGAGGGGAATAGGCCTTTCGCAAAGGGCTTTAAGATAGCTCCTATGCTCCCTCCGATTGAAGCAGCCATGCAGCTTCTCATTTAAAGGAGATGGGGGTTGCTTCAAAGTTAAAGCCCTTTGCAAGTCTCCCTTTTGAAACTTCAGAGCAGGAGTTGGGGAGGACTTGCAAAACCACACAAGGGGTTTCAACAGATGTCAATTTCCTGTCAAATTTGGTATGCAATGTCAGTCCTAATAAGGATCTAACAGTCAGGGCCGTCTTAGGCAGATCGGCATCCGTGGCGCGGCGATCCCTCCGGCGCCCCCGACGTGCCACCTCTCCGCCTCTGGGGCCACCTCCCTCCCACGCTGGCCGCCCCTTAGGGGGGTGAGCGGGGGATGAGGGGCGTGGGGCTGGAGCGGCACAGGACTCTGCGCGCCCTTCCAGTGCTCCAGCTGGGGCTCCCCGCGCGGGATGGGTGACGAGGGCAGCAGGCTCGCAGGCCGCCCGGGAGCGGCATGAGCGGCAGCGGCTGCACGCGAGTGCCCGTCCGCCCATGGGGGTGGGGGCGGGTTGGGGAGGGGGCGCACGGTATACCGGTGGGCTCGCAGGGGCGCCCCTGGGGGGCCGGCGCCCTGGTGCACCGCGCCAGTAGCCCCTATGGATAAGACGGCCCTGCTAACAGTGCAGCCAAATATGTTTCCCACCCCTGTTCTGCAGGGACTTAAACCTTTCAATGAGTTAGACCCACTAGAATGAGTTCCACAGCAGTTGCCTAGAGGCCCCCCTTTCCTTCTGTGAGACTGATGGGTAAAGATCCTGTCACAGTGGATGTAACATTGGCAATTTGAGTTGGAGGTTGCCTCAAAAAGCATGAATATGTGTCGGGAAAATGTCTGGAACCATGAAAAAACCTCAGTATTTATGTGCATTAGCAGGCTTTTTTAAAAAATGGGAATTATTCAGCTACTACTGTATGTCCCATCAGGGCAAGGATTTCTGCTTATACAGTGGAAGTTTCCATCCTCTCCTGCGTGCACCCCAGTCCCTCCCCTAATATGCTCCCAAATGCTGGGGAAACCCCTAGAACAGATTGGGGGGTGTAGGCAGAGGAGAGAGGAAGAACTTTGTTTAAGCAGATGTCCTTGTGCTGATGGAACAAGAGACTTAGTTCTACTACAATGAAGTCCACCCATTGAGTTGCATCCATCATTGCACTAAGGAGATTGTTCCTTTGGACAAGCAGAAATGCTAAATTCATAGAGCAATCTCCACTCTCCACCCATCATGAGCAGATTTTGGGAGGGGGGCTTGGAGAAAGAGAGGTGGGAAAGTCCCACTGCACAACGATTCTGCACTAGTAGAAATCTTTGGTGGGGAAGGGTGAGTGGAGAGATAAGTTGAAGAATTGTTTTAAAGGCAGGCCTGTGAGCACAACTGATCACAGGAATGAAGTGGTTGTTTTTTTTTTAAGAGCATGGGTAAAGTCCCTTCCGCTTAACAACATCACAACAAAAAGGCTCAAAGGCAGCAACAGGTTGAGAAAATGGTAGCTTTAAATGAGCACATCAAAGTTACAAAGATAAAGCAAGATGAGTTTTTCACTGCAGACCTTTCCATGCCTATTGAAATGGCAGCTTTTTCATAAACAATCAAACACTGCCAAAGTTTGGTACAACCCTAGTTGCAGCCCTTCCATCCTGATTTCTGGCAAACCATCTACAAAGGATTGCCTGTGTGTGATTTTTGTGTGCAGCATTATTTCAGATATCCATTGATGTTACAACTTTGTAATTTTTATCTGTAAAAGATGTAGGGGGAGATGTGTGTTGGACATGCATGCTTGCATACTGAAAGTATGCACCAATAAAGTAGTGGGAAGTGTGGGAGGGGGAGAGAAAGAGTTCATTTAATTTCTTCTTCCTCTTGCAGAAGACGGTGTGTGAGGTGCATGCAAAACACAGAGTGGAATTTATGATGTAGTTGCAAACTACCTGGAATCCTCACAAGATTCATTCATTTTAAGACAAACTGGTCTTGCACAATTCTCTGAGGGTGACTAATATTCAAGGTGGATAGCTGTCAGAAAGATGCAATTACTTTTTCTTCCTTTGATAAATATACAATTATAATAGGTCTGGTATGGGTTTTTCTCCCGTACGTTTGACAAAGGCTATCCGTCAAAAAAAGCTGGCTAATCATGGCTACTTCCAGTAGACGATTGCCTTTGCAGAGACATTATAACTTCGGAACATACAAATTCTCCCAACAGGAGCAGCTGAAGGAGCATGTTTGGCACCTTAAAACATTTCAAGAGGAGTAGGAGGGTGTCAGGAACAATGAGTACACACAACACTGCCAACTGCTCAACAACTCCCATTCTGCCATTTGTGCCCTGGTTCTCACTGGCTGAAGCACTTGAACTCTGCCAAAAACACTCAGATCAGTTGAACTCTGTCAACACTCAGATCAGTGTGGTACATAGGCAAGGTATAGGTTAAAGACACAGCAGGTGACATGACTGGCTAAGCAAGTTAAGACGTTGATCCAATGAACAACACACATCCCGACTCCTACTTTAGTGGAGTGGGCACAAGTTTACCATGGCGAGCAATACTGGACTGGGCAAATAGACTAGCACTCTCTCCCGTGGGTTAGGCCTGAGCTGTCTGTTCACACCAGTGCTGGTGGTTCCATATCCTAGGCGGTGGGGAAGGAGACAGTTCAGAACCAGACTTATCTTCCGTTGTCTCTTTTACAGTGGGAGGCACCTGCAGGGCCACCAGGAGCATCTGGTAGCATCTGGGTGGGTCTCTTTTCCTGACAATCATCTTGATTTCCCTTTGGGATCCCTCCAGGATTTGACTCAGTGCCCAAAGCCTTCTCCTCAGACAACTCTGAGAGTTCTGTGGAACCAGACAAGACCAATCCCAAACCCATAGGTCCCTCTCTAGGATCATCAGACTCCAGTTCCTTGAGCTCCTCCCTGACCAGCCCCTCCAGGATGCTTCCATGAGACTCATGAAAATATGAACTCCAGAGGCAGACTGGGTGTACTGGCCAAGTGAGAAATTGAGGGAGGATCAGGTGGGGATGGAGGGGCCATGTGGGCTTTTCCTGACAGGATCTCATATTCCCCCCTCTGTGTGTGTAACGTGGTACAACATACCTCGTATCCCAATATTATTGTAGTAGTCATTCTCTTAACCCTTACACTACACCAGATTCCCCCAACCTGCAGCCCTCTAGCTGCTTTGGACTACAATTCCCATCATCCCTGACCACTGGGCTGGCTGGTTGGGGCTGATGGCTATTTTGGTCTAAAATGTCTGCAGAGCACTAAGTTCAAGAAAGCTTCACTGCAGCATTGGCTGCCAATGGTGGGGTGGGAAAACACAGCTCACTTGGATTGAAAGTGCTGCTTAAATTATTTTTTAAGCCACTTTGTAGGAAAACACCTGCTCAAGGTGGCTTAATGATGCAGGACATGAAAAAAGGTACTACTTATCAACACTTATTGGGGATAGATTTTGATCTGCCTGTACAAATCTTATGTGGAGGTTATATGTCTTGTCTTTATTGATCTGGTGTGAGTGTACACAACAATGAGCGTTCCCCCTGAATTCATCCTGATTTGTTTACATGTTAATTGTACAACTTCCCATTAATTAATTAATCAGTCATTCATCCCACACTCTCCTAAGCACAAAGTCTGTGTTTTTTATATTTAAAAAGTGTATTTGTTGCATCAGGGCATCAGAGCTCTTTAGTCCAGTTTAATTGCACAAACCTAAATTTCTGATATGGACTCAAATCCCTCCTGCAAAATACTGACAGTTGCTTTCATGGAGGGAGAATCTGACCCAAGGTATCTGCTTATGGTGGTATCTACATACTTTATACTACTGTATGTATAGTTCCACCCTAGGATTCAATCCTGTTACTTCTTCACTGTAGGAAAAGACTTCTGTTTCAGGCTTTCACAAAGGATTTACTACAGTGAGTCTAGCAATATTTTTTTTCTTCTAAATTATGATAAACACATTGCCTTAAAAAAGGCCTATAAATTAAATTAACAAATGCCATTATTTTAAGCTCCTGTGAGCGTAATGGATTTAAATTACAGGAAACACAAATTGTACACGGATTTCCCCCCCCTTTGGTGCTAAACGGCTCGCTGCTCCTGCCCTCTCTACAGGCAGCTTCTTTGATAGATGCAAGTTAAATTTTGTGCCTCTCAAGAGGAAGGAGGCAATTTCATTGCAGTTGGGTCGCTGGCAGACAGGGCCGGCTATAAAATCATCACTCATACAAGTCAGTTATAGAAGTCCTAAGTACATTAGCAGGAGACTGAGCTGAGACAGATTGCTGCTGTTTCTAGTTATGTTCTCTCCTGTCCATATTTATATCAGATATCAGGCTGGGTTAGATCAACATCACCCAGTGCATAAGAGAAAATTGGTTTTTGAGAGATTCCCTATTTAGATAGTTTGAACATCTCTCTATAAGATTTTTTTTTTTATATCACAGCTTATTAAATATTCTCTACAATTATTAATACATTTTATTCCCAGGCGATTGACTTCTATCAATTCTCCATCTTTCCCCTTTATTTCTTGAAATGCTCTGTCTTCGTGTGTGCGCCTTGGAACATGTTATTGGGCCCGAGAAGAGACATGCAGTCCATTCCAAGAATTTTGTCCTCACATGTCGGGAAAGCCCACTGTTTGAAGGATGAGCGTATTCATTATTTTTCAGGCTTTGAGATGGATTCAGTTTGAGAAGCCTGATCTGCAGTAAGTGAACAAACAGAGATGCTTAACAGGCCTCCAAGCTTCTATCACGTGGTGTGGGAAAGTTTGATCCCTTTTTTCAAACAGTGCTATAAATAAATTAAAATTGGGGCATGCATTTAAGAATAATTTAGAAATTCTAAATTGCACAGACCCAGAGAAGAGAGGATTGCTTTTTAATCCAGGTGCCTTGTGTGGGCATGGCTCCCAAAACTTGTCATAATATGGGACACAGAGGAGGAATTTGTTAAATCTACTTTGTGTAGTGGGCGAACCTAATCTCGTGTGCCCAAACTTGTTTGCAGATCAGAATGCAACTTCCAGACAGATTGTGCACTTATCCATAGAGTTTCATTGCAAAAAGTGCACTATTACTTGGAACCTGTTGATCTGAATGGCACAATGCAATTGCATCCATTTTTTCTCACATGGATATGGTCCAGGTAACGTTTGTGTGTTATAAAATACATTTATGATAATAATAATAATAAGTGACATTTGCTATAGCACTAAGTGGCATATGCATGTGGGGAATGAGATTAACTTGTGCAATGGGACTTCCCCCCTCTTCTCACTTCATGTGACCCCTAAACCAGATGGGAGAGCTTAGGGTACATGTTGGGAGGAGAGGGAGAGAAGTTATGTTGTGTGAGTAGACCTCATTCCATGCATGCAACAGCTTTGCTGAATTCCACCTAATAATAACAATAATGACTTATTGTGTGTAAAATGGGGAAATCTGCTGGAAACCATTGAAAATGTGTATTTTACTTAAAACAACAACGTGCGTAATAACAAACCAAATAGGACTCAGGAACCACATTCTTTAAAGGTGAGGAAAAGAACAGATTGCAATTCTACAATGTAGAATCTTATCAACACTTTAATTAACACTATAAGGAAAATAAGATCTACAGTGAACCATACAACTACCCCTCAGGTGAATAGCATGCTTGAAGGTAGGAACATAGAGCCATAAGACCTTAAAAGAAAAGAGCACAATGGTATAAATCTCGGGAGGAAAAGTTATAGACTATGACAAGTATATGAGAAACCGGCTAGGAATACCAAGATGCTAATGCAGGACTGACCCAAGACATTTTCCTGCCTGAGGCAATGCAGCAAATGGCAACACACAACAAGGGCAGGTGCACAGTGCTCAAGGCTGGCCGAGTTATTTTGGCGCCTTAGGCAGAAAATCCCACAAGTGCCTCCCCGCTTCCCTGCCAGTGAAAATACAACAACAGTAAATTAAACCACCAACAGTTTGCTGCCCTTTCGGGACACCCACAAATCAGCTGCCTCAGGTGAGAAATGGAAATGAACAGAGGTCAGAGAATTCAAAGAAGATAATTAACACAAGCTGGAAGAAACTCATGCATGAGCCTCAACATCCACACTGTTGTGTTGCAGAAGGTCTTGTATACATTTTTTTTTACCTTGTATATTCTTCCTATGTTTTTTTTTTTGTTCTACACATACTATTCTTTCTGCACTATAATAGTATTTCTTTGCTGAATTCTGAAATAGTAATTCTCCCAAGAAGGCTGTACTATGTGGCGTTTCCAAATATGTTGTCCAAGCATGCATAAAGGGTGCTGATTCATCTCCCCACCCTGCTCTCTTTAGATCACCAGCCATCTGTTGGGAATTCTTCAGCTAAGATTCCTGCATTGCGGTGGGTTGGACTAGATGACCTTTGGGGTGCCTTCCAACTCTGCAGTTCTATGGTTCTGTGATTGCAGCTCAGCTGGAGAGCATCCTTGAGCCAGGCTACTTCTGCAACAGTCCTCATTGCCTTTCCCGCAACCCACAAGTTCATCAGAACTTGTAATCGTTTCACTTTCAGTTAGAAGCAGGAACTAATTGCTTGCTATTATTCTGGATTTCCCAGCTCCATGAAAACTTGCTTAGGCAGCAAGCAGAGGCAAGAGCTTCGCATAAGTGGCAGCTTCCCCTTACCAGTTTCGAAAAGGTACGGTATTTGCAACCTTTGGAATTAGAGACAACGGCAGAGTATTTGGCAGATCTCTCCAAGGTCCTGGACTGTGAAATACAGTTTCTAAGTAATAAAAAATGACCCTGCTCAGGTGGAAAAAAAGTTGTAGAGTAAGTGTCCTTAATTAAGCACAGTGTGAGTGCCTTTATGCTGAGAGGGGGGAAAGTGCAGTAGAAGCTGAAACTGAAGATGAAGTGAAGGCAGTAATAAAGTTGAGAGTGGTATATAGCTGCAACATTAGCTACCTAATGGAACAAAGCAGATGACTTGAGAAATATAAATAGGCAGCCTTATTTTGAACTATCAGAGGTTCTGATTTAGAACAGCAGAATTATATGAACCCAGTGAGATATGGGGATATCAGCCATCAAGTCTGCCTTCTGTCTTTTAGGCTGTACTTGCCCTTCTCAGGCTCAGTTGCACTTGATAACATGCGGAGAAGTCTTTGTTTGCCTTTTTTTACAGCACAGTTGCAAAGGCCCGTTGCTAATTCCAGTGTCCAGTCCTAGGACAGCTCAGCCACGATGCTTAA